>NC_138768.1:350086230-350686230 GCF_965119305.1 Pelophylax lessonae
TATGCAAGATTAGAAACATTATATTCCCTAAATGCATAATGCAAAAAATTATTGCCTTACATACATCCATACACACTGCAAGCTCGGCCCCGTTTGTCTTGTCTGACACTCTTACCATCATAAGCTGGATCTGCACACAGCAGCTAATTGGTTCACCTGAGATGGAATCAGTGATCACAAAAATCTGGAATGGTCATGTCTTCAAAGGATTGCCTTGAACAAATCACCTCTAAAAGAAACACATGAGTGTATAATCACTTGTCTCAATGGATCACATTCCCAACAGACCCATCTCACACTGCCATATGATAATGAATGGGGGTGTCCATTGCAAGTTAAATACACCCCCAGATCCCATTGCTTTGTTAATTGACAGATCTAACTGGAATATGATGGCACTGCTGTGAACCACTATGCCATCAAATTCTGCTGGTGACCTTTAAAAAGGATTATGTGTGATTGTGTGGATAATTATGCCACCTTAAATTTGCATCTCCCACATACCATGTGCAACTCTTGCAGGAATTGTGAATCAAGGATAATTCAGCACAGCTTAATGAACAGACACATTGAGGAGTGTAGGAACACACCGTCAGATTACCCGATCACACTATGGGGTTTTAACTCCTCCATAATTTTGCCACTTTGGAAACCAAGTGCTTACTTTATGTATACTTTTTAGACGGAACTACAATTTCTAGTAGGGTGATATCATTGCATGAGATTTTCCCTCACTTCCTGTCTTAGTGTCACCAAGACAGGAAGTGAGGGGAATATCACTGTGGGGAAATAGCTTGCAATTGTTGCCTTATAATGTCCATAGTATATATAAAAGGAAAGAATTGCTGGCTGTATCCCCACGGGAGATTCCCTCACTTCCTGTCCTGGTGACACCAAGACAGGAAGTGAAGGGAAATCTCCTGCAATGATATAACACTGTTACATGTTCTAGTTATGTAGCAAACTTAAGAATATACAAAGCAAACATCTTTTTTTTTCCATTTTGGCAAAATCATGGATTCATTAAAAAAATATCTTTGTTTGTCCCGTGGCTTGCAGGAAAAACATTTTGCCTTGATTCCACCATCAACACAGACAGGGGAAACCCTCCTGCGGAGCCATTGTGTTCTCCTGGTGCTGCCCCTGCCAGGAAAACACAGTGATTATTGCTAGTGGCTACAAGAGATGCTAGCGATAAGTGTGTGTAAAATCTGACAGACTGGTTGTACGTTGTCCTCCAGGTGATCGACCAATCAACTTGGGTACCTTCAGCCTGGCCATACACAGTTTAAATCTGCATCTCAAATGAAGCAATCCCATTTACATATAACACTCCATAAAGGAGAATTGAGGGGCTTATCAGGTCTGCGTCAAAAATTAACAGCCACACCCAATCAGACAGCTCGTGTTAAAAGGGACCTGAAAAGCAATCTGCATGGCTTGCTTTTCCAAGCATTGGCTAGTTTAGTGAGCCTGGACTAATAACAGTCACTGTAATGCTACCCATACTGCTGTCCTTTTAACATGGTGACAAAAGTTGATACCTATGCTACATGTGTGTAAAGTTACTTGCACCCTGCTAAATGGACAGCAATAAGGTTGTAAATACAGTGACTGCCTGTCCCCCCTGATGGCGGCCCTGGGTGTGTCATGAAAGGCCAATTGAGAAAATGGCTATATCATGTAGAGGAAATCACCAGTGTGGGGCAACCTATGTCATGGAGGTAGATTTGGACATCGATGTATATGTATCACCAGAAATGGAATTCTTTGTTCTACAATATCTCAAAGACGACCTAGCATGTTATTTGAAGACTGTACTATTTTGGACATACTTGGACTCAAACATACACTGCTCTTTCCACAGCTCCTCCTCCTCTGGGGGTATGATAAAGTTTATACGCATCTTCACCAAAAGCACAAGATGATGTGTCGTCTCCGGATGAGGCTGCAGCGGAGATTTCAGTTTCTGCCTGAGATAGTGGATCTGCAGCGGGCCTGGAGTGATGCCAAAAGGCGCTCACCCAGGCTCCTGCTAAAGGCTGTGGAGCAAATCTCCGGTAAGTAAAAATATACATTACATGTGACCAGATAGGTTACAATTTTTTGGGTAGGTGGACATGTGTTTAGCTATGCAACAACACTAATACCAACACCCCCCCCCCCCCTCCCTCTCGCTCCTACCTTTCCTACCTCCATCAAGTGTCTCTTCACAACCTTTAATACTACTATGTACATTCGTATTTTTTATGTTTTTTTTTTTCTTCTGCTTCTAGCCAAAGCGGACGGACGGCACCCTCTTGTGCTTTTGGTGAAGAAGGGGAGGAGGAGGACGGCCACACTCCAATATGCAGTCAGAGGCAGCGAGCCATTTGAGCAGCTGAAAATTGTGGATCGTAAGTAGAAAATAAAAATGTTAGAAATTTCTAATCTCTAATCACATTTTACAGAGCCCCCTTTACATCGGAGTCTCCAGACTTACTACACTGTAAGAGGGAAGTGTGAAGACTCTGATATAAGGAGAGTTTGGGAACCATTATTTGAGGGGGGAAGCTGGGGACTCTGGTGTAAAAGGGAACTCTGTGTTCCCCAAAGCTCCCCCATACATCTGAGCTTACAGAGACCCTCTTACACTTCCCTTCCTCAGTCCACCACAGTCAAGGGCACAACAAGTCCCACTGCAGAAGGCTACCTGCTTGGACTTGTAATCCTCTCTGTAGGGGAATGAGGAAATACTGCCTGCTATGCTAAGACTTGTAGTGCCCTCTGTTAGGGACTAAGGATTCCTCAGTCCTCAACATTCTAGGGCACTATAAGTCTCAGCATAGTGGGCTGTCATACCTCAGTCCCTCACAGCTCGGGTCAAAAACAACACAGTTAAACATCTAAAGGACAACTCCAAACAAAACTACCAATAATGGACAGAGTCCATATGCTCTATAATGTCAAAGACCCGCTACCACTCACCTTCCACCTCTGGTGCTGTCATTGTGTAGGGCAAAGGGCTCCATCTACACCATGTTTGGCTTTCATGTCAGATAGGCAGGACTTGCTCAGCTCCACTCTCTTCCTTGGCAATTGACTCTGGCGTCATTGTGGATCTTTCCTCCTCTAGAAAACCCCCAGGGGCCCTCTCCTTGTCCCCCAGCCACCCAGGGCCTTCTTCTCCTCCTCCTCCACCAACCATTTTCAGACTCTTCCAACTTCCCTGGGGCTACTCAACCACTTTGCATAGTGGACACAACAAATCTATGACCAGCCTGCAAAATATCAAGTCTGGGCCTGGTTACCTGTATGTTCCGGGTCCAGGGCGGAGCTCTCCTCCCAGAGCAACAACTGATGATAGCAGAGTGAGTTGACCGGCCAGTCACTTCCTACTGGTGCAGGTACACACCTACCGATTCCTCCACATCTTAGGATAACATGATCAGACGGCCAATCCCCAGGCAGAGAAGGAGGAGTAAGTGTCAGCGGACAACAGACACCTGGCAGACGCAGTGAAGGGACTGCAGCACACTGCTGCAACTTTTTGATCCGAGGATTGAAAGCAATCTTTTACTTGGGAGATTTCCCTGACTGCGCCCTTCGAAATGTTGGTGCTCCGCCACTGGCCGCAAGGCCCCTGTAGGTGCGAGGCCTTAGGCGCCCGCTTAATTTGCATGGTGCCCTCCTGTTTTAAAACATGGTCAATGCATCTCATTGGTGTAAGTGCACTTCTATGTTCTGAATTGTAGGGGCATTGAGTATGGTGCTAGCATGATGAGAGGTTACTGCCTATTTGTGTCCATAAATAATATATAATGTTTTTCTTTTATTTTAGAAACCAGTGATCAGGATGTTGCGGCTCAGCCTTCTCAGGCCCCCTGTAAGTAATGTGGATGTGCTGGTGTGTTGTGTATTAGGTCGAACTTGGAGGAATGATTGTTTGTTTTGTTTTCTTTTGTGGTTGATGTAACTTCAGCAAGAGAGGAGCCTCAGGCAGGGCCGAGTCGCCTGGATCCGGGCCAGGAACAAACTGTTGGCCAAGAAGAGGCCAATTGGTCCGACTCGGATGAGGACCTGGGCTCTCCTCAAAGGGGAAGTAAGTATTCTACATGTGTTTGTGTGTTCAATGTGTCCTGGTAAATATAAGGGCTGTAATATATATATTTTGACATTGGGGTTTTGTAGCAGCTGACATTGAGGATGTTTGTTGTGGAGGACTGGGGAAGAGGGGCCACTGCTTACCCAGTCCACTGTAACTACTACCTTCAATGTTTCCAGACTACTTTCTGTGTGCCTTTATCAAATAGCTTTTGTTCAAGGATTGTATTTGTGTCTTTGTGTTTCTAGGAGATACAACGCCATCCCCCCATGAAGGGACACCATCCCCCCATGTAGGGTCTCCCCCATCCTCCCCCACTCCAGGCTCCCCTGAACTAGTCTGTAAGTACCTAAAATTAGATTCTCACATGAATTGTGTGTGCTAGGATGATGTGTATCTAGGATAATCTAAGTTGGAGTCAAAGCAAGTGTAGTTTTGCTATATGTGACAGGAAGGTTGGTCATGAAACACTCTTGCTTAACCTTCATGTTTGAAAGGTGGTTTTGGGGAGCTTTACAGGACATGTTATCTTTTGTAAGTTATCTCAAGCCACCCTATTCTAAATTGGTGTTAGTTTCTCTACATTGGAAATGGTGTGCTTTGTACTTGTAAATTTTTAGGGGACATTGTAATTTAATCATGTCCTGATTTAGTCAACACTGAAAATGTGTGTTTGTCAATCTTTCATAAATACTCTTCCTCGGTAATGTACCACATTCCAGTTCACAATTTGTGTTCTTTTTGTGCAGTTTCTCCAGAGCCAGCCACGCCATCCACTTCAGGGGCCCCAAAAAAACCTGATGATGGTAAGTTGTGTGCTTTTCCAGTAATGTGTCTACTTAGTAAGTGGAGAAATGCTAACTGTGTATGTCCCCGCTCAGGCTTCAAGTTGTTCTAAAGGCAGCGGGTTCTTTATGTGAATGCATTCTATGCATTAGTATTCCAAGTGATAGGTGTGCATATTCCCCCTAAGACTTACTGGGACCATTTTTTACGGTCCAAATTTTTGCACTAATACTTGTCTGGAACAGACTCCCCCTCCTCCTTAACTGAGGTGACAGCATGCCAATATTGCCTCCTGATGCTGTCACTCCTAATCATTGAGACCATTGGAAGGGAGGGGGGCAAGGCTGGCTCACAGCCTAGTGCCTGAACAGGCACAGGGTGCTTGGCTTCATCTCATGTGCCTCCATAGCAAGCTGCCTGCTGTGGGGTCAAACAACAGGAGGGAGGTGCCTAGAGGTGTGTACAGGGGCCATGTAAAAAGGAGGATTGTTATTTCTCTTGTCCCCAAAAACCTAGAGAGTGTAAGTCTAACCTGATTAGTTTTCCGCAGCCCTCCCAAAATGATATGTTTCCAACACTTAGAACAGGCAGGGCTGAGGCACCAAAAACATCAGAAAAACACAATCAGCACAAAAGCAGGGAGTACGTATCCTTAACGCTACAAGCTTCACCCAGAAGAATGACGCTTGCACTGTACAAATCTGCATCACCACCATATCAATGTCTAAATAAAACTTTCAGGGAAATGTGGAGGGGTAATGAGTGGGTGTTAGAGCGTTTTCATGACTGCGTAACCTACAGTTAGCGTGAGTCCATTTGTTGATAAACTTTTTCTTCTCTCTTAACACAGCTGGGATGGCGGAAAGGAGATCAGGGGAGCAGACACATCTGCTCCGTCCAGAACTGGCCCTCAAAATTCCTAAGGGTGAGTCTCTACTATGTGTCAGGTTCAATCTATAGACAGTAAGAGGGAGAGAGAACGCTCCACAGATTCCAATGGTGATAGAGATAAATGTGTGCACATGTATCGTGTTGACCAATTGAACCCAAAACACCTTACATTCTTCAAAATGATTGCTTGTGTTTACATGCAGAAAAGCATTTTACTTAGCTTTGGTGGAACTGCTACTAACATTCCAAGCCATCTTATGTAACCTTTTGAACAATTTGCTGTGAAAGTTTGAGTTTAAGGTTTACAACAGCAATTTAGCATATTTGCTTCAGAGTGTTGATAAAAGCCAACCAATAGACTCCTAAGCATATTTGTTGAGGCACATTAATTACAATCCTTGTTTGGATCATTTTGCCTAAAACTAATTGTCATGTTTTTTTCTACCCAGGGCACACCCACCTCACCTACGAGGTCCTCCTGGATTATATGAGGTGGTGCGGAGACCGAATTCTATATTTGGAACACCTTTGTGGCGTGGATCCAGACCCTAAGGAGCCATTCGTTAGGAATGTCACACCTTTAAAAAGATCCTAGTATTTTTTTTTTGTGGTTTGTTTACTTATGTTGCACGTTGCAACACAAAGAAATGTCACATTTGTAATTGTTGCCCATTATAAACAAAAATCTAACAAAAAAATCAAAAACAGTTTAAAAAAAAACCCTTTTTTTGGGACCCAAAAAAAAAAAAAAAAAAAAAGCCTTGTTTTTGGCAACCAAAAAAAATATAAAAATTTATAAAAAACCCTTTTTTTGGGGACCCAAAAAAAACAAAAAACAAAAAAAGCCTTGTTTTTGGCAACCAAAAAAAATATAAAAATTTATAAAAAACCCTTTTTTTGGGGACCCAAAAAAAAAAAAAAAACAAAAAAAGCCTTGTTTTTGGCAACCAAAAAAAATATAAAAATTTATAAAAAACCCTTTTTTTGGGAACCAAAAAAACCAAAAAAAAAAAAAAAAAGCCTTGTTTTTGGCAACCAAAAAAAAAATGTTTACAAAAAAGCCTTGTTGTTTTTATGGCAACGGACAAAACCAAAAATGTTTACAAAAAAGCCTTGTTGTTTTTATGGCAACCGACAAAACCAAAAATGTTTACAAAAAAGCCTTGTTGTTTTTATGGCAACGGACAAAACCACAAATGTTTACAAAAAAGCCTTGTTGTTTTTATGGCAACGGACAAAACCAAAAATGTTTACAAAAAAGCCTTGTTGTTTTTATGGCAACGGACAAAACCAAAAATGTTTACAAAAAAGCCTTGTTGTTTTTGGTAACAAACTAAACCAAAAATGTTTACAAAAAAGCCTTGTTGTTTTTATGGCAACGGACAAAACCACAAATGTTTACAAATAAGCCTTGTTGTTTTTATGGCAACGGACAAAACCAAAAATGTTTACAAAAAAGCCTTGTTGTTTTTATGGCAACGGACAAAACCAAAAATGTTTACAAAAAAGCCTTGTTGTTTTTGGTAACAAACTAAACCAAAAATGTTTACAAAAAAGCCTTGTTGTTTTTATGGCAACGGACAAAACCACAAATGTTTACAAATAAGCCTTGTTGTTTTTATGGCAACGGACAAAACCAAAAATGTTTACAAAAAAGCCTTGTTGTTTTTATGGCAACGGACAAAACCAAAAATGTTTACAAAAAAGCCTTGTTGTTTTTGGTAACAAACTAAACCAAAAATGTTTACAAAAAAGCCTTGTTGTTTTTATGGCAACCGACAAAACCAAAAATGTTTACAAAAAAGCCTTGTTGTTTTTATGGCAACGGACAAAACCAAAAATGTTTACAAAAAAGCCTTGTTGTTTTTATGGCAACGGACAAAACCAAAAATGTTTACAAAAAAGCCTTGTTGTTTTTATGGCAACGGACAAAACCAAAAATGTTTACAAAAAAGCCTTGTTGTTTTTGGTAACAAACTAAACCAAAAATGTTTACAAAAAAGCCTTGTTGTTTTTATGGCAACCGACAAAACCAAAAATGTTTACAAAAAAGCCTTGTTGTTTTTATGGCAACGGACAAAACCAAAAATGTTTACAAAAAAGCCTTGTTGTTTTTATGGCAACGGACAAAACCACAAATGTTTACAAAAAAGCCTTGTTGTTTTTATGGCAACGGACAAAACCAAAAATGTTTACAAAAAAGCCTTGTTGTTTTTGGTAACAAACTAAACCAAAAATGTTTACAAAAAAGCCTTGTTGTTTTTATGGCAACCGACAAAACCAAAAATGTTTACAAAAAAGCCTTGTTGTTTTTATGGCAACGGACAAAACCAAAAATGTTTACAAAAAAGCCTTGTTGTTTTTATGGCAACCGACAAAACCACAAATGTTTACAAAAAAGAATTGTTTTTGTGAAAACCTTCCAAAAAATGATGTCAAAACATAAAAAATGTTTAAAATGTTTATCTAAATTAAATTTAAGTATGTTGCTCTTTGCAACACAAATGTTACATTGGCAATTTAGTTCATTCTATTATATATTGTAATATATTTTTTGTACGCTACAGTTGGTAGACACCCACATGTGTTATTAAAACATTTATTTTATTACCCAAGTTTTCTTTTTGGTGTACACATCGAATGTCTTTTGTGTTGTATTTGTTTACTTGAGTGGTGTGGTCTGTAATTGTTAGTATGTTGGCTTTGGTTTATGTTAGCCTTGAGACTTGTTTTGAAGCTACATTTGAAGGGAGACCTTTTCTTGGGTCGTTATGTGAACATTGAGTTATCTAAATTTACATGAAATCATATGTTTGGAGATCGAGAAGCACGTGTGTATAAATGCCTACATTAACCAGGGCCATTACTTGGCCACCAACACTCCTAAAAAACCAAAGAGCAAACACAAACTAATCATTTTGCATAAAATTTTATTTCATCCCCAAAAAAAGCACTATAAGAAATCATATTGTGCCACCCTCAAATTTAAAAAAAAAATGGCCCCACAAATTGGCCAATGTAACAATCATTAACAAAACCAAAAAAAAAAAAAAAAAAGAAATTAAGTTGGTGGTGGTGGTGGTGACTGAAGCAGTGTGGTGAGCAATGGAAAGGTTCCTGCCATCAAATGGTGGGCCAATAGTCCCATCTGCTCTGGGGTTAGCCTTAGAGTTCTGGTAAAGTGGCCCATTAGAATCAGATCCCGTGTCTGAGGCTGCTGCTGATGCAGGGTGTTGAACCCTGGAAATGTCCCAGACTGAAGATCTTGTGCCAATAGTCCCATCTGCTCTGTGCTCAGCCTAAGAATTTGGGTAACGTGTGCCATTACCATGAGATGGGATCGTTGCTGCTCCAAGGCTATTTGATGCTGCTGGTGGTGCAAGGGTTGTGAAGATGTGTGGGGAGTGGTGGTTGATTGGTTGTTGTGGTCCACGGTGCGGGGGCAAACGACATGTCGCATTGGTGACAAAAAAGAAGAACGGCCTGGGGAGGAGTGAAGTGATAAAGGTGTGGAGGGAATGTAGTCAGGTGGAAGGGGTACTGTGGAACCAGTGCGCATTGAGGTTGTGCAGGAGGATTGCTCATTGAGGGGTGTGGGAGTCCGAACGGAGTGTGAAGTGCTAGGAGTGGCTACAGGAGGAATTGTCCCATCCCCAGCTGCCTGACAAGTGGCCAACACTGGCATTACCCTCCCACTACCACAACCTGCAGTGGCAGGTGAGTGAGATGTTTGGGAGGGCTCTGCCAATGGGGCATCTTCAGATCCAAACAGGCATTGGCGTGTGGCCAGCACCTGAGTGTCAACACTTTGCCGATCCCGTTGATGCTGGTCTGCTAAACTTACCAAGCTGTTACGCATATCCTGTTGAACCTGTAACATATCCTGGTGAACCTGTACCATTGTTGCTACAGATTCCTGTATGAGCCCGAGCAGACGTACTGCCTCAGTAGATTGCTGAGTACGCCTCCTTAACTCATTTTGGACCTGATACTCATCAAGCAGCCTCTCGGCTACATCCAGCATAGATGGACGAAGTTGGGTAGGTGACAATCCCTCTGCATCTAAGGCTACCTGAAAGCAGAAGAAATAGACCAAATCATTATCAAACATCATGACTAAATATTTCAGATTAGTTTGACAACTTAACACCCCAAGCAGAACGTTGAAAAGTTTGATGTGCTTCTAATGAGTACTTGTTCATTGTAAGATTATCCAAGCTAGCAACACTTCTGATAATGGGTACATATTATATTGGTAGGACTAATATGACAAAGGCAAAAAAGATTCAACATGAAGGTGTTCCCAATTAACCCTGGTGTGGTAGGTTGTTTATGCTTTTGGTAAATCTGTTACTACACCAATGACTTTATACATCTACGTATGTTGTCTAAAATCTTGCCATCAATCGGCTAGAGGACAACCCAACCAAACGATACCCATGAATTTGGACCTGGAAAATCAAAGACGGGCCGGACTTTAAAGATCCTGGATGTTTTTGGAACATTAGTGGCACACCAAATTATAACATAATTCCCTGATGTTCAAGATAGAACTCTTGTTGTGCTGGTGCATCGTCAGAATGTCATAGCACTAATTTAACACACACAATGTAAGCCACATCTAGTCCAAAATCAATGCTACCATTGAAATGTTACATGTGCACCTTGTTCCCTTATATCACATACCACAGCACTGGATGCAGAATCGTCGCCAGCTCCTGATCCAACTCCAGCTGCAACGTCAAGAGGGGCCTGATGTTCTTTTAAAAAAAAAAAAAAAAAACATGTTTAGTACATAACCTTAGTCAGTAATGATTATGGCCAGATTGCCCTCCTAGCTTCATGAATGAAGCATTGAGGCCAAACATTCAAAAGTGCTTTCCTGGGCTCATAGGACACTTGCTAAACCCTCCCAAAGGTTAAGAAGGCTTGGTCTGCCTACTAATGACGGCACCCATTAATGCTGTCAACTGTGTTTTGCAGGGTAAACATCTAAAAGGCAACACTCTTTCCTAAGAAAAAACATGTGTGTTAATGGGGTTAATAAGATTCAAAAAAACATTATTTGACTAGACATACCAACACCTTCCTCCAGGCCTAGCTGCACTGGGTGTGTTCCCTGCTGCGGATCTTCTGTAAAGGACATAGCAATATGAGCTATCTTGGCCAAAAAAAAACATCTACATTGTTTGGCACAGTATGATATTGGACCTACCAGGAGGAGGGTCAGCACTGATGTCAACACCTGTGAGTCCGTCTGGTTCGCCAAGCTGCATGGGCTGTGGAGGGGCTGAGATCCGTGCTACAGATGAACAAATTGCAGGTTGGGGAAAACAAAAAAAGGACAATTGGAAGGGCAAGTATCACATTCTCTTAATGTCACACATAGGATAGTAGTTAATCTTTTCCAAACAACTCACACAATTGACATCCAAGATAATATCCTACCTCGGTGCAAAGCATCCGAATCTAAGTCCTCTCTGGGAAAGATGGTATCGGGTCCTATGATGTTCAAGAAAGGTAATTGATAATCCCAGAGAGAACTTCGTGCACGTTCATCCAGCCGACCTTGACGGTCATAAAGACCCTCCGCAGCCCATGCAATTAGCTTCTTCCGAACGGACCCACAGATGTCGTTGACCTTCTTCCGCACACTGTCACGGTGGCGAGGTGCTTCACCCAGTGCATTTACAGCATCCCGGATTTCATCCCACAATCTGTTCTTCTCTGTTACTGAGTAAGACGCGGCCCTGGTCCCATGTATCGCCTGATATCTGGCCATATAGGCGTGGACCAGGGCACAGCACTGATTGTGGGTGAAACGGGGAAGCCGGGTTAATGTGGACAAGCTGACTCTGGTGGACGGACCCGCTCCAGGACTACTGTCAGAAGAGCCAGCTTGTCCACTTGGTGTGTTAACACCTCCCCCGGCTTCCTCCTCCGGGATGGGGATGGTGGACTCCCTCATGGATACAGCTGGAGCCTCCCTCACACCAGAGCCAGACGATCTGCCCACCCTGCCCCCCCTGGCCCCCCTGGCCCCCCTGGCCCCCCTGGCCCCCCTGGCCCTTCTCATCCTTCCAGTGGGTGGGGCCATGGGAGCACGAGGTGGGCAGAGAATCTGGCTGTCCAGCAGCAGCAAAGAGCCCCAAACTCCTAAATCTGAAATGACAAAAGAGAAAACAGAAAAAACAGGATTTGCAGATTGCTCTTCATATACAGTATAATTAGTGAACAGTTACAGAACACACTTACCTAATGGCACAAACAGACTTGGTCGTGGTGGTGGTGGTAGTAGTGGGCAAAGAGCAGAAGAGGCTGCAAAGAAAAGGAAAAAAAAAAAACACATAAGAAAACGCATATGGGTACAAATCACACGAGGCCCTCCAAACACTTACCTAATGGCACAAACACGGTGGTGGTGGTGGTGGTGGCAAAAAAAGCAGAAGAGGTTGCAAAGAAATGTACAAAAAAAACACATAAGAAAACGCATAGGGGTACAAATCACACGAGGCCCTCCAAACACTTACCTAATGGCACAAACACAGTGGTGGTGGTGGTGGTGGTGGTGGCAAAGAGCAGAAGAGGCTGCAAAGAAATGTAAAAAAAAAACACATAAGAAAACGCATAGGGGTACAAATCACACGAGGCCCTCCAAACACTTACCTAATGGCACAAACACAGTGGTGGTGGTGGTGGTGGTGGTGGCAAAGAGCAGAAGAGGCTGCAAAGAAATGTAAAAAAAAAAACACATAAGAAAACTCATAGGGGTACAAATCACACGAGGCCCTCCAAACACTTACCTAATGGCACAAACACAGTGGTGGTGGTGGTGGTGGTGGTGGCAAAGAGCAGAAGAGGCTGCAAAGAAATGTAAAAAAAAAACACATAAGAAAACGCATAGGGGTACAAATCACACGAGGCCCTCCAAACACTTACCTAATGGCACAAACACAGTGGTGGTGGTGGTGGTGGTGGTGGTGGTGGTGGTGGTGGTGGTGGCAAAGAGCAGAAGAGGCTGCAAAGAAATGTAAAAAAAAAACACATAAGAAAACTCATAGGGGTACAAATCACACGAGGCCCTCCAAACACTTACCTAATGGCACAAACACAGTGGTGGTGGTGGTGGTGGTGGTGGCAAAGAGCAGAAGAGGCTGCAAAGAAATGTAAAAAAAAAACACATAAGAAAACGCATAGGGGTACAAATCACACGAGGCCCTCCAAACACTTACCTAATGGCACAAACACAGTGGTGGTGGTGGTGGTGGTGGTGGCAAAGAGCAGAAGAGGCTGCAAAGAAATGTAAAAAAAAAACACATAAGAAAACGCATAGGGGTACAAATCACACGAGGCCCTCCAAACACTTACCTAATGGCACAAACACAGTGGTGGTGGTGGTGGTGGTGGTGGTGGTGGCAAAGAGCAGAAGAGGCTGCAAAGAAATGTACAAAAAATACACATAAGAAAACTCATAGGGGTACAAATCACACGAGGCCCTCCAAACACTTACCTAATGGCACAAACACAGTGGTGGTGGTGGTGGTGGTGGTGGTGTTAAAGAGCAGAAGAGGCTGCAAAGAAATGTAAAAAAAAAACACATAAGAAAACTCATAGGGGTACAAATCACACGAGGCCCTCCAAACACTTACCTAATGGCACAAACACAGTGGTGGTGGTGGTGGTGGTGGTGTAATCCTTTATAGGCAAAAGGAGGCTGCAAACATTAAACATACATGAGAAATCGCATGACCTACATACGTGCACATAATAAATTACAGTTATCAGGAAAGCAAAAATGGTGTCTTTGGAAGCTGGGAAGGTAAGGGGGCAGGTTTAGATGCCAAATCTAGACTGCACACCTTTAACAAACATGAGAAAACACATGTCCAAACCACATGCACATGGGGCCAACTGCCAATGATTAAAAGACACTTGAGGGGTTCCCAAGCTATTGTGGGTTGGAGGGGATTCACCATAGACAACTTAAGCACACCCAAGATAAGTACAAATTGTCTCCTTCCTTTTTTTTGGGAGAGAGAGATACAATTGTCTTACCTCCAGATAATGTAGGTTGTGGGTCACAGGGTCTTGCTAGCACATAAGAAACATCGATCTATAACATCCAGCAGCCATATTGGCCATGTGCTCCTTTTATAGCTGGCTCACAGGTGTGATAATTAGCGGCCGTTTCTATATATATCTGCGCATTCGCGAATTTGCGCGTTCAAAATGGAGGACGATATCCCAGACGCATTAGATGGTGCAATGCTGGCATTTATTGGTGCCTTGTTTGAGGAGGCCCTGGCACAGGAGGCAGCAGAAGGTGGGGAAGCTGCAGCAGCAGCAGCAGCAGCACCTTCAGCAGCAGCACCTCCAGTCCGTGTGCCCTTACCTCGCCAGCCACGCATTTTTGCTCCAAGGATCTATTTGGACAAGCTGCGGGATTCTGATGTCAGGAGGAAGTTCCGGCTCGAGCGAGGAACTATTCTACACCTCTACCAGCTCATAGCAGAGAAAATTGACCCGGACACACAGCGCGGCCATGCGGTGCCCGGCATGGCCAGATTGCTGGCCACTTTGTATATTTTAGGGCGTGGCAGCTTCCAAGCCACTTCGGGAAGTATCATGGGCATTAGCCAGCCCACAGTTTCAAGGGTGTTCATGTTGGTCATTAATGCCATAGTGGATATAGTGCCCAATTTTATCCACTGGCCACAGAATGAAAATGAGTGGAATGAAGTCAAGTTGGGTTTCTACCGGCGGGCACACATGCCGCAAATCCTAGGGGCAATCGATGGCACCCACATAGCCATTAGGCCCCCAAGGAGCCACGAAAGTGAATACCGGAACCGCAAGCAGTACCACTCTGTGAACGTCCAATTAGTGTGTGACGCCAAACAGCGCATCATGAGTGTCAACACTGGTCACCCAGGGTCGTGCCATGATTCCAGTATGTTAAGAACAAGTACTCTGTACGAGGTGTTTGAAAGTGGACAAATGCCCGAAGGGTGGCTTATTGGTAAAGTATTTTGTCTTAACAACATAAACTGTAAGATTACATAGACATAGGAATAAGCTACATCGGTGTACACCCTGATTTAAGCAAAGCCTACCTAAAATGGATGTGTTATTAGTTGTCAGGCTGTTCACACACAACCAGATCAGCAGCTTAGCAGCTCACAAAAGAAAGATTTGCAAAGTTGTCTTTGAGTCCAATGAAGGTGGTTAACCAATGTGTAAATGGTGTCCTCTAGCCACCCAAAGAAAACCTACAAATGATTCCAATGGTATTGCCATATCCCCAAAGTACTTTGCATAAGTGAGTCAATATTGGTTTCCTCACTCTAGTTGCAGATATATTCCAGAAGTAAGACCTAGGCTAATGTAATAGGAACAGAATAGGGGCCAAGTTGTAACTTGCAAGAGAAACCCACCACTTTGTGTGTCCTTTTTCCCATTTGTATTAGTGATTTAGGCAGTTAGACAGAGTTGAGATGTTTCATATGATTTTTTGCAAACAGACGAGCAGGTTGTTTAGTAAAATGCCTAATTGTCTCCCATTTTGAGGAGTCATCTAAAGTCACATGATATGAATAACTAATGTATATTTTTCTTATTTTTCAGGGGATGCTGGTTACCCGCAGCTGACGTGGCTGATGGCTCCAATCAGGTACCCCCAGGGCCCAGCAGAGAGGAATTACAACAGGGCCTTGCGGAGAAGCCGGAGTATCATTGAGTTGACCATAGGTCTTCTCAAGTCCCGGTTTCTCTGCTTGGCCCGGCCTGGGGGTGAACTCCTGTACTCTCCTACAAAGGCTTCCAAGATCATCCTGGCGTGCTGCGTGTTGCACAACATGTGCGTTGCCCGGGATGATTCTTGGGAGCTGACGGAGGAGAGGGAGCCAGAGGTCCGTCAGCCGGCGGCCCCCAGGCGGCGGAGCACCGCTGCCGGTATGGCCACCCGGAATACCCTGGTTGCTAGCCACTTTACATGTAAGTACTGTAACCGGTCAAGATAGGGCATGTGTATTAATTAGCTAGTTAGCAGAGGTGCCACTCACAGGGAGACAGAGGGTGATTATCATCTGCCAATGACACTTGCCATTGTAGATAAAGTGTAGTCAACATTGGTAAAATTGTGTTACTTGAGCAAAAACATGCACCTCTAACCATAAACATGTTGGTATTGTGAATAGTGTAAAGGGCTGAGAAGAGCTGGCAGGTGTTTATTTGTGTCTATGCCACCTGTGTAGTTATTGATAACATGAACGGCTGCTTGGTATCTTATGGTGTTGTAATTTTCCAGAACATCAACATCTTGGAATCATGGCACGTACCATGGGAAGCCTGTGGTGATGGGCTGTCTGGCGTCACAGGTGTGTATTCAAATGTTTACATTAATGATTTCTGGTTTGTGTAAGTTGGCATAAAATGTGTTATTTCACTCGTGATGTCGAAATTAAATGAAGTTCAGAATGAAGCAAACAGGCATTAAGATGTGATTTTCATAATGAAATGTCTTATCCTTTGTTTTATTTTTCCAGGAGTGGTACTGCTTGCGGGTGTAGGTGGTAGAAACCCACCTTGATGGACTCCACTCATTTTCTTTTGTGGTCAGTGGATATTTGGTAAGGCACATGGCCAATGACCAACATGAACACCCTGGAACTTCGAAAGTGGCTTGGAAGCTGCCCAGCAACCTTGCCATGCCTGTCCCCTATGAGCTGGTAGAGGTGCAGAATGGATTCTGAACTCTGCCGGAAGTTGTGGAAGACATCAGAATCCCGTAGCCATGGAGCAAAGATCGTGGTCTGGCGCTGTAAAGGCACACGGACTGGAGAGTGACAATATTCTTTTGCTGCATCCCTCCTTCTGCTGTCATTCTCAAATAAATAAATACATTAGAATTGAACATGTGTTTTTTTGTTTTGTGTGGGTGCCTACAGACAAAAGGGCCATCCACACTGTAAGATTTAGAGAAGACTTTATCCTTCCGATTGACATTTTCTATGTAGTGCAAGGGCCTGCCTGATTGCATCCAAATTGAAAGTGTTGAGGTTTGAGCTTCTATTATATGGTTTGGTTAAGTCTACAGGAAAAAGTCTAGACAAATTGTTAGTGTATGGCCCATTAAGCTGCCAAGGCCGGAGTTTTGCACTTTGCATGCTGCTTGTACTGGTGATGTGAGGGGTTGTAATGTAGAGTAGGGATGTGACAGTGTTGTGTTGAGGTGTGAGGCAAATGTAGTGTTGGACTATGAGGGCCTGTGTTGTTGAAATATGGAGAGAGTCCAATATCAGACACCTATGTTTATTGGTCAAGAAATTGTAAGAACCATGGTAAATATGTAAAGAATTGCATCTCGATAAAACTAGGACCACACTCATAAAATCAAAATTGTGTTGTTTCCATTGATGTGCTTGAAATTTGGGTAGGACACCCCCCTCCCCCCCCAAATTCAAGATAGTTTAAAAAAACTGTTTAAAAAAATGAGAGTGAAAAGAGATCCCAAGTGTAGTGATGTGATTTGAACCCATGACGTTGTGAACTGCAGTGAAGTTGCAAAGCACTTAGCTATTGTGCAGAATAAAGCTGTATGGTGGAAAAAATGGAGTGTGTTAAGGCTAAAAAGCACATATAGCTAAAGAACTAAACATTGTATGGAATGTGGGAAGAAGACCATGGTAAAATTGTGAGGTTTCATCTTGCCCTGAAGTAGGGTAGGGGTTTGGTCACTTGCCTTTGGTACTTTCCTTCATAAGATCGATTCGACACACAGACAAGATCAAAAAAACACTTAAAATGGTGTAAGCTTGCAAGCGCTTCTGAGTGTAACATTATTTAGCAATATATATGATGTAATCCGTTCCATTTTAGCAATATAAACAAAAAAAGAAAATAAAAAAAGTAGGTGGAGATGGTAAGCCTCGAACCTACAGCAGAGGGAGATGAATTACAGACATGTGATGTGTGCACTAATCCACTAGCCCACATCGCTATGTGAAACTGCTATAAGCAGGAAGACATAAGTTTGCGAATTGGCGAAGCCGCGATCGTAAGTGAATCCCGCTGACGGCGGAATTCATTATTGCTGTTTTACTCGCCAATTCGCCGCAGCGCCAGTTAATTGATTTGAACGCGGCGAAACTGAAACACGTCATAGATGTTTGAAGCTGCAGTTTCTTTAAATCCGGCCCTAAATCTCTTAGCCATACGATTTCTTCAGAGTGTGCAGCATGGGCGTCTACCATGGTGTTGTGCGAATAGGTTTATTAACACTTGGAGGACTCTATTTTGTCCACTCTTTCCACCAGGTCTTGCTATTCCCCTATAAATTGCTGAACGCATGTCATCATATCTGTGTTCAGCGAGGAACGCAGTGAGAGGAGCATCTCCTTAAGGACAGTGTCCGACACTGGTTGACCCAGGGTAGGGAAGGAGGTGATGGGATCAGATGATGGCTGTGAAGCCCCTGCTTGCAGGGATTCTGGTGTCCTCACCTCCATATTGGGGTCTGTCAGAGACCTCTGAGGAGACTCCCTGCGCAGTTTTGACTTGGCCGGGCTGCGGGTGCTAGGAGTGGATGGGGATGATGAGCCTCCACTACCCTGGGGTCTAGATGGGCTGGTATTGTGCCCTGTAGATGTACTAGGCCCCACTGAGTGCTGTGATCACAGCCCGCGATCGCCGCCATTTTGTTGGACCCCACGGCCTACCTTGCTGAAGAATCCGGCCAGTTTACAGGGCTGTGGCGGTATCTTTTGGTGACGTGTCATTCTCCAGGTCTCCTGCTGTCTGATGCTGGCTGTATATGTGGTGCGGGGCTATGGATGGCTCCAATGGAGGTGGATTATCCCGATGAACGAGCAGAGCTTCAGGCAAGTGTGGCCATCTCGGTGCTCGGTCGCCATGCCCCCTACTTTTCCTTCCTTGTGCCACCAAGGGACAGTCTCACAGACACAAAAGCCTTGAGGCACACAATATATTTTTTTTAGAAATTAAATGTTTTTATTACATAGAGTTAACACTCTGGGGAAGATTTAATAAAACTGGAGCACTCAGAATCTGGTGCACATGTGCATAGTAGCCAATCGGATTCTAACCTTAGCTTGTTTAATTAGGTTTTGACAATAAAACCTGGAAGCTGATTGGTTTCTCTGCAGAGCTGCACCAGATTTTTGCAAGTTCCAGTTTTAGTAAATTCCTGCCCCCCTTTAAGCCCATCTTAAAGAAAAAAATTAAAATGTTGGGTATTACATAGTCATCAGCAACTATTGAGACAATATAAAAATAAGTAAATACAGCGCTTGCAATTATACCAAGAAAAATTATACCAAAACAAATTGTGAAATCAGATATTAGTATAAGTCCAAAAACGTCCAATCAAAAATGAATATGCAATATGCAAATTACATCTCCATATGCTAAAGTGCTCTTGTGCTCCAATCTTCATAAGTGCAGATGTGCTCCAAACTCACTCCGTGATGTGCCAAAGGTAATGGACTCCTAGCTTTTCAGTCTGGGGGTAAAAAACAAGCTTGAATCTGATACAGGGAATGGCTGGTCACAAGGGTCAGATGTAAACCTCCCCAGCGTGGCTCTCAGGCATCTAGGATGCTCTCCATCTGCGCTGAGTTGTCTGGCTATATCTTGGTAAAGAGTATGTTGAATTCTGTGCTTCCTGCTGAGAGAAACCCCATCAGATATAAAAGGTAAACAGGATGGAGAGCTGGTGTCAGGAGCATCCTACGTTGCTGGCCAAGCCAGTGGTGTCCAGAGCTCCAGGGCAGTGGGCAGGTAGACAAGCCAGGTGTCACCAGGAGGACGGGGAGACAGCGGTGGGCATAGTCAGAGCACCGTGTGTTCGGAGCATGCATGCTGTTCCTCAGGCCAGGAGGGGTGTGTACCACATCACAGAGTGAGTTTGGAGCACATCTGCACTTATAAGGAGATTGGCGCACAAGAGCACTTTATCATATGCAGATGTCATTTGCATATTGCATATTGATTTTTGATTGGGCGTTTTTGGACTTATATATGATTTCACAATTTTGGTATAATGTTTTTGGTATAATTGCAAACGCTGTATTTATTTGTTTTTATATAAAAATAATGATTTTATATTTTGTGCACAGCAGCTACAGATATTTTACATTTATTCACCGTAGCACGAGTATTTAGATAATTTTCACTATTGAGACAATACATTAGTAAGATGTATGTAATTCACAACATGGTGTATACAGTGCAATGGTCAGTACTTTATAACATACAACATAGTGAATAGAGTGCTGGGATCAGGATCATGTAAAATACAATGTAGTGCATAGGGTACAGCTATTAGGGCTGATAGGGAAATTAGTGCAGCAGTCAGGACTGTGTAATGTTTAACATAAGCCAGCCATAGATGGACTGAATCTTGGCAGGTTCAGTAGGGACCGGCCGAGATTTGATCCATCTATGGGCAGGTTGGATGTACTGAAGTTGATCCATCAAGCTTGTCAGATTTTTTGTGCGCAATAACTGCTGGCGGCTATATCTGCTAGCAGTGTTCTGCAGGGGAGACTCCCAATAGCAATGCAGGAGTCAGTGTGGTCAGTGTGCCCCTTTGCATTAGTAGCCAGTGTGCCCTCTTGCATTGGTAGTCAGTTTTCCCTTTTCATTGGTTGTTAGTGTACCCCCTTGCATTGATTGCCATAGAGCCCCCTTGCATTGATGACTAGTGTGTTCCCCTAAATTGGTGATAAGTGTGCCCCTTTGCACTGGCAGTCAGTGTGTACCCCTTGCACTTGTGGTCAGTGTGTCACTTCCTTTTGATGGTCATTGTTCTCAACTTCTACTGGTAGTCAGTTTACCTCCTTATAATGGTGGTTAGTGTGTCCCCTTGTTGTTACTTATTCTTCATCATTGTCTTCAATTTCTTTGGTGGTCAGTGGGAGAATGTTTATATTTCTTAGAGAAGCTGGTGTTGGGGTTTAATTACACCCATTGGGGTAAGTAAGATTGAGGCTAGCCATACATTATTCATTCATTCAAAAGGGATCTAATTTCCCTATCCTCACATTCAAGGTGGATGGGGGAATCACTCCCACTGTGCTATTGTGCTCTGAGGGTGGGGAGACTTCCTTGCTATTAGCATACAATGATCAATACTGCCTACCGGCTGTAGCCAATGGCACTGATCGTTTGGAAAAACCTGACTGCCTGTTTGTACACAAGTTGAATTTCGATTCATGTATGGCTGCCCTAAGGCATGGTGGGAATACTATGTAAAAACAGAAAATTAATGCTGCGCTATGGTGAATTAAATGTGACTCAAAAGTGCTGCTGTGCAAAAATTTAAAAGGATTTTGAACGTAATAATATAAGAAAACAGCGCAAAATTGATTGTAAATAACAATATGGTCGTGAACCACTAAAGTGCCTTGGATAAATAAATAAGTGAATAGATAATTAATGAATGAATAATAAATAATTAAGACTGATGATGATGCAAACCACTGTCAGTACCGACAATAACTTTCACCCAGCGCAGTGAATACACAAAGTTCATAAAAATATATATAAGTCCAATAAATATTAAATTGCAATAAAAAAGTCCAATAGATTTCAAAACGAAGTGCTTCAGCAGGTAGCCAGTGAATTTTTAGTGCAAAATCATGCTGCCATGGTGTGTTGAAATAGGTGACTTTTCCTCTCCCCCAGGATGTTACACTTACCGGACGAAATGGACCCCTAGAAAATACTGTGTAAGGGTCACACAAGCTAAGTCCGGCAGGGGATCCGGGCAGTAATCCTTATGGCTGATCTGGGACCGCTTGGGGACCTCCTAGGGACTCAGCAGGATGGGGCCATATGCGGAAGGAACAAAGCTCACAATAGCATAATATTGCTACCATAAACGTTTATTTAAGACAAAGGTTATATCACTCACATTTCCATGGATAAAAGCAGGCTGTGTACAATCATATGGATATAGTTGATCAGGACGATCGCGGTGTGCTGCGGGATCTCCTGGTCCCGGCCTGTGTTCCCTGGTCCCGGCCTGTGTTCCACCGCTACCGGAACTGACGTAAAATCGAGCGTGGGACCGGAAATTGCGTTGACGCGTTTCGCTCTCCTCCTGGGCGTTATCACAGACGTATTTCTGGCCACCGGACAGGAAGGGTTTATATACCCCCTCGTCCTCTGATTTATTATGCGCTTCCTGTTCCTGCTGGGTGTACATGACTTCATGCACACCCAACCGGAAGCCATTCCCCGCTCATTCTAATGCTACAATTTAGACATCCTTCCACACAAATGAAAATAAATACCCCATCAGAATGCAAATAGCAGCCGTTGACTAGAATATACTGGCTGACAAATAACCATTAAAATATTATTAATCCCCATAATTCACAAAAGGGCCGTGTACCCAATGAGGAATTTTCTTGCTATGATGGGGTAAATTTTATAATAAAATAAATATATAAGAGATCGTAGCTCCATGAATGTTAAAATTCCACGGTATATTAAAATTATATATTTAATCATCATCATTATAAATATATAAGAAATCATAGCTCCATAGATATTTAAAATTACAGGGTATATTAAAAATGATAAATTTAATCATCATCACTGTGATTTGCTTTCTAAATGGGATACCATCAATCACAATACCCCCAAAAGTCCTTATTGATAATATAAATAATTCCACAGAAATCCATACATATAGAATAAAAATTCATATATATAGGATAAACATATAAAATTAGAATTAAAAATAAAAATATTGCAAAAATCCATATATATTATAAAATGTATTACTAACAGGGAGATTAAAATTTATGAAAAAAATGTATGTAGGTGCTAACAGATGATAGTGATAATCGTTAATAATTAAGTTATGTATGTGGGTGTTGGCCCTAATGGTACCCCCCTATAATCATAAATTACATAAAATTCATAAAATTCCTGTGCCCAAACCACTAAGATAAAAGTTAAGATGTTTATGTGAGATAAAAACCACAAAACTCCATAAAAGATGTTAAAAAATATTAGATGTTAAAAAATATTCACCAATTGGATAAAAAACAATTCAGGTCGAAATCAATATTCAACCCGTGGGGGTGGAGTGTTTTTTAAAAAATATATCCACCTTCCTTCATTCTGTGAAATCCCCTGGGTGAGATTTCCTCCTCTCCAGTTGGGTACTATTTTGTCTATTCCACAAAATTTTAGCCCGGTAGTATCCTTGTTGTGAACCAATCGGAAATGATTCGAAAGGCTATGTTTTTTTAACCCATTTTTTATGTTAGTTACATGTTCACGTAACCAGACTCCAAGTGGACGGGTAGTCCGCCCCACATACTGGAGTTTGCATGTGCATTCCAGGAGGTAGGTCACATGTGTGGTACCACATGTGATAAATTTATCAATTTTGTAGGTCCTACCATCACTATTAGATTTAAAATGTGTGGTTTTTCTTACTCTGTGTTTGGAGGTCTTGCACATAACACATCGCCCACATGAGAAAAAACCTACCTGGTCCAAGAATGTCCCCAAAGGTTTTGGGGGTAAACGCACGCCTGGACCAGGAGATCCCACAGCACACCGCGATCGTCCTGATCAACTATACCCATATGATTGTACACAGCCTGCTTTTATCCATGGAAATGTGGGTGATATAACCTTTGTCTTAAATAAACATTTATGGTAGCAATATTACGCTATTGTGAGCTTTGTTCCTTCCGCAAATGGCCCCATCCTGCTGAGTCCCTAGGAGGTCCCCAAGTGGTCCCAGATCAGCCATAAGGATTACTGCCCGGATCCCCTGCCGGACTTAGCTTGTGTGACCCTTACACAGTATTGTTTAGGGGTCCATTCCGTCCGGGGGGAGAGGAAAAGTCACCTATTTCACCACACCATGGCAGCATGATTTTGCATGGCCAAAACTTTCCCCTCCTTCCTACAGGATAGTAAGGAGGTCATACAAGCATTGGAACAAATTGGCATATCTGCTAAAATGCACTGTAACAAAACACGTCAAGCTCTGCATCTGCAGGAGCTTCTTTGTCGTATTTGTTGCATGTAGGGCAGCCCATTTAAGTGAATGGGCTGCCGTATGCTGTCAGATGAAAAATGCATTGGAAAAATGTGCATTAGTACAACACGCAGATATGAACGGTGCCTAATGCACAGCATATCATATAACTGTCTTATGGTAAAGCATAATTGCAACTGATTCTTTCATACTACATGTCAAAGCCTACTGTGTAAATAGTACATATCCCCGCTATTGCTGGGATTTTTCTACAGTTATACTTGTGTTTTTTTTTTTTTTGTTGTAGACTTCTATTTATTGAATTTTAAAGGCATACAAACATTGCAGCATACAAGCTACCAGATAACAATCATACAAAATTTAAAAAGAAAAGGGAAAATAAAATTAACTGTACATTAATAGCCTCATCAATGTTGCCAGTGCTTAGGTCACCCATATCTGCGAGCAGTGAAATGCCACCCCCCACATGTCAACATGTCAGTCACTCTAGTATACACATAATATGCCAACTTCCATCCTGCCCCCCCCCCCCCCTCACCAATCAAGCAGAGAATAAACAGTCAAGTCTAGAGCTATGTACAAACATCAGGAGAATATACCATAAAACACATCGCTAAGAAAGTGAGGTCACACAGTAATTAGTCAAAAACAGTATTAGTAGAAGACAACCATCCACCCCACACTTTTTCAAACTTAGTAAATGCATCCCTATTGGCATATGTGGCTTTATACAGGGGAACTGCTTTGTTCATCAATGATTTCCCTGCTGCCACAGATGGTGCTGACAATTTTTTCCAAGATAGTATAATCAACTTCCTGGCATAAAACAACAATAACGTAAGAAGGGTACATATAGCTTTAGTAGTGGCGAGTGAGTCAACCAGGCTTAATAGACACACTTCCATAGAGAAGGGGACATAAATGCTGGTTATAGAAGTAATGCATGCCAAAACCTCCCTCCAGTAGCTGGAAAGTTCCAAAAAACATGCATGAAATACGCAACTGGTGTGGAACAGCACCAGCAAAGGGAGGATTGGTTCCCAAATATCTTAGCCAGTCTAGCTGCTGTGGGATAGACCCTATGTATGAATTTATTGTGTATTAAGCAGTCTCTAGCAGAGACAAATTTAGTTAAGGGAACTTCCCAAATGTCTTCCCACTCTTCTCAGTCTAGACCAGGGGCCAGTATTTCCCAAGCTGCTTTACAGGGAAATATCAATGTAATAGTTTCTGGAAAAAGATCTTTGTATATAATGGACAAAGGCTTGACCAGCTCCTCATACTGCAGCAAAAATTCCATATCACTAGCTTCCAAGGAAATGTGACCGGGTCCAGATCGATACTGAATCCAGTGTCTTAGTAGGCAAGAACCTAAAAAAATGGGTATTAGGTAGTTGGTATAGTGCCTTTAACTCATCAAATGACTTCAAAGAGGTCTGAAAGGTAATGTGTTGTAATGTTTTAATGCCATATTTCATCCAGACTATTGGGTCAGGGTACAAATAGAAGTGGGTCAGGTTTGGGTTTTTCCACAAGGGTACATGCAGAGAGAACTTGGGAGGTCTCTCAGGGGCAGAGCCATGAACCACACCCCAAGCCTTCAGTACAGAGCGCATGGAACAGTTATACTTGTTTGATAATTTTTGAAGATGGAAAAAGACAGCCATCACAAAATATATACTATATATACTATATATATATATAAACCCAATCACTAAGATGTCATATACATTTGAACTTTATTGGTAATGTAATTTCAAAATTCATTTTGAATATTTTTTAATCTTCAGCTTTCTTTAAACTAATATTTGGTAATCCTAAACAGGTCACTTCCTGCTATAGTATGACAGCTTTCTGTCTCTTATTACCAGTTGTGCTCCTGCATTGTCACTCTGTCACATGGTCTTTTGACTTAGACAAGTGACCATTTCAGCACACATTATGCAGGCATGGTCCCGCTGTTTGACCTTCAGGAAACCCATCCTGAAAAATGCCATGCAGTCATTGCTAGAGTACATGCATGCAAACACAAAGTAGCTACAAATAGGATGCAGAAGATCAGTACACGTTAAAACAAATATTTTATTTCAACAATGCAACTGAATGTTCTTTTTAAAAAATGGCATGTCATTGTTAAAAAAGTGGCAACCATCTCATAGACAATGTAACAATCTCCCACTGACCACCAACAAAATGGGAGACAATGACAAAAAATGATGGTCACTGAAGTACAACTCTCTGCATAGTATGACCAGTTTCTCAAGTTATTCCAGCAGAGATCAAGAGATTAGTTAGAAAATGCAAATTAGTAGCGTGGTTCTTCAACACACATTTACAATAAAGAGAGCTCCACATGTGCCCAGACCACAGATGCACAGACCGCCAGGTACGTATCCAAATGAAGGGGCTGGCTGCACCATGTGATATACACATAAAATCTCATTTATAAAAAATGCATCAGGAATACAAAAATCCCAATACAGAGAAGGTTATGAGATGAGATTTTATGAACATACCACATAAAGCTGCTGGCCTATTAGTTTGCATCAAGAGATTGGTTGGCCAGATCCATTCTTATGGCTGGGGGACTAAGATGGATGGTACCTGGGCCCCGCTGTGATGAAGATGAACGTTTTTGCAGTATTTGCCTTTAATGCGACCTTTTTGGCACTGGATCCTGTGTTTACAGAACCCTGCACAGTTCAGTACTGACCAAGGTGTTCCGGTAGGGTGCTGTACAGGTCCACGGCAGTGGACCACAAGGTATGAGGGACCATAATCCTGAATGTCTGTAATGTCTAAACTCATCGTGGGTGAAGGCTGGGTCCCTGTCCTTTGGGCAGGATCCTGCCACAGGAAATATGTGAGTGTTCTTTTACAATAGAGGTCCTTTAAGTAGGAACCATGTTTGGTAAGTCTATTGGGCCACTTCCTCTTTTCCCCACAGGGGCAGGGTTGGGATCTGTGTCCTGGGTTGCTACTGAACTCTTGTGCAGTCTGAGTGGCTTCGCTTTATGGCACTGCTGACACTTTTGTGTGGTGTTTTCCCTGGTGCTGAGAAAGTTCAGGGTTTGTGCTCTGCAATTCTCAGTAATAGAGGTGTGCATGGGAATACCCTAAGTAAATGTGAGCACCAGGTATGCGTGTGGCGCGGGCATTGTTGTGACATGCTCAGGGCAGACTGACAGTACGTCAGGGAAACGGGGACTGGTGGCTATCTTACTAAAGAAATAAAGCCGGTTTTGGTTTGTAAGTTATTTTGTGGCAGTAGCAGTTGGAATAAACTCAGAAGTAATGTGTGCTGAAGCAGTAACTGCTAGCTGGAGCCTGGAACATGTACAGTACAGTGTAAATATTTGCCAGCTCACCACAGTTCTTCAATGTCCAAAAGTTTTCTTCTTTTTTAAAGGAAGATAACATCACAAACAGAAGACTGCAATGTTTCAGAGCCCCACAGGACCCCTTCATCAGGCAGCTTCAAAGTCAACCATTTCACATTGGATTTGTCAGCTTATTACCCAAGCCTTCAGCTTGTATGGTAAGGCTTTGCCTTTTCAGGTAAGGACTTGCTCTACCAGGAGTTTGGGGTCCTCTTGGGCTATCTGTCATCAGGCATCAGTGGCTCAGGTCTGCAAGGCTGACACCAGGTCTTTGGTACATACCTTTATGAGTTTTTACCAGGTGGATGTAAGGACAGCCAAGGATTTGGCTTTTGGCTGCAGTGTTTTGTGGGCTGCAGAGTAGTTTTCTAGGACATGACTGTGGCTTCTGTCTCTCACTCCCCTCCCCTGCCCCTGTGCATTGCTTTGGACATCCCAGGTAGTCATGATTTATAGTCTGATCTGTGGCCTGTTATGTACTGCAAAAAAATTGGATATTTGTACTTACCTGTACAATGTGTTTCTTGAAGTACTGCAGTGCCTGGTGGACTGGACTTGGAAGTTACAGCCCCATACTATTTGGACTAACTGCACCAACATTGAGTGCACCTAATCCTCTACTTGCAGGACAGTGTTGTTAGTAGTCCATTTGTTTGCCAACATTAGTTAATCATCACTTTGGCATGCCATTGTTTGCACAGGCTCCTTGCATATATTTTTACTATTCCAATTACACTGGGACTATCATAGTTGGTGGTCGCTTCAACATATATTTTGAGGGTTATAGCACAGTTATTTATTGTACAATCATGTATTTATAATCTGGCTGGTTCTGTAGGGATCATGGGAATGGATCGCTGGGTGATATTTAGGGGCATAGGTAGGGAATTGGGAGGGCTTTCTAGGCCAGATCGGGGGTTTCTATTGGTAATCACTATTCCAGATTACATATTGATCATTGTTGTTTTTTTACTCATATTTGAAACCAAAAAAACTGAATTTTTGTAAAATCTTACCTGTAAAATTCCTTTCTCTGAGTCCTCCGACAGTCGCCGCATCCTCTAAGTCATCACTGTTGGGTATTGACTTCCGCTCCGCAGGAGTAGCTAGGCTTATAGACTTAGTCAAAAACAAAAGTCATTAGCATATACACACCCATGGGGGCTGTCCCATCCGGTCAATACCCCCCCTGCATCACCACTCCCAACTCAGTTTGGTAGCATAGCAGTAGGTAATAAGAACCCCAAAAGAGGGGCGGGCGGCGACTGTCGGAGGACTCAGAGAAAGGAATTTTACAGGTAAGTTTTTACAAAAATTCTGTTTTCTCTTACGTCCTCCGACAGTCGCCGCCTCCTCTAAGTCATCCCTGTTGGGATGTCCCAAAGCAGTATAGACATGAGGGGTGGGAGACGCAACCGTAGAAAAGGCAACGCAGTACCCACATCAGAGAAAGGAATCTTACATGCACCGTAAGAGAACCTACTAGGCAACAGAAAAAAACAATGCTCAACAGAAGCAACAGCCCAGAAAAGCAAATACCAACAACCAGGGACCCAGAAACAACTCAAGGGTCCTTTATGGCACTGCCGCACTGAGAAGCTTGCGGCCAAAGGAGGCATCAGCTGATGCCAGAACATCTACTTTGTAGAATTTGGAAAAGGTGTGTACCGACAACCAAGTCGCAGCCTTGCACACCTGGGCCACGAGGCCCGATGCCAATAGGCCCAAGACGCACTCACAGATCTAGTAGAGTGCGCCTTAACAGGGAAGTGTGGAACCCGTTCCTTCAAGGCGTAAGCCTGTTCAATGGTCTGTCTGATCCATTTGGCAATAGTCGCTGCGGATGCAGCCATGCCCTTCCGAGGTCCCTCAGGAAGGACAAAGAGTGAATCCGTCTTCCGAAAGGATTCCGTAGACGACAGGTAAACCCTGATCGCCCTGACAACATCCAAGGAATGCAGAGCAACCTCCTTAGGATGCTTAGGCTTCGTACAAAGTGAAGGCAGGACAATGTCCTCATTAATGTGGAACTCAGAGACCACCTTAGGAAGAAAGGAGGGATGCGGACGCAAGACCACCTTATCCCGGTGAATCACCAAGTACGGAGAACGGCAAGATAATGCTGCCAGTTCCGACACCCTGCGAGCCGAAGTGATCGCCACCAAAAAGGCAACCTTCTTAGACAGCAGAGGCAACGATATCTCCCGGATGTTTTCAAAGGGAGCACGCTGTAACACGGACAGAACCAAGTTCAAGTCCCACGGAGGTAAGGGCTCCTTCCTGGGAGGAGCCAAATGTCGCACACCTTGAATGAAGGTGCGAACCAGAGAATGAGATGCCACAGGGTGCTGGAAAAGAATAGCCCTTGATCGTGGCCAGCACCAGGCGCTGGTCCACAACAGACTGGAGGAAGGCCAACACTCTTGACACCGAGTACAAGCAAGGGGAGAACCCCCTGGACTCACACCAGGCGAAATAAGCCTTCCAGGTACGGTAGTACATTTTACCAGAGGAGTTTTTTCTAGCCTTGACAAGGGTAGGGATGACCTCAGAGGAGAGACCCCTGTCCCTCAGGACCTGGGTCTCAACAGCCAGGCCGTTAAAGCCAGCGACTGTAAAGCAGAATGGAAGATTGGACCCTGAGACAGGAGATCTTCCCGCATGGGCAGCCGCCACGGAGGCGCCACTGCCAGGTGAACAACGTCGGCGTACCAGGACCGGCATGGCCAGTCCGGAGCCACCAGAATCACCAGGTGCGGTTCCGAGGCTAACCTGCGGAGGAACCTGGATAGCAACTGGATCGGGGGAAAAGCATACATCAGCTGATACTGATGCCAAGGGGCCACCAACGCATCCGAGGCGTCCGCCAGCGGATCGCGCGTTCTTGCCACGAACCTTCCCACCTTTCGGTTTAACCGAGATGCGAACAGATCCACGTCCGGGTATCCCCACCTCGCACACAGCATTTGGAAGACCTCCGGGTGCAGGGACCATTCCCCCTGGTCCAGGGTCTGGCGGCTCAGATAGTCGGCCTGCCAATTTTCCACACCCGGAATGTGAACTGCTGAGATCGCCGGGACATGAGTCTCAGCCCAAGACAGAATGTTGGCCACCTCCCGGGCCGCCCGAGCACTCTTGGTGCCCCCTTGGTGGTTGATGTAAGCCACCGCGGTAGCATTGTCTGTCTTTACCCGGACAGGACGGCCCCGAAGACGGTCCGACCACCGGAGGAGACAGAGTTTTTCCGCTCGCAATTCCAGCACATTTATCGGGAGAGAGGACTCCTCCTCCGACCAAGTGCCCTGGGCAGACAGGTTGCCCAGGACTCCACCCCAGCCCGACAGGCTGGCATCCGTGGTAATCACCGTCCACACCAACGGACGGAAGGACTTGCCTTCCGCCACCGACGGGGACTGGAGACACCACAGAAGAGCCAATCTGGTCTGACGACTCAAGGAGACACTCAGATCCAGGGACTGAGGCAGTCTGTCCCACCGAGCCAGGATCTCCGTCTGGAGAGCCCGCGTGTGAAACTGAGCAAAGGGTATCGCCTCGAAGGCCGATACCATCAACCCCAGGCCCCGCATACAGGTCCTGAGTGACGAAGACGGGTTGTCCCTGAGGGACCTGATCTCATCCTGCAAGGTCCGGAGCTTGTCCTCCGGCAAGAACACCTTTGCCTGAGCAGAGCCCAGAATCATTCCCAGATAGGGAAGACGAAGCGATGGAGACAATGTCGATTTCTGAACGTTGATGGTCCATCCGAACTCCTGGAGTGTCTGTACTGTAGTGGACAGATCGCGCACTAGGTCCTGGCTGGCACGTGATCTCAGAAGTAGATCGTCCAGATAACCCAAGACCGCAATGCCCTGAGCCCTCAGCAGGCCCATAACCGGCGCCAGCACTTTGGTAAAACCCTTGGTGCCAAAGCGAGACCAAAAGGTAACGCCACAAACTGGTAGTGGTCCTCTGCGATAGCAAACCGAAGGTACCACTGATGACCCTCAAAAATGGGGATGTGCAGGTACGCATCCTTGAGATCTATCGAGGCCAGGAATTCCCCTGGGCCCAGGGAGGCCACCACCGAACGGAGAGACTCCATACGGAATTTTCGAACGCGCACAAAGTGGTTCATCGCTTTCAGGTCCAGAATAGGACGCACTTTGCCCTCCTTTCTGGGCACAGTGAACAGATTGGAATAAAACCCCCGAAACCTGTCCCGATGAGGCACCGGGACAATCACCCCCTGAGCAAGAAGGTCCTGAACCGCTCAGTGCAGGTCCTGCAGACGCCCCGGAGGCAAATGAAGATTTGAGGGAAAGAATCTGTCCGCCGGCCGGGAAAGGAATTCGATCTTGTACCCTGATCGAATTATTTCCTGAACCCACCTGTCCGATATCCGGAGCAGCCACGGCTGGAGGAAACCACGCAAACGTCCCCCCACCCCTGAAACGGGTGAGGGCACCCCTTCAGGCAGAGGTGGACTGACCCACCGAGCCGGCATTGCCCGACTTCTGCTTACCCACCCAGGGCTTCTTCTGGCCGCCCTGGGCCTTGAAGGGCTTGCCCTTGGATTGGTTCCGAAAGGCACGAAAGGACCCCTGATTGGATCTAGGCGCAGAACCCCGCTTGCCTCGAAAAGGACTTGTTCTTCGGGGTCTGGGGCAGCATGGTGCTCTTGCCCCCCGTGACGCCTTTTACCAGGGTATCCAATGCCTCGCCAAAAAGGCGAGAGCCAGCATAGGGAAAATCAGCAACTGTTTTCCGTGAGGACTGGTCAACCGACCAGCTCTTCAGCCATATCAGTCACCGGTTAAGTACCGAGACACTAGACAGGCGTGCTACTAAGGGGGCCTCATTTAAGGCCGCATCACACAAATACATGATTCCCTGGTGGATTTGATCCACCATTTCCAGTCGGGCAGGCGGAACATCATCAGACACGAGGTTGCTCCTAAGCACCTTAGTCCAATCAGCCACCGCCTGAGCCACCAAAACGGACACGAAAACAGGTTTGAGCAACGAGCCCGCCACCATATAGGAATGGCAGGCCAGAGACTCCAACTGCCGGTCCGCGGGATCCCGGAAAACCAGGGAATCCTCCGTAGGAATCAAGGTAGCATTGTTTAACACAGCCACAGTGTGATCCACCTGCGGGGGCACACACCACCGTGATTCTGTAGCCGGTGCAAAGGGATAAAGCAGTTTGAACCGACTAGGCACCAGGAATGGACATTTTAAAGTGCGCCACATCTCATTAACAGTGTAATGAAACTCAGCCGGGCAGGGAAACACCTGCGCCGACTAGCGGGTCCTGTGCGTCCCAAATGAGGATACAACGCCCGGAGGACTGGGCTCATCCTCCAAATGCAGTGTTTCCTTCACAGAAACAATTAATTCATCCATGGTCGCCCGTTCTTCAGGCGACCCCGGGGAGGAGGTATCAACCCCCTCCACCTCAGCATCCCCCTCAGACCCCAGCGGGTCTAAGGATGAGCGGGACTCTGAAAAGGGCACACTCGCAGCAGCAGCAGCAGCAGCCATATCACCATCCGAATTAGAGGACAGAGATAATCTGGGCCTCTTTTTAGCAGCACGTTCAGCCATCAGAATTTCCATGTTTGACACCAAGGTCGCCACTACAGCGGCTAAATCAGGTCTCAGAGGGGCCACAGGAGAACTGGGGACCCCCACAAGCGCTGGGGGGAATTTGCTGTCCTGAGAATCCATTGCCCAATGTGACAAAAAACAACAGTGCAAGAAGCTTGTACTGTCCCTTTAAGACAGTCCACCGCTACAGCTACAGTGACAAAGACCCCCAAACAGGAGAAGAAAAGACTGAGCCAGAAGTGATAATACAGAAAGATATTGAGAGCGATAACTTGCAGAGCTCCGCAGAGTGTTGCCACCGCTGTCCTGCATCAGAGGAAAAGGAAGTGCTGCTAAAGTAGGCTGAACATAGAGGCTGCATGACCCAGGGAAAATGGCTGCCCCATAGGAATTGCATGGTAGGCTCCGCAAAAATGGCCACCAAACATGCGGCCGGAACGATCGCTCTGCGACCGCAAAATGGCGGCGGATGGCGCCAAAACCAGCATGTAGTTGGCCCATAAAGAAGCCAAACATGCCTGCCCATACTTAAAATGGCGGACCCCGCGGATTTGCCCGCTGCGGTCGCCACACACTCAGTCTGCACCCCCACAAACACCAAAGTGATACAGGGAAGGGGGCCCCCACAAACACACAGCACCGCAGCGCATGTACAAGCGATCCCCGCAGGGACCGCATCAGGGAGGCACACAGGCACAGACATGGGGAACACACATCAACACAGACTGCCACCCCAGACAGAGGCCCCACACATAAGTACTTACCTGTACCGGATGGCGTAGGGAGCCTCTCAGAACGGAAAGCCGCTGTCCTCATCTGACAGGGAATGTCGTTAGCCAGGGACATTGCACTGCAGAATCGCAGATGCGTCCAGTGAGGTAGCCACCTCACGGCTGCATCCCTGCTGTGAACAGGGATGGGTCGTTCATAATGCCAGGGCGAACCATAGCTGAACGCTCGATGGCGGGCTGGGGGTCCATCTGACCCTCTGCCCTTAAGAACCAGGGCGGTCAGTCCGAATCCCAGCACCGCATGATCCAGCTTCTTCCGAAGAGTCGACTAAAACTAAAGCTGACAAAATAAACAGCTAGTAAAGTAAGAAAAAAACTGACATTTTCAAAGAAAATCAAATAAAAGATTTAGATAGGCTGAGACTGTAGCCCCAGCACAGGGAAGCCTAACTACTCCTGACGCTAGGCACATTAAAACTGAGTTGGGAGTGGTCACTGCAGGGGGGTATTGACCAGATGGGACAGCCCCCATGGGTGTGTATATGCTAATAACTTTTGTTTTTGACTAAGTCTATATGCCTAGCTTCTCCTGCGGAGCGGAAGTCAATACCCAACAGTGATGACTTAGAGGAGGCGGCGACTGTCGGAGAACGTAAGAGAAACATATTTTTACATTTCTGTATAGCCTTGGTTGGTGTCTTGTTTGCCACCCTTTCTTCTTTTGTAGTTCAGAATGAACTGTAGAATTGTACTCACAGACCATAGGGTGCCGGTGCTTGATAACATAAAAAGCAGAGCAAAAACTGTCTATGGCAACCAATTATACTTACTCTTTCATTCAAAACGCATATATAGCTAGATACTTTTTGTAGTGAATGTAGAAAAGTGATACATTTTGGCTGGAGAGCCACTTATCCATTATTTTCTAAATAACGGTGCTGCAGGGAATATAAAATAGTATTGTATTTATTTTTCTTCGGTATTATGGGCAGCACTAAAAAAAGTTTAGTCTTTTTTTTTTTTTTTTAGTAAGATAAACATGAAATATTGCAAATCCTTATTTTTGTTTTCATTTTTAGCTCAGATCTTTTTTTTCTCGCATTTTCCAGTTTTGCCTTACTTCCAGTTGATAAAACTTAAACTGAAAATTTCATACACATTCTCACAGTGGCGTAGCGTGGGGGGTACAGGGGGGGCCGGCCGCACCGGGCGCAACATCTGGGGGGGCGCACCCGCAGTGTCACTCTGTCTGTCTGGCTCTGACATACACAGTTCACACACTGTCTGCGGCTGCCTCCATCTCTAGGCTAGGAGATATCCAGTGCCGCTGCCCTATGGCTGAAAATGGCGGGTCAGGGCTGGGGCTGGACTGTACCTCACCTGTCCATTGGTGTAGGGTGGGGTGGCATTGCAAGCCAAGCCCCGCCTATGCCGCCTCTCCTCACTGCTCAGTCAGTTTAGCAACGAGTGAGTCAGCAGCCTGACGCTGTCACAAAGTGTTTTTTTTTAATCACCTGATTAGAGCCAAAGACTCTAATAGGCTTCAAAGAGCTCTGAGGAAGGGGGCCTGACCCCCGAAACGCGTTAGCGGTCCTGACTGAAGGACGTGTCCCAGTTCACACATGGTGGATTCTTATAACATGTTTTTATCTCTACGTCTGTGAGTATGCATTTGGCATTTTTTATTAAACAATTTGCAAATTGACCACGGGTAATGCACTACGTGTTTGCGCCTCCTCTTTTCTTTCTTTTCTATGTACCTGTATTGGAGTTCCCTGCCTGAGGAGAGCAGCACGCCAGTCTTCCCATTCGGAGTGAGCGCTGGGCTGAATTTTTGTTCAAAAAAGGGTAAACCCGGGGCACAGAGCAGTGCGCCCCGAGCCCACCCATTGTGTGACAATAGCGAATGAAAATTTGCTATTGTCACTATCAGGAAGTGGTTCCGAGACCCGCTTCCTGATTGGCCAAAAGGCGAACGCATGCCATTGGCCGAGGAGGAGGCGGGAGGACTCGAGGAGATGTGGGGGACTGAGGAGAAGCCGCCGCTGCAGGTAAGTCTCTCTGCATTGAAGGGGGCACGCTGGTCATTCTGCATTGAAAGGGGGCACGCTGGTCATTCTGCATTGAATGGGGGCACGCTGGTCTCTCTGCATTGAATGGGGGCACGCTGGTCTCTCTGCATTGAAAGGGGGCATGCCGGTCATTCTGCATTGAAAGGGGGCACGCCGGTCATTCTGCATTGAAAGGGGGCACGCTGGTCTCTCTGCATTGAAAGGGGGCACGCTGGTCTCTCTGCATTGAAAGGAAGCACGCTGGTCTCTCTTCATTGAAAGGGGGCACGCTGGTCATTCTGCATTATAAGGGGGCACGCTGGTTTCTCTGCATTGAAAGGGGGCATGCTGGTCAATCAAACTTGTATTTAGATGCATTTTACTTTAATAACATCAGTATTTTCATAACAAACAATATATGTGCTTAGGGGGTAAGGGTTTATTTAACTAATCTAGTGGAAGAGACTCGAGAGCTAAAATCTCGCAGGTTAGGGGGCGCAAATTACTTGCCTTGCCCCGGGTGCTGACAACCCACGCTACGCCACTGCATTCTCATACCGCCTAACTTTTTGAGATGGGGATGAGGGACACTTATTAGCAAAATTATTTAGGCTTAGGCATAGGACACACCCGCTACCACACAGGAGAATTATATAAAAAAAGATTAGTTAAACCCATAAGTGCTTTTTTTTACCACTACTATTCCTTTATACTGGCTTTTAAAATTTACAAATGTGATTTATAATCCCAAAAACTGCATTTTTATATAGCACTATATAGATTATGCCAAAATAAAGGACAAATGAGGGGGACAGAGGGACTAAAGCCCCGTACACACGTACCGATTGTCGGCCGCAAATATTCGGCTGCCAAACGATCGGCCGATTGTCGGCTTGTTAGTATGATGCTTCCGACAGCCGACAGCGCATTTTCGGCCGAACAGAATCTGTCCTGCAGGCATTAAAATTTTTGTACGCCGACAACAGAATGGCCGATTGTGCGTCAGTCAGTACAGATTTCGGCCGACAATCGGCAGATTTGCAAGACTGGGCATGCTCAGAGAAGAAAAAAGACAAGGAAAGTTAACCATCACATGACATCACTTCAACCATCACATGACATCACTTCTGCAGTCGGCTGTTGTTGGCCGACAAAATTCATGTGCAGTCTTTTGCACTTTTCAGCGGACAGGACAGCACCGGACAAAAGACGGCCGATCGTTCGGCCGGCGATCGGTACGTGTGTACGGGGCTTTAATTCTAAATCAGGGACAGTCTCTCCAAATCAGGGAAAGTTGGGAGCTTTGCATTTTTCATTCCTCTTCAAGATCAGGTTGTTGTTGCACCCATGGCCGTCTTTAACGCAGGGCAAATGGGGCAGCTGCCCAGGGCCCTGTCACTGTTTTGGGGCTCAAAGCAGCTGCCCCTAAAGCCTGCGCTGCCCTCAAATCAGGAGCCCCATCGGCGCTGCAAGTGACAGTCCATCCAGTCACTGTGTACTCGGCATCAGCATAAAAAAAAATCTCAAGCAAGGAGGAGCAGGCGGGGCCGGTGAGCTCCACTGAAGCTCTGACCCCGCCCCTTGCCATGCATGCTGCTGCCTGAGATAGGAGACCTCGGGGAATGATCGTGCAGTGGATCCGATGTCAGAGTGCTGTGGCAGCCAGCAGCAAACCATGGATGGTGGCCAGAGCTTGGCTGCCTAGGATCAGGTAGGTCTTTCTCCTCCCCTGGCTCCCCATATTATGTAATGTCCTCTTCTCTCCCCCTCCTCCTCTCAAACTTGTGTCCTCTGCTCCCCCCCCCCCCACACACACACAGTAGTGTCCTCTTCTCTCCCCCTCCTCCTCTCACACATAGTGTCCTCAGCTCCCCCCCACCCCCACACAGTAGTGTTCTCTCCCCCCCACCACACAGGTAGGTCTTTCTCCTCCCCTGGCTCCCCATATTCTATAGTGACCTGACCTGGCTGTGGCTGTATTGTTTAGAGAGCACACAGCATGTGCTGATATCTTCCACACACACATAGTGCTATTTCACTGCTTGATGAGCTTATTTTAGGCCTGGTTCACATGTATGCGGGTTTGCATGGGCACAGAAGCCCATTCATTTGAATGGGCTGCCATGCCTGCGTTTCCTGCAGAAAAAAGATGCATACATCATTATAAAATCGCTGCATTTGGACCATGCGATTTCCCTACAGTTCCTGCATCAGCAAACATGCTGCATTTTTAGATGCGTTGGCCACACATTAAAAAACAGTTCATTTGCGTATGCAGGAACCACAGGTAAGTCGCATGGCGCAAAAGCAGTGATTTCATGGCCACTACATTTTAGAAATGAATGATGCATGCATCTTTTTTTCTGCAGGAAACGCAGGTATGACAGTCCATTTAAATGAATAGGCTGCTGTGCATGTGCAAATGTGGGCTGCCAATCTGCATATATGTGAGCCAGGCCTAAAGCAGTAGTAAAGTCATTTTACAAAATAAAAACTCTGATCCCCCTGCCGGTCTGTCATAATGTGCTAGTATGCACGGTATACTAGCACATTATGACAAATGTACCTGCAAACTGAGTCTTTCATTCCACCCCATGGCACATCTCTCTTCTCCCAGTCTACTTTCTGGGTTCTCAACCTTTGACCCCTCGAATGGACAGGCTGCAGTGACGTCACTCTTGCACATGTGCACGGGGGTGACATAGCCATAACACACAGAGTGTTCTCTAAATGTTATGTGAGCTGCGCATGCGTGACTCAAATCCTCAAATCACATTATCGCTGGCAGGCAGGGGGGACATTTATAACAGAAGAGACCACTAGGGTCTATTCTGTTATAACCACATCAGTACCAGGCACTTTTACTCCCTCCTGCCCAGGCCAATTTTCAGCGCTGTCACACTTTGAATAACAATTTTTATCCGTTTGGTGCACTTTGATAAGGGGCACTGTAATGTATAAAGGGGCTTTGTGATAAGGGGTACTGTAATCTGTAAGGCTCCTTTCACAGCTAGGCATCCCGAATCACAGACGTAATCTCAGCCATTCTGCCTGCAATCCCAAATCGCTGGATGCCATTGTGATCCCCATCACTTTTAAGTGCACCCCCGATTGTGGTGCAATTTTGCCACGATTGTCACCCGACGAATCACAGTAAAATCATGCAAACAGAATTGTGGTACGCCTGTCGCCCAAAAGAAGTTCTTTTTGGCACTAGGCATACTGCGATTATGTTTTCGTGATTTTACCGTGATTCGTAGGGTGACAATCGCGGCAAAATTGCGCCACAATCGGGTGCACTTAAAAGTGATGGGGATCACAACGGCATCCCATGATTTGCGGAGATTTGGAAACGCAGGCAGAATCGAGGCGATTCCACCTGCAATGCCTAGATGTCAACGGAGCCTAAAGTAGCAGTGTGATAAGTGTAATTGGGCACTGTAATAAGGAGCACCATGATGTGTAAATGGGCACTGTGATGTGAAAATGGCTGTAATGTAACGGGGCGCTGTGATGTGATAAGGGGTACTGTGATTGCAGGGGCAGGGGGGCCCAAGAAAATGTTTGCCCAGGGTCCAATCTATATTAAAGACGGCCCTGGTTGCACCCATTATTGTTGTTACGTGAGCCATCATTAGATGGCTCGCTTCACAGACCTAGTGTACTGAGCTGACCAGAGATCACAGCGCAACACATGTAAACACACTACTGTTTACATTGTTGATCTCTCGCCTTCCTCCTTCAGTGGAGGAAGGAGAAGAATTTTTAGTCATTTATGAATGGGGAATTCATGAATGGGTCAGCGGCAGCAGATGAATAAAATATTTTTACCAAATGTTAGATTTTTTTTTTTAACCTCTTCACTTCCTCTCCTATCCTGTACAACTGATCTCCATACAGTCTCGTTATGTGACCTGTATATTAACCCTTCACCTCCCTTATTCAGCACATTAATCTCACATCTACATCCTACTACTGTATGTGACCTGTACTTTAACCCCTCACCACCTCCCTTTTCTGTGTGTGATCTATACAACAATTTATCTAGTGCACCATTAACAACTTCCAGGTTTCAATACCATCATGTTTGAACTTTTTTCCTTTTTATCTACTTAAAGGAGTTGTAAATGGCAGAAGGTTTTTTTCTCTTAATGCATTCTATGCATTAAGAAAAAAAAAAAAAAAAAAAAAAACCTGTGTGCAGCAGTCCCCCTAATACCTACCTAAACCCCTCTTTAGCCAGCGATGTTGCAGGAATGTCTCAGCTGCCCAGGACACCCCTCCTTAATAGCGACGACAGTAGTGCGGCGTGATTGGCTGCCGCTGCTGTCAAAGTCAGTCAGCCAATCAGGAAAGAGAGGGGGCGGGCCGGGTCATGGCTCCTTGTCTGAATGGACAAAGAGAGCTGTGACTTGGCTCGGGTGCCCCCATAGCAAGCTGTTTGCCTTGGGGGCATTCAACAGGAGGGAGGGGCTAAGAGCACCGAAGAAGGACCCGAGAAGAGGAGGATCTGGGCTGCTCTGTGCAAATCTACTGCAACAGAGCAGGTATGTATAACGTGTGTTATTTAAAAAAAAAACGAGACTTTGCAATCACTTTAAGGACCAGGCTTTTTCTGGCACTTTTTATTCACATGTAACAATCATTTTTTTTTTTTGCTAGAAAATTACATAGAACCCCCAAACATTATATATAAATTCCAGTTAAAAGTGGTAAAAGTGCGGACATGGTACAGGAGGTGGTCATAGGCTGTGTGGGCATGGTACAGGAGATGTAAGAGTCCGCGGACATGATACAGGAGGACGTGTCAGAGGCTGCGAGCATGGTACAGGAGATGCAGGGGCTGCAGACATGATACAAGAGATGCAAGGGCTGCAGACATGGTACAGGAGATGCAGGGGCTGGGGACATGGTACAGGAGATGCAGGGGCTGGGGACATGGTACAGGAGATGCAGGGGCTGGGGACATGGTGCAGGAGATGCAGGGGCTGTGGACATGGTGCAGGAGAGGCAGGGGCTGCGGACATGGTGCAGGAGATGCAGGGGCTGCGGACATGGTGCAGGAGATGCAGGGGCTGTGGACATGGTGCAGGAGATGCAGGGGCTGCGGACATGGTGCAGGAGATGCAGGGGCTGCGGACATGGTGCAGGAGATTCAGGGGCTGCGGACATGGTGCAGGAGATGCAGGGGCTGCGGACATGGTGCAGGAAATGCAGGGGCTACGGACATGGTGCAGGAGATGCAGGGGCTGCGGGCATGGTGCAGGAGATGCAGGAGCTGTGGGCATGGTGCAGGAGATGCAGGGGCTGTGGGCATGATGCAGGAGATGCAGGGGCTGCGGGCATGGTGCAGGGGCTGCGGACATGGTACAGGAGATGCAGGGGCTGCAGGCATGATGCAGGAGATGCAAGGGCTGCGGACATGGTACAGGAGATGCAGGGACTGCGGGCATGGTGCAGGAGATGCAGGGGCTGCGGGAATGGTGCAGGGGCTGCGGACATGGTACAGAATATGCAGGGGCTCTGGGCACGGTACAGGAGATGCAGGAGATTCAGGGGCACTGGGCATGGTACAGGAGATGCAGGGGCTGCAGGCATGGTACAGGAGATTTAGGGTTTGCCGGCATGGTGCAGGAGATGCAGGGGCTGCGGGCATGGTGCAGGGGCTGCAGATATGGTACAGAAGATGCAGGGCTGTGGGTATAGTACAGCAGGAGATGTAGGGTTGCCGGCATGGTGCAGGAGATGCAGGGGTGGTGGGCATGGTGCAGGGGTTGCGAACATGGTACAGGAGATGCAAGATGATGTTTCGCTGATTAAATAGATACCAAACATGTTACACTTTAAAATTGCTCATGCCCGTGCAGTAGCGACAAACAATGCAAATTTTACTATCCATAGGCAACGCTTTAAAAGCCTTTACATGTTACCACTTTATATTTACAGAGGAGATCTGGTGCTAGAACTACTGCCCATGATCTGACGTTCACGGTGATACTTCGATTGCGATTTGTTTACATGCAGGACTGACAAATGCGTTCGCCTTTGCGTGCAAGTACCGGGGGGGACTTTCAATTTTTAAAATCAATAATTTTTTATTTATTTTAAACTTGTTTCATTTTTTTTGTAATCACCTTTATTGCTGTCACAAGGAATGTAAACAATGTAAAAATTTCATTTTTGGTGAGATACTACCAATAAAGTCCTGCAAGTGCAGCAGCTGATTAATAATTATGAAACCACTTCCATTAGGTACACTTTCCACATGGACACAGAAACACACAGACATTTCTTCAGAATAACAAAAGATAGGAATCTGCAGAAAGGTTTGTTCAAATCCTTGTAATGTACAGAGATCACCCAGAAGGGAATGTTTTGTTCTCAACAAAAGTGGAGTTACTCTTTAACCACTTGCCGACTGCTCACTGAGCTGGTACTGCGGAAAAGTGGCTCGTTATCGTCCAGCGACGTAGACCTACGTCGCCGGATCCCGCCCCCTCTTGGTGTCGCGCGCGCACCGCCGGAGGCTCGCTCCCACTGTATTCAGACACAGTGGGAGTCGGGCCAGGGGAGGAGAGGCGGGGATCACCGCCGCTCTTCCCCGATCGTCGGGGATCGAGTGAGGAAATCCGCCCACTTGTGTAAACAAAGCGGGCGGATCTCCTCTGTGACAGACAGTCACAGATACAGGATTCAGCATAGCTGAACCTGTGATCTGTGTCTGTGTCACACAATCCCCTCCCCCACACACACGTCAGTAAGCATGAGGCATACATTTAACCCCTTCATCACCAATAAAGTTAACTCCTTCCCTGCCAGTGTCATTATTACAGTAATAGTGCATATTTGTAGCACTGATTACTGTAGTAATGTCACTGGTACCCCCAAAAGTGTCAAAAATGTCAGTCAGGGGTCCGATCTGTCCGCCGCAATGTCACAGTCCCGCAAAAAAAATCGCAGATCGCCGCCATTACTAGTTATAAAAAATAAACAATAAAAATTACAAATCTTTCCCATTGCGATTTTTTTTTTTTTACCAAAAATATGTAGCAGAAAACAAATTGGCCTAAAATGTTAAAAAATTTTGATTTTTAAATTTTTTTTGGGGAATGTTATACAGTGCTTTGAGAAAGTATTCGGCCCCCTTGAACTTTTCGACCTTTTGCCACATTTCAGGCTTCAAACATAAAGATATAAAACTGTAATTTTTTGTGAAGAATCAACAACAAGTGGGACACAATCATGAAGTGGAACAAATAAAAAACTGAAAGATTGGGCATGCAAAATTATTCAGTCCCCTTAAGTTAATACTTTGTAGCGCCACCTTTTGCTGCGATTACAACTTTAAGTCGCTTGGGGTATGTCTCTATCAGTTTTGCACATTGAGAGACTGAAATTTTTGCCCATTCCTCCTTGCAAAACAGCTCGAGCTCAGCGAGGTTGGATGGAGAGCGTTTGTGAACAGCAGTTTTCAGTTCTTTCCACAGATTCTCGATTGGATTCAGGTCTGGACTTTGACTTGGCCATTCTAACACCTGGATATGTTTATTTGTGAACCATTCCATTGTAGATTTTGCTTTATGTTTTGGATCATTGTCTTGTTGGAAGACAAATCTCCGTCCCAGTCTCAGGTCTTTTGCAGACTCCATCAGGTTTTCTTCCAGAATGGTCCTGTATTTGGCTCCATCCATCTTCCCATCAATTTTAACCATCTTCCCTGTCCCTGCTGAAGAAAAGCAGGCCCAAACCATGATGCTGCCACCCCCATGTTTGACAGTGGGGATGGTGTGTTCAGGGTGATGAGCTGTGTTGCTTTTACACCAAATATAATGTTTTGCATTGTTGCCAAAATGTTCGATTTTGGTTTCATCTGACCAGAGCACCTTCTTCCACATGTTTGGTGTGTCTCCCAGGTGGCTTGTGGCAAACATTAAATGACACTTTTTATGGATATCGTTTAGAAATGGCTTTCTTCTTGCCACTCTTCCATAAAGGCCAGATTTGTGCAGTATACAACTGATTGTTGTCATATGGACAGAGTCTTCCACCTCAGCTGTAGATCTCTGCAGTTCATCCAGAGTGATCATGGGCCTCTTGGCTGCATCTCTGATCAGTCTTCTCCTTTTATGAGCTGAAAGTTTAGAGGGACGGCCAGGTCTTCGTAGATTTGAAGTGGTCTGATACTCCTTCCATTTCAATATTATCGCTTGCACAGTGCTCCTTGGGATGTTTAAAGCTTGGGAAATCTTTTTGTATCCAAATCCGGCTTTAAACTTCTCCACAACAGTATCTCGGACCTGCCTGGTGTGTTCCTTGTTCTTCATGATGCTCTCTGCGCTTTAAACGGACCTCTGAGGCTATCACAGTGCAGGTGCATTTATACGGAGACTTGATTACACACAGGTGGATTCTATTTATCATCATTAGTCATTTAGGTCAACATTGGATCATTCAGAGATCCTCACTGAACTTCTGTAGAGAGTTTGCTGCACTGAAAGTAAAGGGGCTGAATAATTTTGCACGCCCAATTTTTCAGTTTTTTATTTGTTAACAAAGTTTGAAATATCCAATAAATTTTGTTCCACTTCATGATTGTGTCCCACTTGTTTTTGATTCTTCACAAAAAATTACAGTTTTATATCTTTATGTTTGAAGTCTGAAATGTGGCAACAGGTCGCAAAGTTCAAGGGGGCCGAATACTTTCGCAAGGCACTGTATATCAGAATGTAAAAAATATTGTTTTTTTTTTCAAAATTGTCGCTCTTTTTTTTCAAAAAATAAAAATTGCACAGGTGATCAAATACCACCAAAAGAAAGCTCTATTTGTGGGGAAAAAAAGGACATACATTTAATTTGGGTACAGTGTCGCACGACCGCGCAATTGTCCGTTAAAATAACTCAGTGCCGAATCGCCAAAATATAGATTTGTCAGGAATGGGGTAAAATCTTCCGGTCTTAAAGCGGTTAAAAATACGCTCATTGAGGATTTTTTTGTCAAAGACATGTAGCTAAATACATTTTGGCCTAAATATATGACAAAAATTGAATATATTGGATATTTTTTAACTGTCAAAGCAGAAAATGTCAATTTTTTCGCAAAATTTTCGCTCTTTTTTTATTAATATTGCAAAAAATGAAAAGCGCAGAGGTGATCAAATACCACCAAAAGGAAGCTTTGATTGTGGGAAAAAAAGGACGTAAATTTTGTTTGGGTACGGCGTTGCATGACCGCGCAGTCATTTGTCAGTTAAATTTGCGCAGTGCCAAGGTGCAAAAAGTGGCCTGGACGTAAAGCATGAAAATCCTCCGGTGGTAAAGTGGTTAAACTTAGGCTTAAAAATATTTAAACTTAAAGAAATACCCAAACTATAATGGTTTTCTTTAATACCTTCTCCTGACCCTTAGGCTGGGTTCACACTTGTCCAGCTGCTGTTTGTATTCTGGGGTCCGGGTGCGGTTTTGTTCACCGATTTAGGTGTGGTTCAGGTGAAAATTTTTACTGGAATTCACAACCGGGTCCAAAATCGCACAGGACCCTTTTTAGAAACGGACTGTGGCCGCCCCCCGGACATGTGTGAACCTGCTCCATTGAAAGCCAGTCCAATGCACATGGTATGCAAATTAACTGGATGTGGTTAAAAATGCATCCAATTCATATATATGTGAACCGAGCCTTAACTAGCATGCAGGTCAGAAAAGGGTTGGCTTAGTGACCCATAGTTTTCAACTCAGAGGGTCAGCTTGACAGCCAGGTAACTAGCTTCTGTAGAATGAGATGTAAGCAATGGTAGCCTCCTTGTACTGTATATTTGTATATCTTTTATTTTGCCTTTAACCACTACCCGACCTCCCGCCCTGCGGAAGGGAGGCCCTCCTGAGTGAACCTTGTAGGTATATTTTGATCGCGCGCCTGCAGCTAGGGGGCGAGAGCACGCCACTGGCGGCGTGCACCCGCCCCCACTTGGCAGCGGGTATGCCGATGCACGGGCAGACAACTCTGATTGCCGTCTGACACCCGCAATCACTCCCTGCTGAGAGAGAAGAACAGTCATCTGTTGTAAACACAGCAGTGGCGGAGCTAGACTTTTAAAACAGGGGTGGCAAAGGGGTGGCTAGGTATTATTTTGGGGGGTCAATATACAAAGTGTAATTTAGTGTCAGATTCGTCCACCGCAATGTCGCAGTCCCTCTAATGATCGCTGCCATTACTAGTAAAGACAGGATACAGGTGGTGGTGATCAGAGGATACAGACAGGATACAGGTGGCGATCAGAGGATACAGACAGGATACAGGTTTGCCCCCAATGATTATTGCAGAGTGCCACAGCAATGCCCCCAATGATTATTGCAGAGTGCCACAGCAATGCCCCCAATGATTATTGCAGAGTGCCACAGCCTTGCCCCCAATGATTATTGCAGAGTGCCACAGCCTTGCCCCCAATGATTATTGCAGAGTGAGACAGCAATGCCCCCAATGATTATTGCAGAGTGCCACAGCCATGCCCCCAATGATTATTGCAGTGAGACAGCAATGCCCCCAATGATTATTGCAGAGTGCCACAGCAATGCCCCCAATGATTATTGCAGAGTGCCACAGAAATGCCCCCAATGATTATTGCAGAGTGAGACAGCCTTGCCCCCAATGATTATTGCAGAGTGCCACAGCAATGCCCCCCAATGATTATTGCAGAGTAAGACAGCCTTGCCCCCAATGATTATTGCAGTGAGACAGCCTTGCCCCCAATGATTATTGCAGAGTGCCACAGAAATGCCCCCAATGATTATTGCAGAGTGAGACAGCAATGCCCCCAATGATTATTGCAGAGTGAGACAGCCTTGCCCCCAATGATTATTGCAGAGTGCCACAGCATTTGCCCGCAATCATTGCAGAGTGCCAGCGTCCCCCCCCCCCCCCCCCATGAGACCGGCTTACTTACCTCACGGACGGACGGTCATCACAGCAGCTTATCATCGGTCCGCGGCTCCCTGCATCTTCTCAGTCCTCCCGCCGGCGCCTCCTCGACCAATGGCACGGCATTTGCCATTCGGCCAATCAGGAAGCGGGAGGACCCGCTCCCTGATTGGCCGGAGGAGGATCCATGTGACAATAGCGAATTTTTATTCGCTATTGTCACAGAATGGGCGGGCTCGGCTTCGGGACGCACTGTTCTGCTGCTCCCTGACCCTGGCCGCCAGCTTAGAGGGATCAGCCGGTTCTGCGAACCGGCTGATCCCATCCCACCACTGCCTGTGATTCCTCCGCTGCCAGCCTGGATCGGGGTGGCAACAGGGGTGGCAGGGACTTTTTCTGGGGTGTCAATTGACACCCCAGCTAACCCTCTGGCTCCGCCACTGAAACACAGCAGACCGTTCTTCTCTCTGCAATGATCACAGAGTGCCTGTGATCCTGCTATATAGGAACACAGGTCTCTGTGATCATTTCACAAGCCACTCCCCCCCCCACAGTTAGAAACACGCCGCTAGGTACACATTTAACCCCTTGATCACTGACTGTGTTAACCCCTTTCCTGCCAGTGTCAATATTACAGTAACAGTGCATATTTTTAGCACTGATTATTGTAGTAATGTCACTGGTCCCCCCAAAAGTGTCAAAAATGTCAGTCAGGGGTCCGATCTGTCCTCCGCAATGTCGCAGTCCCGCAAAAAATCGCAGATCGCCGCCATTACTAGTAAAAATATCTAGATCTATTCACCCCCTTTTTTCCACATATTTTAATACTATAATTATAATTAAAATACCTATTTCCATATTATCCTTGAAGCGCAGTATTCCCCCCATTAATAATTAACCAAACTGTCTGAGGTACCAGTCACTATACAAGCAGCATCAGGGATAAGAATTTATGTTTAAATTTATATTAATAACATCTTCCCATGACAGCGCAAGAATCATACAAAAATAATCTGAATGTGTGGATAGATAGAGAATTGGTGCTCAGTTAATAATACAACGAATATAGATACGAATTATCAATTTTTGTTGTTTTTTTTATGATAAACTTCCGGGTCATCAGCAACTTCCGATCATGCGCGGTCTTTCGTAGCCAATTGTTTTGCGGACGTACTGTGTACACATTAAATGCAAATTGGTCGTGCTGAGGACGGGTGATGAAAAGTTTGGTGTTTTTTTTCATTGAAAATGTCGGGATCGGCTGCTGAAAGTTGTGTACACACTAGCTGAAAATCGTACGATTTTACCTCGGACGGGAATTTTCTGCAGATTTTCTACTAGTGTGTAGAGATGGCCTTGCGGTTCGCCCGGCGGTCGGTTCGCGTCACATTTTGCTTGTTTGCAAATTCGCAAAAAGTCGGACTTTTGCCGATGTTCGCGAATATGTCCATGCCGCCATTTTCTTTTTCATTCAGAAGAACTTTGACCCATTACACAGCCGTCAGGTGGAACAGGACAGCCAATTGAAACATTTCAGCACATGGACATGCCCCCTACCCTATAAATAGACCTGAGCTGTCGGCCATTTCCCATTCCGCATTTTGTCAGCGTAGGGAGAGGTTGCCTGTGCTCATGAGGGAGAGATTGCCAGACACAAATAGCTCTGTGAAGATCCACAAAAGTCCTTTTCAGGGCTGGTATTTCGGTATAGGTCTACTAGTATCTTTTCAGGTTAGGGCAGGTATCCAGTCGGTGCTTTAGGGGCAGTTAGAGATCAGCAGCAGTCACACAAATCACTCTGTTAATGTCCACAAAAGTCCTTTTCAGGGCCTGTATTTTGGTATAGGTCCAGTCTCTCTTCAGTATTGGGACAGGTCTCCAGCCTGTGCTTTAGGGGCAGTTAGAAATCGGCATCCGCAGTGACACAAATCGCTCTGTTAATGTCCACAAAAGTCATTTAAAGGGCTGCAATGTCGGTATAGGTCTATTACAGTCTCTTCAGTATAGGGGCAGGTATCCAGTCTGTGCTGTAGGGGCAGTTAGAGATCGGCAGCAGTCACACAAATCGCTCTGTTAATGTCCACAAAAGTCCTTTTCAGGGCTGGTATTTTGGTATAGGTCCTGTCTCTCTTCAGTATAGGGACAGGTATCCAGTCTGTGCTTTAGGGGCAGTTAGAAATCGGCATCTGCAGTGACACAAATCGCTCTGTTAATGTCCACAAAAGTCATTTAAAGGGCTGCAATTTTTTGGTATTGCTGTGCAGTGCACTATATAGGGGGGGAGGGGGTCAATCCACGGTAAAATATGCGTTGTAGAAAGCATATTATAGGGGATTAGTAGTATTATTGTGCACTGTGCAGCATTGTGACAGGTGTGGTGACTGAGCATTGCTGCAGCTCTGACAGGAATATTAAAGGGGGCACTCTGACCGCAATATTAAAGGGGCACTCTGACCGCAATATTAAAGGGGCACTCTGACCGCAATATTAAAGGGGAACTCTGACCGCAATATTAAAGGGGCACTCTGACGGGAATATTAAAGGGGAACTCTGACCGCAATATTAAAGGGGCACTCTCACGGGAATAATAAAGGGGCACTCTGACGGCAGTATTAAAGGGGCACTCTGACGGCAGTATTAAAGGGGCACTTTGACGGCAATATTAAAGGGGCACTCTGACGGCAATATTAAAGGGGCACTCTGATCGCAATATTAAAGGGGAACTCTAATGGGAATAATAAAGGGGAATGCTGACCGCAGTATTAAAGGGGCACTCTGACAGAATAATAAAGGGGAACTCTGACCGCAATATTAAATGGGCACTCTGACCGCAATATTAAAGGGGAACTCTGACCGCAATATTAAAGGGGAACTCTGATCGCAATATTAAAGGGGAACTCTAATGGGAATAATAAAGGGGAATGCTGACCGCAGTATTAAAGGGGCACTCTGACGGGAATAATAAAGGGGAACTCTGAGCGGGACACATAAAGGGGCACTCTGATGGGGACACACTGGATGTAAAGGGGCACTCTGACAGGCACACACTGGATGTAAAGGAGGACTCTGATGGGGACACGGACACAGGCTGAATGACGGTGGGGGACACGGGCTGCATGACAGCAGTGACATGGGCTGAATGACGGGGGAATACAGACTGGATGAGGGGGGACACAGGCTGGATGAGGGGGGACACAGGCTGACAGTGTGTCCCTGTCAGAGTGCCTCTTTATATCCAATGTGTCCCCGTCAGAATGCCTCTTTATGTGGGCTAATTTTTGGGGCCTATACAGGCCGACACTTCCTTCGGTATCCTGTGAATGCGTAATGTACCTCCAGTCACCAAATACTACATTCTTAGCTGTGAGGTAAACCCATGTGGGCTAATTTTTGGGGCCTATACTGGCCGACACTTACTTCTTTATCCTGTGAATGCCTAATGTACCTTCAGCCACAGAATACTACATTCTTAGCTGTCAGGTAAACCCATGTGGGCTAATTTTTGGGGCCAATACTGGCCAACACTTACTTCTTTATCCTGTGAATGCCTAATGTACCTTCAGCCACAGAATACAACGTTCTAAGCTATCAGGTAAACGCATGTGGGCTAATTTTTGTGCCCTGAAATGGCCGACACTTACTTCTTTATCCTGTGAATGCCTAATTTTTCAGACTGGAATTGAAAATCAATGGGTCTGTAAATGTTCCGCCAAATTGTGAAATGGATGCGGACCCATTTTACAGATGTGTGAATGGACCCTATATGTATTAGACATATCAGTTCTGGCTGATTTATGAAAAAAAACACATTTTTTTGCTGTAAAAAAAAATAATAAAATACATTTAGGGCAACTTTTCCAATTGCAATACTTCTGTTATGACATTGTCCATGTGCTGGGACTATTTGTGCACAGCTAGTACGTCTTTTGTGGCTGCAAATATGACCTAAAGGTTTTTAAAGTTTGCCTCCCATTAAAATCAATGGGGCCCGCCGCGAACTCGCGGTTCGCGGACTTTTGAGAAAAATTGTGGCTGACGTTCGCGAACCGACCCGGCCGATGTTCGTCCATCACTACTAGTATGTACCCCACTTGATATTCTTTTTGAGAACTGGTGTCCCAAAACTGAACTGCATATTCCAGATGAGGTCTAACTTTTTTTTTTTTTACCTTTTATTGCATTCTATGTATTAGGGTAAAATACCTTCCAGTTTATAAATTACTTCCTAACCTCTTTAACCACTTCCATACCGAGTCATAGTAATATGACGTCGGCATAGTGGTTGTACGGATCCGGGGCGCCGTCATATGACGTCCGCCCGCTCTAGCTGCTACTGCGTGCCCCCGGGGGCGTGCAGCGCAGCGATCAGAGATGAGGCTCGTCCCTCGGACATAGCCCATCCCTGATCAAGGTAAACAGCCAATAGAAATTGGCTGTTTACCATGTGATCGGCTGTGTCAATCACAGCCGATCACATGAGCGGCTCCAGCACGAGCCGCTCGTTCTCTCTGCAATGCGCGCCCCCGGGGGCGCGCAGAGCAGCGATCGGGGACGAGGCTCGTCCCTCGGACAGAGTCGATCCCCGATCTAGGTAAAGAGCCAATGAAATTGGCTCTTTACCACGTGACCGGCTGTGTCCAATCACAGCCGGTCACAAATGTCAACAGAGAACACGGTAACTAGCTGTCACCGTGTTCTCCTCCTCACACACTGATCCTGTGTGAGGAAGAGAGTGTGGTAACAGCTAGTTACCGATTACAGTGCACGCTAAACACACTGATTGCCCCCCACCCAATAAAGAGCACCTGTCACTAGCCCATCAGGTACTCTGATGACAGGTACTCGGGTACTCTGATGGGCTGGTGACAGGTATTCGGGTACTCTGATGGGCTGGTGACAGGTATTCAGGTACTCTGATGACGGGTACTCTGATGACAGGTACTCGGGTACTCTGATGACAGGTACTTGGGTACTCTGATGACAGGTACTCGGGTACTCTGATGACAGGTACGCAGGTACTCTGATGACGGGTACACAGGTACTCTGATGACGGGTACTCGGATACTCTGATGACGGGTACTCTGATGACAGGTACTCGGGTACTCTGATGACGGATACTCGGGTACTCTGATGACGGATACTCGGGTACTCTGATGACAGATACTCGGGTACTCTGATGACAGGTACTCGGGTACTCTGATGACAGGTACTCGGGTACTCTGATGACAGGTACTCGGGTACTTTGAGTACCTGTCAACGGAGTACCCGTCATCAGAGTACCTGAGTACCTGTCACCTACCCATCAGAGTACCCGAGTACCTGTCACCTACCCATCAGAGTACCCGAGTACCTTCCACCTGCTCATCAGAGTACCTGACGCCTGAAGTACCCGAGTACTTGCCGCCTGCTCATCAGTACCCATTACTACTCATCAGTACCTATCACGTATCAGTACTGATCATCACCAGTACCCATCAGTACAGTATCACCTATCAGTATCAGTACTACTCATCAGTACCTATCACCTGCCTGTCACCTGCCCATCAGAGTACCCGAGTACCTGTCACCTGCCTATCGGAGTACCCGAGTACCTGCCACCTGCTCATCAGTACCAGAGTACCTGTCACCTGCCTGTCACCTGCCCAACAAAGTACCCGAGTACCTGTCACCCTTCATACAGCCACCATGTCCAAGTCCAAAAAGGTTTATATACGTCCTCCGTTTAAACCTAAATACCGGTGTTATGGCAGCAGATAGCTGCCATAACCCTGGTATTTTTTTAAACGGTGGACGGTTGGCTTTCCGATAAGGGTGGTCCCAGCGGTTGATTCGCCGTGGGATCACCCTTCCGGGATGGCGGAAGAGGTGCCCCCCCCTCCCGCCGCGTCCGGTCCTTTTCCCCGCTTACCGGACCCGCCGGCAGCGGGGAAAACGATCCGGTCCTGGATCCTCACAGACAGGATGTCGAGTGAGGGCAAGCTTGCCCTCACTTGACTCTATGGTCTTGGAGGACCGGAGCTACGGAAAATGTTGTTGCCTAGCAACCGGTTTAAAGGTCCTTTTTTTTTTTTTCATTTTATATAATAATTTTTTTTTTTTCTATCTTTTAGTGTACTTGTGAGATCTGAGGACTTTTTGACCCCAGATCTCACAAAAAAGAGGTCCTGTCGTGCCTTTTTCTATTACAAGTAATGTTTACATTTCTTGTAATAGAAATAAAAATGATCCATTTTTTTTTTGTTAAACGGTGTAAAAATAAAAAATAATAAATAAAATAAATAGTAAAAAAAAAAAAAAAAATTAAAGCGCCCTGTCCCCGTTAGCTCTCGCGCAGAAGCGACGCATACGGAAACCCCGCCCACATATGTAAACGGTGTTCAAACCACACATGTGAGGTATCGCCGCGATCGTTAGAGCAAGGGGAATAATTTGAGCTCTAGACCTCCTCTGTAACTCAAAGATGGCAACCTGTAGAAATTTTTAAATTGTCGCCTATGGGGATTTTTAAGTACCAAAGTTTGTCGCCATTCCGTGAGCGTGCGCAATTTTGAAACATGACATGTTGGGTATCTATTTACTCGGCGTAACATTATCTTTCACATTATGGAAAGAAATCGGGCTAACTTTACTGGTTTCTTATTTTTTAATTAAAAAAAGTGAATTTTTTCCAAAAAAACTGCGTTTGGAAGACCGCTGCGCAAATACGGTGTGATAAAAAATATTGCAATAATCTCCATTTTAATCTCTAGGGTCTCTGCTAAAAAAAATATATAATGTTTGGGGGTTCTAAGCAGTGTTCTAGCAAAACAACTGATTTTAGCTTGTAAACACCAAATGTCAAAAATAGGCCTAGGCAAGTGGCTAGGATGCATGATGATGCTCCTTGGATGTTGGGCCCCTCTATATGGCTAGGCTGTGAAAAAGTCTCACACATGTGGTATTGCCATACTCAGGAGGAGTGGCAGAATGTATTTTGGGGTGTCATTTTTGCTGTGTACATGCTATGTGTTAGGAATATCCTATAAATTGACAAATTTGTGTAAAAAAAAAAAAGTTTTTATTTTTTTCCCACATTTTCCAAAAACTTGTGGAAAAAAATGACATGTTCAAAGGACCCATAATGCCTCATAGAATATACGTTGGAGTGTTTGCTTTCCAAAATGGGGTCATTTTGTGGACTTTTCCATTGTATTGGTGCTCTAGGGCCTTGAAAAGTGTGATAGGTAGTGAGAAAGTTTTATGTGTATTTATGCTCCTAAAATGCCTTATGGTGCTACTTGGACGTGGAGTCTCTTTTTGTGGCCAGGCTGTGTAAAAGTCTCACACGTGGTATCACCATACTCAGAAGGAGTAGCAGAATGAATTTTGGGGTGTCATTTTTGCTGTGTACATGCTATGTGTTAGAAATAGCTTATAAATTGACAACGTTTTGGGAAAAAAAAAGAAAAAACATTTTTTTCTTAATTTTCCCAAGAATTGTGGGAAAAAATTATAACTTCAAAAAACTCACCATGCCTCTTACTAAATACCTTGGACTGTCTACTTTACAAAAAGGGGTCATTTGGGGGGTATTTGTACTGTCCTGACATTTCAGGGCCTCAAGAAAGGAGATAGGCCATCAGTACATCTGGTGTGATCAATTTTCAGTAATTGGTACCATAGCTTCTAGACTCAATAACTTTCACACAGACTAAATAATATACACTAATGTGGGTTAATTTTACCAGAGATATGTAGCAGTATGGGGTGGGCAACTACATGGCAGATGAGGTTTAATGTGGAAAAATGTAAAGTAATGCACCTGGGGGCCAGAAACCAGAAAGCAAGCTACTCACTAGGGGGGGAACCTCTGGGTGAGTCTAAGATGGAAAAGGACTTGGGGGTACTGGTAGACAACAGGCTTGGCAGTGGCATGCAATGCCAAGCCGCTGCAAGCAAAGCCAACAGAATACTGGGATGTATAAAAAAGGGGATTCACTCCAGAAATAAAGAGATTATTCTCCCGCTCTACAAGACTCTGGTCCGGCCACATCTGGAGTATGCTGTCCAGTTCTGGGCACCGGTCCTCAGGAAGGATGTGCTGGAACTGGAGAAAGTCCAGAGAAGGGCAACAAAAATGATTAGGGGAATGGAGGACATCAGCTATGAGGATAGGCTACAAGCACTGGACCTATTCTCTCTGGAGAAGAGACGATTGAGGGGGGATATGATATCAATGTACAAATACTGTACTGGCGACCCTAGCATAAGGAACAAACTATTCAGAGAAAGGAGATACAATAAGACACGTGGCCACTCACTAAAACTAGAGGAAAGGCGGTTTAACCTTAAAGTGCGTAAGGGGTTCTTCACTGTAAGAGCGGTAAGGATGTGGAATTCTCTTCCACAAGCAGTCGTATCAGCAGGAAACATTGATAGTTTCAAAAAACTAGTAGATGGGCACCTTAGAGACAACAACATACAGGGGTATACGATGTACGGTTAAAAGCAAACACACACACACATCATAGGTTGAACTGGATGGACTGATGTCTTTTTTCAACCTCACTAACTATGTAACTATGTAAGTATAAATTTTGGCCCAAATGTATGAAGAAAAATTAATTTTTTGCAAAATCTATCAAAAATTACAATTTTTAAGAACTATTTTTTTGTGTGATTTTGTGTCTGGGGGGTCTAAAAGATGTACCTGTGAAGTTTCAGCTCTGTAGCATGTCCAGAACCCCAAAAAAAAGATCATATATGTGTAAAAGGAGGGTCCCACCATCCCTGCTCTACTGAAAATTATCTTTTTTTCTGGTTCTGGACATGCTACAGAGCTGAAACTTCACAGGTACACTATACACAAGTTCAGATGTTTTGCCTGCCTCCAAAAACCCCCAAAAAATGCCTGCAACAACACACCTGGGCTTTTTTTTTTCTTTGACGCTAGCATTTTTTTGGGCATTTTTTTGGATTCTTTGGAGGCAGGCAAAACATCTGAACTTGTGTATAGTGGTGTATATTAGGGATGCACCGAAATTTCGGCCACCGAAATTATCGGCCGAAAATGGGCCTATCCCATTTCGGCCGATAATGGGTTAAGATTGCCGAAAATAATGGCCGCCGTGAGGAAGGAGAAGGGTGCAGCGCAGGGCAGGTTTAAAAAGTCCCGCCTCTGGCCGGCCGCCCGCCTCTCAATGACGTCCCTACTACTAGATGTGTGCATGAATGGACATACCAGGTGGGGGGGTGGGGCGAGCGGCCGCTATAGATACTAGAACTATGTGATCCTTCCCTGTCAGCTCAGCGGGACTGTGTGTGAATGAGAAGTGACCTGACACCGGGCGGGGGGAGCGGCCGCTAATAGCTGTAACTATGTGAGCTTCACTTCACTGTCAGGCATGTATCTCCGCTGACAGTGAAGTGAAGGCTCACATAGTTATAGTTATTAGCGGCCGCTCCCCCCGCCCCCCGCCCGGTGTCAGGTCACTTCTCATTCACACACAGTCCCGCTGAGCTGACAGGGATGGATCACATAGTTCTAGTATCTATATCGGTTGCTCAAATTAACACTGGTTGCACTGACACTGGTTGCACTAATGCAGCACAAAGTGGTTAATTAACTGCCACTGGTCGGTCACTAATAGATGAGTGACCAGCAGTGACAATACATTAACCCCCTCATGCTGCATAATACAAATACCATTGGTAATTAAATTAACCTCTTGCCAACCCATCACAGTACATATACTGTGACAGGGTGGCAGCAACAGGTGTACGTCGCTGCCTGTTTTTGGTGTATGCCCCTGTTCTATCCATTTTAAATTTTTTTTGAGGAAAAAGTCATTTTCGGTTTCGGTTTTCGGCCAAGGGCATCCTGCATTTTCGGTTTCGGCCCAAAATTTTCATTTCGTGCATCCCTAGTGTATATACACACATACTTATATGTATATACACACCTAGACATATATAGGTGTGATAGGAGCGTAACTATATTGGTGTTAATTATTTCATTAGCGCAAGTAGTTTTTTCTACTCCTTTCACACCTATATATGTCTAGGTGTATATATACAGACATGGGTGTGTATATATACCCCCTATACACATGTTCAGATGTCATGTCTGACTCCAAACATGTGCTCAAAAAAGCACTAGCAACGCCTGCAGCCAAAAATGCTGGCGGCGGCGAAGCCATATCCCTGCAGCGAAAGTGACTTGAGAGAAACTAGCTTTTCTCTATAGCGGTCACCCTGATATGGAAGGGTTTGGTCACCCTGCCATAGCAGTCACTGTCAGTTCACCCTACACTACATTACAGTCACCCTGACACTTCACACTTTCCCTACAGAAACTAAATTTTTGAAGCTAACTAAAGTGTAAAGGAGCACTCACTACACTAGATATCCCTTTCCTCACACTAATAAATGCTAAATTACACTTTTTTAAAGTAAAATTAGCAGAACTGCTTCCACTCTCTTCCATGTCCTGTATAACAATGCTAGGAATTTGGCGGGGGCTATCTTATATACTGGGGGGGCGTATTCACTAATGATTGGCCTAGGGACCCCCTAGTCACTCCAATCACATTCCTAGCATTCTTCTGCCCCCTCAATTGGCTTTTGCTAATGGTTCTGGTCCAATCACAGGCTTTTAAAGCCCATTTCCTGAACCATTGCATTTTGGTCGGTTCTGGTTGCCTAATTCCGAACTTTTTGGGCAAAAAGTTCTAAATTCGGCCGAACCTCGAACACTCAATGTTCGGGCCGAACCGATGGTCGACCCGAACCGTTCGATCATCCCTAGTTGTAATATTACAACATCAATTTTAACTCTACTAAAAATAACCAGCATTTTTGTTTTTTGCCTAAAGACCAAATTTACATAATTAGTAGGTCATATTGTTTAGCCTAGCACTGATATTGGATGGTAAAATGTGTAAATAAGCCTGTTTACCTGGACATGAAGTCAGTAAACCTGTAAACTGATTAAAAAAAATGTCTAGATCATGCATAAAAGAGCTGAGAAAATGAAGGAGGTTAAAAGAAACTTCAGAGGTCTAGCATATAAACTAGAAGATCAAAAAAATAGAAACAGGAGGAAAAATCTAAGAATCCGGGGAATACCCGATCCAACACAAGAAGATCTGAGAGAAAAAATCCAAAAAATCTTTAATCCTCTATTAGGAAGAGATGAAAAAGAACAACTACTGATTGAAAGAGCTTACTGCATTAGGAAACCAACAGAAATCGCAGTGGAATATCCCAGGGATATCATAGTAAGATTTCAAAATTATGCCGAGAAAGCCCAAATATGGGAGAATTTAAAGAAGAATAAATCTTCAATAAATGCTGAAAACAGCAATGTACAGATCTTCACCTGAAACATTAAGGAGAAGAAGAACATTGAGACCTTTAGTGGAAATCATGCAAAAACATGGAATCAGATACAACTGGGCATTTCCAGCATGTTTAATAGGAAGAAGAAATGGTCTGACTGCTAGATTAACTTCCAGAAGAAACGCATGATTTCTGTAAAAAACGTGATATCCCTGATCCAAGTTTACCATGATGGTATGATGAAGAGGACACAGAAAATAGTTTGGAAGTAGAAGAGCAGCAGTGGAGATTACACAAAGAAAAAGAGGAACTGAATTAAATATGATAACTCTGTGGACGTTTTTTTTTTTGTGGCTGGAGGAGGGGGGAGCTTGGTGGGGGAGGGTGGGGTTGGGGGGTCGTGGGAGAAAGAGGGAGGGGGAATTTAGTCCGAAAAAATACAGGATGGCAACCCGGTAAGTTTGAGACACCACCTCCTAACAGGGAGGGACTCATCACATGCAAGGTCAATTAGAGCATCACCCCCGAGGAAATGGGTAATAGGGCAAGAGGGCCCAGGTGGCAGTTGAATACCCTAAGATCAAATTATGATCATATTAAGATAGAAGAACAGGGGAAGTGGGAGGGAGGAGGGAAGGTTGTGGAGGGGTTTGGAGGGTGGGAAAGAAATGGGGAAGAAGGGAAAATCTCCACTACCAAAGAAAGAAAGAAATACTAATTGTTGAAGCCACTCTTCTAATTAAATTAATCGGTATATTTAATGAAACGCCTATAGGCCCTGTTCCTCCATTTAAAATGGGAGAACCGGGCAGATGGGAAAAAATTATTGAAATATAGATAGTGACCAATTAAAACTAAGAATTAAAACAGACAATATATCAGCGCTCAATAAACCTATCAATAAGCAGCTGTACACTCAGGTTCAAAATACAAAAACCAGCAAAACAAGCATAAAAACAAATAGTGCAGCGCTAAAATCCTTAGAAGTCAAGCATAAATAGAGTGTAAATAGCATATAATGAAAAAAGTCCATGCAAAGAGCCCACATGTGCAGACTAAAGTGGCAAAATCCTGACAGGTAATGCAGGTATTACAGGTGATCTTCAGTGTGCAAACAGCCCACCACCATACGAATTGGCCTCTCACCTTAACCTAATAAAAATCAGGCAAACAGATCTCCACTCTTCACAGGCAAAGCCAGGGCACCGCTATTCATGGGAAATCATAAGATGATACAACTCCAGGGCTTCCTCCAACATATGTTATAAAGGAAACAAAAGCAGGCAGCCCATAGTGTAAACCTGATTTAAACTTTATTAATCAAAATACAATAAAATTGGCCTCTTACTCTTAGATGAATGGAAAAATTGCGGTTCAGATGTGTAACAGTGGCGAGAGCTACGAGCCCAGCTCGGTCCTCGCCGTTTTCCAAGTGTCAGCGGGTTACGTCAGACGCTCCTCCTAACGTATCGCCTCCCGTGGGTAGAGGCTTCCTCAGCGGTCTTGGAGATTTCTGAATGTTTCATACAGAAAGGCCCTCTTCCTGTACAGTTTGCGCTGTCACTAGTTTGGCCCTCGGCGGCTCCTTTCCTGCACATGTGCGCCTCGTGTGTTTCGGACTGACACAGGAAGACACGTGTCTGACGTCACCCGCTGACACTTGGAAACCGGCGAGGACCGAGCTGGACTCGTAGCTCTCGCCGCTGTTACACATCTGAACCACAATTTTTCCATTCATCTAAGAATAAGAGGCCAATTTTATTGTATTGTGATTAATAAAGTTTAAATCAGGTTTACATTCTGCTTTTATTTCCTTTATAACATATGTTGGAGGAAGCCCTGGAGTTGTATGGTCTTATGATTTCCCATGAATAGCGGTGCCCTGGCTTTGCCTGTGAAGAGTGGAGATCTGTTTGTCTGATTTTTATTAGGTTAAGGTGAGAGGCCAATTCGTATGGTGGTGGGCTGTTTGCACACTGAAGATCAGCTGTAATACCTGCATTACCTGTCAGGATTTTGCCACTTTAGTCTGCACATGTGGGCTGTTTGCATGGACTTTTTTCGTTATATGCTATTTACACTCTATTTATGCTTGACTTCTAAGGATTTTAGCGCTGCACTATTTGTTTTTATACAATTAAAACTAATGACCTACAATGTAAGAGGCCTAAATTCCCCAATAAAAAGACACAAAATCTTAGAAGAGCTGAGGAGAAATGCGGCGAGTATAGTTTTTTTACAAGAGATACACATTTCATTAGACTCCAACGTAAAACTATATTCAAAGCATTTTCCAACGTGGTACTATGGTGATACTCCTATTACTCCTATTAAACAAGCAAAAGTGGTGGCAATAGGAGTGGCCAGGAATATAAGATTTTCCCTAGAGGAGAGTAGGTCTGACCCAATGGGCCGATATATTTTCCTCAGAGGACGAATACAGGGCATGGAACTCACGCTGGCTAATGTTTACTGTCCAAACAAAAATCCTAGTGGTTATCTGGGGAAGATCCTGCATGAACTATCACTTTTCAGAAAGGGCTTTCTGGTGCTGGTGGGAGATATAAACTTCTGTATAAATCCAATTCTTGATTGTACATCGAGTGCTAGGACGTTGGGAGAACATCAACTTAGAAAGATAAAGAGAAAATTACATCACATTCAACTAGTTGACTCTGGGAGGATTCCACATCCAAAATTAAGATTATACCTATTATTCTTCCTGCACTCAATGTACTCAAGACTGGATTACATTTTCATTGATCACCAAATGATAGAAACAGTGGTTAACACAAAAATAGGAACTATAACTTTGTCTGATCATGTACCATCAAATTTGATAATAAAAATCCTAGGCTCTCAAGGAAAAATAAAAACATGGAGATTAAATGAGGATTTGATCCAGGATGAGAAGACAGGACGTAGAATAGAAAGAGAATAAGAAACTATACTTTCAAGAGAATGAAACTCCTGAAATCTCGGCAGCGACCATTTGGGAAGCTCATAAAGTATACATCAGAGGGATATTAATATCTATAGCCTCCAAAAAAAAGAAAGAAAGGACCAGTTTAATAAATAGATTAACAACGGAAATATACGAATTAGAACAGAGACAAAAAAAGAACTAACATAGGAGATAGAAGAAGATCTCGTGTTAAAAAGAAACAAATTAAAAGATCTGTTAGAAGAAGAAACCAGAGGTCATTTTAATAAATTAGCAAGATACAGGTATAAATTCAGTAATAAACCAGGAAAATTCTTAGCAAGATTATTAATGAAAAAAAAATCTAAAAATTATATAGAAAAAGCGAAGAATAGTAAGGGAGAAATAGTTAACTCGACAACAGAAATAGCCAGTGCCTTTCATACCTTTTATAGTACCTTATATAATGTCCGTCAGGAGGAAACACAACAAACAAAACAAAAGAGAATAATAAATATACAAAAATATATTAAGGAAGCGGGCTTACCCACAATAACAAAGGATAAATTATAACTATTAGATGCTCCTATTTCTCAGGCCGAAATAGGGGAAGTATTAAAAAGCATTCAAAATGGAAAAAGCCCAGGCTCAGATGGATACACAGTAGGGTACTATAAAAGATTTAGAGAAATCTTAGTCCCAAAGATACATACATATTTGAATGAGATCGGAAAAGAAGAAATAAGGGAAGAATCTTTATTGGCGTATATTACGGTAATACCGAAGGAGGGGAAAGATCTAACTCTCTGTTTAAATGTGGATATTAAAATATTTCCAAAAATATTAGCAACACGATTAAAAGGTTTACTAGAGAACTGGATTCACCCAGATTAAACTGGATTTGTACCAGGCAGAGAGGGGAAAGACAACGCAGTAAGAGCCCTGTTGCTTCTACAAAAAACTAAAGATTATGAAGTTCCCTCTCTACTACTGTCGATTGACGCTGAGAAAACCTTCGACAGGGTGGACTGGGACTTCACAATGGAGACAGTAAGAAATCTCGGAATCGGATAAAGGAGGAGGCAATGGATAAGCACATTATATAAAAAAATGACTGCAAAGGTCAAGCTAAATGGGGAATTGTCAGAAAGCTTGAAGATGAGCAAAGGGACGGGACAAGGGTTTCCCCTCTCACCTCTATTGTTCATCTTAGCATTGGAACCTCTTATGGCAAAGATAAGGCAAAATAGAGACATAAGCGGAGTGAGGGTGGAACAAGAAGAACATAAGATTGCAGCATATGCAGACGATCTGCTGTTCTACATCACTAATCCCAGGATCACCCTCCCGAACATTCAAAAAGAGTTAAAAGAATATGGAGAGCTTCCAAATTTTAAAATAAATCCAGTAAAATCTGAAATTCTCAATATAAGTTTAAGTATCAAAGAAGAACAAGCTCTAAAATCCCATTTTCCATATACTTGGGCAAAATCTAAACTAAAGTATTTAGGGAAATATATAACGCCACTAATAGGAAAGCTATATCAAGCTAATTTTATACCCTTATTAAACGAAATAAAAACAGATATAGGGAAGAGGTCCAATAAACAAATTTCCTGGGTGGGAAGAATAAATGTGGTTAAAATGATCTTGCTGCCTAAGATTCTGTACAAGTTCTTTTTGCTACCAATAGACATTCCTCTCTCCTTTTTAAAAACAATGAAAACTATGATATATGGCAGCGGAAAAAACCCAGAGTGCAATATGCAGTCCTTACAAGAGGTAAAACACAGGGAGGGTTAGCAACACCAGACATAGAAAGGTACTATAGGGCAGTGATTATTACACGAATGATTGAATGGACAAAAGGGATAACAGGGAAAAGATGGGTTGAATTAGAATGTGCACAAAATAACACACAGCTACACAAAACAATATGGATTCCACCAAAATATAGAGAATCACAAGGAGCACATGAACTGACAAGAGTGGTGTATAAATTTGGTGTATAAAATTTGGGATAGGGTTAATAAACAGTTAAAATGGGAATATAACTCCCCGTTGATATCACTTAAAGGCACAAAATACTTCCCACCAGGGAATGAGGAAAAATTTGGAAACTGGATCGGAAACACTCAATTAAAAGTTATTGTTCACAAGGGGGGTATTAAGACACTTCAAGAATTAAAATTAAATAATAGCGAGATGACATTGGATGAATGGAGGTATCTCCAACTGAGCCACTTTGTGAAGTCTTCACCACAGCCGATAAGATCGGAGACAGCATTAAATACCATTGAAAAATTATGTATAAAAACAACTAGATTAAAACAGGGAACATCTCAAATATACAAGATTATAACGGAGTGGCAATGTCTGGAGAGGCCTCCATTCATGGTAAAATGGGAAAAAGAGATTGGGGCACATTTGTCAAAACAAGAATTAGATGTTATATTAAGGGCTGCAGGTTGCTCGGCTATAGATGTGGGTACAAATTAAACTACAAATGTTTGTTGAGATGGTACATTACACCTGTACTAGCACATAAATACCAACCAGATAAAACGGATAAATGCTGGAGGGAATATGGAGGCATTGGGTCGATGTACCATATCTGGTGGGACTGTCCCAAAATTAGAGAATTTTGGATAAAGGTGCAAATCACTGGTGAAATTACCAAAACAGCGATTCCAAATGATCCATGGGTCTGTTTATTTCATAAAACGACACTTCCGTTAAAACAATACAAAATAACTCTGGTTCCAACCTTGCTGAATGCAGCAAAGGGCACAATTCCGAGAAAGTGGTGTGAAGTGGAAAGTCCAAATCTAAAAGAATGGTGTAGCAGAATTAACCATGTCTATAATATGGAGTACATTGGTAGTAGCCAAGAGGAAAACCCAACGTATATGAACAAAAAAATGGGAAAAAATCAAGTAAATATGCAGAAATTAATATTTAAGACCACTGAAGAAATAGGACTATAAGACTAACAAAAGAGTTGGACAGGGCACTGCTAATAGGAGGAGAAATAGAGAGAGAGTAGGTATCAAATCTCCAACCATTATTAAAAAAAAAAATTATAAATAAATAGGAAAAAAGGTAGTAGAGTGAGTTAAAGAACATAATACTGGAAGGAGGTATGCAGGGGGGGGGGGGGGGGGGGAAGAGAGTTTGGGAAAACATTTTTGTAAACTAATTATGGATTTATTTTTATCTATTTAGAAATTATTTTTCTGAAATATTTTGTAAATTTTTTTTTGATGGAAAACTTAATAAAAATCTAAATAAAAAAAAAAAAAAAAAAAAAAGATCATGCATATATCAAGGTACGGTTGACTGCATTGATCATATTGGATTTTGATCTTGTTTATGTCTGTGTTGTAATTTTACAACTTTGGGTTAAAGGACTAGCAGAATTTGACTGTGCACCTTGCAGTTTTCACCTGTTCCATGTGGTAAAAAAAGCCTTAGAAATACTGTTTTTGATCATTCACAATACCAGTTTGAGATTAGATCAATATGTAATGGTTATTACTTGAAAATTCAAGTTTAACCACTTAAGCCCCGGAAGATTTTACCCCCTTCCTGACCAGGGGGTTTTTTGCGATTTTTTACTGCGTGACTTTAACGGACAATTGCGCGGTCGTGCGATGCTGTACCTAAACAAATTTCACGTCCTTTTTTTCCCACAAACAGAGCTTTCTTTTGGTGGTATTTGATCACCTGTGCGATTTTTTTGATCAAAAAAATGTAAAAATCAAAATTTTTTAACATTTTCGGCCAAATTGTTTTATGCTACATATGTTTGGTAAAAAAAATCACAAAAAGCGTATTTTGATTGGTTTGCGCAAAAGTTATCGCGTTTACTAACAAAGGGAAAGATTTTTGTAATTTTTGGTGGTTTTTTTTTAACGAGTAATGGTGGCGATCTGCGATCTTTTTTTTTGCGGTACTGCGACATTGCAGCGGACAGATCAGTCCCTTGACTGACATTTTTGACACTTTTGGGGGTACCAGTGACATTACTGCAGTAATCAGTGCTATACATATGCACTGTTACTGTAAAAATGACACTGGCAGGGAAGGGGTTAACTGTATTGGACAGGGAGGGGTTAAGTGTGCCCTAGGGGCGTGCTTCTAACTGTAGTGGGACATGGCTACTAGTGTAAAAACAGAGATCAACTGTTCTACATAGTAGAACCGTCTGATCTCCATTTTTACACAGGGGAGAATGACAGGCGGCTTGTTTACATAAGCCGCTCTGCCTTTCTCCCGCTGTACCGACGATCGCCGTGTGACCGGCGGACATCGGGTCCGCCGGTCACACGCCCGCACTCCTCCCTGAACGAGCCGAGGCGGGCGCGCGCCTCAGCGGGCGCGCGCTCGCCCGCTATTGGCTCAAATGCCAGTGACAGGCGAGTGACGTAGATCTACGTCACTCTGCCTGGCCGGGGCTGACTGCCGCAGTAAATATACTGTGCGCAGTCGGCAACCGGTTAAATTAAGGAATAAATTATTTATTATTTATCTTTTAATGTATCTATATACTTAACTGGTCCTGTTGTATTTTCTGGCCATTGCCTAAATATCTGCTTGCTACATGAGGGACAAGTGATAATGTTCTGGTATCTGGAGGGGTTATAGGTGCTAATCACATAATAAGCAGAGGGCACAATAGGCTAGCCAAACAGTATTGTGTGCCCTCTGGGGATTGTGTTATTTGATTGGAATGTGTAAAGTATTTTGACTGTTTATGTATGACTAGGATTAATTTACACTGAGATTGTTTAGCCTGGAAAATAATCAGTGTTGATTTCAATCTCTGAATGCCACCAGCCAAGGGCAATGTTTACAATGTTTTTCATGTCATTAATGCCACCCCAAATTGAGACAGTGACTTTGAGATGGTTGGACTCAGAGGACACTGATATAAGTGATGAGGAAGAATGTGAAATCCTGTGACCTGGAAAAGGAAAATAAACATCTTTTGCTGGCCTAGAATGGGTGGAGAAGATTCAACGCTGGGCCAAAACCACCAAAAGATATGTTGAGAGGCCATGCATTGTGGTTGTCTAACAAATTAATGGCCGGTTTGTAAGTTTCCTTTGAAATCCCACCTCTGGTACATTTACATCTTCTGGCACACGATCATCCTAGCTGTGATCAATGCATGGGTGCTGTACAAATGGGAATGCAAAGCACTGAATGCTCCCAAGAAAAAGATACTAAACAGGAGTCTGTTTCAAGCCCTGTTAGCATCCTCTCTCATCCTAGTCGGCACAACTGTCAAAAAACCAAAGAGAGGGCGACCAGGTTTAATCCATGGGAGCCCAATTCCGCAGACAGGGAGCCCCATTAATGACAGGAAGAGACCATCCGCAGAAAAAGTCCTTCAAATGGCACCCCAGCCAAAAGGTCAACTGTACATCCACCAAAAGACATTTGCAAGGACATGTATGGACATTTCCCTATAAAAACAAGTAGAGGACGCTGCAGACACTCTGGTAAAGGATATACCAACACTTTGCAGCAAGTGCAATGTCTGCCTCTGCTTCTCAGAGGACAAGAACTGCCTTTGGGACTATCATAACTGAGCATGGCTATAAACATAGCTAAACATAATAAATGTCAATGTTTTCATTCAATGCAGTAGGTTTTGTTAAAACAGTTTGAACATAGTTTTATAATCAATGATTATTAATTAAAAAATATGACTTGTATTAATATTATTTTGTGATAATTAGTGTACAGATATATAGGCTACTGTTGAAGGACTTAATGGGCAGAAAGCTCCTCAAAGAAACCCTTTGTTGGTCTCTATATTTGTTCTGACAGTATGAGTAAAATTACTGAAATTCTGCTACAAACAACAGGAACGTGCTAAAGTGTCTGCATGTGGAGGAGAATACACACATTAGTATGGATAACAGTGAAAAAAGCAACACTAGTTGCGCACAAATGTACCAAATGTGTTGATAAACAGTGATTAAATATATCAAATCGTGATAAAACCAATAATGAACATAATAAATCAATAAGACTACAGCTGTATCCTCAGGAAATAGTCCATATTGATTTTGACCCCGTTCACACTGGGGCGATCCGACTTGCTGGGGCGACCTCACAGGTCGCGGCACGCAGCTCGCACCACGACCTCGGAGCGGCCGGCACGGACTTCATAACATTGAAGTCAATGCAGGTCGCTCCAGGTCGCCCCAAAGAAGCTCCGGACCCTTTTTCTAAGTCGGAGCGACTTGTGTCGCTCCTATTAGAACGGGTCCACAGCTTCTCTATGGCAGGCAACCTACGGCGACCTGTCAGGCGACCAAGTCGCCTGACAGGTCGCCCCAGTGTGAACGGGGTCTTAGAAAGTCCAAACAAGGATAATAAGAAAGTCCATGCAAAATATATATATATATATATATATATATATATATATATATATATATATATATATATTGTAGTAGTGATAAGTAAGGAGATCAGTGAGATTCCAGTGCTAATTAAATGAGTTAAAACCCAGAAGATCCACCACCTTTGTGATCCACTCCCCTCAGATTAGCAACTCACCCCCACTTATTGCCCTCCACTCTCGTGGGTAGGGCTGGCAGCGCTATAGATATTCCAACTCGGCAATCAGGAAATCAGCAACCATAAAGCACAGGTCAATGGGCAGCCTCTCTTCAGCTCATAAGCATGTAAGGGAAACAAAATAGAAGAGCCCCTCTAGTGCAATACCGTTAAACCACTTTATTAAATAAAATACACCCAATTGCATGTACATAACAAATACTTGTCAAGTGCATGTATCATAAATCGTACAATAGCCCAAAATAAGGGGGATTGGAGTGCTCACTCTGGTCCAGATGCTGCAGCGTTGTGTAGCGTTGTATTCCTGGAACCAGAGGGACACTTCCGCTCTCCTCGATCAATCCTACGGTGCATCGTGTGGCCATGCCCTGACGCGTTTCATCACTTCCTGACTTTGTCGAAGGGGGTAGCCACACATTTTGACTGCCAGTCTTATCACTACTCTACTCCTTACACCTTCCAATCAGTATGCGTCATCGCCTCAATCCATCAACCCCGGATGCCATACAAGTATCGGGCAGTGTTCAATGCATAACCGTCTGTGCTATTAACCCTTTATGTTTATAACCTTTATACGGCCTTATACATGCTAGCTGAAAATAAATAAGGCAATCGTATTGTTCATATTTCAAAGCATGATACGATTCAGACTATGACTCGGCCCCACTTTGCTGTGTACAATAGAGTGAGAGACATTTCTCAGTGTCATAGTGTGTCTTTGCACTTCAGACGAAAGCACAATAGGGATCTATTAGGTTTAAAGTTTTGGGGAGTGGAGAAATTACATCCAGTGTGGTGTGGATCCAACATGGTTCGTGAACTGTCTAAGTGTGAAACACATTGGATTTATTTGACCAATGCTTTATACCCAAACTGTTTAAACATAGAACTGGAGGCCGATCGGCTGGTACAAGTCTTCCCGGGAACCTCCAAAGAGCTGACGAGCGGCGAGATGGGGGCTGGGGGTGAGACACAAACAGCTTATGAGCGTGTTACAGTCACCTTTTGATTCATTTATGGATTGGAAATATTGTGTGCCTTGAATATTGTGATTACTGTGAGTGTAATGGGAGAAGGGAAAAGGGTTCTTTTGTAATAAAGAGTGAGGCTTGCTTTTACAATACTGCCCTATGAGTCCTCCCCTTTTCTTTGTCATTGCATTTTCCATCTTCTACACTGATGCATATGTAAGCATTTGAGGAGCATACTGGCAGAAGAGTGAGAGGAGTCAGGATAACCTCTGGAGATTGATGTGCAGTGATATGAGGAAATCTATTAAAAGGCACAGTACAAGAATAGAATCAGGGAGGGAGCACTGCCAAGGGAGGGGTACACAAGGTGTATGGAAGGTGCATGCCCTGACCATTTTACACCTTGGTGAATGGACAGAATTCTTTCTGATTTGATCAAGAGACTATGCACCTGCAGGACCCACTAACAAGCCAGGTTTTAGGTATTACCTTGGGGAGATGCAGACTAGAATACTGCAATCACTGAGCAGCAAATGATATCACCTGTGATGTATTTCAGTCATCTTGGAAACATGGCCTGTTAGTGGGTCCTGAGGACAGGAGCTGAGAACTACAGAAATACAGAACCACTGTATTTGATTGTTATACCGCTTTAAGGCCATAAAAGATCCAATTAGTGCTGCCTGGGTCGTAACCGCAGCATTCTGCAGATCCGGAAAAAAACAAGCATGTATATGCGTTATTTGAGCTGCTAGATAGTAGGATTGCAAATCAGGCATTGTCAACGCCCCCCCTCCCCCACCCTTCCTTGAGTGGGCAGCTTCAAAGTATCCAAGGAAATTCTAGTTAGCAGGACCTGAACCTCTTATAAAAGATGAGAGAAGGGCATATAGATTTGAAAAAAGTTTCTTAGGGAACCTGCCAGAATAAATACAAAAAAAACAAGGAAGATATATCATCTTGAATATATTAATTCTCCCCAATAAATTCAGGGACAATTTGGACCAGGTAGCTAGAGAATGCCTAAGTCTCTGTACCAGTGGTAAGATATTATTGTTTATATAGGATTGTAAAGGTTGTTGCACCTCCACCCTCAGATATCTAAATTTAGCAACCACCTGTAGAGTATATGACAGGGGGCAACACTGGGCTGTATTGGGGGTCAAAGGGGAATATAACTGACTTATTCCAATTGACTTTAAAACCTGAAAATTGTCAATTGCATAATTTTGTCAAAGCAGTGGATAGGGAGGTATCAGAGTCTGTATATCGTCCGCATATAAGGAAATGTTTTCCTCCAAATGACCTATTCTACAACCATGGATATGTGTATGATGCCTCAGTAATGCTGCCAGTGGCTCTAATGCCAGGGCAAACAGGGGTGCCACGGTGTATTGGAAAGGGATCCGTAATTCAATTATTGACCCAAATTCGAGCCACTCTGTGAGCATACAATAACATGAACCAGCCAATAAACTTTGGACCAAAACCAAGCCTCTCAAGGACTACAATTAAATAAGGCCATTCAATTGAATCAAATGCCTTGTGGGTAGCTAATGAGACCACAACTTTTGGGGGGGGGGTCTGGGGAGATCTGTAAATTTGTAAACAGGCAGCGTAAATTTATAGCCGTGGAACCACCCGGTATGAAACCAGTGTGATCCGGGTGGATAATCTTGGCAATTACCAGATTTAGTCTGCTGGCCAACAGTTTCACTAAAATTTTTAGATCAACATTAATTAAGGATATTGGACGATCGGATTGACCTATATTTTAGGGTCCTTGTTCGGCTTTGGAATTAAGACTATCAAAAAAACTTACGTAAGGAAGCAGGTAAGACATTTTGTTCAAAGGCTTTGGAATACATATCCAGTAATTTGGGGGTAAGATACTGTGAGTATGTGAGATACCATTCAAAAGAGAACCCATCCAAACCAGGGGTCTTATTTGCAGCAAAGGTGGATATAGCTGCGTCTATTTCTTCCCTAGTAATCGGCAAATCTAGAGTAGTCGCATCATCCTCAGACATGCCGGTAATTAAACATCTTGCAGATATGAAACCAGTTCATCCTGAGTGTACATTACTCTGGAGCTATATAGGTTGGTATAAAAACCAATAAAAACACTGGTGATCTCCTCCCTCTGCGTGTGGTACACAGAACTATCATATACCCTCGAAATGGAGATAGGGGGATATTCAGTGCAGAAGAGATACGCCAGAATTTTAATATTATCCCCGTATAAAAAAAGTAATTTCTGGTATAATAATTTATTTTGGATTTTTTCTAACAGAACCAGATTCAGTTGCCTAGAGCTATCTCTTCACAAGCGATAATTTGAAGAGGAGGGGTTTTTAACATACTCCTGCTACGCAGCCGTAACGGCTTGTTCATGAGAGGATACTTTCCAGGCCCTGTCATCTCTTTACTTCTTGATCACCCCTGCAGTAAAACCCAGCAGTAGCCTTAAAGGCGTCCAAGGCCATTCCCTTGGAAGTATCCTTAATTTACCAAGCAGTAGTGACATATTTCTCTTGCTGTAATAGTAGTAAAAGTCTCCTCCAATAGCCATAGCAGGCTTAACCTCCATACTTTGTACCCCCCCAGGTCATGAGACTAAACCTCAGCAGCAAAGGGAGAATAGTCTGAAATCGCTATTGGCAGTTAACAAATGTCCATCACCCCGGTAAGTAATTCAGGAGAAACCAAGCACATATCAATTCAGGAGAGGGATTGAAATTCCTGACCCTCAGGATTCCGCCACATCCAACAGTCCACTAGGTTATATTTATCACAAATGAGGCTAGAGGAAAGGAGGGTGACAAATCCGTTTTGAATCTGCCCAGATAAGGGCATAATACCGAATTAAAGTCCCCTGCTAGGACAATCAGGCTGTCTGCTATCTGGAGTAATTGGGACATAACTACATCCTAGAAGGTAATCCTAAATGGGGGGGGGGGGGGTACATACAGAGCCTTGGATGTATATAACTTATCTGCTATAAGGGTCTGTGACTATAGATTTCAGAGTACAACAGGGCGATTTATCAATTAAAATTGTCACACCCCTAGCATAATTAGAGTAGGTGGAGTGAAACATGTGGGCTACAAATGATCTTTTAAGAGCCATGACTTTGGGACCAGTCAAATGCATTTCCTGAAAGAAAATCAAATGTGGCTTATGCTTCTGAATATCATTAAACACCAGTGAACGTTTAGCCTTGGTGTTAAGCCCCTCTAACATTGCAAGACATAACTGTTAGCGTTTCTAAAGACATCTTACACATCAAGGAGCTATATCAGTAGGTCATGTCCCTCTTTCCAGCAGAGGAGAGGGTGAAAAAAACAAACCTCTTCTTTGTTCAATACGAGGGGTTTAGGAAGATTGGCAGTTTTTGATTGCCTCCATTATCTGGGTCAGAGTTGTTTCTTCTACCTGCTGCAGCGACGTCGCCATCTCTTCAGGCACAGTATCTGCAGGCAGAGCAGGCTCCATAATTGAATCCAGTGAGCGCGGCCATTCAACACCCTCCTCCTGACAGGGCTCATCAGCAACCTGTGAGGCACTGCTCCCGGGAGTCACTCTGCGGCCTCCATCTTGGATCTTCTGGGAGGATTGGACTGTGCGATTCTCAGGGGATGTTGGGATGTCCTTGCCGTACTTCACCATGTCGGGTCTTGAACAGGATGATGAGGGAGCGATTGGGGTGATTTTCAGCCCTCGGTACAGCGTCAGCGCTACAGGATCAATGAAAGGATCAATGTGCGGCAGTGGAGTAGAGAAAGGGAGTTCCTCGCATCCCGGAAGTCGGACACGCCTCTCCCCTTTTAGGATTTGCAATGTAAGAAGTCTGTTCATCCCGTTATATGGCTGCCGTCTCAAGCTACAACTCCCAGGATTCTCAGTGCTTTGCAAAGAAGTCTATGGGCTTGCTTGGCTTTAGCTATCCTGCTGCTAGCCAGAGGAAAGTGGTGCAGCATAACCTAATAATTGCAGTAGAGGGAGAGAAAAATAAAAGGCAGTTGGGTTGATTTACTAAAACTGGGGAGTGCAAAATCTAGTACATCCCTGCATAGAAACCAATCAGCTTTCAGGTTTTTTTTTTTTTTTTGTCAAAGTTTAATTGAACAAGCTGAAGTTAGAAGCTGGCTACCTTGCACGACTGCACCAGATTTTGCATTCTCCAGTTTTAGTAAATTAAATCATTGTCTTCTTCTTCATATTACTGTAGCCCAGCACCGGGCTATATGTTCTTGGTTATTATGGGCATTGATTACATGTGTGTTTGTGTTACGTATGTTTTCTATTACTATGCATAAATGATATTAGATTTTTTTTGCTTGTTTGCAGTGTCTAACATTTTTTTTAAACTATTGTACTATTTTTAGCTATGGCAGAGAAATTTACTTCTACTGATTTTCTGCCGGAATTTATAGCCATGTTCAGATAGTTGTCGTGCTTATGGAACATCAAATCAAAGAACTAACCAAGTGTGAGGAGGCCTACAAAGAAAGCAGCTAGCTGGCTGGAGAACATTTGTTTAATACTACACTTACTTTTTTTTTTATTTCTTTTGTACAGTTAATCCTGTTTGATTTTGTATATTACAGTGAGAGTTATTGTATGTTTTTTGTTCTGGACCCTGATATGACCTTTTGTGTACACAGCAAAGAGCGCTAGTATGATTCCACTATACCTGGAAGGCTTGTCACCTAAATCACATAATAAATGTGTTGTGACTCTCAAAAAAACCAAAAAAAACAAACCTGTACAATTGTGTGCTGCAGTTTGTCCTGTAGCCAGGGAAGAGTATATGAAACACAAGATTGTTAACCTGAACACTGTTTTTAAGAAAGAGTACAAGTAAATAGAAGTTTTTAAAAATGCCACATTTGTAATACTTTCATAGTCTGAACTTTCTAGCTGACTCAGATGCTCCCAGAGACTCACATTGCACCTTGCAGACAAGTGCCTCATCAGACACATCTTCAATGTCACCTACACCAAATATGGACGTACCCAATGAAATCACAGACACACTGGTAAGAGTCAAACGAAGTGTAATTTATTCATACTTAAGACCATATGTAACTATTGTAAACAAATAATAATAACAAAGAACAAGTTTAACCATCAGACCTTTTAATTGAAAATCGGACATTTTAAAACTTTGCATTGTAAAATTATATTCTGTCCTGCCATGCCACTGCACCTCTGCATGCAAAGTTCTCCATGTAGGTGATTTAATTTTGATGTGCATTGGCACTGTGTGTACAAGGCTGTGTAGGTGCCAAGTTTTCCAGTCCTACATGTTTATTGCTCCTCTAAAAATGTACTCCCGATCAACAAATGCTGGTGGCATATAGGACATCGCAGAAGGTTGTGCAGCACGCAGCAACATTCTACTATGAGGTCCACAGACATATTGTTCGCAGTGTGAAAAATGCGACAATGGCTGGACATTATTCCAAAGGCATTTTCAACTATGTACCTTGCCCATGATAGACAATAGTTGTACATTTTTGTTCAGATTCCTTCAAAGGAAATATTTTAATGTGTGTTTGTGTAAAGCAAAAGCTTCATTCTCAACAAAGTCAAGGCCTTCTACTATTTCCATTGTACCATCATTTAATCTTCATAGGAATTCACTTCACTCTATTACCCCTCCATCAGAATTCCTGTAATTTTCCCTATATCTATTTATACACAGAGACTAATTGCAATTTAAAAAGCCAAAGATGTGGGAAATTAATCTTTAATTGCTGTTTTAACCTGTGTGTGACCTCCTGTACCAAGGCCAAACATTTCACAGTATGTAATCTTTTGATCATGTCCATTTGAGTGATTTCTGTTATAATGATTTAAAAAGTAGCCAAACAACTATAGTGATAATAAATGGCTTCATATGATCACTATTCCAAAATAAAAGACAGTTTTTGGCACGGTTAGTCATTGATATTTTCAATATCAATGGTAAAATTTCAAAATTTTTGACAGTGTGTGCAAACTTTTAAGCACAACTGTATTTAAATACCCTGAAGGTCATCCAAGCATAACTACACTTTTGTTGAGACATAAACATTCCCTCCTGGGTGATATATGTACATTACCAGGATTTTAACAAACTTTGTTGCAGATTCCTTCCTTTTGTTATTCTGAAGAAATCCATGTGAGTTACTCTGTGCTCATGTGGGAAAACGTATCAAATGGGAGTGGTTTCATAATTATCAATCAGCTGTGCACCTGCAGGACACTAATGAGGAAAGCTGCAGGGCCTGCGTCCCTTTAGACGTTTTACTATTGGGAGTATCTAACCAAAAATCATTTTTTTTTTCAGGGGATACCTGAAATCTGACTTGTATCTTAGGCAGACTTCTTGGAAAATCAGTGAGCCAATCACACAAGCAGGAAATGATGTTTCTGGGGGAGTTTCTGTACACATAATACCTCTAGGCAGGCATATTGCATTGCATTTTCAGAAAAATGCAGCAGCTGCAGACTGAAAAGGAAAGGTAATTTTTAATAACATTCAATTACAATATAACACTATATTTTTTTCTTTATTTGCTTTTTTTCCCCCACAAAAGTAGTTACCCTTTAAGTACCTGCCAAGTATCCTTCAGGTATAAAGGTGTATCAAACTAGAGGTTGCAAAAAAAATAGTCGATATATTCTCCCACACAAGTCTATAAGGAGCCAATTCCCTGAATAATGGGTCTACCTGGGGGATTGGACAGATCTTTATGAATTTTTGGGAGACAATACATAAAAGAGAGTCTTAGAGCAGTTGGTACCAAGAATTGTCTCTCTTTTTTTTTTTTAATTCCCTCTTTATATCCTTTTGTAACAAGATCTTAAATCCTGTTTGTATTCTATAGCTGGATCGCAGGGTAATAGTTTATAAGTGGCATTGTCTCCCAAGATTTTGTCCATTTCTTTCATATAGTACGTTTTATCCCAGACTACAACCCCCCCCCCCCCCCCATCCACTGGCCTAATTACTATTTTCTTCTTTCCAAATTGGTCTACTTCATGATAGTTTCTAAGCTTAATTAAACAAGCAAAAAACAGCGCTCAACTCCTTGATGAGATGAACCACTTTAACTATATCCAAACGTAAAAAAAAAAAATAATACTAAAAAGCTACAAAATGCATGAAAGTGGGATAATCCAAAATAGATATTCTGTGTGTGAGTATAGCACAATCAAGGCATAAATCTAAAAGCTTCCAACAAAAACTGTTTAAAATCTCCAGAGATATCTAAACGCACAAAGATGATATAAAAGGCGATGAAGAAGAAAATGATCCCAACAATATTCTAAATAAAATCAATCAAAAACTTGATAATTCATAAAATAAAAGTGATGAGCAGTGAAATAGCAAATAATTTGTAAAAAGTGCAAAAAAATGTATATAAAAGCGATGATAAAGGAAATAACCCAAATAATTTTCTGAGTAAAATCAATCAAAAACTTGATAATACATAAAATCAAAGTGATGCGCAGTGAATAGCAAATAATTCATAAATTGTGCAAAAAATATCCTAATTGAAATATTGTGACATACAGTGATACACCATCAATAAAATAGCAGCAAAAAAGATTCTATATTAATATCAATCTAGTCATACACTTATGAATAAGCGAAGCAGGTATAAAAAGTGCAGTGGTGCTAAATAAAGTGCATAAATGTCCATACAGTCCTTCAAAATATAATTAAGGTGATTAAAGTGCAGGGTGCACAAAAAATTCAATCATAAATTCAGGTGTAATAGAAGAGTGAGATCAAGCTTCAAATCACAGCCAAGTGGATGTGCGCAGGTGAGCTAGCAATCCGACGTTAAGTGAAATGGCCGCTCACCTCTATAACACTCAAAAAGAGCTTTTTATGATGTAATATCAACTCTTCTCAGACATCTTAATCTTCAGCAATATACTTGTTGTCTCTCCAATGGTTATGACTTAATATCTCAGGAAGAAATCAACTGGTCCCAGCTTAAGTATATGCCAATCTCCCTCGATCCGTCTATCAGGTGCTCAAACAAGAGAAGCTCTCATGGTGCAGTATATCAGGGTTTATATTTATTAAATGCAAGATATAGGACACTTACTAGAAAGCAGTAAACACAGAGCAGTAAACCTCCAAAGCTACCGCCGATGCGGTGAGTTCCGATGCTTCCGGTCTTGCCTGAAGACCGGAAGTAACGTCAATACGGCTTGTCCCTGACGTGTTGCGCTACAACACATGTAGCTTTTTCAAAGGGGTAAGGTTACCCCTTTATCTTGCATTTAATAAATATATACCCTGATATACTGTCCTATATCTTGCATTTAATAAATATATACCCTGATATACTGCACCATGAGAGCTTCTCTTGTTTGAGCACCTGATAGACGGATCGAGGGAGATTGGCATATACTTAAGCTGGGACCAGTTGATTTCTTCCTGAGATATTAAGTCATAACCATTGGAGACACAACAAGTATATTGCTGAAGATTGAGATGTCTGAGAAGAGTTGATATTACATCATAAAATGCTCTTTTTGAGTGTTATGGAGGTGAGCGGCCATTTCACTTAACGTCGGATTGCTAGCTCACCTGCGCACATCCACTTGGCTGTGATTTGAATGCTTGATCTCACTCTTCTATTACACCTGAATTTATGATTGATTTTTTTGTGCACCCTGCACTTTAATCACCCTAATTATATTTTGAAGGACTGTATGGACATTTATGCACTTTATTTAGCACCACTGCACTTTTTATACCTGCTTCGCTTATTCATAAGTATATGACTAGATTGATATTAATATAGAATATTTTTTGCTGCTATTTTATTGATGGTTTATCACTGTATGTCACAATATTTCAATTAGGATATTTTTTGCACAATTTATGAATTATTTGCTATTCACTGCGCATCACTTTGATTTTATGTATTATCAAGTTTTTGATTGATTTTACTCAGAAAATTATTCGGATTATTTCCTTTATCATCGATTTTATATAAATTTTTTGCACTTTTTACAAATTATTTGCTATTTCACTGCTCATCACTTATATTTTATGAATTATCAAGTTTTTGATTGATTTTATTTAGAATATTGTTGGGATCATTTTCTTCTTCATCGCCTTTTATATCATCTTTGTGCGTTTAGATATCTCTGGAGATTTTGAACAGTTTTTGTTGGAAGCTTTTAGATTTACGCCTTGATTGTGCTATACTCACACACGGAATATCTATTTTGGATTATCCCACTTTCATGCATTTTGTAGCTTTTTAGTATTATTTATTTTTTTACGTTTTGGCTATAGTTAAAGTGGTTCATCTCATCAAGGAGTTGAGCGCTGGTTTTTGCTTGTTTAATTATTATTTGGATATGTGGTGACACTATCAAATCGGCTGCTCTCTCTGTGTTGTTCCACGATTGTTTTATTGATTTATTCTTCAGATCCAGGGGGTCGTTTACCTGATTTTAGCGCATAAGTTTGCTATTTTACATTTTAAGTTTCTAAGCTTATTTACTTTTAATTGCTCAAAATCAGTGGCAGCTGGTGGGTTGGGGGCGCAGGGGCGCCGCCCCCCCTATCCATGCGTCCGGCCCCCTAATCTACATGCGGGTTCAATGTTTTTTTTTTTTAATCACCTGATTAGAGCCAGAGGCTCTAATAGGCTTCAGAAAAGGGTGGACCTGGGGCACAGAGCCGTGCGCCCCAAGCCCACCCATTGTGTGACAATAGCGAAAGAGACCCGCTTCCTGATTGGCCAAAAGGAGAACGCATGCCATTGTCCAAGGAGGAGGCGGGAGGACTCAAGGAGACGCGGGGAACTGAGGAGAAGCCGCCGCTGCAGGTAAGTTTTTCTGCATTGAAGGGGGCACACTGGTCACTCTGCATTGAATGGGGGCACACTGGTCACTCTGCATTGAATGGGGGCATGGTGATCACTCTGCATTGAAAAGGGGCACAATGATCTCTCTGCATTGAAGGGGGGCACGGCACGCTGGTCACTCTGTATTAAATGGGGGCACGCTGGTCATTCTGCATTGAAAGGGGGCACGCTGGTCATTCTGCATTTAAAGGGAGCACGCTGGTCATTCTGCATTGAAAGGGGGCACGCTGGTCATTCTGCATTGAAAGGGGACACGCTGGTCACTCTGCATTGAAAGGGGGCACGCTGGTCACTCTGCATTGAATGGGGGCACGCTGGTCTCTCTGCATTGAAGGGGGCATGCTGGTCTCTCTGCATTAAAGGGGGCACGCTGGTCATTCTGCATTGAAAGGGGGCACGCTGGTCATTCTGCATTGAAAGGGGGCACGCTGGTCACTCTGCATTGAATGGGGGCATGCTGGTCTTTCTGAATTGAAAGGGGGCACGCTGGTCTCTCTGCATTGAAAGGGGGCACGCTGGTCACTCTGCATACAATTGGGGCATGCTGGTCTTTCTGCATTGAAGGGGCACGCTGGTCTTTCTGCATTGAAGGGGGCACGCTGGTCATTCTGCACTGAAAGGGGGCACGCTGGTCACTCTGCATTGAAAGAAGGCACGCTGGTCATTCTGCATTGAAAGGGGGCACGCTGTGGTCACTCTGCATTGAAAGGGGGCACGGCACGCTGGTCTCTCTGCATTGAAAGGGGGCATGGCACGCTGGTCTCTCTGCATTGAAAGGGCGCACGCTGGTCATTCTGCATTGAAAGGGGCATGGTACGCTGGTCTCTTTGCATTGAAAGGGGGCACGCTGGTCATTCTGCATTGAAAGGGGGCATGGCACGCTGGTCTCTCTGCATTGAAAGGGGGCACGCTGGTCACTCTGCATTGAATGGGGGCATGCTGGTCTTTCTGAATTGAAAGGGGGCACGTTGGTCACTCTGCATTGAATGGGGGCACGCTGGTCTCTCTGCATTGCAAGGAGGGACACTGGTCATTTTGCAATGAAAGGGGGCATGCTGGTCACTCTGCATTGAAAGGGGGCACGCTGGACACTCTGTGTTGAAAGGGGGCACACTGGACACTCTGCATTGAAAGGGGGCACGATGGTCTCTCTTCATTGAAAGGGGGCACGCTGGTCTCTCTGCATTGAAAGGGGGCACACTGGTCACTCTGCATTGAAAGGGGGCACGCTGGTCACTCTGCATTGAAAGGGGGCACGCCAGTCACTCTGTATTGAAGGGGGCACACTATACCCTGATTACTGAAGGCCCCTTTCACACTTTTGTGACCTCAAAGTCATGCAATTTTTTACATCGTTTTTTGCCGCAAAGCAATGCCTATTACATTTTTCTGTTTGCGCCCCCCCCCATAAATTTTGAACACCAGCCGCCACTGCTCAAAATCTTTTTTACACATGTCCCAAAAACTGCAAAATGCAGGTTTGATGCAGCAGAAGGATTAAAAATGGATGCATTTCTTAACTGAGTGTTTATACTGAGGACTCCAATCCAAATTCATTTTTTTCAATTCTTTTTATTTCAATATGTGCATAAAAACGAACATTCCAAACGTCCTTTCAACAAAGGGACAAAACAATATAAAATAAAAAAATTATACAATATCCAAATAATTATCTGTTTACTTAATATTCATAATCTCTTTATGCCAAGATATATCCATTTAGCTTAATTGATCGCCGTTGTCCTGGTGTGTCCCAACCCCTTGCTCCTTTTCATTCATAGATTTATTTCCTCATCATACTATGTGCATCTCTCTATATCCTCTTGGTTATCTCCTTATATTCAACCATTGGTTAATGTTGATTGACACCAATTATCCCAAATTGTATTATATTTCGTTGAGCATCCTCTATGCATATACAATACTTTTTCAAATGGTAAAATCTGATTTACCGCTCTTATCCAGTTCTTAAAAGCAGGGGTCTTCACTTGAATCCACTTAACTGTGATTGTTTTCCTTGCCATAAACAGCGTTTCTCTAAGCATTATCTTGTGATATCTAGACCATGGTATTTCATCGAATATACCCAGCAAACAGGATTCTGGGGTCAAAGGTACAGGCATATTCAGGACAGAGGATAATATTTGAATTATTTCCTGCCAGAATCTTGATATCGCTGGACAAAACCACATAATATGTATAAAGTCTGGCCGCTTAGCACTGCATCTCAAACATTTAGGAGATGCAATGCTTTGCATTGCATAAAGTCTACTTGGAGAGAGATATGATTGATGTAGCATATATAATTGTATTAACCTATTGTTTGCTGCTGGCGATACATATAAATGGGATGAACAGGCTTCTTTCCAATCTTCGTCAGTTAAATTGGGAATTATTTCCTGACATTTTGTTCTTATTGCCAAGGGATTCATTCCTGAATTAACCCTGGTTAAATGTGCATATATTTTAGAGATTAATCCTTTAGGGCCCTGGGACCTAAGGATACCAATCATTGGATATCTAGAGATCCCAGGTCCCAAAAGTCCAAATTGCGCTTGTAACGCATGTCGCAACTGTAGGTATCTATATAATGATGTATGTGGTATATCATATTTCATTTGTATATCTGAAAAAGAGTACATATGTGTTATGTCATATACGTCTGCAAGGACTGATATCCCTTTTTGTTCCCGAAACTGATACTCTACCAATTGTTTCAGTTGATTAAACATTGGGTTTTCCCATAGTGGCAGATCCATGTTTATTTGTGTGTTTCCCTCTATACGTTTTGCCTCTCTCCATATTGCTAATGTTAACATTGGTATTTGCTTATATTTTAATTTATTCAAAGGTGCTTCTAGGGCTATAAGTAAATTATCGATTTGTAAAACATGAGCCAGGTGTGATTCTACCATCTGTAGTGTTACTGGTACTATCCATCCTGTGAGATGTTTAAGTTGTCCAGCGAGATAGTATCTGTATATATTAGGAAGTGCCATACCTGCTTCTGTTTTAGCTCTCTGAAGTGTGGTTAACTTTATTCTATTTCTACCCTTTCCCCAAATAAATGTGGTAAATAGGGCATCTATTTTTTTTTTAAATAGTTTTAGGGACTATAACCGACATGTGTGAAAAAATGTATAAACATTACGGTAATAGGACCATCTTGATTAAATTTATTCTCCCTGCAACTGAAAGTGGTAATTTAGCCCAAGTAGCTAATTTAGTTTTAATTGTTAACATGAGCGGATTAAGGTTAGCCTGTAAAGCTGCTTGTGATAATCTTGTAATATTTATTCCCAGGTATCTGAAAGAGGACACTACCTTTAATAAACTTGAATCCTTGCTTAGTGTGAGTAGTGGTTGCAATGACATAAGGGAGGATTTTTGCAAATTAATTTTAAGGCCTGAATAAGAACCAAATAGTTCTATTATATGCATAGCTGCTTCCAATGATCCATGTGCATAATTTAAATATAAAACAAGATCATCAGCATATAATCCCACTATATCTATCCTTTCTGCCAATGTAATGCCCCGTACAGAAGGGGTTTGCCGAAGTCGAAGTGCCAAAGATTCAATAGCTACTGAAAATAAGAGTGGTGATAGAGGGCATCCCTGCCGGGTGCCTCTATATAATTGTATGGCCTTGGTTAAAAAGCCATTTACCAACAGCTGAGAAGTTGGATTTAGATACATTATTTCCACCCAAGTCCTGAATTTCTCCCCAAATCCAAATGCCCTAAGCACTGCCTGCAAAAAGGGCCATTCAATAGAATCAAAAGCTTTTGCTGTATCAAGAGAGGCCAAGACACTTGAGTCTGGTAGTTGATCTCTAAGCTGAGCTATAAGTTGTGTTTTTTTTCGAAGATTTATAGATGTGGATTTTCCTGGCATAAATCCAGTTTGATCTGCATGTATAATATTAAGTATTACATTGTTTAATCTATGGGCCAAAATTTTTGCAAGAATTTTGTAGTCTGTATTTAATAATGATATGGGTCGGTATGAAGCACAATCTGTTAAATTTTTATCTGGTTTTGGAATTAGTAATACTAATTACATTATACTAATAGCTAAATACATGGATTCAGGAAGTCTTTTTACCCTGAAAGCTGCATCAAATACTTTAACTAGCACTGGGGCAAGAATATCCACGTATTTACTATATACTTCTAACCGAAGTCCGTCTGGTCCTGAAGCCTTTCCTATTGCTAGACTTGTTATTGCTCTTCTTACTTCTTTCTCGCTTCAATTTTCCTCTAATGATTTAACCTGCTCGGTCGTTAAGGCTGGAAAGTGTATATCACTCAGATAAGTTGAAATTTCATCTGCATTATACGTAAGAGAGGTGGCATACATATCAGTATAAAACGAGTGAAAGCATGACATAATACCAGCCACATCCCTTACGCATTCCCCGTCAGGGCGCTGTATATTAGTTATAACTAAACTTGTACTTTGTTGCTTAGCCATATGTGCTAAAAGACGACTTGAAGTATTCCCTTGTTCAAAGTACTTCTGTTGATATTCAAATTGTTTGTATTTAGCTATTGCTGCTATATGTGTAGTATATTTTCTTACTGTCATTTCCCATTTTTCCCTATTTATTTCAGTTGGTGTTTTCAAAAACGCAGCTTCTGTATCTCTACATTGCTCTTCTAGATCATCTGTTTCCTGCCTGGTGGCTCTTTTAATATATGATAGTGTTGATCTAAGTGCCCCCCGTAGATATGCTTTCAAGGTATCCCAAAAGATCAAATCTCTTTGGGATCCATGTATTTCTAAAAATATCTGCAATTGTTCAGGTATACGATCGTGCATTCCAATCTGTGATAACCAATATGGCTGAAATTTCCAGTTTTGCTTCATTCCCTCAATTCCTATTGCTATATTTACCAGGAGTGGTGAGTGATCAGACACTCCTCTAATCAAATATTCAACAGAGACAACCCTAGAAATAATTTTATCATTTCCCAGCGCCAGATCTATTCTCGACAGACATCCCCTTCCTGGGATGGCCCAGGAATAAGCCCTGGTCTGGGGATTAAGCATTCGCCACAAATCTCTCCATCCAAATTCTTCCCCTAACTCACGAAACATAAGTGGTTTTCGAGTTCTTTTTAGGGGAGTCCATGCCTGTCCACCAGCGGGTCCCACAGAAGATTAAAGTCTCCCAGGCATAGCACTAATGCCTCTGGGTATAAACTTGCAAATAGCATAGCTTCTTTAATTACACTTAATGTAGCAGGTGGTGGATTATATATACCTAAAATAACAAATGGTATATCATACACTTGAGCTCGTACAAATACATATTGCCCTTCAGGGTCTACCTTTTTTTGAAAGCACTTCCATGGTACCGACCTATGGACAGGCAATGAAACTCCCTTGCATGTGTTGAATAGCTTGAGTGTATTGACCATTGGATCCAGGGTTTACACAATTGGTTTGTTGTATCTGGGATCATATGTGTCTCTTACAGGCATATCATTTGTGCTTTAGTTTGTAATATATTTGTAATTACCTGGGATCTCTTCTGGGGGGTCCCTAGACCCCTAACATTCCATGATAGGAACCCACATTTTGTAGTCATCTTAGAGGTTTTTTTTCTATATATAGCTGTAGGTTCACTTCCCAAAAGGGATCCCATATATCTAACCGTCTATCTATGACATTAATCATGATAATACCCCATAGCAATGTACTCCTTATATTTTATACCAATATAATTATTGAGGTCAGTTGGGCACACCAGGACACAGCAATCTTCAAAAGTAACAAGAAAAAATATGAAAAAGAAAAAAAGAGAAAAAGAAAAAAAAAAAATCACAAACAAAATTACCAAAAAAAAAATATTTTTTTTTAAAAAGAAAAATCATCATGCACATATAGCAAAATTTTGACCAGTAGGTCTTACTCCAAAAAAAAAAAACAATGGGACATTGCCCGAGCATACAATCATTTGCATGCAAGGACAATATAGCTGCGGCCTCCACTCAAACTCCCACCTTATTCTCAGAAAAATTTCATGTTTTCCTCTAAGAAATAAAAAAGGAATTTTGCTAAGCCATCAAAAAAAAAAAAATGGCTCAAAGAATTACCAGTGGTGGGGGGAGGGAGGGAGGGGAAGAGGAACCCCGAAAAACAAAACAAAAAAAAAAACAAAAAAAAAACACACAAAAAAAAAAAAAAAAAACGCACAAAAAAAAAAAAAAAAACAATAGTTCCTTGACTCCCAGTCCCTTCACTCCCCCCGCCCTCGTCATTCCATCATCCACATGCTTCTTTTTTTTTTTATTTTTTCTTGTATCCTTCACCAGGAAAAAAGAAAACGTTTTCATTACAAGGAAAAACAAAGGAAAATAGCAAGATTCTTCTTTCCGTTCACTTTATAGTTCCTTTCGAACAAAGCCATTCTTGTACACTCTCCGGAGTATTGAAGAAATATATTTTCCCATCTTCCTCCACCCTCATCCTCGCAGGGTATGCCATGGAGTAGCTAATGTGTCGTTCTCTTAATTTTTTTTTAACTTCAAAAAAGGTAGCTCTCAATTTTTGTAGATCTATTGAAAAATCAGGGAAAAAAAACACTTGTGCGTTTTCATATTGAATGGTGCCCTTTTGTCTTGCTTTCCGTAGTATAAGATCCCGATCTTTACAATTCAAAAATCGTGCAAGTAAAGGTCTTGTAGGGGCTCCAGGGGCTGGTGGTTTTGCAGGAATTCTATGGGCTCTTTCTACTGCAAATGCTGTGGAGAAAGTAGTATCAGGAAATAGGTTTTTAATCCATGTTTCCACAAAATCTCCAGGATTCTTCCCCTCAGCCCTCTCCGGTAAGCCCACAAATCTGATATTATTGCGTCTTAATCTGTTTTCTAAGTCATCAACTTTTTGATTAAGGTATGTTACTTGCTTTTCAGCTGCTAATATACGATTTAGCACTGGAGTGTAATTATCCTCTAATGAGGATATCCTTTTTTAAGCCTCTGCCATCCGCTCTCTCACAGCCTGCAGATCATGGTGTATTAAACCAATATCCATTCTAATTTCCTCCATTTTATCAGTCAACATAGTATTACTTGCAGTTATAGCAGCCATAAGTTGAGAATGTACCTGTTCAAGTGAGAGTTTTGCTGCTTTCTCCGCCGGCATGTTGCTCTGTGTATTGCTGCTGCTTCCTCCACTCCGTGTGTTTGGTGGGCTCTGACCTACTTCCTGCTTCTCAGTCCGCACAAACTCCTTCAAACATTCTGTTGCCGTAGCGGGACGTTCCTTACTTGTCTCCTTACTCATATTGTCCGGTATGTATCGCAAGCTGTCGCAATACTCGCATGGAGGTCCGGATCAAGGTGGGTATCAATGTGCACCGCATGGAGCTCGAGTGGAGGCCTGCAGAGCTTCGATCACATGCAACCAGCCATCTTGCTGGCAAACCACGCCCCAGGGGGCAATCCACATTCATAATAATGGGATTTTGCAAAAATATTGTTTTTTTTTTCAAAATTGTTGCTCTTTTTTAATTTATAGTGCAAAAAAAAAAAAATCGCAGATGTGATCAAATACCACCAAAAGAAAGCACTATTTGTGGAAAAAAAAGGACATCAATTTTATTTAGGTACAGCATCGCACAATCACACAATTGTCTGTTTAAGTAATGCAGTGCCGAATCGCAAAAAATGGCCTGGTCATTAAAGGGCGCAAATCCTTCCAGTCCAGAAGTGGTTAACGTAAGTAAAACTACCCTCACTAGTGATGAATTAAATGTATTGACCAAAGTGATAACATTTGCAATCCAAGCTAAGTTAAATACATTTCAAACATATATTGATGTGTATAAATTTACCAGACAGGTTGCCCCGAAAAAATATATTTTTTCACATTCTGCTTTATAAAATTCCCCAAAAAAATAATTTAAAAATACATTTTTTTTAACATTTTAGGCCAATTTGTTTTCTGCTACATATTTTTGGTAAAAAAAAAAAAAAAAACGCAATAAGCGTATTTTGATTGATTTGTGCAAAAGTTATCGCGTCTACTAACTACAGGAAAGATTTATGTCATTTTTATTGTTTTTTTTTTACTAGTAATGGCGGCAATCTGCGATTTTTAGTGGGACTGCGAGACTGCGGCGGACAGATCGGACCCCTAACTGACATTTTTGACACTTTTGGGGGGACCAGTGACATTACCACAGTAATCAGTGCTAAAAATATGCACTGTTACTTTAATATTGACACTGGCAGGGAAGGGGTTAACACAGTGGGTGATCAAGGGGTTAAAATTTAAGCCATGGGGAGTGTTTCTAACTGTATGGGGGTTGGGCTTTTGAAAAGATCACAGAGTGTTTATAATAGCTGACCGTCCTTCTCTCTCAGCAGGGAACGATCGCGGGTGCCTGGCGGCAATTGGAACTGCCGGCCCCGTGCATCGGAGTCCCCACTGCCGAGTGGGAGTGGGAGCAGGAGCGTGCCGCCCCCTAGCTGCAGAAGGGGCTGCCTGCCACAGTAAATCTGCGGCGGGCAGTCCTTAAGTGGTTAAAATATAACATTACTCACTACATTCTTCTCTTTTGCATCTATTTGCCCTGTTACCCCCTCCTTGTCCTGCTTTATGTGGATGCTTCCTTTCCTGGTGGTAGCTTCCACTAAAAAATGACTCCACCCTTGCTGCAAATTGTAATAATTTGGTTTAGTGTTTCTAAAAAATTCTCTCTCCCTTTCTGGTGTTTCCTCCATTGTTCTATATACATCATTCCTCCCTCCCGATGTTCTATCAACCTGTCTGCCTCCGGTTTAATTGTAATATTGATAATTGTAAAGGCTAGGTGTTCGTTGAATGGTCTAGCAAGATATTGAGAGGCAGGTTGGAGGTTACTTCTCTTATATCCTCCTTGGGGTTGTCTATAATTTTGATTATAAACGTGTATATATATAAACCAAGAAAGGTAAATACAAATAAATAGCAAAATGAATAAAAGTGAACATCAAATCAACTGTCCCATATGTGAAGTGAAAAAAACAGTCCACAACGGTGATAATTGAAGTGCTCACTGGATCCCAACACCAACAAGATATAGAGATATAATGTGCTCACCAGAACGATAGGACTCAAAATGCCATATAGCATATGAGTCAAATCAGCTTGTTGTACAATGGATGGATAATCCGAAAGGGATGACTGAGGTCACTGATGTTGAGGTGAAGAGGTAATAGCAGATATGAACCGTCACACCAGAAAGGCTCTCACTCCGTCAGATGGCCAGAAAGGAACCAAAAAACAAGGGAGCACAAAATAGTGTAACACTGCTAAAATTTTAATTAAATAAAAATGCACCAAATTGCACTTACAAACATCTCGTGGTAAAGAGCGTATACAGATGCAAAGGTAGGCTGTCAGCAGCGTGGCCTTGACGCGTTTCAGCATAAATGCTTTTTTCAAAAGATTTTTTTGAAAAAAGCATTTATGCTGAAACGCGTCAAGGCCACGCTGCTGACAGCCTACCTTTGCATCTGTATACGCTCTTTACCACGAGATGTTTGTAAGTGCAATTTGGTGTATTTTTATTTAATTAAAATTTTAGCAGTGTTACACTATTTTGTGCTCCCTTGTTTTTTGGTTCCTTTCTGGCCATCTGACGGAGTGAGAGCCTCTCTGGTGTGACGGTTCATATCTGCTATTACCTCTTCACCTCAACATCAGTGACCTCAGTCATCCCTTTCGGATTATCCATCCATTGTACAACAAGCTGATTTGACTCATATGCTATATGGCATTTTGAGTCCTATCGTTCTGGTGAGCACATTATATCTCTATATCTTGTTGGTGTTGGGATCCAGTGAGCACTTCAATTATCACCGTTGTGGACTGTTTTTTTCACTTCACATATGGGACAGTTGATTTGATGTTCACTTTTATTCATTTTGCTATTTATTTGTATTTACCTTTCTTGGTTTATATATATACACGTTTATATTGCTAGTATTTATTAGCGCTGCACTTTTTTCCACATTTTGCTATTCACAATTTTCTTGTCAGTTGTTTGGTGTAGCAGCTTTTTTATGGTTAGCGCAATATTTTTTGCTTTTCACTTTATAATTTTGATTACCCCTATTGTTGTCATGGACTTGCAATAGTGTCTGGCAGCTTACCTGCTCCTTCATGTCTGCATTAGAGGCCAGACTCCCCTTCTGGCTCCTTTTTATCATCTCTCCTCCCTGTTTGGCCCTACCCCAGGCCATTCCAGGAAGTCTATATTAACCAGTGCACTGCAGGTCTGCTTTGCTGTTCAACAGTGTTTGTTAGTTGTGTTCCTGTCTGCCGTGTGCTTGATCTACCTTTCTGTGTACCGACTTTGGCTTGTCTCTGACTACTCCTGATTGTCTGTGACCCTGACCTTTGGCCTGTTCCTTGGTTACCCTCGTCTGCCTTTTGTACCGACCTCGGCTTACCCATCACTATCCCTTGTGTCCTGAGGGGCTGCTTCCCCTCTCTCCCTACGGAACATGACCCGGGGGACCCCAGGGGCCGCGACCTGTGCCCAGCTGCAGCCAAGTCCATCCTCACCACTAGAGGCTCTGGTGAACACCTGCTGGGTCTTAGACTCCGCTCCCTGGGGAATCTTGGGCTCACGTTTCTGTCCATCCGCAGCAGTCAGCTACTGGATTCACTACCTTGCGGTGCACCCCTGCCTCCAACAGGGTGCAGTCATCACCTGGCCACAGGTGACCTGACAATTGTATTGTGACCTTAACTTTTTTTCTCTCCAGAGGTTCTGGAGATGGGTCCTAAAATCCCATCATCATCATTCTAGATCATAAAGTGCATCACATCTATTGGAAATAGGGATCCACCATGTATCATTAGTTTAAGATTTATCATAATCCCTCCTTCCTGCTTCTCTTGATGGATAATTACCTCTCCATGGTGTATATTAATGATATTGAGAATTATTATAATTCCTATTTCTCTCTCTATCGGAATGTTCTCTCTTTTTAGGTGGTTTTGTAGTGGCCTTGAGGATTCTTAATTACTTTCCCCATCTCCCCTATCTGAATATGGCCCCTTTGGTGTATTCAGGAATGGGGGGTATTACTGGTTGTAAAGGGGTTTTTCTCACTTCCCCCTGTGTTTGACTAGAGTCAGATATCTCATCGTACTGTCACTTGAACACCTTCCCATCCCTATAATCTCCCAAATCTCTATTATTTCTTCTTTTTCTTATATTTTTGTTATTATTTTGTATGTTCTAACTTTTTTAATTTCTCTGATTCTATTTTATATTCATCCTTCTCCTTGAGAGGTTGGAAGCCCTCTTTAGCTTTATTAATTTCTCTATCCAGGTATGAATGATTTTTCTTTTTCATTAGGATTAAAAATGTAAGGTCCAATCCTGTATTTAAAAAAAAATTGAAACCACTCAGTCATCCCCTCTATCATCACCTTCTGCAGAGATGTCCCATCGCAGTGAACAGGGGATCATTTTGTCTTTAACATAATTCTCCAGAAATTATATAGCCCATTCTGTTCTTATCTCTGCTGTCATAATTTTTTTTTTTAATATACAGTATAATCAGACCACAGATATCATCCCCATCAAAAAAAAAAAAAAAAAAACGAAACTAGTGGGGTTTGCACTTAATTAAAAAACATACAATATTTTTCCACTGTGCTCTGACATGCACTGTGTCCAATCAACTGAATTTACCACAGGTGTAGTAGAAACATCTCAAGGATGATCAGTGAAAACAGGATGCTCCTGAGCTCAATTTTGAGTGTCAAGGCACTCAAGGCAAATGCTTTGAATACTTATATACATACGGTTTTTATGTTTTTTATTCTTAATAAATTTGCAAAGATTTCAAACAAACTTATTTCACGTTGTTATTATGGGGTATTGTTTGTCAAATTTTGAGGAAAATAATGAATTTAATCCATTTTGGAATAAGGCTGTAACATAACAAGATGTGGAAAAAGTGAAGCGTTGTGAATGCTTTCCAGATGCACTGTATAATATCTTGTGGCTTTATGTGGTGAGCATCCTCTCCAGGCAAAGAAGAAAGGAGCATTATAAGAGGAGGATATTTACCCATACTGTGATTCATGCATTGTTGCTGCTTTCTCTATAGAGGTGGTTGTATATGTATGCACATGGTGAAACACTTTATTGGCTGAAGATTGGAATACATGGGCATTTGTTATAAGCGCTGTTTACTGTCATGAAGATTCACCTTTTCAGTGAACTGTTGATGCATGCACCTTTCTCTTAAAAGCACATTGACACTTTAAACTTGTGGACTTTTTATATGGTGCGCTTTTTTTGCACTTCATATACACATTAATTACTTGTTTACTGGTGCTGCATATTATTGTTTACATTTTGAGTGTTTACTATGCTGAGGGTACATATCTGTATTAATTTATGAACTTATAACCACAGGATAAAGGGAACATCAAACATTTAACACCAATATTGTAGGTTAAAATATACCTAACTCACGTCAGCCACTAATGCCTGCTCATAACTGGCAAATGAATATGTGGCCTCAATTACAGATCGCTCACAACTGGCAAATAAATATGGCCAACCATGAGCACCATCAGAGTTCATGGTCACAAGATCTGCTTTTTTACAAGTCTATATTGCATTGTTTTTTTTTTACTATTTTTGCTTTTCTACACCCTGTTTTCAAAAATGACTCTTCGGTTAAATAAATAAATTGTTAATTTTTTGTTATGGCTCATTTTTTCTTTTCACCATCCATTACACTGTAAATAGAAGAAACGTTACTCAAACAAATACAGTAACTCTCTCTTTCTCTCTCTCTCTATTTATATATGTAGTACATATTGTTCAAAAGAGAGAGTGGCACTCATGCGTCTTGAGAGGTCAATGCACAGTGAAGATTTTATTTTGACCTTTCAACGAGGCACAAGCTCGTCTTCCTCAGGACCACAAACAAGTAAAGCAACACAACATATATACCCTAAAACTCCTCCCATCATTACCATTCACATGTGATGACATCAACAAGTGGTGGAACTTCGACACTTGTTGATGTAATCACACGTTTGTTGCCCCGAGGAAGATGAGCTTGTGCCTCTTCGAAATGTCAAACTAGGATCTCCATTTTGCCTTAACCTCTCAAGTCCCGTGAGTGCCGCTCTCTATTTTGGAATATATATATATATATATATATATATATACGTGTATACATATACATAGTACTGTGCAAAAGTTTTAGGAAGGTGTGAACATGATGCTTTTAAAAATATATATTTTAATTGTTTATTTATATTAATTTACAAAATGCAAATTGAGTGAGCAGAAAAAAAATTAATAAATCTAATTGAAATCAATATTTGCTGTGACCCTTTGGCTTCAAACCAGCATCAATTCTTACATTTGCACACTTTTTACACTTGCACAAACTCAGGGATTTTTTAGGATTAAGCCCCGTACACATGTACCGATTGTCGGCCGTAAATATTCAGCCAACGACCAATCGGCCGATTGTAGGCTTGTTAGTATGATGCTTCCGACAGCCGACAGCGCATTTTCAGCCGAACAGAATCTGTTGTGCAGGCATTAAAATTTTTGTTGGCCAACACCAGAACGGCCGATTGTTCCTCAGTCAGTACAGAATTCAGCCGACAATCAGCAGATTTGCAAGACTGGGCATGCTCAGAGAAGAAAAAACACACGGAAAGTTAACCATCACATGACATCACTTCTGCAGTCGGCTGTTGTTGGCCAACACAATTCATGTGCAGTCTTTTGCACTTTTCAGCGGACAGGACATCCCTGGACAAAAGACGGCCGATCGGTCGGCCGACGATCGGTACGTGTGTACGAGGCATTAGAGTCAGGTGTATAATCAACCAATTACACCAAGCAAGTGCTGATGGGCATCGATTTCATATGCAGGTCAGTCATTAACTGAAACAGAAACAGCTGTGTAGGAGGCTTAAAATTGAATGAAGTACTCTCAAACTCTGCTACTAAGGTTAGGTTGTGGAAGACAGTTTCATGGCAAGACTGAGCACAGTAATAGGATTAATACTGCATCAGCAAGGTTTCTCCCAGGTATGATTTCAAAGCAGCCTGGTGTTTCAAGATGTGCTGTTTAAAGAGGAAGTAAACCTCTGAAAAAAAATTAGAAAAAAAAAAACCTGTAAAGACAAAGGCATAATGAGCAAGTATGCATTGCATACTAGCTCATTATGAAGTACTTACCTTAAAACAAAGCCCCCCGCAGCTGCCCGCTCAGCGACAGGACGGCCAACATGTTCGGCTGTCCTGCTTCCTGGTTCGCATCCTCCGGCCATCTAAATTGGCCGGAGGCGCGGAAAAATCACTCCCGCGCATGCGCGAGGGAGCCACCGTTCACGGCACAGGGCTCTGAAGGAACGGCAGGGGTGGCCGTTCCTCGGAGCGCATGCACCGATGACATCATCGGCTGCATGCACTGTAAATATCTCCTAAACGGTGCATGTTTAGGAGATATTTATAGCACCTATAGGTAAGCCTTAACATAGGCACCTATAGGTAAAAGTCTTTGAAGTGGGTTTACAACCACTTTAAGCTCTTTTGAAGAAGCAGAAAGAAACGGGCAACGCTGAGGACCATAGAGGCAATGGTCGACCAAGGAAACCTAATGCAGCAGATGAAAGTCACATTAGGTTTACTTTATTTTGACATTAGAAAATTTTTCCTCAGCAGCACCTCCAGCAGTGCCATCAGCACAGAACTGGGGGAAACTAGTGGGACCCAGGTATACTCCTCTACTGTCCAGAGAAGTCTGGCCAGAATTTGTCTTCATTGAAGAACTGCAGCCAAAAAGCCATACCTCAGACGTGTAAACAAGGCTAAGTGACTCAATTATGTACAAAAAACCATAGGAACTGGGGTGCAGAAAAATGACAACAGTGCTTTGGACTGATGAGACAAAATTTTTAATATTTGGCTGTAGCAGGAGGCAGTTTGTTTGCTGAAGGGCTGGTAAGATGTACAATAATGAGTGTCTGTGGGCAACAGTGAAACATGGTGGAGGTGTCTTGCAAGTTTTGGGCTGCATTTTTGCAAATGGAGTTGGAGATTTGGTTAGTATTTGGTTTGGTCAATAGTGTCCTCAATGCTGAGAATTACAAGCAGATACTTGTCCATCATGCCATACCATCTGGGAGATGTGTAAAACAAAAGCAGAAAAAGCACTCTGGGTGCAGACTGCTTTAATAAAGTTTATAAAAGCAAATAATTAGCAGCAACTCACAAAATTAGTTGGTAATAAGCAGACATGTGTGTGAGGTAATCCACCGGGTGGAGCCATCCCTCTGATGGATGTGCAGTGTACCTAGAGCTTGTGAAGCCGTGGAGCAGGAGAGAAGGTGGACGGCCTTAGTCTCGGTGTATCCAGGTCCAGGTCATCCGGCAAAAGCTACCACTACAGTGGGGGGAGGAAGGGTCACGTCCGTGACGCTCACTGGTATTCCGGGGCCCGGAAAGCACGACGCGTTTCTGAGCATGCGCTAAGTCCGCAACGGACATGCACACTCTTTCTTCAGGTGCTGGGGAGATCATAATTGAGGGGTATATATATGGAGAGAGGAGCGCTTCACTCATTAGTGACCAAAAGGAGATGAACATCAATACAGAGCGATTCTCCACCAGGGGAAGGGCTGTTTAAACACAATGGGCACTTGAAGCTACTTGTACACAACTAAAAGGCTATCTAAAAAGTGACTTAAAAATAGACAATATACTATAAAAACTGTAGCCATCATGGGTATGTGGATAAATACAATACATAAATAATATACAACCAATATGTTACCAAAAGAATATAATAATAAATAATAATAAATCCATAACTAAATTGACTGTTAATATATATATATATATATATATATATATATATATATATATATATATATATATATATATATACACTACATAATATTAAATAAACAAAAAAATAATAAAAAAAAAAATGTGTAATTTTGTCCAACATGGCCAGCGGCAATTTACATGTAGGGACAAGGTTTACACCTTGGGAGGTTTCTTCAATTGCTCCACAGAGTATGTGATATATTGTCTCACATGTCCGTGTAAGCTACTTTATGTGGGACGTACTATCAGACCAGTGAGACAGGGGTTTGGCAAGCATCACTGGTTTATTTAGGTCGGGTGTGACAAGCATAGCGTGCCGCGACATTTTGCAGAAAATCATAGCAAATCCACTACAGGCCTCAAAATTTGGGTGATTGAAGCCTTTTCAAAAGAATTGCCTGAGGCAGAACGTTTCGCTAAGCTATGCATGTGCGAGACGTACTGGATTTATACTCTCGATACCCTCGCACCCCACGGGTTAAACGAGGAATTAAACGTCATTACCATACTCTGACTCATATGCGTGTGTGTGCATATGTGTATGTATGTGTGCATATATATATATATATGTATATACAGTATTTATGTATATATATATACTGTATATGTATGGAGTTTCATGTATATATATATGTAAATCGTCATTTATTCTTCATAATCGTTTTACAATCATTTTTTTAATTTTTATATTTTTTCTTTATTACTATATTTGCTTTTTAGTTTCTGCAGTATTTATTATTATTATTTTTATCATTACGTTTTGGATCATGCATCTACACCATTATTATTATTATTTATAAATTTATATTTATTTTATTATTATTATTTTTTCTTCCTTTTTCTTTTTTATTTATTGTTTTTTGTGTTTGTTTTTTTATTTTGTTTTTTATTATTTATTTTATTATTTTTTTATTTATTTAATATTATGTAGTATATATATATATATATATATATATATATATATATATATATATATATATATATATATATTTTTTTTTTAACAGTCAATTTAGTTATGGATTTATTATTATTATATTCTTTTGGTAACATATTGGTTGTATATTATTTATGTATTGTATTTATCCACATACCCATGGCTATAGTTTTTACAGTATATTGTCTATTTTTAAGTCACTTTTTTGATAGATTTTAATTGTGTACAATTAACTTCAAGTGCCCATTGTGTGTAAACAGCCCTTCCCCTGGTGGAGAATCGCTCTGTATTGGTGTTCATTAGAGATGTACCGAACTGTTCGCCTGCGGACAGTTCCCGACGAACTTAGCATGTTCGCGTTCGCCGCTGCGGGCGAACATATGCGATGTTCGGTCCGCCCCCTATAATACATCATTGAGGCAAACTTTGACCCTGAACTTCACAGTCAGCAGGCACATTTCCAGCCAATCAGCATACCTCCCTCCCACACCCTCCCACCTCCTATAAATAAGCAAGGGCAGCATCCATCTTAGATCATTCTGAAGCAGTGTGTTAGTGAGAGCAGGGAGAGTGTTGCTGCTGCTGCTGCTGTTAATAGCTAGGGACAGTTGTTAGTCAGTGTTCCTGGTCTTGCTGTCCACTACTGCTGTAAGGACAGCATCCTGACAGCACCCCAAAAAGCCCTTCTAAGGGCTGGTATTTGTGTAATTTTATATATATATATATATATATATATATATATCTAGTGTCCCCAAAAGCCCTTTTTAGGGCTGGTAATTGAGTATTTTTTTTTAGATATATATATATATATATATATATATATATATATATATATATATATATATCTATCTATTGTACACTGAAGTTGCCTGCCCGCTGTGTGTGAGAGGCCACAGACCCACCACAGACTGTACTGTGTGCACACCACACTCATTTCGGGTGGCACAGGCACAGTACCTTGCATTTTAAAAAATATATATTTTTTTTCCTCTGTCATAATTGCAGTGAGTGCTGTGTCAGGTCCACAGAGTGCACTGTACCCACTGCAGTGCACTGCCCACCACTGATATATATACGGTGGCACAGCATCTTGTTGCAAATTGAAAAAAAAAAATATTTTTTATTATTGCAGTTGCCTGGGCTGCCAGTGACTGTCAGGTCCACAGAGTGTACTGTGCCCACTGTAGTGCCACTGCGTGCCCACCCACCACTGATATATATACGGTGGCACAGCAGCTTGCAAAGTAAAAATATATATATTTTTTTTATAATTGCAGTTGCCTGGGTGCCAGTGACTGTTAGGTCCACAGAGTGTACTGTGCCCACTGCAGTGCCACTGCCCACCCACCACTGATATATACGGTGGCAGGCATGACTTTTTTTGGATTAGTGTCTGGGGGGGTCTAAAAAGCGTACCTGTGAAGTTTCAGCTCTGTGGCATGTCCAGAACCAGAAAAAAAAAACTTAAAAAAAAATAATTTCTTTGTATTTATTGTCTGGGGGGTCTAAAAAGCGTACCTGTGAAGTTTCAGCTCTGTAGCATGTCCAGAACCAGAAAAAAAGATCATATAGGTGTAAAAGGGGTTCCCACCATCCCTGCTCTACTGAAAAATGATCTTTTTTTCTGGTTCTGGACATGCTACAGAGCTGAAACTTCACAGGTACACTTTTTAGACCCCCTAGATACTAAATCACACAAGTTCTTAAAAATTGTCATTTTTGATAGAGAGCCAATTATTGGAAAACTTAAAAAAAAAAAATTAAAAAAAAAAAAATGTCTTTGGATTTATTGTCTGGGGGGTCTAAAAAGTGTACCTGTGAAGTTTCAGCTCTGTAGCATGTCCAGAACCAGAAAAAAAAATAGAATTAGGGTTAGGGCTAGGGTTAGGGTTAGGGCTAGGGTTAGGGTCAGGGCTAAGGTTAGGGTTATTTTTAGTACTTAGGGTTAGAGGGTTAGAGTTAGAGGGGTAGGGCTACTAACTCTAACCCTAAGTATCTCACCGTAACCCTAACCCTAGCCCCTAACACTAAACCTAACCCTAACCCTCTAACCATAACCCTAACCCTCTAACCTTAACCCTAACCCTGTAAGCCTAGCCATAAAAATAACCCTAACCCTAGCCCTAACCCTAGCCCTAACCCTAATTAGTAATTTTTTCTGGTTCCGGACATGCTACAGAGCTGAAACTTCTACCCCCCAGATGCTAAATCCAAAGAATTTTTTTATTTTTTTTAATTTTTCCAATAATTGGCTCTCTAACAAAAAATTAAAATTTTTAAGAACTTTTTTTGTGTGATTCAGTGTTTGGGGCCTAAAAAGTGTACATGTGAAGTTTCAGCTCTGTAGCATGTCCAGAACCAGAAAAAAAAAATAGAATTAGGGTTAGGGCTAGGGTTAGGGTTAGGGCTAGGGTTAGGGTTAGGGCTAGGGTTAGGGTTATTTTTAGTGCTTAGGGTTAGACGGTTAGGGTTAGAGGCGTAGGGGTAGGGTTACTAACTCTAACCCTAAGTATCTCACCGTAACCCTAACCCTAACCCTAGCCCCTAACACTAAACCTAACCCTAACCCTTAAAGCCCAGTTCCTGTCCCATTTTGGTCGGTTCTGGTCTGTTTGCGGTTGTTTGCGGTGCGTTAAACGGGGAGTTTGGTCTGTCACTGTGAAGCGGGCGTAACCCTTACACTACCTGATCGATACAACATCATACCTGATCGTATACACACACTGGATGTTTTAAAGCACGTTATTCCAAACAATTTAGGAATGTTAGGTGATTTATGCCCTTTATGGAATAAAACCCGACTCTGCGTCAACTACGTAATTTTCCATGGCAGTTTTGCCATGGATCCCCCTCCGGCATGCCACAGTCCAGGTGTTTGTCCCCTTGAAACAACTTTTCCATTACTATTGTGGCCAGAAAGAGTCCCTGTGGGTTTTAAAATTCGCCTGCCTATTAAAGTCTATGGCGGTTCACAATGTTCGCCGTTCGCGAACGGCGAATTTTATGTTCGCGACATCACTAGTGTTCATCTCCTTTTGGTCACTAATGAGTGAAGCGCTTCTCCTCTCTCCATTTATACCCGGCATTATGATCTCCCCCCAGCACCTGAAGAAAGAGAATGTCCGTTGCGGACTTAGGGCATTCTCAGAAACGCGTTGTGCTTTCCGGGCCCCAGGATACCAGTGAGCGTCACAGACGTGACCCTTCCCCCCTCCACTGCAGTGTTAGCTTTTGCCGGATGACCAGGACCTGGACAGACTAAGGCCGGCCACCTTCTCTCCTGCTCCACGGCTTCACAAGCTCAAGGCACACCGCACATCCATCAGAGGAATGGCACCACCCGGTGGATTACCTCACACACATGTCTGCTTATTACCAACTAATTTTGTGAGTTGCTGCTAATTATTTGCTTTTATAAATTTATTAACCACTTGCCGACTGCCGTCAGTATATTTACTGCGGCAGTCAGCCCCTCACAGGCAAAGCGACGTAGTACTACATCGCTAGCCTGTGAGGCTCTAGGGGGCAAGCACGTGCCGCTGGAGGCGCGCTCCTGCCCCTGCTCGTTCACTGACCCCCCCCGCGCGTGTGCCCGGCGGATCCAATGTCCGCCGGGCACTCGCAATTGTCCGTTACAGCGGGAGAAAGGCAGGCGGCTAATGTAAACACAGCCGGCTGTCATTCTCCCCTGTGTAAGAATTGAGATCATACAGTTCTGCTATGTAGGACCGTTGATCTCTGTACTTACACCACAAGCCACATCCAATCACAGTTAGAAGCACGCCCCTAGGGACACACTTAACCCCTCCTTTGAAACTCCTTTGAGTCTGTCTGGGATTACATGGAGAGACAGAAGGATTTGAGGCAGCCTTCATCCTCAGAAAATCTGTGGTTAGTTCTCCAAAATGTTTGGAACAACCTACATACCGAATTCCTTCAAAAACTTTGTGCAAGTGTACCTAGAAGAACTGATGCTGTATTGAAAGCAAAGGATGGTCACACCGAATATTTGATTTGGATTTGTCAGGATCTGTGTCATTACGTGGGTCACCTGCTGGTGGCACTGTTGTTCCTGGAACTGAGGGGCGCAGTTCCAGGGCCCACCAGCGGGTGTCTCCCAGCAGCTGGACTGTTCTTTTAATTAAGCTGCACCTGAGGAGGACTGCTGAGGGAATATAAGCCCGCCCTTCACTGAGGCTCAGTGCTTCAGTATTTTCTCTGCTAGCCGTGTCCCTGTCTGAACCTGTATCCTGAAACCTGTATCCTGAAACCTGTATCCTGATCCTGAGTCCTGTTCCCTGCATCCTGCTTCCTGTACCTGGCTCCCTGCTTTCCTTGTCTCCTGTCCCTGTCCTGTCCTGCTATTGTTTGCTCCATCCCTTTGTATATAGTTTGTTAGGTTCTATTGGGGTTTTGTACTGTTATCATTTATATTTTGTTTACTTGTTTATGGTCACTGGTGTTGGTATTGGAGTGTGTCATTTTGCTTAATAAACTTATTTACATCTTTATCCATCTGGGTCCTGATTCCTTGGTGCAGCCAACTGATCTGATCACCCTTGCTGGATGCCTGCATGTGGTATCCCTGACAGAATACTGAAGCCACTAACGATCAGATCGGTTGCACCTGGGAATTAGGAATTTTCTGGTTGTTGCAAGATGCAGTCAGAGGGGGTCTTTTATTTTTCTTTGCTTGTAACAGAAGACAGGGAATATTGTCGCCAAATTTTGAAAACTTACACTAGCGAGCAGTTGTTGGAATGCATCCGTCTGGCCCACTCGTTTGTTGACAAAGGCAGAGTTTTGTTCAAAGAGATTCAGCCACTTATTCAGCTCTGTGCAGAGTTGGCTTTATCTAATACCCCTAAGGGTGGTGATGATTATTCTCCACCTTTTAGTGTCTCTCAGGTGGTATCTCTTGTGTGGCTCTTGGAAGATGATAAACCCTATTTTATTGAACATTATTCAGTGTATTCTCCAGAGGCCCTGTTGGATTGCATGAATGCTGTATATTCTCTAATCAGACAAGGGGGTTGTAAATTGAGTTTTGTTCAGGCCTTACTGCAAACCTGGTCAGATCTTTCCAATTTAGCATCAGCTAACTCACACCAATCCACTTCTGCCTCTGGACACCAGTTTTCTCAAAGTTTATCCTCTCCGTTACCCGTAGCAACCACAGCTGCAGTTAGGTATGGTTTGCTTTCCACTGCTTGTTCATATCCTGGCTTAACGAGTTGCACTTTTCCTGCATTTAACTCTGTGAAAACTTCCTCTACTACTCTGTTGCCTCTAGCAACCTCTCAGAAATTCTCCTCTGTAACTGTCTCTCCTTTTCCACCATCTCCCAATACTGCCATTTCGCTTCCATCTACTTCACAATCTATTCATAGCCCTGCAACCACTAGCAAGATTTCTGTATCTAAACCTAAAAAGAAAAGGAGATTTTTCCCAACACATACAATTATACCTGTTACCCAGCCTGCTGATCCAGTGCCCGCTGATCTGGTGCCTCCTACTGAGCCTGTTGATCCAGTGCCCACTGATCCGGTGCCTCCTACTGAGCCTGCTGATCCAGTGCCCGCTGTTCTGATGCCTGTTGTTCCAGTGCCTGCTGATCCAGTGCCCACTGATCCGGTGCCTCCTACTGAGCCTGCTGATCCAGTGCCCACTGTTCTGATGCCTGCTGTTCCAGTGCCCGCTGATCTGGTGCCTCCTACTGAGCCCGCTGATCCAGTACCTGCTGTTCCGGTGCCCGCTGATCCGGTGCCTCCTACTGAGCCTGCTGATCCAGTGCCCACTGATCCGTTGCCTTCTACTGAGCCTGCTGATCCAGTGCCCGCTGTTCTGATGCCTGTTGTTCCAGTGCCCGCTGATCCAGTGCCCACTGATCTGGTGCCTCCTACTGAGCCTGCTGATCCAGTGCCCACTGTTCTGATGCCTGCTGTTACAGTGCCCGCTGATCTGGTGCCTCCTACTGAGCCTGCTGATCCAGTGCCTGCTGTTCTGATGCCTGCTGATCCAGTGCCCGCTGATCTGGTGCCTCTTACTGAGCCTGTTGATCCAGTGCCTGCTGTTCTGATGCCTGCTGATCCAGTGCCCGCTGATCTGGTGCCTCTTACTGAGCCTGTTGATCCAGTGCCCACTGATCCGGTGCCTCCTACTGAGCCTGCTGATCCAGTGCCCGCTGTTCTGATGCCTGTTGTTCCAGTGCCTGCTGATCCAGTGCCCACTGATCCGGTGCCTCCTACTGAGCCTGCTGATCCAGTGCCCACTGTTCTGATGCCTGCTGTTCCAGTGCCCGCTGATCTGGTGCCTCCTACTGAGCCCGCTGATCCAGTGCCTGCTGTTCCAGTGCCCGCTGATCCAGTGCCTCCTACTGAGCCTGCTGACCCAGTGCCCACTGATCCGGTACCTTCTACTGAGCCTGCTGATCCAGTGCCCGCTGTTCTGACGCCTGTTGTTCCAGTGCCCACTGATCCGGTGCCTCCTACTGAGCCTGCTGATCCAGTGCCCACTGTTCTGATGCCTGCTGTTACAGTGCCCGCTTGTCTGGTGCCTCCGACTGAGCCTGCTGATCCAGTGCCTGCTGTTCTGATGCCTGCTGATCCAGTGCCCGCTGATCTGGTGCCTCTTAATGAGCCTGTTGATCCAGTGCCCACTGATCCGGTGCCTCCTACTGAGCCTGCTGATCCAGTGCTCGCTGTTCTGATGCCTGTTGTTCCAGTGCCCGCTGATCCAGTGCCCACTGATCCGGTGCCTCCTACTGAGCCTGCTGATCCAGTGCCCACTGTTCTGATGCCTGCTGTTCCAGTGCCCGCTGATCTGGTGCCTCCTACTGAGCCCGCTGATCCAGTGCCTTCTATTCCGGTGCCCTCTGATCCAGTGCCTCCTACTGAGCCTGCTGATCCAGTGCCCTTTGATCCGGTGCCTTCTACTGAGCCTGCTGATTCAGTGCCCGCTGTTCTGATGCCTGTTGTTCCAGTGCCCACTGATCCGGTGCCTCCTACTGAGCCTGCTGATCCAGTGCCTGCTGTTACATTGCCCGCTGATCTGGTGCCTTCTACTGAGCCTGCTGATCCAGTGCCCACTGATCCGGTGCCTCCTACTGAGCCTGCTGATCCAGTGCCTGCTGTTCTAATGCCTGCTGGTCCAGTGCCCGCTGATCCGGTGCCTCCTACTGAGCCTGCTGATCCAGTGCCCGCTGTTCTGGTGCCCGCTGTTCTGGTGACCACTACCCAGTCTGCTGACCCAGTGCTTGCTGTTCCAGTGCCCGCTGACCCAGTGCCTGCTGTTCCGGTGCCTGCTGATCCGGTGTCTCTTACTCAGCCCGCTGATCCGGTGCCAGCTGATCCCGTGCCCGCTGTTCTGGTGACCACTACTGTGCCTGCTGATCATGTGCCTGCTGATCATGTGCCTGCTGATCATGTGCCTGCTGATCCTTTGCCTGCTGACCCAGTGCTTGCTGTTCCAGTGCCCGCTGACCCAGTGCTTGCTGTTCCGGTGCCTGCTGACCCAGTGTTTGCTGATCCAGTGCCTGCTGAGCCACGGTCTGCCGCCCTGTTTGATGTGCCACTGTCTGTTGCCCAGCCTGGTGTGCCACTGCCGGATATCCTGCATGCCGCTGGCGCTCCCCTGCTTGATGTCCAGCTTGCCTTCAGTCCCAGTGTTGGGACATGTGTTGCAATGAGGGCAGGTGTATCCCTAATGTTACGCCTCTTCAGGAACTTGACCTGTGGGGTGCCAAGACGGCTTCCAGACCCTGGTGGTGGGGCGCATGATCAATTGCTGGACTCTGGTGGCACGCCTTCCGGCAAGTTAAAGGACTTTGGCCTAGAGAGTGCTAGAAGACCCGCAGACATGGAGGGGAGACCTTTTTGGACTTTCGGGGTAGAAGCACAATGGAGAGTCCGGAGGCCGCTCCCATTAGCTCAGTGATAGATGCGTTTCTCCAGTGATTCACTGTAGTCAGGTACTAGATTTTAAGGGCCTGGTAGCCCATTTTTATTAAAAGGCAAAAATAAACAGTTCGTAAATAGGTTTTCCCACACAGGGGGTTCTTCTCCAGTAAGTACAAAACTGAAAATACCAGCCCACCTGGCTCTCTCGCTCTCGTGCAATTTTTCCTCAGCAGCACCTCTGCACTTTATGCTGGTCCCCAGACCATGGACTCTCTGAAGCCGACAGCTTCACTATGGCCTTGGTCCTCAGGCTGTCTCCCATCTCCTCAGACACACACACACACATGTGCTCTGGCTGCCATCTGCAGCCACTGACTCCCAGAGAGTATCGGAGTCCTCCTGACTCCCCATGAACAGACCTCCTGTCTGTTGGATGAAGCAGTCTCCAACTGGGAGCCATGATGTCTTCCTAAACCTTCATTGTAAGGGCTGCGTTCACCTGAGCACACACCCTGCTTGTCATCTACAAAACATGGACACAGAGTTGGAGATTCCGTCCTTCCCAAGACACTATGAAATCGCCAAACTACAGAGCCCCATCCAGGAATACCAAAACCTGGAGAAAGCTGCAAAAGCAGTTTTCTCCACTGCACATCTACGCTCTGTAGTCCTGCACAGAGCCAATGTGCACACTCTGTGTCCTTTAAATGACCCTTTTCACCATGACAGAGTCTTGACCTGTCACAATATATATATATATATATATAATATACATACATACACACACACACACACACACACTAAATTACCAAAAGTATTGGGACGCTTGCCTTTACACGCACATGAACTTAAATGGCATCCCAGTCTTAGTCTATAGAGTTCAATATTGAGTTGGCCCACCCTTTGCAGCTATAACCGCTTAATTTCTTCTGAAAAGCCTGTCCACAAGGTTTAGGAGTGTGTCTATGGGAATGTTTGACCATTCTTCCAGAAACGCATTTGTGAGGTTAGACACAGATGTTGGAGAGAAGGCCTGGCTCACAGTCTCCACTGTAATTTAAACCAAAGGTGTTCTATTGGGTTGAGGTCAGGACTCTGTGCAGGCAAGTCAAGTTCCTCCACCCCAAACTCGCTCATCTATGTCTTTATGAACCTTGTTTGTGCACTGGTGCGCAATCATGTTGGAACAGGAAGGGACCTTCCCCAAACTGTTCCTACAAAGTTGGGAGCATGAAATTGTCCAAAATGTCTTGGTATGCTGACTAGGGATGATCGAACTTTTGAAAAGTTCGGTTCGACCAGAACACCCGAACTTCACGAAAGTTCGGCCCGGATTTCAGAACCCCATTGAAATCAATGGGACCCGAACTTCTGTAATCAAAAAACACAATTTTTAAGCCCTAAAACCCAATAAATGCCCCTAAAAAGTGCCTAGGGTTCTGGGTCATGCCCCATTAACTATTAATCACACAAAAAAAAGTTCTTAAAAATTGTCATTTTTGATAAAAAAGCCAATTATTGAAAAATTAAAAAAAAAAAAAAAAAAAAGAGATTTTTTTTTGATTTTTACTTTGGATTTAGTATCTGGGGGGTCTAAAAGGTGTGCATGTGAAGTTTCAGCTCTGTAGCATGTCCAGAACCATGAAAAAAAAAAAGATAATTTTTCAGTAGAACAGGGATGTGGGTCGGGACCCTCCTTTAACTTTAACACCTATATGATCTTTTTTTCTGGTTTTGGACATGCTACAGAGCTGAAACTTCACAGGTACACCTTTTAGACCCCCCAGACACAAAATCACACAAAAAAAGTTCTTAAAAATTGTCATTTTTGATAAAAAAGCCAATTATTGAAAAATTAAAAAAAAAAAAAAAAATGCCAAAAAAAACGCTAGCGTCAAAAAAAAAAAAATGCCCAGGTGTGTTTTTGCTGGCATTTTTTGGGGAATTTTGGAGGCAGGCAAAACATCAGAACTTGTGCACAGTACTACTATACACAAGTTCAGATGTTTTTCCTGACTGCAAAGAACACAAAAAAATGCCTGCTATTAAACCGGCAAGGTGTTACAGCAGAGAAGCCATATTCCTGTGCTTAAAGTTTTCTAATACAAACGATCTTTTTTTTTTATGGTTCTGGACATGCTACAGAGCTGAAACTTCACAGGTACACCTTTTAGACCCCCCAGACACAAAATCACACAAAAAAAAGTTCTTAAAAATTGTCATTTTTGATAAAAAAGCCAATTATTATAGGCCAACCCTATGGACAAAGACTGGAATGCCATTAAAGTTCAAAGAGTGGGCCTACTCAATATTGAACCCTAGGGCAGGAAGGTGTCCCACTACTTTTGGTAATATAGTGTATATACTGTATACATATATATATATAAAATCAAATAATACATAACAATCATTATTGTATATAATAATTACTAATAACATAACATATTAATGAAATACATTCTTACATTTAAATATTTTAGTTTCTGCACCCTCTCTATTGCTGCAGACATTTCAGGCATTATTCTTCCCAGTGACCGTGCCGATATCCCTGCAGAGAACTTTAGATCTTCATAAGATCTGCCTGTAGCCAGAAAGTGTAGTGTTGCTATCAACCTCTCTTCTTCTCTGATAGCTTTGCGCACTAAGGAATCATGTTTGGCAATATGAGGTTGAACAAAACTTAAGAGGAAGTCAAATTGCCGCTGTGTCATCCTCAAATAATTCCTAAAGTCTTCTGTGATTGTGTTCCTTCAGGTTGGTCAATAGGTTCGCATGTGAGAATTTCTCTCATTGAAGGAGCCAGTCAGGCGCAGTGCGAACAGAATAATCTTGTCATTTGTGTGCCACTATTTAAATACATAGTGGGAGTGTACAGTGGGGGAGTGCCTATAAAGTCAACATACATTGCATCACACCTGTCAAATGAAGGATAAAAATGTTGTTTTAGCAGTATGATTTCAACTTTAATTCTAACGATCGTGCATTTTTCTACTCATATATGGCCTGCTTTAGGTAGTATCTGATCTATAGAGGAACAAGGGTGACAATTCTGAAGAGCAGAATTCTCAGTTTGGGGAAAAGTAGTGTTAAGCTGGATTTGCCTTCAGCTATGTAGTGCAAGGGCCTGCCTGATTGCATACAAATTGAAAGTGTTTAGGTTTGACCTCATATTATATGGTTTGGTATATCTAAAGAAAAGTTGTACAAGGAAATTGTATAATGTATGGCCAGCCTCATACATAAGATCAGATTATCAAATGAGCTTTCTTTTTGTTGCATGCTAGTCTCATATGGAAAGTGAAGAGGTTACTTTCATACGCAAATTCCCGTACGACAGAATTCAACTTCAAAAGTGATGTCATGTGTTGAATTGTTTTGTATGTGTTCTTTCATTTCTGAGCAAGTGTAGTCTTGCTCTTACGATTTTTTTTCGGACGAAAACTGTACTAATTAAACAAAAATCGGATGTTGTGTTCACATACGATAAACATGTTATAGACTGCACATCCAGTTTTTGTTGTCTGAAAATTTGTAATCAGCTGTCGAAAGCACTATACTAACGATTCGAAAATCGGCAGATCGTTCGTCGGACGAAATTTTACTTCTGGTATTCTTATCTTGTGTACGGGCATTTAGACTAGCAGATTTGGATGAACTTGACTAACAAATTAAAGCTGAACTTCAGATATCACTTTACAAGTACTTACAGCAACAGCTTTTTCATTTTAAAGGTAAAAAATAAGATAAAGGTTTTGTAGCAGGATTGCCAGCCGTTTTGCTGGATGTGGGTCCGCCTGGGTTACCGCTAGCAACAACAGCACATTTAAGCATGTTCTCCAAGTGTGAGCACTGAGACAATGACCAGTCTATTATCTTTGGGTTTTTGTATTTATTGAGAACTTGAATGAAAGAAGGGAATGAGTGGGATACTCCTTTGGCTCAACTATGCACAAATTGCTAGGGACAACTGAAAAATCCGAGTGGCGCTGACTTAACGCTGGCTAGATGCCGGTCAATGCCGGTTGACGCTGGTTAACGCTCGCTTTCTGCCTGTTAACTCCAAACTGACTGTGGACTGCATTCTTGCATAAAGAAGTCCTCTTTGAGCTCCCTTAAGCACTCCTTGCTGAGGTAGCTACTTGTACTACCTCTGCACTGCTGAACACTTCAGGGCCCACGCCGGCGCCCCCTTTTCACTCACTTATCTTTGGGGCTTAAACTCTGGCACCTTCTTTTCTAAGCCTTTCTCTACTGGTTAGCTGGCTCCCGGATCCCTCTGACCCTTTGGAGTGGTCCCCTATCCTAATATTTATAGAACTTTTTTGCTATGCGTTTTTGGACAAAAGGTGAAGCAAAAACAAACATACAATTCCTGCTGGGCTGTTTGTGTGCCCTTAATTGGGATTTAGTATCTGCAGCTGTGTGGGCTCAATCAAGCACATTCTGGGAGGTACATGTTATTTGAAATGCCTTTTCCTCTATATATAGCAGTGTCTTGTATTGTACAGCATGGTTACGACTAAGCGGAAGACTCCGTGAAACGCGTCAACCGCCGTGCTCCCCTTTTCCCCCCCATGTCTCCGACTGTTTTGGTTTCATCTTGGATGATTTTATCTTTTTGCCTGCAAAATAAATTTGGATTTTAACTTTTTGCATCTTCAACCGGTTGTGCGGCTTTTTGTGCTTTTCCATTTGGTCCCCTATCCTAGACAGACCCCTGGGAGTACTCACAATACTGTTTTTCCTGGAAACTTCTGCCCAGCAGCTCCACTCGGTCCACAGCACACTGGATCCCTCTCTGCAGCTCAGTTCAACCTTCGTCCTCTAGGCCGACTGCCCAGGACACCCTCACTAGCGCTGACAGGAGGAAAGACAGCCATCACCCTCCTCCTGGGACTCTGCTTCTCACCAAAGATGCTCTGTCATGTGCTCCCCTCAGACTTATACCCCATCCCAGGGAGCATTGCGGCAGGTTCCATCCACTGTGACTAATATAAGCCCTGGTGTGCTATTGGTCAGGTTTCCTCCACTGTCCAACAAGTGCCCTCATTGGCTACAGTGGGGATACTCCCCAAGCTCAACAGACAAACCTGGAAGCACATGACAGCCTAGCAGAATGATCAGGCCCCCATGATAAGCAGACAGGGCCACAATATGCTCTTTCCTAGCACCTACCTAGAAGGGTACTACAGTTTTATATAAATTAAAAAAAGTTGACCTTTGTAAGCACCCCTGTCAGTGTTACATTTTTTTTTTTTTTAAAGCTTAATCTGTCAGTGTTAAATGTTTTTTTTTCACACCCCTCTAACTGCTACTTTGTCTTGGTCTGTTAAAGGACATTGAAAAATAGATGTATTAAACCCCAAAAATCTAAATGTATTATATTGCAGCTTACCAATTCCTAGATGTGATGGCTGCATTCATTTTCTTTTTTTAGGCTTTCTTTCCTTGATTTTCATCTGGTGAACAGACCAGTATGTCTTTTATTTGTGTTAGGTAAAGAGAAAACATTTTGAAATGAAATTAAATGGACCGAAAACATTGTATTGAAGCCAGTGATGAAAGCCTCCTTATTTCTATTCTGACAGGATTCCGCATTTCTTTCTTGTTTAAGGGAGTGAGCATTAGGACCCAGAAAAAAAACATGTTTCCTTGCAGTTTTCTGTGTCCATTTCTCATTGAATATCAGCTCTGACGATTAAGCACTGTGCACAGCATTGAACCTTCACTCAAGGATGCTGAGGAAGAGTATTCTCATTTACTACACACTCGCAGTGGAAACAAAAAGCATGAAACACAGGTGGCTCAGAAGTGGATGGTAGACTATTGCCTTTCTCTATCTTTGCTTGTTAACTTTATTAGCTCTGTAAAGAGAGTGAGGATATATGTAAGCATTATAGGTCTACTAACAATTCACAGTTCATGCAGTCTATTGGAACTGCGAGAAGTACTATGGAGGACATATAAATGAAATAATAGAGCTGAACCGAACAAGCAGCTGCCTGTCTCCTGAAACTTTTCTAGCCATGAATGATATGAGGGGAACCATGCTCTCATCTGAGACAATGCCAACTGTAGGGGAAAATGTGTCACTCTTCTCCTGTCTAAATGACTCTGTAGACCCTTTCAAGCCAGATCAATCTTCTCTGCCTGGGTGCAATGGAACATTGGATAGTTCCGAACAGAGTCCTCCTTTCCTCGTGGATGCCTGGTTGGTTCCCCTCTTCTTTGCTTTGATTATGTTGGTGGGACTCGTGGGTAACTCTCTCGTCATATATGTAGTAACCAAGCACAGACAGATGAGAACGATCACCAACTTCTACATAGGTAAGGCATCATATATATATATATATATATATATATATATATATATATATATATATGTGGCAAATTTTAATTAAAATAGTGTGTGAGAAGGGAGAAATGTTTGTAATATACAAAATATTTAATTAAAATATATTAGTATACGGGTGAATATTGATGGTATTGCTTAGGAACTTCCCAATCAACCACCTGTGTTGTTCCAGTCTGCTTTAATGGTCAATGGACTCTACTCAGACCGAACTGTTATGCCTTATAGCAGGTGGTGGCTGGCGGTTTTTATCGGCACATATTTTGATGTAGTACAATTTATACACACACTGTATCTACCTAGCACTCAATTTCTGTATCATCATCTTTATTTTTATTTATTTTATTTTTTTATTTATTTTTTGTATCATCTTAATCACCTTCTCTATTTGTATGTATACTGCATGTTCAATATATTTTGAAATCATTAGGATGATGAACCAGATAAGTATATCACTAACAGAATTTGCATAATTTAGGAACATCAACTTTTCCGCAACCATCTAGTTCACAGATATTAATTACTGATCTATTTCAGCTGTAACATTACATATATTCAGAGGAGTTTAGTCTAATCTTGTTATACATTTTCTTAATATACTACATGATATACTAAGAAACATATAAGCAAAACCATATGTGCTGAAGATAAGAAAGGAGCAGAGCATGAATATTTAATCAGTAAACATTCCCATGAGGCACTATTAAGCTTGAAAAAAAAAACACCAAAATAAAAAAAAATGTTTTGAAAGAATATTGTATGAGTAGAGAGACTATGTGAATAAGTCATGAAAGCTAATTACAGATATTGCATTGGACCAAGGCAAACTGGAGTGGATGGCCACAGTAACCAAAACATTCTGGCCGACATATTCTAGAGTATGGTACAAATCTAGAATCTAAATTGTTGTTATATAAAGGTATTGTCACGGTTTCTTTTTCCTAAGCTGTCCAGCTGTATTCTAGATAAAATTTCACTAAGAAATAATACATTGTAATTAATACAGTGTAAAGGAAGTGAAATATTTTATATTTTAGAGAGTATAATTAAGATAAGCACATGAGTCTGCAAGATGCAAGATTCATATATAATCATTCATATATAGGACTGGGGTTGAAAGATTTTTGGAAAAAAAAAAACCAAAAAAAAAAAACCCTCAATCCAACAACTTATCCACCTGTATTTTTCCTTCAGATGTTATTTTTTTAATTAACAAGTATGCCCTCTCCCTGAGAAACCCAGGCTATGCACACCTGGCTTACAGTTAATGGCCCCATAGCAGGAGTGTCAAGAGTATGCAGGCTCCCTGCTAAGGAAATATCGCCCATGAGCCCATAGTCTGCCCTTTAGTGGGTGCTTCAAGTCCCCCCCCCCCTCCCCTTTCCCTTTCCTTTTCCTTTTTCATACACACACACACACACACACACAAAAAGGCATAAAGTTAAAGTGGAAAACAACGGCAAAGCAGGGCAAAAAGTCTAATTCACTTAATTGCCTTCCCCTTGCTGCTTATACTCCTCTTCCCCTTGCTGTCCTACTGCTTTGATTGCTTAGTGAAGGGGAGAGAAAAAGCTAACCTTCAAGTTGATCTGGCTGGAAAGAAACACAGAAACCACGGGACCTAGTGGGATAAACGCGACAACACTATATTGACAATAGCGCACATACAAAGGCTACACCTTTTGAGAAAGGCAGGTTTGCTGAAACGCGTTAAGGTCACGCCACGGACAGCCTATCTATGTACTTTTGATGCACTATTCTTGGGTAAGTGTAATTGCTTAATTTTATAAATAAATTTGTAGCAGCATTGCACTATTTCTTGCTCATTTCTGGTTTATGTTCATCATTTTCCAAACAAGAGCCATCGCTGCATATACCAGCTACCTTATTACACTAAAGCTTCCAATGTCATCGTACGGACTCAAATAACCATCATCTACCATTCAAGCATTACAGATCCAGGTACTATATGGTATTCTGGATCCTGTACCTCTGGTGAGTGCTTATAACATACCCTGTCGGTGTTGGGAATTCACTTGTACCACAACCACCTATTATTTTTTTGGACACCTTTTCCTTCACTTATAGACACTTGGGATTTTTGTTATTTATACATCACCATGGACTTTATTTGGACACTTATGATTGCTTATGTTTCTTTATATGCAATGTTTCACTAGCGCTGCACAGTTTTTTAATTTTTTTCATTGGATCAACTTCTTTTTGTCAGTTGTTTTTTTGCTAGCAGCTTATTTTACGGTTAGCACAGTTTATTTGCTTTTCTTGATGATGCGGTACGGTTGGCTCAACAGACCCCCTCTGCTGGGTGACGAAGTTTCGATATCTGGGCGTGCAGGTGACCAAACCTCTCCCTTCTTTTTTTGACAAAAATTTGATGCCCCTGCTCGCTGAAATGAAGGCGAGATATTCCTCTTGGGCCAGCTTGCCGTTGAATCTATTGGGAAAAATCAACCTGATTAAAATGATGGTGCTGCCCAAATTTACTTATATTTTCCGCAACAATCCGTGCTGGGTCCCGGGTAGGTTTTTACGGGAGATGGATAGATGCCTGGGGTCTTTTCTTTGGGGGGGGGCTCGGTCCCGCATTTAGCTAAGTCCACCTTGTGGCTCCCGCCTGCACTGGGAGGGTTGGCTCTACCTAATTTTCAGGTCTACTTCTGGGCTGCGATCCTGGTAACGGTCCACTGGTGGTTTCAGGGCTCTAATATGAATGCGGCCATGTGTATAGAGGCTGCCTACCTGGGGTCTTTCACAGATCTGAAAAACCTTGTGTATAGGGGTCCGAGGGCCTATGAGTTTGTACCTGGCCCTTCCCGAGTTACCTGGAGAGTGTGGGTTGCAGTTCGACGTAAATTTCTTAAACCTGCTCAGTGGTCTCTTGCCCAACCCTTGTGGGGGAACCCCTCCTTGCCTCACTTGCGCTCTGTCCAGGATCCCCAGGTGTGGGCATGATATGGTGTGAAAATACTCGCAGATGTCATGTCGTCGGGTACTGTCATATAATTTTCACAACTACTGAGCAACTTTTGGTTGCCCTTGTGGATGAGGTTTAGATACCTTCAATTGCGCCACGCCCTCCGGGCTCAATTTCCTGAGCCTCCTCTCCTCTAACCTGATCCCATCGAGAAACTCCTGGCCCCGGGGGACCTGCAGAAACCGCTGTCGTCACTTTATGCATCCCTTCTGGGGACAGACTCACCCAGAATTGAGCAGCTCTGGAGTATGTGGCAGGCTGACCTTCCATCCCTGGATCGGGGAGACTGGAAGGACTGTTCGGAACTCGGTCCCAAACTTGTAATTTCCTCCCGGGACAAATTGATACAAGTAAACTTTCTCCATATGGTCTATTACACCCCCATGAAGCTGGATCGCATATATCCTGACCCTGATTGTCCTCGCTGTAATGTGCATCAGGGGACCTATCTACACATGTTCTGGGATTGCCCGATGATTGCTAGATACTGGGCTGAAGTTTTTGAGGTCATAAATAATCACCTACGGCTCTCTCTCCCGGTCTCCCCCCGCCTTGGCGCTGCTGGGCATTCATGAAGATGACCAGCGGGCGTACCATTCTAAACTGTTGATCTCCTACCTGCGTTACTATACTAATAAGGAAATTCTGCTTAGATGGTCCTCCCCTTCCCCTTCAACTTTGTCATCCTGGCTGAAGCTAATAGACCTGGACTTACCTATGTATAAGCTAATGTACATGAGTAGGGGTTGCCCTTGGAAATATGACAAGGTCTGGGCGCCTTGCACTGCTGAGTGGTACCAGGGGGTCATGGTGCTCCCCACCCCCTCCTCTCTATTATTCTCCCTTTGATCTCCCCTCCCCCCTTTTCCTATTCTTCTCCTCTATTTTTCTCTCCTCTCCTCCTTATGTTTCCTTCTTTCTTTTGTCCTCCAGTGCTATTTTTCCCCCTTTCTCTTTTTCTTCTCCCCCATCCCCCCCCCCCGTCCTTCTCCTCCCTACTACCCTCCCTCCTCTCCTCCTCCCTTTTTTTCCCTCCTCAATTCCTTCCCCCCTCCTCTAGAGGGTAGCTAAACCTGACTTTGGTGCTGATAATTGAACCACGTATTCTCATTATGGGGCATCTCTTTACTGTTCTTGCTGTGGAATTTTGGCTTATTGTACGCCATTGTTTACATTACTGTATGCTCAATTTTTACTATTCCCTTTGTTGTTGATATTTTGTATTGTACTTCATTTTTTTCAATAAAGCACTTTGTTAAAAAAAAAACAAAAAAACAGGAGAGGAGTAAGAAGAAGGAGCAAAAAGCAATGTAAGGGGCAAACCGCCAAAGACAACCCAAGCGTCCTAAATGTAGCAAAGAGGGATTTAAACACATCGGAGATCATGCTACTGGCCAAAGGTTTGAATTTTTGTCCAGCTAGACATTTCAATGTACTGTATTTGAAACTATATTAGATGTTAAATAATTTGCCTGCAATCTCGCGCTGCAGAAGCATTATTATCAGGATAACCAGGATGCAAGTCCAAGTGATGTGGTTGTAACTAATGGTTTGGAATCATGTATATGCATGGGTTTTCGAGATCTGTGTGCCTTGCAAGACTTGAAGAGTTACAGGGAGAATCTGCCAATAGCGTGGGGGAAACAAACACCAGTACTACCCTGTGAATTCCAGAGGTAAATCTTTGGATCTCTTTCAGAGAACTGTAGAAAACGATCTCACTCAATTAGCGTCCCGGAAGTGCAATAGAGGTTTTGTATATAATGATAATCTCACTGTAAATGAACATGAAGCTTTGTATTTATTGCAACAGGATGCATCTATAGTGATCGAAAATTGAGACAAAGGTGGCCTAGTGGTAGTGCAAGATGCCTCTATGTATCATCAAGAATCAATGCAACAGCTGCTGGATGAAAACACGTATACTAAATTAAGGGGAACCCTACAGTTACATTTAAAGCCACTTTAGTCGCATTGATTCATAAAGGTATTAGTTTGGGGATTCTTTCTGATAGAGAGGGAGAAGCCATGGTGCCAGACCTCCCTATTATTCCAATTTTTCACCATATTCCTAAAACCCACAAGGGGTTCACCCCCCCCCCCCCTTGTGGGTCGACCCATCGTAGCTGGCATAGGATCCTTAAATGAAAACTTGGGACTTTGGGTTGATTGACAGTTACAGCCCTTGGTTAAACATCTAGCTACTTACGGGACACTCATGATTTGTTGAAGGTATGTGAACACATGGCGTCGATAGATGGGGATGTTTGGATTACTTGTGATGTGTTCAGCTTGTATTCCTCCATACCGCACACCTTGGGATTGCGGGTGGTGGAATACGTCCTGGACTATTACAGTAGTTATTCACATATATTAAAGGAATATATTTTGGAATGTTTAAAGTATTTAACTTACCCCTAATTTTTTCTCCTTTGTTGGTACTTTTTATCTTCCAAGTTGCGGGGCGTTCATGGGGGCCCAATTTTACACCATCTCTCACCAAACCTATACATGAGTTGGTGGGAGAGGGTCCGCATCTTTGGAGATATGAATCCATTTCGCTCGCACATTAAATTTTACTGTTGCTATATTGGTGATCTGCTATTGATTTGTTCCGGCTCTGTGGGGACGTTCAAATTTTTTTTTGTTGTACCCTAATTATAATAATTTGAACCTATGGTTCACTGGACATATGGACAGCACTTTTATCCCCTTTCTTGATGTAACTTTATCCCATTGTGCAGGCCAGGTTATATTGGGCTTATAAAGGAAACCTTTGTGAAGAAATACTCTCCTCCTTGCGGATTCTGGGCACCCCAAATATGTGACCCGGGGTATTCCAATGGGTCAGTTTGTGCAGGATCTGCAGTAGGGAGGTAGATTTCCAAAGAGAAAAAGTTGTTATGGCGGATACATTTTGAGCTCGGGGATGTGAGATTGTAGATCTAATTTGAAGAGTATTCCCATCTTCTCTACGGCATATAGGTTTGAGTTTAACAAAATTAGAAAGATGATTGAACGTCACATATCTATTTTGTATGACGATGAATGTTATTTAAAAAAATCCTCTCCAAAGGGGTTAAAACTGTTTCCCGACGAGCCCCTTCACTAGCTAATTTTCTTTCCCCTAGGGATTTTGATTCCCAAACTCGCAGTGGTAGTTGGTTGGATTTTAAGGGTATTTTTAATTGTGGAGCGAAGCATTGCCCATGTTGTCCCCGTTGGATTAAAGGCAACCAAATTACTTACACTGCAAATAGCGAGTCTTTCAAAATTAAATCTTTCATCAATTGCAACACAAAAAATGTGATCTATTTAATCACTTGTAAATTACGTGCTATACAGGATGTGGGTCATAAAACCAGAAGGCTACGTGATCGTTTATACGATTACATTTATGACCTAGAGAAGGAACATAATACCAATGTAGCAAGACACTTTAATGAGATGCATGGTGGAGATACTTCCTTGGTACAAGTTCAGGGTATTGAAAAAGTCAACACACCAAGAAGAGGGAGTGATAAGTTCAGAACACTATGTAAGCGTCAGGTGTTTTGGATATTCTCTTTGTGAATGAGAATACCGGTGGGCCTAAACTTTGAATGGGATTTATCCTATATTTATGATTAGGCTATAGTGAGGTGGGTCTTCAGTACTATTTATGATGTATATTTTATTATAATTTTTTATTTTTACTTTTTGCGGATAATGTTTATATTTTGAATTAAAAAATATCTTGGTTTTTGGTCGTTGTGGCACCATGAGTCCCATGATATATACTTGTTTATTTAGTAGATGATATGTATATATATTTCTACATGGTCTTGACTTTAGACATTATTTTATATTTCTGGATATTGGGATATGGTGACATCGTGGGATTCCTGAAGCATATACTTGTGGTGTGGATATATCCATAGCAAAGGGGAATATTCAATTACTGGGGCACTTCAGCTGCAACTAGTTGCTGATAATTGGATAATTATGACATGTGACTGTATATAATTTTTGCTTCAGTTTGAATTTTCATGGTTTTGGCAAAGCACGCATAGTCGTGTGAAACACGTCATCCTTTTGTCCCCTGCATTATGCCTGTGACATCCTGTGCTTGTTTTTTACATTTCTCCAATAAATCTCTATTGCACCATGAGATATGTGTTACTCATGAAATACAACTATTCTTAATTTTGAATGATTTATATATATGTGTGCTTGTGGTTGCCCCTTGTGTCCGCCTTGGGGAGTATCCTTGGGTGCCCTTACCACTTCTACTGTCATTGGCTGCTGGTTACCCTGGGTAAGCAACATAATGACCAAAATGCCCTTTCCCCTCTTAATTTTGATAATGCTTAGTATTTCTGAAAAGAGACATATGCTACTCCATGATTTGAAACGTCTCCAAGCAGACATAGCACTTATTCAGGAAACCCATTTCAGAGATGAAAAACTCCCCCTACTTAAAACCAGGGTGTATCCTATGACATACCACTTTACCAATGAAGTCGCTAAATCAAAGAGAGTTTCTATTATACTCTCTTGTAGATTGCCGTGGACATGTCCGAATACCCTCGCTGATGCTGACGGACGCTTTCTGTTTGTCAAGGGCAGGATTGGCAAATATAAGGTGACCTTAGCTACCTTATATGTACCTAACAATCACCAGGACCTCTTCATCAGTCACTGTCTGGTTATTTTAATGTTCTCCTGATCCCTTCCATGGATACCTCTTCACACTCTTCTTCCATTCCTCCTGGATCCCGTAAACAAATCTCACTAGCCATCCATAGGGCACTGCTTCACTTGGGAGAACAGGATTACATTTTTTTATTCCTCTCCCTATAAACTCTACAAAGGTATAGACTAGTTTTTAATTCCACACAGTTAACTGAATGCCATCCCAGATTCTTTTATTGGCACAATTACATGGTCGAACCATGCATCCGTTGCCTTGACCTATGCTCTCTCCGATGTCCCTTTTTATAAAACTCGATCATGGAAATAAATGAGAGCCTTCTCCAAGACTCAGGGGTACTGATGGAGGTGGTCAAGGAGCTAGGCCTCTATTTTCAAATAAATGATACTCCAGATTGTAATGCTGGGATTCTTTGGGAAACTCATAAGGCAGTTATCTGGGGTGTACTCATTAAACATGGCTTGCAGGAGCATGAGGAAAAACTGAGGTCTCTTTTGGTGGATATTCATACTTTAGAATCCTGCCATAAACATGGTCCTTCAACTGACACTGGAAAGAGAACTCTTGATTCTGCGTAAACGCATCACTGATTTAATGCATTTTAAAGCCAAAACAGTGCTACAAACCTGTCTGAAATTATCCTACGAATCAGGCGTTAGTTGGCAAAATCCCTTCAGGAACAAAAGTTAGTGATATATATACCTCAGATCTCTCCGAACAGCCAGAAGATTATCCTACCCAAACAGATTGCACAAGTTTGGGACATTCTATTCATATCTTTATTCAATTTATCTGTTAAACCCCCATCCCAGACTCAACTAGAATAATACCTTGTGTCCTCACATTTACCTGAATTGCCACTTACAGTACAGGAGGACTTAGAAGACCCCATTATGCTGGAAAAACTCCAGTGGGCAGTGAGCGCAACCTTAACAGATAAATCATGATGGCTTTACGTTACAATACCATCAGCTCCTCATGCCCTCTCTTGGCCCAAACATGGTTAAAATGTTTAATGCACTTGGGTCAGATACATTTTTCCCCCCGGAAACCTTAAAAGCTCACATTTCAATCATCCCCAAAGAAGGCAAAGATTAATTGTCTTGTTGCAGCTATAGCCCAATATCTTTGCTATAAAAGGGATGCCGAAAATTGTCTGATCGGGTGACCTGGAGGTTTATGTTTTTGGTCCTGTGACACATCAGACTCGGCAATACCATGTTTAGTTGGATTTCAAAAATATACGGAGCCTTCTCCCAACCACTCTCCATTACTAATCGGATGAGACAGGAATGGCCCTTACCCCCTCTCACTTGAACACTACCTTTTGAAAGATAAACCCAGCCATCACTTGCCTGGACATAGGAGGAGTTCAATAGACGGTATTAGCGTATGCTAAAGACATGCTTTTCTCTTTGACCAATCTATCAGTGTCTCTTCCTACCTCCTCCATGAATTCAACCTGTGTGGAGCACTGTTTAACCTGAAAATCAACTATAATTTATCTAAAGCAATGGATGTGAAGATTCCCTTCTTCAGACTCTGCAGCTAATTTTCAAGTTTAAACGGACTGACTCAGCCTTGAAATATATGGGCAAAAATGCGAGTCCATACTATCCCATGCTTTTGATCTTAATTTTCCTCCACTTCTGAGTAAAACACGTACACTACTAGAGACGTGGCATTGAGGAGTACACTCATGGTTTTGACGCTGCAACATAATAAAAATTTGCATTTTTACCAAAATTCTTATATCTTTTTTAAGCTTTACCCATCGTGATTCCTCCCTGCTATTTCAGACAGGTCCACTCTCTGTTCATCAACTTTATTTGTGCCCATAAACATCCCTGACTCCATCTATGTAAATTATCATTTCCTAAGCAATATGGATGGTTGGCAGTCCTGGACACTTATAAATACTATCAAGCGATTCACTTAGGTAGACTTATTGACTGGTGTCATCACTGAGGCACCAAGCTTTGGTCCCAACTCTAGCAAGCTCAAAACAGTGTTCTATTACCTAGAGCACCATGGTGCTATGAAAACGCATCCTTTAATAGGACCCACAATGCAAACATGCTCCCAGCAACAGTGGAGATAGAAAGTTTGGGCACCCCAGGTAAAAATGTGTATTAATGGGCATAAAGAAGCCAAGGAAAGATGGAAAAATCTCCAAAAGGCATCAAATTACGGATTAGACATTCTTATAATATGTAAACAAAAGTTAGATTTTATTTCCATCATTTACACTTTCAAAATAACAGAAAACAAAAAAATGGCGTCTGCAAAAGTTTGGGCACCCTGCAGAGTTAATATCTTGTACTGCCCCCGTTGGCAAGTATCACAGCTTGTAAACGCTTTTTGTAGGCAGCCAAGAGTCTTTCAATTCTTGTTTGAGGTATCTTTGCCCATTCTTCCTTACAAAAGTCTTCCAGTTCTTTGAGATTTCTGGGCTGTCTGTCACGCACTGCTCTTATAAGGTCTATCCATAGATTTTCAATTATGTTGAGGTCAGGAGATTGTGAAGGCCAGGGCAAAACCTTCAGTTTACGCCTCTTGATGTAATCCCCCGTGGATTTCGAGGTGTGTTTAGGATCATTATCCATTTGTAGAAGCCATCCTCTCTTTAACTTCAGCTTTTTCACAGATGGCATCAAGTTAGCAAATTTTGGATGGTGACATTTTATTGAATCCATTTTCCTTCTACTCGTGAGATGTTCCCTGTGCCACTGGCTGCAATGCAACCCCAAAAGGATGATTGATCCACCCCCATGCTTAACAGTTGGACAGAGGTTCTTTTCATTAAATTCTGTGCCCCTTCTTCTCCAAACGTACCTTTGCTCATTCTAGCCAAAAAGTTCAATTTTAACCTCATCGGTCCACAGAACTTGTTTCCAAAATGCATCAGGCTTGTCTATATGTTAATTTGCAAAATTCAAACGCTGATTTTTGTGGTGAGGACGTAGAAGAGGTTTTCTTCTGATGACTCTTCCATGAAGACCATATTTGTACAAGTATCTCTTTATAGTGGAATAGTGTACCACAACTCCAGTGTCTGCCAGATCTTTCTGGAGGGATCGTGCAGTCAAAAAGTGGGTTTTGAATTGTTTTTCTCACAATCCTGCGAGCTGTTCTGTCTGATATTTTTCTTGGCCTTCCAGATCTTGCTTTTACTTCCACTGTTCCTGATGACTGCCATTTCTTAATTACATTCCGAACCAAGGATATTGACATCTGAAAATGCTTTGCTATCTTATAGCTTTCTCCAGCTTTGTGAGCATTAACTATTTTCAGTTTCAGTTTTCTAGACAACTGCTTAGAAGATCCCATGGTGCTCATTGTTGGGGCAAGGTTAGATGAGTCTGGGCATTTAAAACCTTTGAGATTGACATCACCTGGTCTTCCCAGACGATGATTGAGAACAATCCATGACACTGGCAGGTCTCAGCCTTGCAAAGGGGGCAGTGCATGCTATAAATTCTGCAGGGTGCCCAAACTTTTGCAGACATCATTTTTTTGTTTTCTGTAATTTTGAAAGTGTCAATGATGGAAATAAAATCTAACTTTTGTTGACATATTATAAGAATGTCTAATCTGTAATTTGATGCCTTTTGGAGATTTTTCTATCTTTCCTTGGCTTCTTTATGCACATTAATACAAATTTTTACCTGGGGTGCCCAAACTTTCAATCCCCATTGTATTTATACATGCTTCTCTTTCTTCTTGAGACTCTCCAGTGTTGGGAAACCCGCAATTGTCCCTGGGTCTCTATGACGTAAGTTTTTAAGCCTTACATGACTCTGGTCACTACCAGGCTTCTCACTTCCTGTCAGCAGCCACTTGGCCTTCTCTACCTACATTAGTGTACCCTGTGGGTCCATTTAGCTTCAGCTACATCACTTTTTGCATTCCTTACCTCCTCCATGTAACTTTAGCTCACTACATTCCAGTAATACTGTTCCAGCCAAGGGGTTTTACGCCACGTACTTTCTAAAGCTTATAGTCTGTTGATCAAACCCCCTGAGGATCACTGACTACCCTGTATAACGAAATGGGAGGCTGACCTTGACCGCACATTTATTCCAGACCAACAGAATAAAATTATTAAGTTTACCCTCAAGGCATCAATTTGCACGAGGAAACCAATTTAAAAATTCTGGTATACTATGCTGTCTCATTAACATACAGTAAATTCTTCCCAAATACTACGGATTGTTGCTGGAGATGCCAGGAGGAGCAGGGAACAATGCTACACATCTTTTGGTCCTGCCCCAAACTTGATCATTACTGGAGAGAGGTCCGGAGGATTGTCCAAATATTTTCAGATCATGAGGACCCTTTTTTTTCTGCATGTTACCAACATCCCAGCTAAAATTTAAAAACGATCTATAATTCGTCACCTCCCTAATGCTGCAAAATCTTGTATTCCTCTTTCTTGGAAACACCCGCAGTCCCCAAGCATTGGTCTCTGGCTTACCAAGGTGAAAGAAATAAATAAGAAGGAGGATGTAGAGGATGAGGGAAAAAAGAACGAGTATAACTGGGTCACAAAGAGGTGCAGGAACCACTCTTAGACTTGTGCAATTCATTTAGTTATGAATCGAAATTCGGATGATGTATCTGAATTTCTGAATCACAATAGTAATGAATTTCAATGAATCTGAAATGAATTATAATGAAACAAATTAATAAAATTCAAATTCAAAAACTAATTTGAAATTGGAAAATGAATTTGAATTTGAAAATGAAGTTCAATCTAAAAAAATAATGTAATAAATTCAGAAAGGTATAAAAGTGAAATAAGTTGATGATTTATACTTAAGCTGCTTTAGAGAATAGAATAAAACAGAACAGAATATGAAATAATAGAATAGAATAGAATTTAAAAGAAAAATATAGGATTGAAAATAAAGGAATAGATAAGAATAAAATAGTATAGAAGAGAACAGAACAGAATAGAAAATAATAGAATAAAATCAAATACAATAAAATAATAAAATAAAATAGAATCAAATGCAAAGGATTAGAATATTTCTCTAATTATTGCAATATATATATATATATACAATATTGTCAAAAGTATTGGGACAACTGCCTTTAAACACACATGAACTTTAAAGGGATTTGGTGGAGGGGGAATTATGGTGTGGGGTTATTTTTCAGGGGTTGGGCATGGTCCCTTAGTTCCAGTGAAGCAAACTCTTAAGGTGTTAGCATACCTAGACATTTCGGACAATTTAATGCTCCCAACTCTGTGGGAACAATTTGGGGATAGCTCCTTCCTGTTCCAACATGATGGTGCACATAAGACAGAGGGGAATAGTGGAGGCAGTAGTGATAATATATCCATAACATCTAATCCCGGGGTTAGTGAGTAACCGTATCAAAAATAAAGCCTGGGAAATAATATGCAGAAAATAATCTGCACCGGTACAAAACTTAGGGGAATGTTCATTGTTCACAAATGTCAGGAGCCTAGTCAATAAAATAGAGGAACTGAAGCTGCTTTTACACGAGGAGGATGTGGACTTCATGGGAATAAATTAAACTTGGCTTAACAGCTCACATGACTGACTGGCAAACATCCAGGGGTATTCCTTGTATAGGAGAAACAGGGAGGATAGAAGAGGGTGAAGGGTGTGTCTATATGTCAGGAATGATTTACAAGTAGAAGAGAGGAATGATACCAATGATGGGGTAAGGGGGGAGGTAGAGTCCGTATGGGTGGAAAGGGTAGATGTGAGCGGAAAATTACTAGTGGGGGTATGTTACAGGCCCCCTAACCTGAAGGAAGAGGTGGTGTTGGATCTCCTTTCACAGTTGGAAATGGCAGCGAGGCAGGGAAATGTCATTGTGATAGGGGACTTCAACTATCCCAACATTGACTGGGCAGAAGAGACAGGCCACTCGTTAATCCTTTGGCTTCCAGGCCCTGTGCACCACTTTTTAACTTAGCTAGCCAGGCCATTTTTGCAATTTTTTCTCTGCTTTTTTATTTTTCCCTTACAGCTTTCAGAGTTTGTTAAAGACCCCCCAAACCATACAGTTTCTGAAAGCACATGGCGAGTAGAATACAAAAAAGGTGCTACTGATTTTTGAGGTACAATGATATTTGGGCAAATGTTTAGCAAAACAATATTTTTGCTAGTAATACACTAAAATCATTATTAAGGAGATAAAAACAGCACATTTTACAAAATTCCTGCTGAATAGAAAAGCTAACCTGTATTGAGTTAATAAATAACTACTAATCGTAAATTTTAGATTGTGCCTTTTTTCAAAATGGTGAAAATCGAACATATGCAAAAATGGAAATATCCAAATTTCTCAAAAAATCTAGAGGTTTTCATTTTTCCCTTACAGCTTTTAGAGTTTGTTTAAGACCCCCCAACCCATATATTCTCTGAAATCACATGACCTGTAGAATAAAAAAAAGGTGCTACTGATTTTAACGCCCTGCAATATTTACGCCTGTGTTTATCAAATCTATATATTTGCTAAAATTTCTCTAAATTCATTTTTAGCAGACATAAACACAGCACATTTCACAAAATTCCTGCTAAATTCCTACTTAATGTAAAATCCCAACCTGTATTGAGTTAATAAATAACAAATATTTGTACATGTTTAATTGCAATTATTTTGCAAAATGTTGAAAATTGAACGTATGCCAAAATGTAAAGAACCACATTTCTCTAAAAATCTGAAGGTTTTCCTTGTTCCCTTACAGCTTTCAGAGTTTGTTAAAGACCCCCAAACCATATATTTTCTTAAAGCATAGGACCAGTAGAATAAAAAGAAGGTGCTACTGATTTTTAAGGCAACACGAAATTTGCGCAATTGTTTACCAAATCAACATTTTTCGCCTAAAAACACTAAAATCATTTAAAGCAGATACAAACACAGCAAATTTTGCAAAAATCCCTGCTAAGTTTCTTCTAAATATAAAAGCTAAATCTGTATTGAGTTAATAAATAACAAATATTTGTACATTTTAAATTGCGCCTTTTTGAGGAATAGTGAAAATCGAACGTACGAAAAAATTTCTCTAAAAATTTCTATAGAAATCCCTTTTCACTTACAGCTTTTATAGTTTTTAAAAGACCCCCAAACCATATATTTTCTGAAAGCAGATAGCTAGTAGAATAAAAACAAGGTGCTACTGATTTTTAAAGGCACCGCAATATTTGCGCAAATGTTTATCAAACCAATATTTTGGCTAAAAATACACTAAAATCAATAGTAGTGGATTCATACATGGCAAAATGTACAAAACTCCTACTAAATATAAAAGTTAAAACTGTATTGAGTGAAAATTGTATCTTTTTTGTAAAATGGTGAAAACTGAATGTACACAAAACTGTAAATAAAACCAATTTACTCCAAAAATCCAGAGGTTACCATTTTTCACTTATAACTTTTAGAATTTGAAAAATGCCCCTTAGACACGGTTCACACTGGTGCGATGTGGGAAACCCTGTGAATCCAGCGTGGGTTCCCGCATCGCAGCTGAATTGCCAGGAGTTCACACTGCCCTCTGCGAACTGCTGCGGGTGTCAATACAAAGTTGACACCCCCAGATTGGTTTGCAGATCGCAGTGCGAACTGTGATTTCGGACAGAAATCAAATTGCATGGGTGTGAACATTGCGATCTGGTTCTGGTGCGGACAAAGAAGGGTCCTGCATGAGTTTTGTTCCGATGCGATGCAAATTCAGCCATACAATTTGTATGGCTGAATTTGCATCTCATAGACATTGCATATGATCTGCACAGCAATGCGGTGCGAATCACATGCAATTTCTGGCATTGCACCAGTGTGAATTGGCCCTCAAACCAGACATTTTCTGAAAAAACATGACCTGTAGAATTAAAAAAAGTGCTACTGATTTTTTGGGCCCTGCAATAATTGCGTAAATGTTGTTCATATTGCTATTTTCACTGAAAGAACACTAAAATCATTAATAGTGCACATAAGTACAACATAACTTGCAAAATTCCTTTGGTGAGATTTTAGAGGTCTAAACCGACCCCCATATCTCTTTTTTGAGACAGAGAAAGGGACATTACATGAATGAAATAAGGAGTCTGTATAGAGACCTTATTCATTTATAAACTAGCTCGGCATGACAGCTGGCCGGACACAGTGCGGGTCAGCAGCTGCAGGCGGCCAGAGGGAAAGGAAGGGATACCGCCAGGGAGATGGATGGATGGGGGTGTAGAGGTTTGGTAGGGGGGGGGAATCAGTCTGCCGGTGGGGACATTCTGTGATCCCCCCCCAAGCCCCAGCAGCACCTGAAGCTGGTGGGAGCGGCAGAGGAGGGATGCCGACTTCAAAAGGTAGCTGCAGGGTTTGCGGGGGGAGGGGTCAGGTCGGGTGTGGGGGGGGGGAAATCAGTGCTGTGGGGCAGGAAGGGGGTTGAAGGGCAAAGGAAAAGAGGGTGTGGGGATTAATTTTAGGTGACAGGGAGCGGCAGGAGTTGGAGAGGCTGGGGACAGGGAAGCGGCGGCAAGGAGGGGGGGGGGTTACATTTTAGGTTAATAACTCTGATCAGCGGATTGTAATCTACTAATCAGAGTTATAGAATTTTTCAGCAGAGTCTGGTGAACAATTCTGTTATAAGTTCATGGTCATTGAAGTGCCCATGAACTTATAGCAGGGGGAGAAATGAGGTCCATACAGCGTACAAACCTGGCCAGCTGCAAGCAGTGCTGTAGGTCCTGGCAGTGAAAGGGTTAAAGGCCCGCCATTTCTTAAATGTCTTACAGGACAACTTCATGTCCCAACTGGTTGATTCCCGAACTAGAAATAATGCATTGCTAGATCTTTTAATTACAAATGATACAGATCTGATTGCAGATGTGGAAATACGGGTCAACTTGGGATCTAGTGACCACAGGATTATTACATTCAGCATAAAACATAGGAAAGGGAAGCACGAGGGGAGTACAAGAACGCTAAATTTCAAAAGAGCCAACTTTTCTAAACTGCGCTCAATGCTACAGGATATTAAGTAGAACCAAATCCTTAAAACATTGAGGAAAAATGGGAGTGCTTTAGGAACATATTAAATAAAAGTATCACCGAGTGCATTCCAAGGGGTAATAAATATAGAAGAACAGAGGTTTAACCGGGGTGGCTAAACCAAAACATAGAATTTCGTATCAAGGACAAAAGACATGCCCTTCAAAAAGTACAAAGCGGAGGGGTCATTATCAGCATTCCAACACTACAAGGAATGCAATAAGAAGTGTAAGAATGCAATCAGGTTGGCTAAAAAAGGCTATGAGAGACACATAGCTGGAGGAGAGTAAAAATAATCCCAAGAAATGTTTTAAACATATTAACAGTAAAAATGTGAGGTTGGAACACATAGGGCCCATAAAGGATGAGGAAGGGAAGATGGTTACAGATGACAAGGAGAAGGCAGCTCTACTAAATGTTTTCTTCTCCTCAGTCTTCAAACAGGGAAAGGAGGGGGTATTACAACCACGACCATATTGTTAGTAACACCTCACAGGATCTGCCCTTGTGGCTAACAGAGGCTGGAGTCTGGAAAGGATTAGAGAAGCTTAACATAAATAGATAGATAAATAGATCTCCAGGACTGGGTGGCTTACATCCGAGAGCCCTTAAAAAGTCAGTCAGGTTATAGCCAGACTGCTATTTCTAATCTTTATGGACAGCATACTAACAGAATTGGTACCAGCTGATTGAAGAAAAGCCCACTGGTACCAATATTCAAAAAAGGAGAGAGATATATTGTTGGAAACTATAGGCCTGTCAGTCTAACATCAGTAGTATGTAAACTATTTAAGGGGATAATAAGGGACCATGTCCAAGAATTTGCTGATGAAGACAGTATTAACAGTAATCAACTTTTGGTTTACGAAAGATTGCTGTTACCAAACCAACCTATTAACATTCTATGAGGAAATGAGCTGACATCTGGACAGGGGTAGGTCGGGGGATGTGGTGTATCTGGATTTCTGCAAAAGCATTTGTTACTGTCCCCCACAAATGCTTAATCTACAAACTGAGGTTGGTGGTTATAGACCATAGGGTTTGTTCTTGGATAGAAAACTGGCTGGGGGGGGGGGGGGGGGGTGATTTCAAGGGGCAGGGATTTTGTTGCTTGTTTTTTTCATGTGGAAAAATGGATGTTTGCTTCTACGTTTGGGGTGCTGTTAACAATTAATGGCACTGAAAGCACAACTAGTTTATTTAAGGTGTATAACGGTGGCCATACACCATACAATCTGATTGTACAATCTACTTTAGATTTACCAAAACTTTATAAGAAGAGGACACACCTATCTACCTGATCACTCTGTATGCAATTAGGTAGGCTCTTGAACTACATATACTGAACAAAATTATAAACGCAACACTTGTTTTTGACCCCGTTTTTCATGTGCTGAACTCAAAGATCTAAGAAAACCGGGATTCATCCATGAAGAGAACACCTCTCCAAAGTGCTAGATGCCATTGAATGTGAGCTTTTGCCCACTCAAGTCGGTTACGACGACGAACTGCAGTCAGGTTGAGACCCCGATGAGGGTGACGAACATGCAGATGAGCTTCCCTGAGACGGTTTCTGACAGTTTGTGCAGAAATTCTTTGGTTATGCAGCCCGATTGTTGCAGAAGCTGTCCGGGTGGCTGGTCTCAGATGATCTTGGAGGTGAAGATGCTGGATGTGGAGGTCCTGGGCTGGTGTGGTTACACGTGGTCTGTGGTTGTGAGGCCGGTTGGATGTACTGCCAAATTCTCTGAAACGCCTTTAGAGACGACTTATGGTAGAGAAATAAACATTAAATTCACGGGCAACAGCTCTGGTGGACATTCCTGCAGTCAGCATGCCAATTGCACACTCCCTCAAAACTTGAGACATCTGTGGCATTGTGCTGTGTAATAAAACTGCACATTTTAAAATGGTCTTTTATTGTAGCCAGCCTAAAGTGGGGTACACACTAGTAGAAAATCTGTCGAAAATTCCCCGCCCGAGGTAAAATCGTCCGATTTTCGGCTAGTGTGTACACAACTTTCAGCAGCCGATCCCGACATTTTCAACGAAAAAAAACGGAGGGACAAACAACAAAATTTTCATCGCCCGTCCTCAGCACGACCAATTTTCGTTCAATGTGTACACAGTACGTCGGGGAAAAATCGGCTACGAAAGACCGCGCGTGATCGTAAGTTACTGACGACCCAGAAGTTTATCATGAAAAAAAACAACTAAAATGGATAATGCGTATCTATTTTCGTTGTACTTGTCTTTGTATGTGTATAGCAATTCATTAGTTACATTACATGTGTATTCAGTCTACAGGGGATGTGTACATTCTATACAGCAATGTTAATATGTCAGCATACAGAAACCTACAGTGTTGTGAAGACTTGACATATCCATTGTCTTTGTATGGGTATAGCAATTCATTCGTTTCATTACATGTGCATTCAGGCTACAGGGGGTATGCAAACTTTATACACCAATGTTGTTACATTATATGTGTATACATGTAGATATATACACATTGCAACGATGTATGTGTGTGGGATAAATAAAAACACAACTATTATGTTATGTATTGACAAAATAAACAAAACATTGAACACTACTCATCTCAACTGGAAATGGAAATAAATTCATATATTAACTTTAACATAAATTATTAAAAAAGTGCAAATGCAAAGTAGAAAAAAAAAAGATTTCAATTGTAACCACACTCATAAATTTGTGTATCTGTAATCCTGGGGCCATGGTGAGTTATTATGTGCATCTGGTCCAGGATAACGCCAATGTGATGTTGGCAGAGGTGAAGCTGGAGATGGAGGTGGAGTAGGAGCCATATACTCAGATACACAAGTGTTGTTGGTAATATCACCTCTTACTCCTTTATTGAGAACGTTCAATAACAGGCACTCCACCATTTGTCTTTGTTCCTCAGACATGCTACGCAATTTATTTGCAGTCAGTAACCCAAACGCATCTGAAGCATCATATTTTTTTGTTAGAGCTGCTGAAGCTTGACTTAAAAATGACGTTTTAGCATCCTCAATATGTTTCCGCTTTGTTTTTGCTACAGGCAAGCGTGGTGTGGTCATTACAGTGTCGCTGTACTAGAGATGATAATGAGAAAAGACATATAAACATCTTTTTTCATCTATCAAAATGTCATTACAAATTAAAATAAAAAAAAAAAACTTACCGCTGTCCCTGAATACTCCTGGGTCAATGATGGCTCTTGTCTTGTGTGAGCGGTATCTCCTCATTGTCTTCTCCAAACAGTTCAGGTGACTCTGACTCAGTAGAGGTAGATGGTAATGTGGACAATGAAGGCCTGCAGTCACACTGATCCATCAGAAAGCGTAAGATTTCGAAGTACCACAATCTTGGCACATAGATGTCACCTGCTCCAGCTCCAGAAAGTTCTGACTCCTTGAACATCCTGCTCCAGCTCCAGAACGTTCTGACTCCTTGATCTTGTTCAATTCCTTTTTGAACACTGTGCGCAGAATGGAAATTGTATTCCTCACATAGTTAATGTCTGCATTAGGACTTCCATAAGCTTTCCCAAAGCCTCATTTTTCAGAACCCTGTTAGAATATTCTTTGATTTAATTTTCCATAAACAGGGCATCTTTCTGTACTCCTCAATAAATTGGGGCAAGAAGGAAGGTGATGTGAACTTGTCTGCCATGTCACCTGCAACATACAAAATGAATGTCAACCATCATTTGTAATAGCATATACACTACAAAGAATATTCTTGTAAAGAAATTCATTTTCCTTTGATCGTACAGGGAAGATTCTGCGCTGGGTGAACTTTGGTGATGGAGAAAATTCCGTAGTACAAAGAAACTTCAGTAGTACAGAGAAACTTCCGTAGTACAGAGGAACTTTCCTGTAGAACTTCTGGAACAATGGCGAAAGTTCCGTTGTGCTAACGGTTATAAAAGGTTTGTGACCAACGTCTCTCACCTCTCATGTGTTCTGTGTGTGGCTCCGCCCTTGCCTGTCACGCAGAGTCGGTATGTGCCCGCCAGCCACCATCTGCGACACAGAGCTGCAGGGAAGATGGAGGACACCGGAGAAGGCCGCAAGTGCAGCAACCAAGCAGGGCAAGGCAAGGCAACAGCCATGAGCAGTGAAGAAATGGTGAAGATGGTGCACCTGCTCGAAAAATACGATTTATGATGGAAGGTTGAAGAACTACCTCAAACCAAATGCCAGAAAGGACCAGATTCTGACGAAAATTCTGCAAGTTCTGCGAAAGAAGTGTGGGGTTGAAAGATCCAAAGAACAAGTCAGAAAGAGATGGTCAGATCTCAAACATCGAGAACTTGAGAAGCTTGCAAGAATCCATAAAATCCTAAAGAAAAGTAAGTATTGTGGCTTTTCAATCTTATGTTTTTTGCAATGTGGTAGAACTGTGCACCTGCTGTGCACCTGTTGTAGGCATATAGGATTGACATCACATGTTCTTCCTTTCAGGAAAACTCAAGAAGCACCTTTCTAGAAGGAAAATATCTAGGAAAAGATATGCTAACAGCACAAATGGGTAAAGTGAGCAGTGTCCAACAATTATAATTGAAAACGTGGACTCAGACACCCTTCAGAGCAGTACAGGTAGGTGCACATAATGTATGTTTTGTTTCCTATCCAATGAACATTGCATATTTGACATATATGTAGAAAGATGTAAGTATGTAAGTGTGTGTATATATATATATATATATATATACACACAGTGCCTTGCGAAAGTATTCAGCCCCCCTTGAACTTTTCGACCTTTTGCTGCGTGCAAAATTATTCAGCCCCCTTAAGTTAATACTTTGTAGCGCCACCTTTTGCTGCGATTACAGCTGTAAGTCGCTTGGGGTATGTCTCTATCAGTTTTGCACATCGAGAGACTGACATTTTTGCCCATTCCTCCTTGCAAAACAGCTCGAGCTCAGTGAGGTTGGATGGAGAGCGTTTGTGAACAGCAGTTTTCAGTTCTTTCCACAGATTCTCAATTGGATTCAGGTCTGGACTTTGACTTGGCCATTCTAACACCTGGATATGTTTATTTGTGAACCATTCCATTGTAGATTTTGCTTTATGTTTTGGATCATTGTCTTGTTGGAAGAGAAATTTCCGTCCCAGTCTCAGGTCTTTTGCAGACTCCATCAGGTTTTCTTCCAGAATGGTCCTGTATTTGGCTCCATCCATCTTCCCATCAATTTTAACCATCTTCCCTGTCCCTGCTGAAGAAAAGCAGGCCCAAACCATGATGCTGCCACCACCATGTTTGACAGTGGGGATGGTGTGTTCAGGGTGATGAGCTTTGTTGCTTTTACGCCAAACATAACGTTTTGCATTGTTGCCAAAAAGTTTGATTTTGGTTTCATCTGACCAGAGCATCTTCTTCCACATGTTTGGTGTGTCTCCCAGGTGGCTTGTGGCAAACTTTAAACGACACTTTTTATGGATATCTTTAAGAAATGGCTTTCTTCTTGCCACTCTTCCATATAGGCCAGATTTGTGCAGTATACGACTGATTGGTGTCCTATGGACAGAGTCTTCCACCTCAGCTGTAGATCTCTGCAGTTCATTCAGAGTGATCATGGGTCTCTTGGCTGCATCTCTGATCAGTCTTCGCCTTGTATGAGCTAAAAGTTTAGAGGGACGGCCAGGTCTTCGTAGATTTGCAGTGGTCTGATACTCCTTCCATTTCAATATTATCACTTGCACAGTGCTCCTTGGGATGTTTAAAGCTTGGGAAATCTTTTTGTATCCAAATCCGGCTTTAAACTTCTCCACAACAGTATCTCGGACCTGCCTGGTGTGTTCCTTGTTCTTCATGATGCTCTCTGCGCTTTAAACGGACCTCTGAGGCTATCACAGTGCAGGTGCATTTATACGGAGACTTGATTACACACAGGTGGATTCTATTTATCATCATTAGTCATTTAGGTCAACATTGGATCATTCAGAGATCCTCACTGAACTTCTGGAGAGAGTTTGCTGCACTGAAAGTAAAGGGGCTGAATAATTTTGCACGCCCAATTTTTCAGTTTTTTATTTGTTAACAAAGTTTGAAATATCCAATAAATTTCGTTCCACCTCATGATTGTTTCCCACTTGTTGTTGATTCTTCACAAAAAAATTATAGTTTTTTGTCTTTATGTTTGAAGCCTGAAATGTGGCAAAATGTCGAAAAGTTCAAGGGGGCCGAATACTTTCGTAATGCACTGTATAGAGAGAAAGAAAAAATGTGGATATATATATATATATATATATATATGTATATAATATCCTCAGCAAGTGTACAGTCACATTTCATTCACCTTGCTGCAATTATGTTGAATACTGCAGTATGTTAATGTCATTTTTTATAATCAACAGTCTTACATATAGATGTCAGTGATGAGGATAGTTCGAAGACAATGGATACAACTAGTATACAAGATCTCAAATTTGAAGAGGAAACACTGGAGAAAATCGGCAGCAAAGATCTGTCATTAATAAAGAAAATTGCTGCTCTAGGTGAAATTCAAAACTTCAAACATACAAACCTCAAAAGCTGGTAATAAAATCCAAATAGAAAAGCTGCTACAGACCGCGCCCCTTGAAGACGTTCAGTGTAACGAAACGTACGTCGGGCCGTAACAGTGGACACGCTCGCCCACAGTGAGGAGACGTGGCGGCCATCATTTTGGTGGATTGCCGTGGCGGGACATGCTTGGAAACAATTTGGACTGCTTTACATGCTCGTTATGATTGGATCCTTGTGTTTTTAATCCATTATTTTGATCTGGTTAATAAATGGTCTGCACTATGATACTGCGTTGTGCTTCATTCCTTACATACCTGTGACTACTGACCTGAGACTTCCAGAGAAGGACGCATATTATCCAGGATACATATCGAGTCCTACTGAGTCTATTTTTGGCATTTGGGATCTCTGTCATGGGGATCATCGTTATCGGGGCCGGACTGGCCTACCGGGATACCGGGAAATTTCCCGGTGGGCCGCCGGCCCTGGGGCCGCTACCGCCGCTTTAAGATGGGGCCGGCGCCGGCCGCTACCGCCGCTTTAAGATGGCGCCGGCCGCTACCGCCGCTTTAAGATGGGGCTGGCGCCGGCCGCTACCGCCTCTTTAAGATGGGCAGGCTCCAGCAACGGATCTTCTCCTACGCCAGCCAGCCGATGTGAGCGTCACACGTCACATCCGGCGGGCGGCGGCGGCGGAGGCGGGGGCGGATCATCATCATTCATCACCTGCATCGCTGAATGATGGCGCCTATCCCTCCCCTAGCAGCAGCAGCAATGCGTCATCATCATCATCGCAGGAGGACACTCAGGACAGGACAGTGTGAGGCGGAGCAGCAGAACCTGAGCTGCCACATGTAAACAGCCGTCAGCCAGGTAAGAGTAAATGCCTGGGGTGAGGGGCTAATACAATGCTGACCCCCTAATACAGCTGACCACCCTAATACAATGCTGAGCCCCTAATATTGCTGAGCCCCTAATACTGCTGACCCCCTAATACAGCTGACCCCCTAATACTGCTGACCCCCTAATACTGCTGACCCCCTAATACAATGCTGACCTCCTAATATACTGCTGACCCCCTAATATACTGCTGACCCTCTTATACTGCTGACCCCCTAATACTGCTGACCCCCTAATACAATGCTGACCCCCTAATACAGCTGAACCCCTAATACTATGCTGACCCAATAATATACTGCTGAACTCCTAATACTATGCTGACCCAATAATATACTGCTGACCCCCTAATACTGCTGACCCCCTAATACAATGCTGACCCCCTAATACAGCTGACCCCCTAATACAATGCTGACCTCCTAATACAATGCTGACCTCCTAATACTGCTGAACCCCTAATACTATGCTGACCCAATAATATACCGCTGACCCACTAATACTGCTGACCCCCTAATACAATGCTGACCCCCTAATACTGCTGACCCCCCTAATACAATGCTGACCCCCTAATACTATGCTGAACCCCTAATACTATGCTGACCCCCTAATATACTGCTGACCCCCTAATACTGCTGACCCCCTAATACAATGCTGACCCCCCCTGCCCCCTCCACCTAATGCAATGGTGACCCCCCTTGCCCCTCCCCCTAATACGATGCGGATTCCCCCTCCCCTAATACAATGCTGTCCCCCCCTAGCCCCTCCTCCTAATACAATGCTGCTCCCCCAGCCCCGGCCACCTCCCCCTAATAAAATGCTGACCGCCTCCCTCCCCCTAATAAAATTCGGACCCCCCCTCCCCCTACATTTGGGGGGGGGGAGGTGGCGTATCAGCATTGTATTAGGGGGTCAGCATTGTATTAGGGTGTCAGTAGTATTAGGGGGTCAGCATTGTAATAGGGGGAGGGGGTCGGGGGGGATCAGCAGTGTATTAGGGGGAGGGGCCGGGGGGGGATCAGCAGTGTATTAGATAGTGGGGAGGGGGGTCTGCAATGTATTAGATAGTGGGGAGGGGGGGTCAGCAGTGTATTAGCGTTGAGGGGGGCCAGCAGTGTATTAGATAGTGGGGAAGGGGGCCAGCGGTGTATTAGATAGTGGGGAAGGGGGTCAGCGGTGTATTAGATAGTGGGGAAGGGGGTCAGCGGTGTATTAGATAGTGGGGAAGGGGGTCAGCGGTGTATTAGATAGTGGGGAAGGGGGCCAGCGGTGTATTAGATAGTGGGGAAGGGGGCCAGCGGTGTATTAGATAGTGGGGAAGGGGGTCAGCGGTGTATTAGATAGTGGGGAAGGGGGTCAGCGTTGTATTAGATAGTGGGGAAGGCGGCCAGCGGTGTATTAGATAGTGGGGAAGGGGGGGCCAGCTGGGCTGTTCCTAGAGCCTGTGGCCTCCCAGCTGCGCTGTCCTTAATTCTGTATGAGTGGTAGGGAGCCAGAGAGTGCTAAATGTCCGTTGGTTAGGGGCGCAAATTACTTGCCTTGCCTTGGGTGCTGACAACCCACGCTACGCCACTGGGGCTGGCATAATAATGTTATGGGGCTGGTATGAAATTATTTCCAGGGCTGGTTTTTATTGCCAGTCCGGCCCTGATCGTTATGTGGTAAGGGTCAGTGTGAACTGGGTGTCTGGTGGTGGTATCACGGATTCGCTACATTTTTTCTTCTGATCATATTGGGACTTTACATGGACTTTTTAATCTTTCTGAGAACTTTTTATTAATGACTAGCGCTACATTGTTCTTACAAAGATCTGTCATGCACAGGTGAGTTTATTAATACGGTATTCTACATAATATCATTGAAAACTGTCTCCCTATTTGCTATTTTTCTCAAGGCTCTTTTTTCTTAGTAAAGTTCAATATTATATTGGTGAAAATAAAAAAAAAATGTCACCACCCGTCCCCCCATCCCCACACCCGGCAAAATGTAAACTTTTACTTTTTTTATAATAAGGTGTGGGCACAACCACCGTGATTGAAGACAATATACTGCATTCAACATATCCAGATTGTGCAATTGACATACAAGACTATTCCTCAAGCCAAGTTACAGATGACATTCCCAATCTAGATGTGAGCTTGGATGGAGAAGATGCAGACGATCATGTTTCTTCAAGAATACATGACAGTGAGTATGTTTCCTACACATGTATGTTGACATATTTTTTTAATAACATTATCTTTGACAATTTTGGTTTTATAATTGTCTTTATTACTACAGGTCGTGGTGTGGATATTGGAACAATTGCAAGACTGACCATGGATTTGTTGCACTGCTGTCACGAATTAGAAAAAATAAGGGATGCAGCAACTGTTTTACGTAAAAAATTGCAGGACTTTATCGACGTACTTGGTAAAATTGAACTACTCAGAGCTGAAGATCTGACCCCCCCCCCCAACTAGTGAATGGCGGGTCACATTCTTAAATCTCAGGGGCACATGCTGGGACTTATAGCCCTTCACTAGTTGGGGGGCTGTCATGTGCTCAGCTCTGAGGGGTTCATGCTGGAACTTGCAGTCTTTAGCGGATCCATTCATGGGACTACAAGTCCCAGCATGAGATCCTCTCCAGTGCCCATCGCTGTGGGTCCTGCTGGCCGCTGGCCTGTAAGTTCTGCTGGAAGCTAGCCATGGCCTGTGGTTCCTGCTGGCCTGTTTGAGGACCCCTGATGTAGACCTTTTTAGACTCATTTATATTATTATTGCCACAGTCTATAATGGTGCTATGGTTGTGAAAATGTGTTTAATAATGTTGTTTTTTGGTTTTAAACATGTCATTGCCCTTCCACAGAAATTCTATGAGGTCTGTTACATTTTTTGCAGGCTGCCTAGAATTTCTAGAAGTTATATGCATGTTTTCACAGAGATAATCATCTCCAATATTGTGCTCTGACACAGGGATGCAGTTGTCTCCCAAACCCAGTACATCCCCTTCACTCCCCCTCCAACCCCCCTCTTTTAGTTCATTAATCTTAATAAAAGTAAGGTTAATTTATATTGTCCAACTATCTCCTCACCTGGAATCAAGAAGGAAGACAATGACACTCCTACGTACTGTAATTATGTATAAATGACATTGTTTGCCTATTAAAAAGTGTTCACTTTTCTGCAACTATTAGAGGCAAATTCAAGATGACATTGCACAATGTTACTGTACTATACAGCACTTTGTTTTACTATATAGCAATTTGTTTATGCAATTTAATGTTTGAAAATGTTAACAAAACAATAAAACAATTTGCACCAGGGAAATTATGCCCACTTTATAATGTTAATCATTATACTACCTTTTTTTATGTAAAATGTGGCAATAAAGTATATTTTTCTGTTTTTGGAAGTACAATTTCTCTCTAATTATTCGAACATCAGATATGGTCTTTTATAATAGTCAATAGGCTTATGTTAACTGATCAATGAATTGGTATGTGTAGACGCAAATATAGAAGACAAGAGAATCATGACGTGTGTGTATAGATATATATATATATATATTTATTAATTATTTATAACACTCTGAACAAGAAGAAATATGAAATGAACAGTAAAAATGTAATAAACTATGTGATACAACAGGCATATAACATGAAAAACAACCATTTAAGGTGGGTATTTGTAATAGGGAAACAATAGCAGTTTAAAGAATTTGCACAACCTAACGTTTACATGTCATTTTGTCACTCCACTGCACCAACTCCATTGAAATAATGCATATAGTTTAGCCTGTTTTGTCTAGCGCTCTGAGTGGCTAGTCCAGGACGGCCCATGCCAATGGGTGTCATGACATCCAGAACTTCATGCTCCTGTGCACCAGATGTGTTCCCTGCTCTTGTTGGATCCTCATCAAATTGATGCACAAAAATGTATTTATTTGCATGTCTCCGAAGAAAATTATGCAAAATACAGCAACAAAGAACAAGATTGTTGACTTTATATATGGCAAGGTTGATGGTAGTCAGGAAAATTCTGAACCAATTTGCCATAATCCCATAGGTGTTCTCCACTGCAAGCCTAGCCCGAGACAGTCGATAATTGTATATTTGCTGTTCACGTGTGAAATTGCGCATAGGGAATGGTTTTAATACATTTTCTGAGAGTGCAAAGGCATCATCTGCTACAAAAACAGTAATATAATTGTAGTTACAATAATAGGAACCAGTTTTTGGGTGAGGGCTAATTCTAACATGTTTACCGTCCACAGCTCCCCCGCAATTTGGAAAGTTCTACTGCTGGTTAAATCAGACTCCGATTTGCTTCCACTCCTCTGCAGTTGTAGGGAACTGATAACAAACAAGAAGAAAAAAAATAAAATTTTTAAGATCAATATATATGTTTTTAGGTTTTGCAAATTGAACAGGTATATTCAACAATTATCAGTTTAGTTTAAAATACATGTATATATACCTTTTTATGTATTCTTCCTGGAGGACTTGGATGGCGGCACTACAGGTTTCAGGTATTATAACTCCAAGAGCTTGCAGAGAGATGCCTGTCTTGAATTTAAGATCCTGTAGGCTTCTGCCCGTGGCCAGGTATCGCAAAGTGGCGAATAATCGCTCTTCTGCAGTGATAGCCTTCCGCAGAATGGTATTCTGCTTTTGGATGTATGGCCGCACTGCACTCAGGAGTACACGGAAGCACTCATCAGTCATCCGTAAATAGTTCCTGAAGTCATCAGGATTGTTCTCTTTCAATTCCCTCAATAGTGACATATGAGAGAACTGGTCACGGTTCAGCAGCCACCTCTTGCACCATGCTCTCCTCTTCATCTTCCTTTTCTGCTGCCTTTGGATAGCCAGGACTCCAAGACCAAGTATTGCAAGGGTCTCAGATGTTTCGATCTCCATCTTCCAAGATCGTTGTACAACGACAATGGTAATAACTCTCAAAATTTCAGAATAATCCGAAGCGCAGTTCCACTAATGATCCGAGAACAAAAGACTAGAACAAAAGCCACGTCACATCCGCAAGAAGGAACTCAAAGGCGTGGCCTCGGGGGTCACACGTATACTTACTTACATCACACTCTACGAACAAACGTCAACAAAAAAAATAAAAAATCAGATGAGAAATTTCGTGAACATTATGCACTGTCAACTAAAAACGGTTATGAACGCTGCGCATGAGAGAGAAAAATTGGAGGATATTTTGTCTGATTTCCCTCAAGTGTGTACGGGCCTTTAGACAAACCTGTGCAATAGTCATGCTGTCTAATCAGCATCTTGATATGCCACACCAGTGAGGTCAATAGATTATCTCGGCAAAGGGGAAGTGCTCACTAACCTAGATTTAAACAGATTTGTGAACAATATTTGAGAGAAATAGGCCTTTTGTGTACATAGAAAAAGTCTCAGATCTTTGAGTTCAGCTCATGAAAAATGGGGGCAAAAACAAAAGTGTTGCGTTTATAATTTTGGTCAGTGTAGTTGATGGTAGATCTAAAGGAGATTGCACAATTAGATTGTATAGTGTATGGTGAGCTTTACAGACTTCCAGGGATGCACTTCTGTTTTCAATACTACAACTCAGATCCAAATAGGCTGCCTGTGCTCACTTACCTCCCGCACCTTCTGCTAAATGAATGATCTATGCAAGATGAAAGAACAAAAAAAAAAATTATCACTACCTTGTATCTTTAACCTTTTTCCTTTCTTATCTTTTTTCTCTCTTTCCTTTCCTTTTTTTTAATTTATTTTTTATTTTAGTTTTTTGGGCTACATAGGGTCTCTGTTGGACCCATTGTAATATTCACCTACAATCTTAGTTTACAAAAGCTTATTAGACTCCATGTACATTTAGGGTACTTTTCTTTAAAAGAGTTTGAAAACTTAATCTAAAGGAATAATAATCTAATGGAAATATATCTATTAGATTTCCATATTATTGTTTATTATTATACTTGCAAATATTAAAAACATGGTGCCACTATGCTGAGAGAGGTCCCCAGATTGACTAGTCTCAGGTCCATGATCACTCCTGGTAATTTCCCTGGCAGGCGGATGAAAAGGGCAGCCATGCATGATGTACTGATTCAATGGTGCCGATGGCTAGTATTAACATATGACTGTGGTGTGAGATCACCGTGTGGTTTTTGAACAACAGGGTTTTTTGCATGTTGTACCTGGTGAGGAGGACCCCAATAGTTCCTTCTATTCCCATTGGGACACCTGTAGGTAAACCTATTGGGGAAGAGGAGACAAAATAACCTGTGGGAATGAAAGATCTGGGTATGGTTTTAAGATTTATTAGGGTGTAGCACCTTACAGGTAGGTGCTAGGTAAATGTATAGTGGGCCTTGTCTGCTTAACAGCAGGGCAGTGATTTAGTTAGCTAGGGTGTCAGGGCTTCCAGATGTGCCTGCTGAGGGGAGAAGTATCCCCACTGGTTTCTGTGAGAGGCTTCTCATAGGGCAGTGTGGGAAGCCCAATCAGTGGACACATCCCAGCTTGTAACTACCGCAGAAGGCAGATTATGCGGCAAAGGATTCTGGGAGTGGGTATAAGTTTAGGGGGAAGTGCGTGGCACGTGTCTTTGGAGGGAGTAGAGTCCTAGGAGGGAGAGTCCGGCTGTCTCTCCTCCTGTCAGAGGAAGGTGGACGTCTCGGGGTGTCGCCTGAGTATCCAGAGAGAGTGCTGATCTGAGCTAAGGGGATCCGGTGTGCCGAGCACCTGTGGAGAGCGAGAGGGGTCCAGTCCCAGAAAAGCCTACACAGGTCGTGAGTACTGCGGATTTCCCCTGGGGGTCTGCCTGAAGTTAAAGGGGACCACTCCGGAAGAGGTTCTGTGATCCAGTGTCAGCTAGCTGTAAAGGGGGTACCTAGGTTGAGGACCCTGAAGTTACAGAGGGGGTACATAGTGGACCCTGAAGAGTTCAAGGATAAAGGGGGCACCTGTGGTTGGGACCTGAATTGTACAGAGAGTGTCAGTTAATGTTACAGCCATACAGAATTCTACATCATACTACCTCAAGCCAGGCAAGGCGGGGGAAAGTATTCAGTGACTTTTGCAGTACAGCAGTGTCAGAAGTTCTACAGTTCTCAGTCCTGGATCTTCTGGACTACAAGTCAAGGATTCAGCACTTCCATTGCTCTACAGAGTGTTCTCAGTGTTAGTGAGCGTTGGCTGGCATCTAAGGAAGCGCCAACGGGCATTTTCCAGAAGCAAAGTCCCAAATGTAATGATTTGGAGCCTAAAGGAGTATCCCACTCATTCCCTTCTCCCATCCCCTTAAATTCAATAAAAACCACAAACAAAGATGCCAGAGTTGTCGCTACATCAGTTTTCACACCCAGGGTCACAGCTCACATGGGTGGAGAGGTTACCGGTACTGATGGCAGACCCACATCAGGCCATAGGCCTGGAAAACTTGCTACATTTTGGGGCTCATCCGGGATTTTGCCATTGGTTACTGGGCCAGTTGCCCTTGGCAACGGTACAAGAAAAAGTACAAAAAAATAAATGTTTTAAACTGCTATACCAGCATCTGGCCGGGTGTGAGACTGCAACTGTGGGAGGCAGGGAGAGTGAGTTGAGGTTGGAAGCCCACATTAAAGGGATGTTTGTGGCAACGCAAATGCTCCAAGAGGGACTGTAAAGTGATCAAGACTTTTCATATGGATTATGAGATGTATTCTGCTGTCAGAAAGTGGAAAACAGGAGACAAGTTTGTCAGGATGCGTGAATGCAGCAATTGTCTGATAGTAAGGAGTCCTGGTGTGGATGGTGAAAATGGCGTCAGGGGTCCAGGGAAGGGCAGAGAAGTGGACGCTGGAGGTCCTAGTGTGGACAGTGAAAACGGAGGCCAGGGGCACAGAAGGAGAGGTGCCAGGGGCCGGGTGGTGGTGCACGTTATGTGGAAGAATGTTGACCGTGCATTTGACAGTGGGACATTTATTCTTTATTGTTGCTGCACACATACTGTGGGGATTGTAGTCGGCCACGCCAAGGAGGGCCATGGAGCTAGTCCCGGAGCCAGTATGGAAGATATTGATTGCACCTATGTGGCAAGGAAGAGGAGTATCGACTGTGCAGTCGATGGCGGGATGCTACTCTTGTGGAGCAAGAAGGGACAGCTGGCTTTAGGCAGGAAAAGCGCAGTGGAGACCTTGGTGCAATTAAGGTGGGCAGATGTATGTCTAGCAAGTGACATACTTCACTTTGCAGCTACTTCCCAAGTGTTTGCAGTGCAGCAGCATGGCAGGGAAGGAGTTACCGTACTGCGCAGGAAAGCGCACCACGAGCAGGACTACCCAGAGGGAGGAGTCACTGCCCAATATGGTGAATCGGTGGAGATAGCGGGAACTTCTGGCCAATCAGGAGCGACCCAGGGAACCCTATTAATATCCCCTCCTCCAGGCGTGGCTGTGCGGGAGACACGTGTAGGGCGAAGGAAGTATGTCGTTCACCAGAGGAGCGAAGAGTGTCCCCGCTATGGCTACCACCGTGGCCGAAAACCCTGCGGAGAGCCGAGAGCAGATCTATCCGTCCGATCCCCCGCTAGTTTGGGATACCGGTATCCGGATGGTGCCAGACGGCGGACTCATGTTGTGCACCGGAGGAGGTCGGGAGTTCCTTGGAGTGGTATGTCCCCAATGTGCCACGGTTACTCTGAGGGTGCAGGCATGGGTTCAATGTGGGCAATGTGGTGATTTGCTGCTCAGGGCAGGGAAGAGCGAGGGTTGTCCCAAGAAGCTTACAGTTATTTGGGAGACAGGCCTCACTCAGGGGGTGACGGGGAATGAGTCAAAGTTCCTCCGCGGAGCAGGAAGAGGCTTCTTCAGGCTGATGATGCAGATGGAGGCCCTGAATGCAGTTGGGGGGCTTACAGTCTGCGGGAAGGGAGTTCGGTCGCAGAGCTCCATAGGTCCATAGCTCCGTGTCTTCCCAAACAGTAGAGACCCGGCCTGCAGCACCGTCGGTCCAGGCCATTATGGAATCCACCCCTATAAGTATTCCCCAGCCTTTCCAGACAGAAGTTGCCCAGGTGTCTTCTTCCACCGCCAGCAGTGAGGGCGAAAAATGCCCTGTTTGAGTGGATTCCCCATCCTTCTATATGAAGCATGGCTCTGTGGAAGAAGGTATGGATGACTGGGGATCCATGGAGGATACTAAGTGGGAATGGGGATCAGAGACTGGAAGCAGCTCCCCAGGTCCCAAAGTTGTTGTATCCGTAGACCGGGAGGCTCAGGAGGCCATTGAGAGAGGAGAACTGGCCCAGAAATTGGGGTTCTGTGATGCTTATGTCACAAGGATCCCAGACTTCACCCCACTGGGGAATATTGCTAGGGCCAGAGACCAAAACACAGCCTTCGATGATTCAGAGAGTGCACACCCCATTTTCTCCACCAGGGAGAGGTAACCGGAGAACCCTTCCCAGGTTATCTAGGATACAGCGGTGGATGCAAAAGAAGGTGGCATTGGAGTATGGCTACGACTACCCTTACTGTCCCAGGAAAGTCATTCTCCTAGTAGAAAAGTTCAGAGACTGGTGGTGTGATGAACTCTTTTGGGACTACCTTTTTGTCCCAAAGCCATACCGAGACTCTCCAGAGGAAGGACTCAAAGAGAAATTTGCAAAAGTTAAAGCTCAGTGGTACTATGGGTGCTCCATTTACATAGACAGAGTGGAAGTCCGTCGCCCGGACGGGTCAAGAAATGCTTGGTCCATCCGGGTCAAAAATGAACGATGGGAGTATGTCCAAGCACCCCACCCGGAGTATTACATCTGAGTTTGTCAGTGTTCACTAATAACAGGAGGAGCAGCTTAAAAAAAAAAAAAAAACATTTTGTGTGGCCAGCTGGCTACCACAACTGACCATGGAAATCTTATGTGAAATGATATAATGCTGAAATTCAAGTTGCATCTGTTAAAGTAAAACAGACCCCTTTGGCCATCGGGCCAGGGTCTTTGGAAAAGTCAAAGTGTTGTGTTCCTAGACCTTTTGGGACCATCGGGCCAGGGTCTTTTGAAAAGCTATTCTTGCATGCTGGATCCTTTGGGCCATCGGGTCGGGATCTTTTGTGGATTACAAATGGCTGTGCAGGACTTCATCCACAGTCTGTACAGATGAAGAAAATGCTACAAAGTTTGTGTGTCCAGGAAATTTGGTGTGGGGTGCCCTGCTGGACCCCTGTGATGTTTCCCTGACTCAGCAGGACTATGGGTCATGATAGACTGTGACCTGCCCTGTTCCTCACTGAAGTGCTCAAAAGGACAGCAGAAGGCACTGTGTTTCACTTCAACAAAGAGGACTCTGTCTAGACAGCTAGTGTTAGGGGACAAGTTCTTTCAAGTTAAAGGAGGACCCCAGCGTGTCAAGTCACTGGTTGGCAGAGGCAGTCAGGGAGGAAGTGGAAAGGTCGCCTTGCAATTTTGAAATAGGTTCTTTCCATTCAACTGTTCAGTGAGTTAGAAATGTGATGTGATGAGACTGACTAATGTTTGCTTTCTTTCTCTATGCAGGTGGGATCACCTTAGAGTTAGACAGTCAGGATGTTATAGTGCCTTTTCTTCATTGTTCCCCACCAAATGAGTTTATTTGGTGGGGGGTGCATCAGTTTTCATTCACCTTAAACTGTGTATTATACATGTACAGCAGATATATTTTTTTACGCTAACTTATTCTGTAAATTTGTTTTTTCCCTTTCCCCCCTTTCCAGGTTTGTGGGATACTCCTGATTTTTTTGGCAGAGTTTTTGATAGGAGGCAGCTGCCTCAGAGTCAGAGGGACCTGACTCATTTTGGTGTGGGGTGGTTGTAGCACCCTACAGGTAGGTGCTAGGTAAATGTATAGTGGGCCTTGTCTGCCTAACAGCAGGGCTGTGATTTATTTAGCTAGGGTGTCAGGGCTTCCAGATGTGCCTGCTGAGGGGAGAAGTAACCCCACTGGCTCCTGTGAGAGGCTTCTCATAGGGCAGTGTGGGAAGCCCAATCAGTGGACACATCCCAGCTTGTAACTACCCCAGAAGGCAGATTATGCTGAAAAGGATTCTGGGAGTGGGTATAAGTTTGGGGGGAAGTGCGTGGCACGGTGTCTTTGGAGGGAGCAGAGTCCCAGGATGGAGAGTGCGGCTGTCTCTCCTCCTGTCAGAGGAAGGTGGACATCTCGGGGTGTCGTCTGAGTATCCAGAGAGTGCTAAGTTGAGCTAAGGGGATCCGGTGTGCCGAGAGCCTGCTGAGAGCGAGAGGGGTCCAGTCCCAGGAAAGCCTACACAGGTCATGAGTATTGTGGATTGCCCCTGGGGGTCTGCCTGAAGTTAGAGGGGACCACTCCGGAAGAGGTTCTGGGATCCGGTGCCAGCTAGCTGTAAAGGGGGTACCTAGGTTGAGGACCCTGAAGTTACAGAGGGGGTACATAGTTAGTGGACCCTGAAGAGTTCAAGGATAAAGGGGGCACCTGTGGTTGGGCCCTGAATTGTACAGAGAGTGTCAGTTAAAGTTAAAGCCATACAGAATTCTACATCATACCTCAAGCCAGGCAAGGCGGGGGAAAGTATTCAGTGACTTTTGCAGTACAGCAGTGTCAGAAGTTCTACAGTTCTCAGTCCTGGATCTTCTGGACTACAAGTCGAGGATTCAGCACTTCCATTGTTCTACAGAGTGTTCTCAGTGTTAGTGAGCGTTGGCTGGCGCCGGCTGGCGTCAAGGAAGCGCCAACGGGCATTTTCCAGAAGCAAAGTCCCAAATGTAATTAGTTGGAGCCTAAAGGAATATCCCACTCATTCCCTTCTCTCATCCCCTTAAATTCAATATAAAAACTACAAACAAAGATGCCGGAGTTGTCGCTGCTTCAGTTTTCACACCCAGGGTCACAGCTCACATGGGCTGGAGAGGTTACCGGTACTGATGGCAGACCCACATCAGGCCATAGGCCTGGAAAATTTGCTACAAGAGGTACAGGGGGTATGGGAGTAGGGATTAGGGAGAGTAGCATACCAATATGCTTGTAATAAGGTCTTTTCTCCTGGCCTTTGAGTACCATATATATTATTATTATTATTTTTTTAAATTGTTTTGATTTTTATATATTTTGTTGTTATAATTTTTTCATATAGCAATTTTTGCTTTACTATATACAGGCTTAGGAATATATTTATACATATATATTTTTGTTATTTTATTCCATAGATGATCTATTGCTATGTATTATTCTTCCATTTTTAATCACCCTTTATTGCATATATGACCTAAATTGTCATTTGTATAAACATTTGTTTTTTTGCTGGCCATTGTTGTCCTACCGGCCCTTCCTACAGCCGGCTGTGTTTATAAGCTGGCTTTTCTTTGTGTTCGGGCGGCTTGACAAAGGGGATGAAGCCCCTGAAACGCGTATCATCACGCACATTCTGACTTCACTCCTGTCATCTGAGGCTCTGTCTGTAGCCGTGGAGTCGTCTGTTCTCTTTCCCAGTTGCGCAACCTCTGGCTTCTCCACACAAACTGCTGCTTTATTGGTTTCCTTGTGCATATACACACGCTGTTCATCTCTTGCTGGACTCCAAGAGCTTGAGCTTGTCAATAAAGCGTTGTCATTTTTATTTCACAAATCCCAGCCCCCTTTTCTGTGTTTCTTTCTACATATTCAAAATTGAATCGGCAGGGGTCGCTTCCAGGTGGGTGCTATAGCTCCTCCAAAATTTCTCATAGCACCCTGATCAGCACCCGTTTAGGGCGCTCTGGGAAGATATTCACTGTTTGGAGCCTGGGTCTCCTGCTTGTCATGATGACTGCAGGAAGACCTGGCTCCTGATACCAGCGCCACTCCCATCCACCCCATGTGTGCAAAACAGATCTCTTATCTGTCCAGGTCCCCGCTTGGAAAATAACAGACAAGTCAGATGTAGGGCTGGACGATACCATTTCACTGACCTGCATAGGGAGGGGGGGGGGGGTTTCTCAGGCTTTTCCAATCAACCTCTCCCACTCCTCTGCCGCCTTGTTTTGATTTTCAATACCAGAGGAAGGAATAAGCTAAAATGACCCCTCAGCTCTCAGACTCCATGCACACTTGGCAGAAAAAAAAAATGCCCATATAGATTGTACATAGTTAAGATGAGTTTAGGAGAGTTTAGCGTTTTTCTGCCAGAAAGCTCAATTCAGAAACACAAACCAGAAGGGTTTTTTCTACTAACTCTGAGCTGAAAATATGCCTATAATTGTCTTAAAGCGGAGTTCCACCCCCCCCTCTCCAAAAATTAAAGGTCAGCAGCTACACATACTGTAGCTGCTGACTTTTAATATTAGGACACACACCTGTCCTGGAATCCAGCGATGTCGGCACCGCAGCTGATGTTTCCATCGGCTGTCCAGTGCTGCCGATGCCATTGCCGGAAAGGGTACCCAGTAGTAAGGCCTTGCGGCTTCACAGTCGGGTTTCTACTGTGCATGTGCGAAGCGCGCTGCGCACGGTAATTGGCCGGGAAGCAGAGGGAGGAGGAGGGGGCGAAACTCTGATGTACCTCGCCGAAGTGAGGTCCGACGGAAGTGGGGACAGGGTACCTGTCAAACAGGGCCATCCTACCGAATGGGCATGCTGGGCAGTTGCCTGGGGGCCCCACTTGCCCGGGGGGGCCCCATCTGCCCAGCGACCCAGCCCGAGCCAAGCATTGGTCCCGATTCCCGTGTGCATCCCGCCGCCAGACTTAGCAGGTGGCAAGCGCCTGTCGGCCCTGCGCCGCTGTCAGGCCACTTGGGCCGTGGAGGGGGAGCCCACAACTGCAGGAATGCCTGTCCACCTCCAAAGGAACAGGCGTACACAAGACAGTTGAGTCTGACTCCGGTCTGTGTGTGTGTTCACCCAACTTGGAAGCTGTCATTTGCCTGGTATTGCTGTACCAATAAATATTGTCGAATCGATAATTAGCATTATTATTCTCATGGGTGATTGTGTAGACTGGGACCCAGTGCGCTGCATTGCCCGGGGCCCCTTAAGATGCTCTTATGATGTCACTGCTGTCAAAATCATGTACTCGCTCCCCTCCTCCCCCCTGAAAGGTGCCACTGGAGGAGGGGAGGAGACAGATAAGTGGAAGTTCCACTTTTGAGTGGAGCTCCGCTTATTGTGCATGGACACATAGGATAACATTGAGCTCCTTCCATGGGCAAAACACAAAACTCCTGTAGTAGCAGAGATTTTTAAGCCAGTGTGTATTGAGCCTCAAACGCCCACGTGAGTTTTTTTTTTTTTTCTGTACATTGCTTCAGAGAGAGGAGAATGATCTTTTGCAGCAGCCTGGACCGTTCCTTGTTTTGGTGAAGGTAGTGGAGGGAGAAGAGGAAACCATTCACTATATATGTTCTGTTTAGTCACACACCAGGAGGAGGCTGTTGTTAAAAATCTTCAGGGACAGTGTCAGAGGGAACACACACACCAAGTATTCCTTTCTCCCAGAAGAAATCATGTTTCCTATATGATATATGTCTACATGAGACTCTCTGACTGGGAGAAAAAAATACAGGATCTGTGTGTTCTATCCATCCCCCCTTTGCTTGCTTTATCTTTAAAACACATATACACAATGTTCGACCTGCGTCAGTGAAAAGGTCCAAGTACATTTGGTCTTAAGAAAAAAGTAACAGTTTCAAAACTGTGGCTGTAGTTAGTCTTTTTGAGGAAGTATGCAAGATAGTTCTATCCCTGGGGTTGATGAAGATGGATGGTGGAGGTGGCTGCAGGCTTCATACAGAGCTAGATGGACTCTGCAACAGACAGAAGGGGGTGGGAGAAGAAAAGCAGTGCCACCTCAGTGTAGATTTAAAGGTTATTTATTACATAAAAACGATGTAGTAACTCACACAGAGGAAATAGTTGATCAGCAATAAAGGATGGTTCATCTGCAACATTGTAGGGATGTTAGGGAAGTAGACTGTGGCGGCCGTGGTCCTGGCTGTGCCGGTGGAGTCCGACACACAGTGGCGGCTGGTGCTCAAAATTTTTGGGGGGGGGGCGCAAAAAGAAAAATGTAATAGGTATTGCTTCGCGCCAAAAAACACAGTAAAAAATTGCGTGACTTTGAAGTCATGGTACAGGCATGGCACAGGTGATGGTATAGGCATGGCATAGGTGATGGTACAGGACATGGTATAGGCATGGCACAGATATGGTATAGGCATGTCACAGGTCATGGTACAGGAGATGGTATATGCCCCCTTTCAATGCAGAGGCCAGCGTACATGCCCCCTTTCAATGCAGAGACCAGCGTACATGCCCCCTTTCAATGCAGAGACCAGCATGCGTGCCCCCTTTAATGCAGAGATCAGCGTGCATGCCCCCTTCACTGCAATGAACACTGTGCTGTGCCCCCTTCAATGCAATGAACACTGTGCTGTGCCCCCTTCAATGTAATAAACACTGCGCTGTGCCCCCTTCAATGCAATGAACACTGTGCTGTGACCCCTTCAATGCAATAAACACTGTGCTGTGCCCCCTTCAATGCAATAAACACTGTGCTGTGCCCCCTTCAATGCAATAAACACTGTGCTGTGCCCCCTTCAATGCAACTGTGCTGTGACCCCTTCAATGCAATAAACACTGTGCTGTGCCTCCTTCAATGCAATGAACACTGTTCCGTGCCTTCATCAATGCAGAGTTCAGCGTGCGAGCCCCTTTCAATGCAGAGCGCCACAGCATTGTCCCCAATCACTGCAGAGCGCCACAGCATTGTCCCCAATCACTGCAGAGCGCCACAGCATTGTACCCCAATGATTGCAGAGTGCCACAGCATTGTACCCCAATGATTGCAGAGTGCCCACAGCATTGTACCCCAATGATTGCAGAGTGCCACAGAATTGTACCCCAATGATTGCAGAGTGCCCACAGCATTGTACCCCAATGATTGCAGAGTGCCACAGAATTGTACCCCAATGATTGCAGAGTGCCACAGCATTGTACCCCAATGGTTGCAGAGTGCCCATAGCATTGTACCCCAATGATTGCAGAGTGCCCACAGCATTGTCCCCCCAATGATTGCAGAGTGCCACAGCATTGTTCCCCAATGATTGCAGAGTGCCACAGAATAGTACCCCAATGATTGCAGAGTGCCCACAGCATTGTACCCCAATGATTGCAGAGTGCCCACAGCATTGTACCCCAATGATTGCAGAGTGCCACAGTATTGTACCCCAATGATTGCAGAGTGCCACAGAATTGTACCCCAATGATTGCCCACAGCATTGTACCCCAATGATTGCAGAGTGCCACATTATTGTACCCCAATGATTGCAGAGTGTCACAGAATTGTACCCCAATGATTGCAGAGTGCCACAGAATTGTACCCCAATGATTGCAGAGTGCCCACAGAATTGTACCCCAATGATTGCAGAGTGCCACAGCATCGTACCCCAATGATTGCAGAGTGCCACAGCATCGTACCCCAATGATTGCAGAATGCCACAGAATTGTACCCCAATGATTGCAGAGTGCCCACAGCATTGTACCCCAATGATTGCAGAGTGCCACAGCATTGTACCCCAATGATTGCAGAGTGCCACAGCATTGTCCCCCAATGATTGCAGAGTGCCACAGGATTGTACCCCAATGATTGCAGAGTGCCCACAGCATTGTACCCCAATGATTGCAGAGTGCCACAGCATTGTACCCCAATGATTGCAGAGACTGACAGGACAGGGAGGACTCACTTGCCGGTGGTGACCGAGTCCCGACTGACTGGTTCTTTTCTTCCAGATGACCTCCGCTCCTGCCACTGCAGCCTGGTGAGGTGACTGGTCCGGTCGTCTGGACCATCCGATGGTCTCCTCTCCGATGCCGCCGTCACTCCTGTCCGTCCACCCGACTCCATCGTCACTGCGGCCTGGTGAGGTGACTGGTCCGGTCGTCTGGGTCATCCGATGGTCTCCTCTCCGATGCCGCCGTCACTCCCGTCCGTCCACCCGACTCCATCGTCCGTCCGGCGTCCACTCCAGTGAGAATGACGCATGCGACGTCAGCGTCGGATGTCCTGGATGATGATTGGTCCAGGCTGGGGACTGGACCAATCACAGCCAGGAATCCACGAAGTGGGGGTGTCCAAGCGCTGTGCCCTGCGCCCAGGTTACGGCCCCAGAAGGCAGCCAATCGGCGCCTCTTCTGGGTCGTAACCCCACCCCCCCACCCAGCCTCCACATAGGCCGGCGGCGAAGTTTGCGAACGCAATTTTTTTTTTTTGAAAACTTTATTGCTCATTTTGTCATTTTTTGTCTATTTTCTTTCATTTTTTATTGGGGGGCGGCGCCCTGGCGCCCCCTATGCACGGGCCGCCACTGCCGACACATACTGTGTTTCTGGCAGCACTCAGTATCCAGGCTTACATCCAATAGTGGCAGGGGGTGCTCGCATTCAGGGCATGCGTGCTTCTTCCTCAGGCAATGCCAGAAACACAGGAAGTGTCGGACTTCACTGGCACAGCCAGGACCACGGCCGCCACAGTCTACTTCCCTAACAACATCCCTACAGTGTTGCAGATGAACCATCCTTTATTGCTGATCAACTATTTCCTCTGTGTGAGTAACTACATCGTTTTTATGTAATAAATAACCTTTTAACCTACACTGAGGTGGCACTGCTTTTCTTCACCCACCCCCTTTTGCTTTATCTTTAACCCTTAGGGCTTCTTCACACTAGCTGTGCTCTCTGAAGAGCAATACACACTTGGATTGCTTTTCAGAGAGCATTAGACAGGTGTTAAGAAGGTGTTTTATCATCTCCTCACCTCCTGCTTTACCTCCTTGAATCCCATACTAGTGCACACCGTTGTGGGGCTGTAGCAGACGAGCCACAATCATTTGAATGGGTTGTGTTTGGTGGGTGGTAGCACCTGCAAAAAGCAACGGGGTATAATTCCTGCTGTGACACTAGCCATCATGGCTGCAGCATGTGGATACCACCAGCTGCTGCCAATGTAACTAAAGGAGTAGCAGTTGGGGTGGTAAAAATGAGGCTCAACTGCAGGGTTTTACAGCCCCCAACCACTAGTGTGAATGAGCCCTAACATTACTGGTGTGGTGTAAGAAAAGTTAGCTTTCCCTCTGAACATGCTCTCCCTCCTCACGTTACCATAAAGTTTATTTTTTTCCTAATCTGATAAATATATATGCGACCAATCAATGTAAGGGCTCATTTACATTTGAGGAGTAGCTGGTAGGTTTTCTTCAATTGCAGTGGAGACCAGTGAGGTCTCTGACCCGGCTTTGCTCTCTGGCAGGGGTGCCTGGATCACAAGGCTGGCTAAACAGTATTAGAAATCGTTTGGCAGGTTTTTTTTATGTGTACAATTGCAGGCCTGGCTGCTTGAGCTATTGTTGGAACAATCATTGATGCAGGTAATACTGGAGGATCTGCTGGAGGAAGATTATCTATCTGAGGTCCTATTTGGTGGTATGCTGATTGCCCATAGGACATGACCATGCATTCCTTGACCTGCTATCTAAGGCCTTAACCTCTGATAAGCAGGCTGAGTTCTCACCCAGTGGGTGATGGTGCACTGAAGTCGCTGCTAATAGCTTGCAGAGGATTCATTCTGAGGATTCACTCTGTAGACAATTCTAATGAACTTTGTTGATGTGAAATCCTAATAGGGGTCACTTGTGTTGCACATTGCACTCTATATGTATGCACAGATTACACGTTTATTGGTTTTATCACATATTTAATTTATATATTATTTATTGATACTTTTATGCTTTTACTGCTTTCTTTGAATTATTGTGGCATACATTGTGATTATATTTACTTTTAGCACATTTTGCTCAGTTTTTTTGGGTATCACATTGTGACGGTACTCACCGTCACTGGGAGTGAAAGACAGATACTTAATGGTTTGGATTGCTTCAAGTGGGACAGTAACATTTGTCAGCCATGTATCTCGAGAAATATGTGAGGATTATTCCTGTTAGATTCTGAACATGTTCATTGAAAGAGCTAATCACATTGGCTTCTGTTCCATGTCCTTCAATGTCAGAGACAGGCTTTGTCTATTGTTTGTGTATTGAGATAATGTGTATTGTATTGCAGGAGCTCAGGTTGATTGAATCATTGTCTTCTATTAGTTGCTGAGTGAAAATAGTATACTGTTTGTGTTGGTTGTTCTTTAGATATGTTAATTCTATTTCTGTTTACAATTTCATCTGCATATGATAATGTAATCAGGCAACCCCTGACCTGTGTGTGGTAATCTGATCAGGAGGGGGGGGGGTTCCATGCTGTATATAAATTCTGTGTGACTGTTCAATAAAGGGAGATTCCAGTACAAGCTAAGTTGTTGGCTAGCTTTGTATGGAGGCGGCTAGGATTTGATATCTATTAGTGATCGACCGATATCGTTCTTTTATTGCCGATACAGATATTTTGGTCATCGCATATCGGTATCGGTCGATGTTGGCCGATATTTTCGTACATTAAACAAAAACAATTTTTTTTAAAGGTACTCTTGTGGAGGGATCTGGGGGCCTAAAAGACCCCAAACCCCTCCTCTGCACTTAAAAGCATTCAAAACAAGTTTGGCTGTTTAGAATGCTGTATTTTTTTTGGCGGCAATTTTTATTTGGCGCCGAGTACCAGGAAGTGATGTCATGACATCACTTTCGGGGTTTTTACATGGAGACCCGATCAGAGCCGAATGCGGCTTTGATCAGGCCTTCTCTTCAGCGGCCGTGCAGGCTAGTTGCCCGGGTCTCCCAGTGGGACGGGAAACCCGGGTGAGCCGCGGAAGGCAGGGGGCGTCCCCTCCTGCTCCTTGTAATTCTCAGCTGCATCGGTTGTCATTACAAGACAGCCGACCATCGGCTATGGATGCCAGTACCTGGGTGATGCCTCTAACTGCAGGCATCACTCCAGTACAAGCACTTTCCCGAAATATCGGCAATATCGGTCACCTTGGGGGCCGATTCTAATATATCGGGGAAAGTGCAGATCGGCCCTCGATATATCGGCTTTGCCGATAATGGGTCGATCCCTAATATCTATGTTAATGACTGCAAGGAAGCCGTATACTGGCGGAAGACAACAAGTACAGTGTGGGTTGAGGTTCCGTTACACACATATTCATGTGAATATTTAAAGGGATAGATCACCTATAATTTTTATAAGTATCTAATGTTGTACATAGTCCTGACATCTGCAATCTGTACGCCACACACTCCTGACTTCATCATTTGTATGTTACACAATGAAGGGGGCATACTGATCACATGGTCCTGACTGCTATACTCCGTATGTTCTGTTGTACTGTATGTACATAATTCTGACTACTGCTCCACATAGGATATTTTGCACATGTTCTGACAGTTGCATTATATACACTTTGGTGTACATTAGATAGCCATGACCACTGCATTATTTACACTGCGTTGTATGTTACAGTCCTGGCCACTGCAATGTATATATAGGTTAGGCTACTGTAACAATATACTTAGCTGCTAGCATAAAATGGTGCAAATGCTAAACTGAATATAAAGGTGTCGTGCTTACTATAACAAAACCTAATATCAACAATATGAAATAAATTCATGTGTTCATTTCACAATATTGATATTTTATTTCATATTATTAGGTTTTGTTATACTAAACACAGCACCTTCAGGCTATGTTCACATCAAGGCATTTTTGGGCGATTTTCTGTTGTAAGCCTCAGCTCTAAAAACGCCCAACAAGACAAATCCCATTCATTTTAATGGTCCCTGCTCACATCTGAGCGTTCTGTCGCTCAAAAAAGTACCTGATCTTTTTTGGCAGATTACAGGCATTTTATTTTTAGGGCGCTAGTCTAATGAAGAAGCTCATATAAAGCTCATATACAGTATATAGCTTGTATAGAAAAACCATGATATTGTGAAAAGTTTGGGATGCCTAATATTTTTTATACAAGTATGTTACCATTCACATGGCATAACTGAAAAAATGCATTTCTCAAAAAAAAACAAAAAGGAACACTTTTTATTCAGAGTATAGCATTAAGTCAATTAAACTCCTAGGATATTGATCTGGTCAGTTAAGTAGCAGAGGGGTTGTTAATTAGTTTCAGATGCTTTGGTATTAATGACATTAACAACAGGTGCACTAGATGGGAAACAATGAGATGACCTCCAAAACAGGAATGGTTTTACAGGTGGAGGCCACTGATATTTTCGCTACTCATCTTTTCTGACTGTTTTTCACTAGTTTTGCATTTGGCTAGGGTCAGTGTCCCTACTGGTAGCATAAGGCAATACCTGGATCCTATAGAGGTTGCACAGGCAGTCCAACTCCTCCAGGATGGCACATCAATACGTGCCATTGCCAGAAGGTTTGCTATGTTGCACAGTCTCAAGAGCATGGATGAGATTCCAGGAGACAGGCAGTTACTGTAGGAGAGCTGGACAGGGCCATAGAAGGTCCTTAACCCATCAGCAGGACCGGTATCTGCTCCTTTGTGCAAGGAGGAACAGGATGAGCACTGCCAGAGCCTTAGAAAATTACCTCCAGCAGGCCACTGGTGTGAATGTCTTTGACCAAACAATAAGAAACAGACTTCATGAGGGTGGCCTGAGGGCCCTCTAGTGGGCCCTGTGCTCACTGCCCGGCACCGTGGAGCTTAATTGACATTTATAATGAAGAGGGGTGACCAGCGCTACGGATTTCAAAATATGAAAAAAGGGGGGTGGAAAAAATGCAAAAACGAATAAATAAAATAGTAAGGTGTAAGCTGCCCCAATCAAACCTTTAAATCAAGGTGAAAGTGATAAATAAAATGTGACGATTGGTGTTGGCGCTACCTTTATGAATACCCCAAAAAACGTGAGTGGGGATGAAAGGGTGTAAAAACCCACAAATGGTGAAATGTGCCAAATGGTGTAATAAATGATAGTCAGAAATGCGAGTCTGAGTGTTTATTTACAAATTAAATAATAGTGCTGAAAGTAAAACACGTGAGTGTGATAAACTCACTACCATGCATAGGGTGAAAAAGGATTGGTGAAAAACGTGCCACACAAAGTGTGATGATAAACTGAAAATGCAAAATCCGTAGTGGCCACTAGGTGGCGTTTCTTCGGAATACAACCTGTATGATGATGAGGGGTTCCCTTTCGGAAAATGATGCAAACAATGGCCGCTGGCGGGAGGCCTAGATGCTCATATAAGAAGAAACCCCATAGTGAATAGTCACATCATACATAGCAAAAAGCAAGGTGTAGATAACTCACTCTTAAGATGATCGAGATCAGAGTACAGTGTGCGCCGGGATGCTTCCGCGTTCCACGGCCGACAACCGGAAGTGACTCACTACCCTATGCATGGTAGTGAGTTTATCACACTCACGTGTTTTACTTTCAGCACTATTATTTAATTTGTAAATAAACACTCAGACTCGCATTTCTGACTATCATTTATTTCACCATTTGGCACATTTCACCATTTGTGGGTTTTTACACCCTTTCATCCCCACTCACGTTTTTTGGGGTATTCATAAAGGTAGCGCCAACACCAATCGTCACATTTTATTTATCACTTAATTGACATTTGCCATTGAACACCAGAATTAGCAGGTCCACCACTGGTGCCCTTTGCTTTTCACAGATGAGAGAAGGTTCACCCTGAGCACATGTGACAGACGTGAAAGGGTCTGGAGAAGCCGTGGAGAATGTTATGCTGCCTGTAACATCGTTCAGCATCACCGGTTTGGTGGTGGGTCAGTGATGGTCTTGGGAGGCATATCCATGGAGGGACGCACTGACCTCTAAAGGCTAGACAATGGCACCCTGACTGCCATTAGGTATCAGGATGAAATCCTTGGGCCCATTATCAGACCCTACGTTGGTGGAGTGGGTCCTGGGTTCCTCCTGGTGCACGGCAATGCCTAACCTCAGGTGGCGAGAGTATGCAACCAGTTCCTGGAGGATGAAGGAATTGATACCATTGAATGGCCCCTCCGCACACTGGGCAGCTTCTGCGGCCTTCTTAGGCCGCCTCCCTCAGCCTCGTTACAGTGTGTTTTACCCACCGCGGGCCACACTGGAGTCTGCATGATGTCGGTTGGGACAGTGAGTGATCTTCTAGTTCTTATCAAAATCACAGTACAGTGACCAGTCACAGACACAGTCGCCGTGGCCACTGACTCCAGTCCAATCCACTGTGTAGCTGTTGCCTAGCTTTTTTTTCTAGCAGTTTTGCACTGACTGCACTGCAGTAGTGAATTAAAATTATTGCAGTGAGTGAGTGCACTACTGTAGCAGTTTATTATGGATTAATGCACAATCAGATTATGTGAAATATCCCTGCAATTGAAGTTTTCCTATCAGTTTTCATGCAGTTATGGTGTGAAGAACGAGCCCTTAATGTTAAAAATGTTAGTAAATAAAGATTTACACAGGGCCGTTCTCAGGGTCACAGACGCCTGGGTGCAGAAATATTTCTGGCACCCCACATGGGCGTGGTCATCTTACTAACTCCTCCCCTTTACAAATGTTTCTATGGCAACGACTTAAACACAGAGATGCTCCCCTAAGGAGTCTTCCTTACCCCAGGACCCTGCCACGATCTCTTAACAATAAACAAATTACAGGAAGAGAAGCAGAGTACTCTAATAGGACCTGGAGGGGGGTCTCTCTAATGGACACAGAGAGGGCCTCTGTTAGAGAGTCTGTTAGACAGAGCCCCCAGACATACTATAGGAGATGGTCAGAGACTGCAGACTTGATACAAGAGATGGTCAGAGACTGCGGATATGATACAAAAGATCAATGTATCGATGCAGCCTCACCAGTGCCCATCAAATGCAAGCTTATCAGTGCCCATAAAATGCTGCCTTATCAGTTGTGCCCACCAAATGCAGACTCAACAGTGCCCACCAAATGCAGACTCAACAGTGCCCACCAAATGCAGACTCATCAGTGCCCACCAAATGCAGACTCATCAGTGCCCACCAAATGCAGCCTTACCAGTGCCCACTAAATGCAGCTTACCCCAGCCCACCAATTGCAGCCTTATCAGTGCCCACCAAATGCAGGCTATCAATGCCCACCAAATGCAGCCTCATCAGTGCCCACCAAATGCAGCCTCATCAGTGGCCACCAAATGCAGCCTCATCAGTGCCCACCAAATGCAGCCTTCGAGTGCCCACCAAATGCAGCCTACCAGTTCCAACCAAATGCAGCCTCATCCGTGCCCACCAAATGCAGCCTACCAGTGCCCACCAAATGCAGCCTTCACTACCTCCACCTAACCTCCTAACCCCTCCCCTACCTCTTCCCTGCAGCATGCATGCCCCCCAATACTGCACCTTCACTACCTCCACCTAACCCCTCTCCTACCTCATCCCTGCACCATGCATGCCCCACTCCATACTGTACCTTCACTACCTCCACCTAACTTCCTAACCGCTCTCCTACCTCATCCCTGCACCATGAATGCCCCCCCCCTCCATACTGCTCCTTTTCTACATCCAACTAACTCCTCTCCTGCCTCATCCATGCACCATGCATGCCCCCTCCATACTGCTCCTTTACTACCTCCACCTAACCTCCCAACCCCTCTCCTACCTCATCCATGCACCGTGCATGCCCCCCAGTACTGTACCTTCACTACCCCCACCTAACCTCCTAACCCTTCTCTTACCTCATCCCTGCACCATGCATGCCTCCCAATACTGCACTTTCACTACCTCCACCTAACCTCCTAACCCATCTCTTACCTCATCCCTGCACCATGCATGACCCCCTCCCTAATACCGCACATTCACTACCCCCACCTAACCTCCTAACCCCTCTCTTACTTCATCCCTGCACCATGCATGCCCCCCAATACTGCACCTTCACTACCTTCACCTAACCTCCTAACCCATCTCTTACCTCATTCCTGCACCATGCATGACCCCCTCCCCAATACTGCACATTCACTACCCCCATCTAACCTCCTAACCCTTCTCTTACCTCACCCCTGCACCATGCATGCACCCTAATACTGCACCTTCACTACCTCCCCCTAACCTCCTAACCCCTTTCTTACTTCATCCCTGTACCATGCATGCCTCCCAATACTGCACCTTCACTACCTCCACCTAACCTCCTAACCCATCTCTTACCTCATCCCTGCACCATGCATGACCCCCCTCCCTAATCCTGCACATTTACTACCCCCACCTAACCTCCTAACCCCTCTCTTACCTCATCCCTGCGGTGGAGTCCCTCACTGACTACCACTGCTTCCTGTTCTATAAAGGCGGTGTGTGCCACCGGTCACCTGAGAAGATGGAGATGGACTGTCTGCTCTGCCGGTTCCGGAGCCCCTCGCCTTCCCGGGGAGAGTTTGCTGTCTCCTAGCAACATCCCCGACCCCTTCCAGTCCCAACCTTTGTCCCTGTTCTGCCCACAGCTGTCACCCCTCCCCTTCTCATCAAAGGCGCCGTCCGAGTACAGTGGAGGTAACGAGGGGTGGGCGGGGCGGATGGGAGGTAACAAAGAGGGGGGGAGATGGAAGGTTACTGGCTGCGGTCCTCAGATCATTTACAAGCAGGTGGAGGAGGGAGGGGAGGACTCTGCCACTTGAGCTTCGGCGACCCCTCCTCTGCCTCAGCTTGCGGCGCCTGGGCACCCGCCCAGGATCGGCCCTGGATTTACATGTTCAGTAACAGATTTGTGTCGAAATTTGTGCAAAAATATCGGCCAATATCAGCCGATACCGATATGCAATGGCCAAAATATCCATATATCCGATATCGGTCGATCACTACTAAATAGGGTATTAACTGGGAGCTTTTTTTAAAAAAAAAAATTTGCCCGCTCAACACAGATGATCCTCGATACACACAATCATAAGCAACATCTCCACTTGTGTTTTAATTTTTTTTTTAATAGCCCTCTTGGGCAACAGAGCAGTGTTCTGTTCTGTGTTCTTTCAAAACAAGATATTTTTTGCATCCTTTGCTGTAGGAGCACAGGGTTCAGTTCTTTGCTTTTAAAATTTTAATAAATCTTTGAGTACTGTTACTGAATTAGGTAGATAATAAACTGGGAGCTTTTTTTTTTTTTTAAATTAATTTACTTTAACCTCGCAACACAGATGATGTTCAATAAACACAAACATAAGCTGTATTTCAAGACTAATTAATTGTATCAAGGGTTTTTGGAAGTGGTGGGTTTTTATAGATTGCCAGTATCTGAGGTAAACATTTAAATGAGACCTAGTCATTGTCACAAATACATTAAAAAGTCAACTGGAAATATTATTTCTCTCTGTTTCTGTGGATGGAAGCTGTGATAAGACATATAAAAGTAAACTGGATGTGAAAATTCAGAGCTGGAAAAGTTTGTGACTTATGATAAAACAAATCAATATTGGAAAGGCTTTAGTGGATCCTGCCAACTGTTTTAATTAAGATATAGATAATAAAGGGTATGGGGGCTACTTCTATTGTACGATGATGTATTTGTCACTGGTATGTGGTAATGTATATGTTGTGGTGTTATGGATGTGACATATAATACCATAAGCAGCACACTTAAATATATATATATACACGGCATACAATAAATTAAATAGTGAAGTGCTCTTGTGCTCAGTGCCTCAAATAAATAAATAAATAAATACATATCCTGTGAGATAGGTGAATGTATTCTGGGTATATATAAAAATTAATAAATAGATAAATATAGGTAAAAATACAAATAGATAATAAAGGGCTGTAGTGTCAAACTGGTGAGCAAGTGAATACCTCCTAGGGTACTGGATATGACAAATAGATATAGGTAAAATAAATATTATATAAGTGAGTTATAAATAAATAAATTCTCCAGATCAAATATTTTCCAAAGTCCCAATGTTAGGTGCTGTGGTGGACTGACAGCCACATAACCATGTGGAGATACTGTAGTGCTAAAAAAGTCCAAATTAAAGTCTAAGTGGCGATCCTACTGAGGTGCTGCTAGTCTCCCAAATACATAAGAAGCCAAAGGGGTAAGTGAGACTCCTGATGACGGTAATGCTCATCGAAACTCATCGAGCTGGACCGTGCGTCACTCCGTCACTTCCGCTAGTGTGGTTCCATGCTTTGGAACGCATTGAAACCAGGACATCGGGTCCGCATACATACCAAGCGGTATTGCGGTCTGCACCAAACCTTAACTGTAAGTGGATATTTTATTTAATAAATATTAACGGAAATTACTGCACTACGGTCGGTCTATTCTCCTTCATGCGGTGCACCATATGAGACAACCCGGAGAACACCAGGAAGGGCCTGAGGGTTAACGTGGAGGTATCCATATAACCAGGACCAGTACCAGGACCATAGGCAAGGAGGAACCCATAGAGGGATATCGCAGGATCTCCTGGACTACCCATATTGCTGTGCAGAGCCTGCTACCCCTTTCAGGGGAAAGCATTGTGGTGAGTGCAATTCTTAAAGGGGCACTGCATCACCGCATAGAGCACAGCCAAGTAAGAGTTAAAGCACAGCATCACCGTCTCACTTACCCCTTTGGCTTCTTATGTATTTTGGAGACTAGCAGCACCTCATTAGGATCACCACTTAGACTTTAACTTGGACTTTTTTAGCACTACAGTATCTCCACATGGTTATGTGGCTGTCAGTCCACCACAGCACCTAACATAGGGACTTTGGAAAATATTTGATCTGGAGAATTAATTTATTTATAACTCACTTATATAATATTTATTTTACCTATATCTATTTGTCATATCCAGTACCCTAGGAGGTATTCACTTGCTCACCAGTTTGACACTGCAGCACTTTATTATTTGTATTTTTACATATATTTATTTATCTATTTATTAATTTTTATATATACCAAGAATACATTCCCCTATCTCACAGGATCTGTATTTATTTATTTGAGGCACTGAGCACAAGAGCACTTCACTATATAATTTATTGTATGCCGTCTATATATATATATATATATATATATATATATATATATATATATATATATTTAAGTGTGCTGCTTATGGTATTATATGTCACATCCATAACACCACAACAGATACATTACCACATACCAGTGACAAATACATCATCGTACAATAGAAGTAGCGCCCATACCCTTTATTATCTATATCTCAATCTATACTTCTCACTTGGGTGTGAAGCATTCTAGGGAGGCTGCAAACTTCAGGATTATATCTCTACTATAATATTTCTTCATATTCATGTGGGATCAACATACTACAACTGTTTTAATTATCCTGTAGCTTCTTCTATATTATTTAATCTGCTTTGTCATTAAACCATTTTGCATCTATTTTGCTACTTTTGCAATAATCTGAAAAAAATGGTTAATCCTTGCTAGGTAAAATGTATTTCATGTAATTAATAATGAATGCTAACTACAGCACCGTACCACTGAAAGTACAAACATTACTGCCTCCAAATAGATGAACCTTTCTGTGTCTTTAAAAAAACATTCCTAAAACACCCACAGATGTATTAATACCAATCCAGATCTTTTCCAGGGCCATATTAATGTCCACTCACCTCCATCACCAGGACTACCTTTTCTTTTATCGGGTCCCTAACCTATAGCCTACCTGGCCATACCTAATACCCTACAAACACTCATCTAGATAGCACAGCAACTAGAGTTGCACTGGTGGGACACAATTATGATCTGCACAGGTCTTATTTACTACTGTTTTACGGTTCTATTATTTATTTATTTATTTTCATTCTGTTAATCTGTTTGGCATGTTGGCTTCGCACCTAGTTTTTCTTGACACAAGCATGACAGCATACACGTCTGGGTATAGGCTCCGCCCCTCGCCCAATCAGGACTGGTTATACTTTATAAAATAGTCGCCTCCCCTAAGGCAACATTCTCTTTTTGTTCCTCAAATGCTCGACCGGTTATAACTATGGAAAGAAGATTTTTATTTTTACCCTCACCTTGCCGGATTCATCTGGCCAGTCTCTCTCCTGTGACGAAGCTTCCTCCGTTCGGGTGTAAACCGCCTATATACGGGGGAGGACTCCCCCAAGACTAGGTACTGGGGTGCAGGATACTGATCTCTGGATGCAGGTAAAACAGTTCTGCCTTGTTTTTTTTTTGGGACTGATCCAGTCTCTCCTCCCTGGTGAGTTGTGGCCCCACACACTATTTGGTTAGTCTGGTGCTCTGTGAATGTTTTGATTCCCTTGTAAAACGCTGGCATTGTTGTTAGGGCAGCTGTCCCCTTCTAAGATGGCTCCTTGTCTACTTCCTGTGGCTGTACTGCAGGCTGCCCTTTCCAGATGGATGTGTGGATGGGGACGGCGCCCGGCAGACTTGCGGTCGGCAGGAAGCCACAAAATGGCCTTAGGATAACTTCCGGCTCGCAGTAGTAGTGACTGGGAGCCCTGGGTGGCTGCCTGGGGGTGTATTGGTGGCCACCTGTTTAGAAATTGATCCTCTCCCATAACTTTAGAGCCAGTCAGGGATGTGTGCACAGGTAGGTAAGCTAAACCATAGGCTGTCATGGTTTGTAATGATTATTATGCGGGTAATATGTCAGGCTGCCAAAGTAGGGTAACTTGCTGTTATAATTTGGTTTGTTTCAATAATGCCTCACAGGTTTTGTTTTGTCTGCAGTACTGCTAATGCATAGCCTGATATACAGGTGTTGATGTGCAAAGTTGAATCTTTTCTATTAACTCAGCGATGGCTGGCTCTGCAGGTTTGGATTACTGTTTAATGCTCTAATACCTGGGTTTGCTGTTTTTAACCTTTGCAGACCAGTGGCCTAGTGAAGGTTATTCTGCCAGAGCTATTGGTCTGAGGTATATTAACCCTTCCTTGTGCTGCTTATGATATAGTGATGCTTCAGTATTAATGACTGCTATGCGTTGTATGGCTGCTATGCGTTTAATGCCTGCTTGTGGCTGTTAAACGTTGATGGCTGCTATACATTAGGGCTGCTATGTGTTAATTGATTGTTATGCATTAACCTGTTATGTCTAGGGGCGTGGCCTACGCATGCTGCTGTGAGGATGCACGCTGCTGGAGCTCCTCCGCGATCCCCACTTTTATCAACTACCAGCATCTCATTAACGCCGCCATTCTCATCACCCGCAATGGGGAAACGCACAGGAAGGTCCCTGTCGCAAAAGACGATGTCCTTGGGCTCCATCAAACGATTCCTGACCGCGGAAACGGAGGAATCCCAGGACGCCGGGGGACTAGGCCGCTCACCTGGTAGTATTAGCTCCGCTCCCCCAGCAGAGCTCACCAGAGCGCCACAGATCTCGGGCCTCTTCCTGCTGCTCGGACGGCACGGACGAGTCCCCCAGTCGGTCAGCGGTCGCGGCACTTGTAAGCGGTCTCCTCACTAAAGCTGACCTGGCCTCCATGCTCAGAGGCTTGGAAAAATCAATCAAGAAAGAAGTTTCTTCGGTCCGCGCTGATCTGTCCCACGTGTTCACTCGTGTAGAGGAATCAGAACACAGGCTTGATTCACATGCTGCTGCCATTCAGGAACTACAAAGCACCACTAAGAAGCTGATCCTGGCGCACAGAATGGCCATGTATAAACTGGAGGACCAGGAGAATAAGAATAATATCCGTATACGCGGCCTCCCCAAAGCAACCAAGGACCCTGACCTCCTACCAACGGTACGTGGCATTTTCAACAGACTGCTTGGTCTCCCGATGCGGATTGATAGAGTCCAGAGGGCCCTTCGCCCACGTAACCTTCAAGTGGACACCCCACGAGACGTAATCTGCAGGGTTCACCACTACCCTGCAAAAGAGCTTATTATGCTCAGAGCGCGGGATGCACAGTCCCTAGAATTTGATGGGGTCCACCTCTCCCTGTTCCTGGACCTGGCCCGGGAGACCCTGGAGTGCCACAGGGCACTGAAGCCCCTCACAGAGAAGCTGCGTGCTAACTCCATCCCATACCGCTGGGGTTTCCCGTCCTGCCTGATTGCCACCAGGGATGGCCGCTCCGCTACGCTGAGGTTCCCAGAGGACCTGGAGAAATTTTGCCTGGACCTTAACATGTCGCCACCTGAACTCCCCGGAAGGCAGGAAGATGCCTTGCCCACCTTATCTGCTTCCGTTGATGCCCCCTGGCAAAAGCCCTCAAAGAAGCAGAAATCAATCTTCACATAAATCAACCTAAATGTCCGCTGTCCCTCCACTGCAGCTCTTTCCACCCTGGAAGCCTCACAGTTGTCCCCCCTGGGATGCCTCCTGCGTCCTGAGGGACTTACCCTGTTCCTTTTAGGGTGACCTTTCTGAATCACGACCTGTGGAATTTGTGTAATCAAATTGGTTTACTAAGGTTCTCATGTTTTGCTGGTTGTTTCTCATTTTGTTTTTGTTATATTGTCCTTAGCGGGGTCCCGCGGGGGAGCTCTGTGCCTTGTCTATCAAGGCTCAGTCCGGTTCTCCTTCCTAGTGACCACCCCCTCCCTACTTTTGAGTGGTGTTTGGCTCTTCTTCGCCTGCGTTTCCTCCTGGGTAGCTGGTCTCCTGGGTGGACCGCGGGTGGGGGATTCCGTTCCCCCGCTCCCTGGTGAGTGTTTTCTCACCGTTATGTCGCCGCTTTGTCAGCCTTTCCCTTCCTTCTGCTCTGACTTTTTCTTCCTTCCTGCTTTCCTGTCTCCCTCCCATCCCTGCTCCCTGGTATGTCCTGGCTCCCGGGTTAATTTTCTCTTCTACCCCGTGCGATCCCCATGGCGACAATAACCTGTATCTCCTATAATGTGTGAGGACTTCACACCCCTGCTAAACGCCATTGTCTATTTCGGGAATTGGACAATATGAAAGGAGAAGTGGCATTTCTTCAGGAGACCCACATAACTCACTCCTCTACCCTTAAGCTGTCCTCCCCTAATTATCCCCTCTGGTATTATGGACTCTCTGATGTTCGCAACTCTAAGGGAGTCGCCATTGGGTTTCGCAAGGGGTCTTCCTTTAAATTATTGGATATGATAGCTGATGATAACAGAAGGTTTTTGTTTTTGAAAGGTACCCTGGGCAGCACCACCTGTTCACTTGCCAATATTTATGCTCCTAATCAAGACCAAGTGGGATTCCTCACCTCCACCCTTCGCAGGTTTCATGAATTTGCCTCCAGTATCTCTCTGGTTTCAACGTCCCTTTAGACCCTAATCTTGACACTTCCTCCGGTAAGTCCTATATAGCACACAAATGCATGAACTATCTCCGCAAACACTTCCATGAATTCCAATTAGTAGATGTCTGGCGTGCCCGTCACCCCTCAGATAGGGATTATTCCTATTTTTCTAAAACACATAACTCCTACTCGAGACTTGACTATTTCCTAGTGGACCACTTCCACCTGGAACTAGTCCATTGCCACATCCTCATTTTCGGTCCACTCCCCAGTCCGTCTTGTCATAACTATCCCCTCTCTTCCACATAAAAGATCTAATTGGAAACTTAATGATTCCTTACTCACTGATTCAATGGATAAGCAGGAGATCGGTGAGGAGCTTGCCAGATTCTTCTCTGACCACTCCTCGCCATTCATTAGCCCCGCTGTACGCTGGAAAGCTCACAAGGCTTGCATAAGGGGTAAGCTCATGGAACTAGGCCCCCGGAAGAAAAAGGAATGCTGCTTACGTCAAACTGCCCTCATCGCAGAAATTCAGGCCCTGGAGCGCGCCCATAAGGCTTCTCTTGCAGTCTCAACTCTGCACTTGCTGACACAAAAGCGTGAGGAACTTAAAACCCTATTCCACTCACAAAATAAAACTATGTTTCGTAGGGTTTCCCAAAGGATCTACGACTGGGGGGATAAACTCAGTCGACACTTGGCACGCTCCCTGTAACAACAAAAATCTGCTTCCTTTATCCCTAAGATTAAGCGCACCGATGACTCTCTGGTGTATGACTCCTCTTCCATAGCGGCCCAGTTTCACCCCTTTTATCAAAACCTCTATACAGTCCCTAAGACTATTCCTAACCCTGCCGTGAGGAAATTGCTCATGTCTGAGTACATAGCTTGTTCCAACCTCCCGCCTGATAAACTTGAGTCCTTGGAAGCAAATATCTCTGTTCCCGAACTTCACACTGCCTTGGCCTCCATGGCCTCGGGTAAAGCCCCCGGTTTTCCGTTTCTTATTACAAACATTACCCGGATACCCTACTCCCACACCTGGCCTCCTATGTGAATACTCTCCCTGAGGGTGCCCACCTACGCTCCGAGACATTGCATGCCCATGTGACCGTTTTACCGAAGGAGGGTAAGGACCCCTCCCTCTGCCCCAGCTATCGCCCCATTTCCTTATTGAATATAGATGCTAAACTATATGCAAAAGTCATCGCCAATAGATTACTCCCACTCCTACCTTAATGTATCACAAACAGCCAAAACGGGTTTCATCCCTGGGCGTGAGGCCAGGGACAATGTTTCGCGCACGATCTCCCTGCTGTCCCATGTGCGGCGGTGCTCCCAGCCCACCCTGTTGCTCTCCACAGATGCAGAAAAGGCATTTGACAGGGTGGACAGGGAGTTCCTGATGACCACCCTCCAAGCATTTGGTAATGGCCCTCATTTACTTAGTATGATTAGTGCTCTGTACCATGCACCCACAGCTCAGATAAGGGTTAATGGAATCCTCAGCAATCCCTTTACACTCTCCAACGGAACCAGACAGGGCTGCCCTCTTTCCCCCATCCTCTTCGCCATGTCCCTTGAGCCCTTCCTTGCCCGAGTCCAAGCCAATCCATCCATACACGGCATCACGGTCGGGGCGACGTCACATAAATACGCAGCCTATGCTGATGACATTCTCTTTTATGTTCAGCAACCCCTCATTTCCCCCCCTAATCTCCTTTCCGAATTCCAGCAATACGGCTCCTTGTCTAACTTCAAAATTAACCTCTCGAAATCTGAAATCTTGAACATATCCATTCCTCCCTCCTTAGTCTCCTCCATGCGCCCATCCTTCCCCTTTACTTGGCAACCTTACTCCCTCAAATATCTAGGAGTCCACCTCACCGCTAATATTGACGACATGTCCCGAGTTAACTACATCCCTTTACTTAACTCTGTCAGATCTAACCTCCACAAATGGCATCATCTTGATACCTCCTGGCTAGGCAGAGTTAATGTCATCAAAATGAATGTGCTGCCCAGGGTGCTCTTCCTGTTCCAAATGCTCCCGTTCAATGTACCTGGTAATTTTGTTCAGATATTGAATTCATTGGTAAAGCAGTACATCTGGCACCGCTCACACCCCCAGGTAGTTTTCTCCCTTCTTTCGCGAGTAAAGTGTCGGGGAGGGTTGGCAGTGCCTGACTTTGGGAGATATCTAATTGCTGCCTCCCTCACGCGGATAGCTGACTGGCAACACTCCTCTCGGGTGAAGCTGTGGGTCCAACTGGAGCAGGAGATAGCGGCTGCTCCTCTGTTTGATCAGATCTGGATCCCACCAAAAGCTAGAAACTTTGCTGACACTATATCCCCTCTTACCAGCTCGGTTTTCCGCGTTTGGGACGCACTTCCCAAAACCCATAAGCTTCAATACAATTCCCCTCATATGCCGATACTGGGTCACCGTTATTTTTTGCCTGGCTTTCGAGACCCATCTTTCCTTCAATGGCTTCCCCATACCGCAAAATCTCTTCTCCACCACGTCACTTCCACGGATGGGATACTACCTATAGCTAAAATCATCCGTTCCTCACCTATGACTTTCATGGACTATTGGAAATACCATCAACTGAAACAGTTTGCGAGAGCTCTCCCTCTACCGTTGCAGTCCTTACGTTCTCTGAATCCACTCGAGCATCTTCTAGCCCAACCCGAAACCACGTAAGGGAATGCTTTCACTGTTCTATAAAGCCTTGGACGCATTGCTACCCTGCTCTACCCCCTCCTTCCTGAAACGGTGGGAGTTGGATCTTCAAAGTCCTCTTTCTGCTCTACAGGAAAAAAACATCCTTTCCATGTCACACACCTCCGCCATCTCCACCAGGACGGCTGAGGCCAACTATAAACTGTTAACCCGTTGGCATTACTCACCTGCCAAACTCCACAGTATGATGCCCTCTATACCCGACCTGTGCTGGAGGGGTTGCGGTTTGAGGGCCACGCATGCGCATATATGGTGGACACGCCCAATCATCCGCCCCTTTTGGAGCACAATATTATCTCTAATCGAGGACATTCAAGGCTCACCAGTCGCTAAAGACCCATGGACTGTGCTGTTCCATGACACCAAAATTCCTCCGGCTCTCTACCGCAAGTCTATCACACCACACCTACTTAACGCCGCTAAGGCTCTCTTCCCGAAATACTGGAAACAATCTATCGCACCCCCCATACGCCAATGGCTGAAATCTGTTGAGTGTATCTACCACCTGGAAGACATGACCTTGGACTTCAGAGGTTTTGCTCCCCTGGCACATAAGATTTGGGCCGCTTGGTTAGCATTTACCCATTCCTCCACCTATGCTGCATATAGGTCTATAGAGTCTCCTTGATTGAGTTATTTGCTGTTTTTTGAGATACATCATGGGAGCCCCCTCCCCTCCCTTCCCATTCCGCCTTTCTCTATTTTTCTCTCTTCTTTCCTCCTTGTCTGCCTCCTTTCCTTCTTTCTTCTCCACTCATTATGTCATTGAGCATCTTCGCTCTTATACCTGGTTGGTACACTACATAATTCCCGTATATGTGGGTTTCACTTTTACCATTCCGTATGCTATATCCTGATACCCTATGTTATTCATTCATGTCACAAAATTGTACGTGGAATTTGTTTACTTCCGGTTGCAATATAGGTATATCTCTGTTTATGTATTTCTTATATTTTAATAAAAAAAATATTAAACAAAAAAAAACCTGTTATGTCTAAATGCTGGAGTGAAGTTCAGTGCTCTGCTTACGTTTACAGTGCCTTAAGTAATTTGTCTTTTACACATCTATTGGTAATGACTTTTTCTGAGGGGTTTATCCTAGTTCACAATAGCATTTAGGTCCATTTGCTGCTTCAATGTCTGCAGATGGATGTGTTGATGGCCACTGAGAGTGTATTAATGCTAGCTAGTACTTCCAGGTATTTATTATGACCACAAACCTGCAGCTCATACCCTTGAGGTGTGAGCTTACCCAGAGACCAGCCATGATCACTAAGGTGAGGGTCAGGTAGGTATACTATCCTAAAACAAAGTGTGTGGGCAGTATGGGTGGTAAAACTTTCCAGCCCTTAATACCAGCACCACTCCCCAAAGGAAAATAGGCAACTTGTTCCTCTCTGGCTCTGAAGAAAACCACTATACATTCAAGGTGCTGCCAGGAGGGGCAGACAAAATGGAATCACAATAAGGACTATACTATGCGGCAAGGGGAGTGTGGTTAGCTGACGTGCCCGCCAAGATGCTATGCCAAGTTGCATATCAGGCGGCAGTAAACAAAAAGGCAGATGTTTTGGCGCTGTTCAAACCAACTTGGTGGATCTCTAATCGTTAACGCTCAGGTACTAAGCTAATTAGACAGCTAAGTTTGTTTAAAGGGTACCTCTGCCTCAAAAGCAGCGGGCCAAGGAGCTTTCAACAGATTTGCTAGATGGGTCTTCATGTTAGCAGGGAATGCAAGATCCTTTCTGTAAAGTCCAGCTTTATTTCAGAGGCAGTTGGCCAAGTAGTCTTCATCAGACTAGCCAGAAGTTCCAGTCTGCCAGTGAATGATGCAATATTTTTTGCAGAGGCATGGGAACCACAATATGGATTTGGAAATGAGGTTTATTCCACCATTAGGTAGTGTTGTGTGTCCTGCGTGGGAGTTCACTTCAGTAGCCAAGGCTATATGGTTCTCAGCAGAAGAGTTGAAGGCAAACTAGACCAGTGGTGTGGTGTGTGATCCCTGAGTGAAATTAAAGTGACCGGTGATGCAATATGCTGTTCCTCTAGTATTCTGCATATGCCTCTTTCTAAAGTGAATCGAATGCTATTGAAGATGGAATCAGCGATGTCTAGATTTGGGGCTAATCCCTTAGGCTAATCACCTAGGTCCAGAACAAAGAGTAGATGACAGGGCCTGAGAAGAGCTATAAAAGAGATTAAAAGATCCATAATCGTCTTTCTTTGGCCGCCTTAATCCAATTCTGCTCCTCACTAGGAGCAGTAAAATTCCTTTCACTCAAATTTGCTCAGTAGGTGTTATTGCTAGAGATGGCCTTGCGGTTCGCCCGGCGGTCGGTTCGCGGCGAATTTTGCTTGTTCGCTACCCGCCAAATTTGCGAACACATGGCGTCGTTCGCGGCGGCCATATTTGTTTACATTGGGGAGAACTTTGACCCATGACATAGCCGTCAGGTGGAATGGGACAGCCAATTGAAACATTCCAGCACATGGACAATCCCCCTACCCTATAAATAGACCCGATCTGGTAGCCATTTCACATTCCGCTTTCTGACAGTGTAGGGAGAGGTCTGCTGTGCTCGTCAGGGAGAGTTTGCTAGACACATATAGCGTTGTGAAGATCCACAAAAGTCCTTTCCAGGGCTTGTATTTTTCGGTATAGGTCTACTAGTATCTTTTGAGCTTAGGGGCAGGTATCCAGTGGTTGCTTTAGGGGCAGTTAGAGATCAGCTGCAGTCACAAATCGCTCTGTCAATGTCAACAAAAGTCCTTTCCAGGGCTGGTATTTCGGTATAGGTCTAGTATCTTTTGAGCTTAGGGAGAGGTATCCTGTGGTTGCTTTAGGGGCAGTTAGAGATCGTGCTGCAGTCACACACAAATCGCTTTGTCAATGTCCACCAAAGTCATTTAAAATGCTCCAATGTCATTTTAGGGTCTATTACAGTCTCTTTACTATAGGCCCAGGTATCCTGTGGTTGCTTTAGGGGCAGTTAGAGATCGGCTGCAGTCACATAGAAATCGCTTTGTCAATGTCCACAAAAGTAATTTAAAATGCTCCAATGTCGTTTTAGGGTCTATTACAGTTTCTTTACTATAGGGCCAGGTATCCTGTGGTTGCTTTAGGGGCAGTTAGAGATCGGCTGCAGTCACACACAAATCGCTTTACCAATGTCCACAAAAGTCATTTAAAATGCTCCAATGTCGTTTTAGGGTCTATTACAGTCTCTTTACTATAGGGCCAGGTATCCTGTGGTTGCTTTAGGGGCAGTTAGAGATCGGCTGAGGTCACACAGAAATCGCTTTGTCAATGTCCACAAAAGTCATTTAAAATGCTTCAATGTTGTTAAAGGGTCTATTACAGTCTCTTTACTATAGGGCCAGGTATCCTGTGGTTGCTTTAGGGGGAGTTAGAGATCGGCTGCAGTCACACACAAATTGCTCTGTTAATGTCCACAAAAGTCATGTAAAGGGCTGCAAATTTTTTGGTATTGCTGTGCAGTGCAGTAAAAAAGGGTGGGAGGGGGGTAATCCACAGTATAATATACTTTGTAGAAAGCATATTATAGTGGATTAGTACTATTATTGGGCACTGTGCAGCATTGTGACAGGTGTGGTGGTAAGACTGAGCGTTTCTGCAGCAACACTACACACAGTGACAAAAGCACTTATAATGTATTATAACTGGTGTGATAGACCAATTGCCCCCCCCCCAATGCCACATATTGAAGTGGGGTGTTATCTGAGTAAACTTTTTCAAGTGCATTTGTGTCATGCAACAATATTGCCTGGTTTGCCTGGTTTGCTGAGTGAAGTCTGGTAAACACAGCGCCAAACTCACTGGCCAATTATTTGAACTGGTGTGCTACACCAATGCCACATATTGAAGTGGCGTGTTATTTAACAGTATACATTTCTAAGAGTGTATTTTAGTCCTGCAAAAATTTGGCCTCTTGCTGTGTAAACTGTGCTACACACAGTGACAACAGTTACTGGCCAATTATTTGTAGAACTGGTGTAATAAACCTGTGCCCCCCCCCCCCCCCAATGCCACATATTGAAGTGGGGTGTTATCTGAGCAAACCTGTTCAAGTGTATTTATGTCATGCAACAATATTGCCTAGTTAGCTGAGTTAAGTCTGGTACACACAGCGCCTAACTCACTGGCCAATTTTTTGAAATGCTCCCCCCAATGCCACATATTGAAGTGGGGTGTTATTTAACAGTATAAATTTCTAAGAGTGTATTTTAGTCCTGCAAAAATTTGGCCTCTTGCTGTGTAAACAGTGCTACACATAGTGACAACAGTTACTGGCCAATTATTTGTAGAACTGGTGTAATAAACCTGTGCCCCCCCCCCCCCCCAATGCCACATATTGAATTAAGGTGTTATTTAACAGTATACTTTTCTAAGATTGTATTTTAGTCCTGCAAACATTTGGCCTCTTTTGCTGTGTTCACTTTGCTACACACAGTGACAACAGTTACTGGCCAATTATTTGTAGGACTGACGGACCGGCAGATAGGGAGGAGAGGCAGGCAGAACTTGCATTGCAGAAGAGGTAGAAAGCAGACTGCAAATGTAACAGGAGCGAGCCATCAACCATGTACAGTAACATCTGGCGCTCCCAGGACGCCGGCACATGGCTCCGCAGTGTGGGCTTTTATTAATGTGTCTGTTGCTGACACCAGTGTTGCCATCTGCAGCCTTTGCAGTCAACCCATATGTCGCGGTAAGCCCAACACTCACCTAGAGACATCCGCCTTAAGAAGGCACCTGAAATCCCATCACCAAGCCCAGTGGGAGCAAAACTGTCAGAACCCACAAAGCCACACTCCATGCTCTCACCGTCCAGCCTCTTCTTCTCCTCCCCCTTCTCCTTCTCCTGTCTCCTCACAGTTGTCCAACACTCCACCTTCCATGATGCCGTCGTCACGTTTTTCTGGAAAAAGGCAGGCTTCTGTGGCTCAAATGTTGGAGCGTAAAAAAAGGTGTCAGTTCAACCCATGTGAGCTCATGTTTGCGGCCTAAACAGCCCGCCACCAACTTGTGTATACTGTGAACGCCTACTGTACCTCTAGCCATTATACACTACGTTCTTTACTGTCAGTTCAACCCATGTGAGCTCATGTTTGCGGCCTAAACAGCCTGCCACCAACTTGTGTATACTGTGAACGCCTACTGTACCTCTAGCAATCATATACTACATTCTTTGCTGTCAGTTCAAACCTTGTGAGCTAATTTTTGGAGCCTATCTGGGTATACTTTTACAAGTGTATTTGTGTCCTGCAACAATATTGCCTCTTTTGCTGAGTGAAGTCTGATACACACAGTGCCAAACTCACTGGTCAATTTTTTGAACAACTGGTGTGATAAACCAGTGGCCCCCAATACCACATATTGAAGTGGGGTGTTATCTGAGTATACTTTCATAAGTGTATTTGTGTCCTGCAACAATATTGCCTCTTTTGCTGAGTGAAGTTTGATAGCCACAGTGCCAAACTCACTGGCCAATTTTTTGAACAACTGGTGTGATAAACCAGTAGCCCCCCAATACCACATATTGAAGTGGGGTGTTATCTGAGTATACTTTCATAAGTGTATTTGTGTCCTGCAACAATATTGCCTCTTTTGCTGAGTGAAGTCTGATACACACAGTGCCAAACTCACTGGCCAATTTTTTGAACAACTGGTGTCCACAGCTCTCCATGCACCAGCCACAGCACCGCCTTGCACAGCTTGCCCTTCTATTCTGTGGTCTCGGTTGTCCCTCCGCCAGCAACTCTCCCCTTTTGGCCACCTCCTGTTCCGCCGCCATACTTAGAACCAAGTGTAAGGAAACCAGGAAGTAGAACGGAGCTGCACATGTACTTGGATGGGGCGCTGAGAGAGGAGGGGTAGTGAGGGGCCTCATACCAGCCAGGCTGGACTCTGTATGCCAGTACATAACACCGGATAACAGCCGGGTCCCGCACCAGTATAGGGTGGCGGCCTTCAGCCCCTTGTGTTTCCCAGCCAGGCTAGTAGGGAAACCAGTGGCCGTGGCTGCACCCTAGGCTACAGTGCGCCCTAGGCGGCTGCCTAGTTTGCCTAGTGGCAGCGCCGGCCCTGGGTCACAGGAATGCAGAACAATTTGCACTCCTGTGATCTCCAGGAGAAGTAGTACCAAAAAAGCGTTGGTCCTACTTCTTTCTTAACATACACTTTAGGGAGTAATTAAAAAAAAATAAAATGCAGAACTATTAATCCTGCAAAACAACATGTAGATTAGTTCTGAGGGAATGCTGGCAAAATCAAATGTTACCAACCTTTTTTTCTCTGCTGGTCAGAAGTTCTTCCTTTATAAGAACAGTGTGAATCAGGAAAATACCACACTATGACCACTAGGCGAAGCTGAAATTTACTAAACCTACGACCTATATTATAAATACCTATCTAGCTCACTATTACTGCCAACACTTCTCTTCCTACTGTAACTCTCTTAGTCATGCCTCTGGGTATCTAGATTGAAAGTACGTTCACACATTATATGCATGTTTTCTGATAGAAGCAGCGATTCTGCTTATTCCAACTAGACGTCAGTTAACCCGTATCTGACAAGTACAGTTGATGTTAAACATTTTCAGCACATCCTTCACCCTAATGACAGATATTACTGTTTCAGAGGTGGCGGGATTCTCCTTATTTTTATGAATATAAGGATTGTACAAGTCTTTTGGGGCTGGTTTGCTGGCATCACAACTCTATCTTAGTTATCATCATGAAAAAAATCAGTGAATAACCGTATGTAATATAACCACCGATCACTTAATGTTCACAAGAATTATACCCATCATGAGACCTTTTTTGGGCTGCCATTGCCAGCCACCTTCTGAAAATGCTAGGTGCCTGGCTGTGTGTGGTTTATTCTCTCTTTTTTCTCTATATCTATTTATTACCTTCCTATTTCTGTTTCTTCACCAGTAACTTCACTACATGAGATATTAGGGTTAACTCATGTTTTTTTTAATTTTGTGGATGGGATTCTCTCACATACCAATTAAACCTCAATTGTGCTTTATATAACCATATATTTCCTAGTTTTACATGGAATTCAAGTCATAGCTTATATAACCAACCAGACTAATGCCTTTTCATCAATTATAAACAAAAGAAAGTGATTATTGTGTTTAACGGCAAATGGAATGTTCTTTTTTGAAACAATCAAAACTGACTTGATATTTGTTTTCCCTATGTAGCACTGGCCCCGTAGGACCCCATGACACAGATCTGTACTCACTGTAGGAAAAATCAGGTCCTTTCCAGTGCCTCCCTTCCAGTCAGCTCTGCAGGACCTCTGGGTTCAGCTCCCATATGACTCCCAGGCCCTCAGGTAGACCTCCCTTGGCCGCAGAGCAGCTTCTACATAGCAGCTCTCTAACCGAAGAGCCAGAGCATATGTGCTCTTGGCAGTTATACAGTCACCCAGCATCCACCGAGGCACTTTTCTCTGCCAATCACCAGGGCTGTAACAATGCCTATGCCATCATTTGTCAGGTTTCCTCCCACTGTCCAATATTCCTCCCTATTAGACCAGTGTGAAACATTTCAGACAAGCTGAGCTGCACCCGAGCACCATGAGCAGACCCTACCAATAGATCCTGCTCTCTGGTAGTAGTTACCTGGCAATCTCTCTGGTAAGGAGAAAGACCCAAAAATTATACTCTCTCTTCTAGCACCTACCTAGGAGGGTGCCACACCTACATTTTAAGTGTTAAGTAGTGATGGACGAACATCGGCCGGAGCGGTTTGCGAATGTTAGCCGCAAACTTTCTAAAATGTCCGCAAGTTTGCGGCGGGCCCCAATAACTTTAATGGGAGGCGAACTTTAAAAACCTTTAGGTCATATTTGCAGCCACAAAATACTTACTAGCTGTGCACAAATAGTCCCACCACATGGACAATGTCATAAGAGGAGTATTGCAATTGGAAAAGTTGCCCTAAAAATGTATTTATTTATTTTTTTACAGCAAAAAAAATTTTTTTTTTTCCTAAATCAGCCAGAACTGACAGCAGCCGGTAAATACCTGTCAAATACATATAGGGTCCATTCACACATCTGTAAAATGGGTCCGCATACATTCCACAATTTGGCGGAACGTTTACAGACCCATTGATTTTCAATTCCAGTCTGAAAAATAAAGCATTCACAGGATAAAGAAGTAAGCGTCGGCCAATCCCGGCCCCAGAAATTAGCCCACATGCGTGTACCTGACAGCCAAGAACGTTGTATTCTGTGGCTGAAGGTACATTAGGCATTCACAGGATAAATAAGTAAGTGTCGGCCATGAAAGGCCCCACAAATTAGCCCACATGGGTTTACCTGACAGCTAAGAATATTGTATTCTGTGGCTGAAGGTACATTAGGCATTCACAGAATGAATAAGTAAGTGTCGGCCATAAAAAGCCCCAAAAATTAGCCCACATGGGTTTACCTGACAGCTAAGAACGTTGTATTCTGTGGCTGAAGGTACATTAGGCATTCACAGGATAAATAAGTGGCTGAAGGTACATTAGGCATTCATAGTTACATAGTTACATAGTAGGTGAGGTTGAATAAAGACAATAGTCCATCCAGTTCAACCTGTGTAGGTGTGTGTGGCTGTACTCATCTCACATACCCCTGAATGTTCTGATCCTTGAGATGTAAGTCTAAGAGTCTTTTGAAAGCCACCATACTACCCGCAGAAACCACCTCTTGTGGTAGAGAATTCCACAATCTTGTAGCCCTAACAGTAAAGAACCCCCCACGTTGCCTGTGGTTAAAACGCTTCTCCTCTAATCGCATTGTATGCCCTCGAGTCCTCATGCAATCCCTTCGAATGAACAGCTTTTTTTCTAAGCTGGGATCCCCATTAAGATATTTATAAATTGCTATCATGTCCCCACTCAGACATCTCTTCTCCAGGGAGAATAAATCGAGCGATTGTAGACGCTCTTCATAGTCAAGGTCCTCCAATCCCCTAATTAGTTTAGTTGCCCTTCTCTGGACTCTCTCCAACTCCAACACATCCCTCCTGAGGACTGGCGACCAGAACTGGACAGAATACTCCAGATGCGGTCGGACCAGAGTTTTATAAAGTGGAAGGATTATAGTCTTATCTCTGGAATACATCCCTTTCTTTATGCATGCTAATATTCTGCTGGCTTTGGCAGCTGCCGCTTGACATTGCATGCTGTTGCCTAATCTATCATCAACCAAGACTCCCAGATCCTTCTCCATTTTTGATTCCCCCAAGGGTTCCCCTCCTAACGCGTATTGTGTTTTTATGTTTTTAGTCCCCAAGTGCAAAACCTTACACTTCTCCACGTTAAACCTCATTTGCCATGTCGTTGTCCACTCTGTAATTTTGTCCAGGTCATTCTGTAGGATATCTGCTTCATGCTGTGCAGTTATTGCCCTGGCCAATTTTGTGTCATCTGCAAAAACTGATAACGCACTACTGATCCCGTCCTCAATGCGGTTTATGAATAAATTGAACAAGGTTGGTCCCAGGACTGATCCCTGGGGCACCCCGCTTACAACCTCAGACCAGTCTGAGTATGCGCTGTTTATTGCCACCCTTTGGACACGCCCTTTAAGCCAATTCCGTATCCAAGAGCAAACTCTGCTGTCGATACCTGCAGACCTTATTTTATAAATTAAGCGCTTGTGGGGAACTGTATCAAACGCCTTAGCGAAATCCAAGTACACCACATCCACTGGTCTCCCCCTATCTAGCTCACAGCTTACCTCCTCGTAGAATGCTAAGAGATTGGTTTGACAAGAACGCCCATTTGTAAACCCGTGCTGATTACTGCTGATGATGTTGTTGTCTTTAGCAAACTCTACGATATAGTCCCTTATCATCCCCTCCAGAAGTTTACATACTATTGATGTCAAACTGACAGGCCTATAATTTCCCGGGATATGCCTCTGGCCCTTTTTGAATATCGGAATCACGTTAGCTTTCTTCCAATCCCCTGGTACATCTCCTGTCCTAATACTGTCAGCAAAGATCAGGAACAGTGGTCAGGATATAACCTTACTGAGTTCCTTGAGTACTCTCGGATGTACGCCATCCGGGCCTGGTGATTTGTTTGTGTTAAGTTTATCCAGCCTTTCCCTGATTTCACCCTCTGTTAGCCATAGTGGCAAGTCCTGTGTATTACTACTAACCATACAGTCATGGTCAGTGTACCCCTCCATTTCCTGTGTAAAGACTGACGAGAAAAAAGCATTCAGCACGGTTGCTTTTTCAGTGTCCTCTGTAACCATCCCCCCATCATCGCTAATTATGTGTGCAATATGCTCTGCCCTAGTTTTTTTGCTGTTGATATATTTAAAGAATTTCTTTGGGTTTTTTTTACTATCCTCCGCTATTTGTCTCTCAAAGTTGATTTTAGCCATTTTGATTTCGTGTTTACTTTTCTTATTTGCCTCCTTGTATTGCTCGAAAGCCAATACAGTGCCCTCTGATTTATATTTCTTGAAGGCCAATTTTTTCCCCCTAATAAGTTTTTTAACGCTACGGTTTAGCCAGCCAGGTTTGGCTTTGTCTCTTCTAAATTTATTTCCCATAGGAATGCACTGCAAGATGCCTTTGCCTAATATGTTCCTAAAGCATTCCCATTTTTCCTCTGTGGTCAGGGATCCCAGGGTTTGGTCCCAGTTTACTCTTTCCATCAATGAGTACAATTTTGGAAAGTTTGCCCTTCTGAAGTTTAGGGTTCTTATGTTCCCCACTTGCCTTGTTATATTGTTATTTATACTAAATGTGATCATCCTGTGATCGCTAGAGCCCAGGTTGTCCTGGACTACTACCTCCGAGATTATGTCTGGGTCATTAGTGATCAATAGATCCAGGACTGCATTTTCTCTAGGATAAATAAGTAAGTGTCGGCCATAAAAGGTCACTAAAATTAGCCCACATGGGTTTACCTGACAGCTAAGAACGTTGTATTCTGTGGCTGAAGGTACATTAGGCATTCACAGGATACAGAAGTAAGTGTCGGCCATAAAAGGCCCCAAAAATTAGCCCACATGGGTTTACCTGACAGCTAAGAACGTTGTATTCTGTGGCTGGAGGTACATTAGTAATTGACAGAAAAAATTATTGTCGGCCATGAAAGGCCCCAAAAATTAGGCATTCAATGGACATGAAATGCCTTTTATGCCGCAGTATTTACTGAAGACAAGGACCATAAATTGTTGTGGGTGGATGGCAGTCTGGCAGATATTTGTGGCCTGTCATGAGGAATTTAAATGAAACATGGTCTACTGGTCACACGTGTTGTATTTCTCAGAGATCCATGCCTCATTCATTTTTATAAATGTGAGGTAGTCAACACTGTCATGAGCTAGGTAAGTGCACTTATCGGTCATGATCCCCCCTGCTGCGCTGAACGTCCTTTCGGAAAGGACACTGGACGGGGGGCAAGCCAACAGTTCCATTGCAAATTGTGCAAGCTCTGGCCAGAGGTCAAGCCTGCCCACCCAGTAGTCCCTGGGTTCATCACTCCTCAGAGTGTCCACATCGGCCGTTAACCCGATGTAGTCAGACACCTGTTGGTCTAGGCATTCCCTGATGCTGGATCCAGAGTACAGCTGTCGATGGGTCGGCTGATGGAAGGATCTCATATCTGAAGTGACCAACACATCTTCAAACCGCCCTCTTCTTGCAGGCGCTGTTGGATTGCTACCCGCAACTGTTTCTCTGTGAGTGGAAATTCCTCTGCCAGCGCACGCAAAAGCAGAATGCATCATTTCTCGCAGCAAGGCCTGGAAGTGCTGCATTCTGACCGTCCTCTGTGACGGTGGTAACATTTTCGCCATTTTTTGTTTGTACCGGGGGGTCTAAGTATGTTGCCACCCAGTACTGGTCCTTGGCCTTTATGCTTTTTATACGGGGGTCCCCCTTAAAACACTGGAGCATGAAGGCCCCCATTCGCACTAAACTGGACACGGTGTAGTAGCCTGGCTCCAGCTCATCATCCAGGATAATCTCGTCCTCGTTCTCCTCCCCCATCCACGGACAACACTAGGGATCCCAGACAGGTTTAAAGCATGCTCTTCTTGCTCCTCCTTATACGCCCCGGCACCATTCTTCTCTGACTTCTCTTCAGACTCCTGCTGTTGACTTGTCTCACATGGAGTAGCACCCCCTGGGAATTCATCCAACATTGCGACTTCCTCATCTTCCTGTTCCTGCTCCTTGACGGTTTGATCAATGACACGACACAATGCATGCTCCAGAAAAAAGACGTAAGGTACGATGTCACTGATGGTGCCCTGGCCATGACTGATCAGTTTGGTGATCTCATCAAACGGCCCCAGAAGTCTGCATGCATCGCGCATGAGCAGCCACTGGCGAGGTGAAAAAAAACCAAGCTCCCCAGAACCTGTCCTGCCGCAGAGTTCGTACAGGTAGTCGTTAACTGCACGTTTCTGCTGGGGCAGCCTATCAAGCATATGAAACGTTGAGTTCCATCGCATCGGGTAGTCACAAATAAGACACCTGACAGGCAGGTTGTGTCACCGCTGAATGTCAGCAAGGCGAGCCATGGCTGTGTAAGATCTTCTGAAATGGCCCGAGATTTTCCTGGCCTGCCGCAAGATGTCCTGGACCCCAGGGTATTTGGCAACGAATCGCTGCACGACCAAGTTCAGGACGTGTGCCATACATGGCACGTGTGTAATTTTGCCCTGTTTCAGCGTGCTCAGCAGATTGGCACTGTTGTCGCACACCACTTTACCAACTGCCTGGGAACGCAAAGCTGAAAGGAGTGCAGGACCAGTGTGGCTCTTGGCTTCCAGGCACAACAGATGCAGCACAGCATGGCAAGGTCTCACCTGGCATGTGGAATAGGTTCTGGGGATCTAGGGTGGTGCAGCGGAAGAGACGGTAGCAGCGGAAAAGGAGGAGTTAGCCGAGGAGGAGAGGGAGGATGGAGTAGGAGGAGGAGAAGAAGAGGCAGGCCTGCATGCAATCCATGGCGGTAAAACCAAATCTACACAGGTGCCACGGTTTACAAGCTTGACGGCCGTCAGAAGGTTCACCCAGTGGGCAGTAAAAGTGATATGCCTTCCCTGCCAGTGTTTGCTAGACCATGTGTCTGTGGTCAGATGTATCTTGGCACCAACACTGTGTGCCAGAGATACATTCACTTGCCACTGAACATGGCCATACAGCTCTGGAATGCCCTGGAATTAAAAATATTTCCTGCCTGGGACCTTCCATTGTGGTGTTCCAATAGCCAAAAATTTCCGAAAGGCCTCCCAGTCCACTAGTTGATATGGCAGTAGTTGGCGGGCTATCAGTTCCGACAAGCCAGCAGTCAAACGTTGGGCAAGAGGGTTATCTGGCATCATAATTTTTTTACGCTCCAACATTTGGGCCACGGAAGGCTGAATTTTTCCAGAACAACGTGAGGACGGTATGATGGAAGGTGGAGTGGAGGACAATTGTGAGGAGAGAGGAGAAGGAGAAGAGGCTGGACAGTGAGAGCCTGGAGTGTGGCTTTGTGGGTTCTGACGGCGTTGCTCCCACTGGGCTCGGTGATGGGAGTTCAGTTGCCTTCTTATGGCGGTCGTCCCTAGGTGAGTGTTGGGCTTACCGCGACTTATGCGTTGACTGCAAAGGCTGCAAATGGCAACACTGTTGTCACCGGCGGACACATTAAATAAAGCCCACACTGCGGAGCCATGTGCCGGCTCCTGGGAGCGCCAGATGTGACTGTACATGGTTGATGGCTCACTCCTGATACATTTGCAGTCTGCTTTGTCCCTCCTGTTCAATGCAAGTTGTGCCTGCTTCTCCTCCCTATCTGCTGGTCCGTCTCTCCCTCTGAACTCCCCTCCTCTTCCTCTCTTGTGGCCACCCATGTGACGTCCATAGACACGTCAACATCCACGTCACCTTCCCCACCACTAACATTCGAGATCTCGGAGTAGGCAGCAACAGCGGGAACCAACCTCCTTGGGCTGATCTGGGTACTGTCGTCAGACTGCTGAGTGGCGGCTGTTGCTACCTCCTCTTCCTGATCTGATGCCAAGAATGGCTGCGCATCGCAACTGTCTTCTGATGGATCGGAAAATAATTCCAGTGACTCAAGCGGAGGGTATATGGTGGTGTTGGTGGTGGTGTCTTTGGGGGTGCACACAGCAGAGAGTGAAGAGGGTGCAGATAGAGAGGATGAGGAGGGTGCAGAAGAGGGAGGCTGAGTGAGCCACTCAACCAAGTCTGGTGCGTCCTTTGAGGTAATCAAACGCACCTTCTGAAACTTCCCACTTTGGCCCTGGCCTACTGCTCCTGCCCTACCCCTACCACCCTTGCGTAAGGGCCTGCCTCTTCCTCTGACTGTCATTTTTTTAATTACCCTGTGACAAAAGTCTCTAGAGAAGCGCAGTATATGTGGAACAAGGTATATAACAACCCGCTTCAATCTGTGGTATTGGGGGGCCACTGGTTTATCACACCAGTTCTACAAAAAATTGTCCAGTAACTGTTGTCACTGTGTGTAGCACAGTTAACGCAGGAAAAGAGGCAATATTGTTGCAGGACACAAATACACTTATAAAAGTATACTCAGATAACACCCCACTTCAATATGTGGTATTGGGGGCCACTGGTCTATCACACCAGTTGTACAAAAAATTGGCCAGTGAGTTTGGCACTGTGTGTAGCAGAGTTAACGCAGCAAAATAGGCAATATTGTTGCAGGACACAAATACCCTTATAAAAGTATACTCAGATAACACCCCACTTCAATATGTGGTATTGGGGGGCCACTGGTCTATCACACCAGTTATAATACTTTTTTAAAAGTGCTTTTGTCACTGTTTGTAGTATTGCCGCAGAAACGCTCAACACACCAGCCACAATGCTGCACAGTGCACAATACAAATCCACTATAATATGCTTTCTGTATTAGAAAGTATATTATAAGTGTATTATACCGCTATATAGTGCACTGCACACCAAAGAATAGTACACCTATACCAAATACCAGTCCTTAAAAGGACTTTTGTGGACCTTAACAGAGCGATTTGTGTCTCTGGCGATCTGTCCATGGTACACACAGCAAACCCCTCTCTACACTGACAAAAGAGACAGTACACATATACCAAATACCAGCCCTTAAAAGGACTTTTGTGGACCTTAACAGAGCGATTTGTGTCACTGACGATCTGTCCCTGGTGCACACAGCAAATCTCTCCCTACACTAACAAAAGAGACAGTACACCTATACCAAATACCAGCCCTTAAAAGGACTTTTGTGGACCTTAACAGAGCGATCTGTGTCACTGACAATCTTTCCCTTGTGCACACAGCCAACCTCTCCCTACACTGACAAAAAGCAGAATGTGAAATGGCCGCCAGGTCAGGTCTATTTATAAGGTAGGGGGTATGTCCATGTGCTGCAATGTTTCAATTGGCTGTCCCATTCCACCTGATGGCTGTATCATGGGTCAAAGTTCTCCACAATGTAAACTAATATGTTCGCAAAATTGGCGGACGGCGGAGTGCGAACAAGCAAAGTTCGCCGCAAACCGACCGCCGGGGCAAACTGCAAGTGCCATCCCTAGTGTCAAGCATTGATCACAAAAATGGCATCTAGAAATGTTATAAGTATATAATTTACTCCAGTTTAAAGAAGTGGGTATTACTACCACTAGATTCCTCCTGGGACACCCCCCGCCCCCAGTAGTATCACAGCTTAAGGTGGATGCAAAGATGAAATATCTTGGGGTAACTATCTCTGCCCATCATAAGGAATATATCCCCCAAAATTTGCTACCACTACTTCAGAAATTTAGATCTAAAAATTAAGTTTGGTGTAAGTTGCCACTCTCCGTGGCTGGCCGTACCAATCTCTTGAAAATTAGAAAATTATATGGCTGCCACAGTTATTGTACTAATTACATAAATCACCTTGCTGGCTTCCACAGAAATATTTCAAGAGATTTGGTACAACCTTTCGGAGCTTGATATGGTGGAATAAGCCTGCTAGAATTACATCTGAATACTTACAATGCCCGAATGCTCAAGGAGGGCTTTCGGCTCCAAATCCCTGGATATATTTCCTGGTGGTTCACCTTCAACATCTTCTAGGTTGGGAAAGTGGGGGCTCAAATACATCTTCTTTTGACAAAGTTAGCTTTTTACTTGATAATTGTAATCCACTATTGTCTTTGGACCTCTCCATCACACCATTCAACCAATACCCTCATCCCACATTTCATCTGATACACAAGCTCTGGAAGTCCACTAAAACAATATTGGGTATTTCAGGATACACCAGATTTACACGGTTATGGTCAAATGGAGCATTTTCTGAAATTTCCTGTCTGGAAGGATTTTTGAGATGGGAATGTGCAGGTATTACTATCCTGATGCATCTGAGTGCTGAAAACGTATCATTAGCTTTGTACGGACTGTGGCTTAGATCAAAGATGTTTTTTCCAGTACTTACAACTATGACATGCTTTAAAAATTCAAGGTATGGCCTCGACCGTTCTTTTCTATAAAATCCCTATTCTGGATAGTATAGTCCAAGCAAATAACACAAAGGGATTTATCTCTAAATTTTATATGAAATTACTATCTGAACTGCTCCTTAAAAGTCCATGCAGACAAAAATGGGGGATGGATATTGATGTGGCCAAAGAAGATATATGGGACCAAATAATGAAGAACGTGCAGCTGGTCTTGATATCTCCGACGCTCAGTGACCCAACTTTTTATTTTGTACAGGGCGTACCGTACCCGGAGCTATTGCATAGGGTAGGCAGGAAAGAAAATTCTGAATGTGTAAGATGCACAAAATCTCCTGGTTCTTTTATATACTTGTTTTGGAGATGTCCAAAACTGTATCGGTACTAGCAGGATGTGATAGATGTCATAAACTCTATATACGACACCTTGCTGACTCCTGATCCTGTCCTATGTCTCCTCAGGTACATAAACTGCAATGATTTGGAATATGATGAGGCAGTGGCCATAATGAGAATGCTTTTTTTTTTTTTTTGAGCTCGTAAATTAATAGCCTCTCGATGGGTATCACCTAACCCTCCTACCCTTGGGGACCAGGTACAGGAAACGGATGAACACATGTTGTTTGAGAAATATACTTATCTTCAATGTAATGGATCTCGGAAGTTTGAGAAAATATAGAAACAATGGATAGATGCCCCATGCTCCAACTTCGGTTGAAAATGGAGAGCAGGGAATACTTGCTTTTTTTCTTTTCTATTTTTTTTTTTCATCTCCGCTCAAATGTTTTCAGGAAAGGTCGGCTACTTTTCCTTAAATATACTATTAATAGCATGAGTGTAGTGGTTCATTTGGGATATTGTACTCTAAGATTCAATGTGGGATGAAATGGTGGAGGGGAGAGGAGAGAGCGAGAAGGAAATTCTCTTTTTTTGGTGTTTTTTTTTTTTTTCTCTCCTGGTTGTTTCTTTTTCTTCCCTCCCTCTCTTGAATACTTTTTGAAAGGCTAGATGATAAACTAAAAATGCTGTTGATTATGCTGATTTATTTGTTTTTCTCTCTTTGTGTATATTTATGCTACATTTTGCTCTCTTTATTTTTTTAAATGTGTTATAAAAATGTTCAAAAATAAAATCTGATTAAAAAAAAAATATATATAATTTATAGGTTATATTGGAGATATGTATCATGCAAACATTACATTATTGCATCCTTTTTAAAAGGTTTTTTGCTGATGCTTACTGTACCATCATTTTCATTATATCAATACATACATATATACATACATACATACATACATATAAAACCTTAATTGGTACTTGGTCGTTGCACAGCTTTGAAATCAATAGCTTGGGTTGTGTTGCTTGCGGTATATTTTCTACCAGGTTACTGTGGATAGCTTTACTGAAAGGCTTCAGATATAGTCATTCAAATTGTCGAATGTAAATGTAAATTCTAAGCTCATTTACAGCTCTGAGATTCAGACCCTAATTCTTTTGCATTGAGCTCAGTTTCAAACTATAATATGTGTAATGTACATGCAGGTTAAGTACTGCAATTTAAAAAAAAAAATGATGCCACAAATCCATTTCTGCATTTGTGGTTTGGAACAACATGTTCTTGAGAATTATGCCTTTATTAGGCTTTGAACAAGAGCCATGGGATCTGTGAAGAAATATCAGGAAATACATTTGTATGCGTGTGCAGGATTTGTTCAGATCAGATATAACAATTTTAAAATGTGAATGCAACCAAAGGCAGAGCTATAACAATCTTTCCACAATTATGAAACATTTCTCAAATATTTATAAATAGTTATAAATAAATACAGTATCTCAGATATGTCCATGATTGTCTCTAGACCACATTTCACACCTGATCGATTTTTTTGCTTGAAGCTTGTAGCTCCAAAATGTTCAACAAGTCAAATCCCATTCATTTCAATGACCCCTGTTCATATCTGAGTGTTCTGTCACATGTTCTGTAACATGTCGCTTAAAACAGTACACAAGCACCTACAGCAAGTCAAGGACGAGAGTTCTCAATCTCACAGAGATCAGGGCCTGGTAATTTTCCCCAGAAACATTTCATTCCTCAACAGCACTTCCTTGCCTTGTGTTAACATGCATTATGTTCCGTGTTAATGAGCGATGAGATCCTATTCAAAATAAATGAGCCATTCTAAACTGAAAACATGCAATGAGTGTGTCATGTTAGTTTGTAATACACCGTTTTATATGCTTATTGTGTAAATATAAAACTTTAATAGCAGAAAGTTAAAAATTAATGGGCTGCCAACACACTCTGAAGTGCCTTAAATTGCATATAAATCTAAATGCAACACATCTGACATGGCAAGGTGTGCCAATAAGTAGGAAGATCAATAGACATACATAGCAGGCATTAGGCAGGTGACACATTTATCCAACTGCAGATCATTTAAAGTGTTACTAAACCCAGGAAACTGCATTCACTATATCTGATCTCCCACAGTACACAGAACATTGAAATGTAATTATTTTAGTAAATATAAACTGCTAAATACCTTTTCTCATCAGCAGTAGCAGTCTTGTGACTTCTATCAGTGTCCGGCTGAGCACTGGTTAAAGCTTGTAAGAGGAGTGTTCAATCTCCTCTGACTGTCCTATTAGGCTGTATGACCCCCTGACCCTCTGACTGTACAGTGCTGATTGGCCCTGTGCTGATTAGGGATGATCGAACGGTTCGGGGCGACCATCGGTTCAACCTGAACATTGGGTGCTCGAAATTCGGCCGAATTCCAAACTTTTTGCGGTAAAAGTTCGGAATTCGGTCACCAGAACCGCCCAAACTGCAATGGGACAGGAAGTGGGCTTTAAAAGCCCGTGATTGGCCTGGAAACGTCAGTAAAAGCCAATGATGGGGCAGGAGTCTGCTAGGAACGTGATTGGAGTGACTATGGGGACCAGAGGCCAATCAGGAGTGAATACGCCCCCCAGTATATAACATAGCCCCGCCTAACCGCTAGCACTGCAATACAGAGGCTTTGGAGTGGAGAGTGAGAGAGTTGAAGCATTTGTGTTTCTCCTACTGTGTTAAACAACGTTGCTGCATAGCCGATTGCTTGTAAAGCTCCATATCAGCAGAAGAGCATTCGGCTTACAGAAAGATTGTCAGTGTAGTTAGAAATACAGCGATTGTGTGCTGTTTGAGTTAGAAAAAAAATAAAAATTAAAGGGACAGTGTCAGTTAGAAATTATCTTATGCTGTATGGAGCTGTTCTTTTAGTGTGAGGAAAGGGATATGCAGTGTAGTTAGGGTACTATATACCACTATAGTTAGATTCAATAATCTAGTTTTTGTAGGGATACTTTTAAGTGTCAGGGTTCCGTCTAGTGAGCACGTTGCACTGCTGATATATCTACAGCAGGTATACGTGCTTGCTAGTCAGCTATTGTGCAAAATACATTTCAGCGATACACACATCTGCTGTATTTAGCGACAACTTTGGGTCGCATAGCAGTGTGCATTTTGCAGGTGAATTTCACTGTGCAGAGTTGCCAAAGCCTCAGTGACAACTATACATAAATTAAAATTCATCACAAAAAAAACTGATTATTTTTCTTAGAATTTCAGTAGCGCAGGGATGGTGTTACCCTCCATTCATAAAATGCAAATAAATAAAGTGCATAAATTGCATAAATAATCCAAAACATTCAACTAAGCAAGAACAGAGTACTTCAAAAGTCTTTGTTTATGTAGCGCCAGAGCAATACACAGTGCCTTTAATGCAGGGTCATTGGTGTCAGTTATAGAAACCACCGTACAATGTCACCACCACCAGCTTTGGCACTACATAAACAAAGACTTTTGAAGGACTCTGTTCTTGCTTAATTGGATGTTTTGGATTATTTATGCAATTTATGCACTTTATTTATTTGCACTTTATGAAAGGAGGGTAACACCATCCCTGCGCTACTGAAATTCTAAGAAAAATAATCTGTTTTTTTTGTGATGAATTTTAATTTATGTATAGTTGTCACTGAGGCTTTATCAACTGTGCGATGTGAAAATCACCTGCAAGACGCACACTGTTATGCGACCCAAAGTTGTCGCTAAATAAAGCAGATGTGTGTGACACAGAGTAGCAAAGCCTTTTGCAGTGGACTTAAAGCCTCACGGACAAGTTAATACCTGTTCTTGTTGTAAGCGTTAAGTCTACTGCAAAAAGCGTCACACACAACTGCTTTATTAGGAGCAAAAGTGGTTAAAATGGTTATGCAAATAAGTAATTTTTGAAGGTGTGGCATGCTATAATTCTGGTTCTGGACATGCTACAGAGCAGAAACTTCACACGTACACTTTTTAGACTTTTTTTTTACACAAGAGGTACATATGTGAACAGCACTGATTCTCGTCATCATGCATTCCCAGCACTGGGCTTAGAGGGGGAGGAGTAAGGGGTTTTGGTTCATGGATCTCACTTTGCTGTGCTCTCCTGACCTCCTGTAAAATCATACCTTTTGTGCTGTGGATTGTGGCACAGCCTTATAAGAGTTGATGTGACAACTCCCAGACACAGTTAACATTCCTTCACTATAAGCAACTGCTTGCTGCTTTGTTTGTGGCTGGTGATAATTAGGAAGAAGCTCTGAGTGGTGGGAGCAAGCTATGTGAAGGTGGAGAATCCAGTTTCTCTCCTGGCCCGGCAAGAGGGAAACTGTGGCCCAGTACAGAACAATGGTCTGGCGGTTGGGGAACACTGCCCTAGGAATGAATCACTCACTTACATATTTTTCTAGTAATCCAATGTCCCACCAATTGGATAATTGTTTTTCCAAAATAAATCCTAAGGGGTCTATTTATAAAGCAGGGAATGTGCCTTTCATGAATATTCTCTGGTGAATGAGATTGGAGAAGAAGCGGTTTAACCTTAAGCTGCGTGGGGGGTTTTTCACTGTCAAGGCGATAAGGATGTGGAACTCTCTTCCACAATTGGTGGTGTCAGTGAGGAGTATTGATATTTTTAAATGACTCTTGGACATTAATCCTAGTGCACACCACATGCAAGGGTATGGGAAATGATTATCGACACTGACACACATACACCTACACAGGTTGAACTGGTTGGACTATTGTCTTTTATTCAACCTTACCTATTATGAAACTATGGATAGCCATCCAGGTGCAAGTGTTTTAAATAGGAGTGACTGAATTATCACCAGCAAAAATTTGTTAAAGCAACATTCTCTGCTTCATAAATAGAACTCTAAGGCCCCTTTCACACTGTCCGTCCGTCGGACTCCGTTTATCTCAGCAGGAGATCGATCCGCCGATCCCCCGCTGAGCAGGAGGATGACAGCTGTGTCTCCGCACTGTGTGCAGAGACACAGCTGTCTTTTCCCCATGCATCTCTATGGGGAAATTGGATGGGAACGGACCGTCGGTCCGTTCCCATCAGATCCGTTCCGATCCGCTGGATGGATGGAAAATTGGGTTTCCCTCTGTCCAGATTTGACGGATCGGATCGGATGTCAACAGACATGTCTCTGCTGACATCCGATGCCCCATAGGGATGCATGGGGGGGGACCGTTCAGATCCGCTAAAAAAAACGTACCGGCGGATCTGAATGGTCCGCCTGTGTGAAAGAGCCCTTAGTGTTTAAATGCACCCTCTAAATCATCTGCATTACATCCAGTTGATTGTAATGTTGTGTTAGCTGATGTAACAGGACAGTTTTTTTTATTTGTTCTTTTTTTTTTGTGTATGAAGTTTGGAGTTACATATTCATATTTCAGATATAACAATACCAACACCATTGTATTCACTACAAATTATTTTAGATTTCCCATTAAAAGGAGTGAACTAAAAGTATTTGTTATATATAATCTTAATTCTACTTCATCAAGAATACAGCCATCAACGCTGTAACAGACAGTAATTTAGGCACTGAAATGTTCAACTGATTTGCACAATGTATACATCGACCAAAAACCATTTACCATAAAAACCAAGGATCCAGGGGTGGGAAGGGAAAGAGCAGGGATGGGGGTAGAATGGAAAATTAAGGAAAAGTGAAAAGGAAGGGAAGCAATTACAGATGAGTGTATCAAGTGGCAACAATTAAGAATAGGGAGTATGTAGGCAATCAAATGGCTTACATAGTTCAAACAAAAATTAATGCATGCACAGGCACAGAGGGTGCAACCTTGCTATTAGTAAAGTTAATCTTTACTGTAAGTAGAAAAAAAGGTAAAATTGGCAACTATAAAATAGTGATCTTGCTAGGCTTGAACCAGCTATTAAACAAAATAGAGGGAGGACACAAGTACAACAATGTTTCCAGAGGTTATGTACTGGAACTTTATTTGTGACATATAGGTGATTAGATGGCCAATAGAGATGTGCCGATCATCCCCTCTTCAGTTCACAGCAGAACTCAATGGGGTTCTAATCCGAACCCCATTGAAGTCTATAGGAGCCGAAACAGGAAAAATCAAAAGTGCCAATTTTTAAGGCTTATATGTAAGTAATTGGCCATAAAAGGGATATGGGGGTCTGCATACTGCCCTGGGGAGCATGTATCAATAAGAAAAAAAAAAAGGATTGTTTTTGCAGTTGCAGTGATTTTATTTATGCTTAAAGTGCAACAATATAAATGAAAACATCCTTTAAATATAGTGCCTGGGGGGTCCCGTTAATGTGCCTGTGAAGTGGTGCATCTATATTATGCATAAAGCATTCTACAACAAAAAATGAATTTTCTAAAGAAAAAAAAAACAAATCAAATCACATTTAAAACGACTCACGGTTACAATTGCCGACAGCTGGCTATTGGAAAAAATAAAGAAAAAAATGACCACGTCAAAAAAAAAAAGACATGGGGTAACCTCCCAAAATATATACCAGACACTTATCCTGGCATGCAGCCTGGCAGGTCAGAAAAGGGGAAAGGGGGGGGGGTGGAGGGTGTGAGCGTGTTCTCCTCCCCAAACCATACCAGGCCACATGCCCTCAACATGGGGGGGGGGGGTGTGGTTGCCCAACGTAACATTACTAGATGGCCCGCCCCTTTCCTATTTAAGAAATGTCAATGCGCGGAGGGGGCATACGGCAGGAGGCCTCCCAGGAGGTGGAGCGTTTTTCATTTTTTCCCCCAATACCCATACACATGGGGGGGGGGTGGGATATGGGGGATCTTCCATATTCGAATAAGTCCCCTGCCCGCAGACCCTGACAATCACGGCCCAGGGTTGTCGGGAAGAGGCCCTTGTCACCCTCCTCATGTTAAGGGCATGTGGCCTGGCATGGTTCAGAAGAGGGGGGTGCTCGCTTCCCCCCCCCCCTTCCTGACCTGCCAAACTGCATGCTGTGATCAGGTTCTGGTATAGATTTTGACCAGGGGACCCCATGTGGTTTTTTTCTTTTTTTTTTTTTTTGCCGCCAGATTTTTTTTTCTTTCCTATTAGATTTTTCCCAGTTAACACCCTGCAAATTCAGGTGTTTGGTGAACGAGCTCGAGCCGAACTGTTTGCCCATCCCTAATGGCCAATGATGTATTTTGCTTTGGTAATACAAGCAGGATGTCCAGATCCCAAAAAAAATGTTATGTTTGGAAGTAGTGGAGAAGAACCAGCACCTAGATGATATTAATCCAGTCAGCAAAAGTCAGTGGTTGGGGGCCGGGGCTTTTTCCGAAAGGCCGGAATGGGACCTTTGATTGTATTAGGAAGATGGGATAAAACACTCCACTCCACAAGATTTTTTGATTGGGATGTATTATGCAGTAAATAAACTGAAGGGTCGCTTGGAAGGTCAGCAACAGTCCATTACAGGCTAGGAACTTACCATCCCTTTTTGGTAAAGTAGCACATCTGGAGTAAACAGCATCCCTCATCACCTCCTGCTTCCCTGTAGACACTGAGCCCAGTTCACTGCTGCAGAAATGCTAGCACACCTGGCTGCCACCAGACCACCTGACTGCTTGCTTCTCCCAGTCTCCTGACTGACACACATGGAGATTTCCCAAGGCAAGGTTGGATGAAGACCTGGCACACCGCTGTCTTTAAGAAAGCACTGCTACAGCTGGCAGTCTCTCCCCTTGTCTGTTCCTGCACCATGCTGATCTACTCACTGTCTCTCGTTGCTCTCTCTGCTGCCTCTCTGGCTTGAATGCCTCCAACTGCCTGCTGTGGTGGGATCCTTTCAGGCAAGCCTCCCAATCCCCAGCCCAAGGTAAAACCCCTCGCTGACAGGGGTCCCTGTAGGGCCACTAACAGCCTCCCTCAGCTTTGCTTCTCCATCTTCCACCCAACTCCCCTGCTGGCATGGTTCATTCCTAATTATGGGCTTCTCAGGCCCCTGCCAGGCCCACTTCTGGGGAATTGGCTGAGGGCCCATAAATATTCAAGGCAACCCTCCTAGCTTCCGCCTACTATCTTCTAGAATGTTCTCTAACATTCTAGAAACAGTGGGAGGCCCCAGAGAGCTGCCCTGGCCTCTAATAACCCTGACTCAGATTTATCCCAGGGACAGGGATACTCTCACCACTAGTAGCACACACTAGAGGGTGCTAGAATAGAAAAGGCATAACATGGTTGGAGAATCTTGTCTATTTAGTGAGGAGAAAATGTGCACCCTTTCCCATGTAATTTATTTGTACATTGTTGTTCATGTCAGTATAGTTTTTATTATTTTTGAGGATTTTCTGTATTGCCAGACATTTTAAGGGTCTACTTATGGAAATTGGAATTAATGGTCAGAAAGTATAATAGTTCAGATAAGTATTGTGTCCTGATGTTTTAATGTCTGATGGTTTACTATGAAAATGTGTAGTAACCCATTTCAAGAATTGCAGTCAGCAAAATAAAGCATGATTAAAGAACGGTTGACACTGGTTACAGCCCTCTGCATGTTGAGCTCTGATTTATTAAAGTATAATTCCAGACCATTCTTAATATTTGGATGGAGCGAAGGGGAGTTACAAGTTCTGCCAGTTTTTCCTTTTTCTAAATCAGAAGAAATAATGGGGCACTGGTTCACTTGGTATAGGTTGGATATTGCTGAATATAAGGTTAAATATTCAGGCGGAATATCCATTTGCCAGCTTTTCAAAAGCTAATAGTCATACAAAGCTTTATAGGTCAGATCAGCTTAAAAATAGAGAGGACAGTGCCAAGCCAGAAGCATAAGGTTTGTGTTTTTATCACATTTCTATATTTCAAAAAAGTCAGTGCATTTTGGGGGTTCATAAATAGCCCCTAATCAGGGCTTTTCATGGTCTTGTCTGGGATTTAGGGGCCAGTGGCTATAGCAATAGAGAGGTTCACAAGTAGTCAGCTTAAAATATACAAACAGATCCCCCTAGCGGATGAGCTCTTCCGCCCACACGACGAGCAGGGTCCAAGGACTAGCCTTACTAGAGCTCCTGATGGTGAAGATGGATTTTCACTGCTTGTTAATGCGAGGTCATTACCCTCTGGATTGCCCCAGCAGGAAAAGAGCAAGTGAGGATCAGGTAACAAATGCGGACAAGGAAGAAGCAGAAGTGTAGTCAATGAACAAATCAAAAGGTTAGTAACGAGTAATAGCTGGATGAGATCAGGCGGAAGCGTAGAATGTACAAGCCAAAGGTCAATAATGAGTGGAAGCAAGGATAAGGACAGCAGCAGATATGCAAGGAGCAAGATATCAGCTAGAAAGGGCACAATAATCTGGCAAACAGGAGATGCAGAGACATGGCTTAAAGCAGGAAGTTCGTGGATGAAGCAAAGGGTTCAAGGTTCACCAGAAACAAAACACAAAGCAAGGTTGTCCACTGAATCAGGCAGGGAGCTGTCAATCATCCCTGATGGCACAGCAGAAATTGCAACAGCCAGCCACCCACCACAGAGGTCATAGGTTCAGATCTGAATCCTGACAGGGCTTAAGATAACAGATTTCAGTACCTATGAAGCTTAAAAAATTCCTGGTGGAGACTACAAGAGGCCATGCTGACACACATTGTGCGGGGATGAATGAGGTTAAGGTGTGGACCAAACATTGCCTGTATGGATGAATGCTCTAACATTTACCTGTTTGACGGGATCAAGCATTAGTTATAATACTGCTATTATACATGTCAGATTTCCATGGTCTATGGCTGTTGAGGACGCTGGCAAGTGCATGCACACAGTTTAAAAAAACTGTGTAGGGGCTCCTCCACAATACAGAACTTAAACCAGGCCCTTTAGGTCTGTATATATTTTAACAGACTCCATGCAAAAAATAAAAAGGGTGCTTATCAGAATCTGGAAGCCCACTTGAACAATTGGCATTAATTAGCAAGGATGCAGTGGGTAACTGAAGGAGACTGGAAAGAGGCTGGAAAAATCAGTAGCAGTAAGGTGCACAGAGGGGTGAAAAAAGTGAAAACAGTATTTTAGGAAAGAAATAAAACATGGCACACAGAAGGAAGACCAGGTGAAGATTGAAGCGCCTGTGGCCAGTTGAAGGTGTTGGACACGCAAGTCTGTCTTAACGTGCTAATATGTAGTTCACTGTTTTATACCACTTTAGGGCTTAAATCTACTAAGTGAAAAGATATGTAGAAAGCTGGATTAAATTTGCATATTTAAAGAGGAAGTAAACCCTCCTCAGGAAGTTGTACCTATAGGTAAGCCTATATTAAGGCTTACCTATAGGTACTGTAAATATCTCCTAAACATGCACCGTTTAGGAGATATTTACCTTTAATGCAGCCAGTGACGTCACTGGCGCATGCGCTCTGAAGGAACGGCAGATCGTGCCGTTCCTTCAGAGCCCTGTGCCGTGACCGTCGGCTCCCGCGCGCGTGCGCAGGAGTGACGTCACCGCGGCTCCGGCCAATCAGATGGCCGGATGCCGCGATCCCGGAAGACGGGCGACTATACATGTCGCCCGTCATACAGGTAAGCGGACGGCACGGCGGGGGCTCGTTCTAAGGTAAGTATTTCATAATGAGCTAGTATGCGATGCATACTAGCTCATTATGGGTTTCTCTTTCAGGATGTAAAGAAGAGAAAATTTTTTTTTCTCAGTGTACAACCTCTTTAAAAAATGTCAACATGCACACCTTAAAGGTCTTCATAGGATAAAATATCTATATACTTTTAGTGACATGTGAAGGAAATGTGCAATCTAAGACAAATTTTTAATTAGCAGTTTATGTGAACATTTTTTTTTTTTTATTCCATTAAAGAAAATAATACATGTGGGAAAAAAAAACACAATTTGAAAAGGATATGCAAAAATCTACACAAGTACACAACATTTTGAGCATAGTGTACCAAAAAATGTTTGTAAGAAATTCCTATTCCACACAGCATCACCTTGTCAAGAATCTTCTGTCCAAGCATTGGGGCATTTTAAAGAGCGATAGAATTTTAGGCCCTTTATTACCTGATGATTCTTCTGTCACCTTTAGGGGAGCACCCTTCTTAGGTTACAAATTGCTCCAAACATTGTTGAACTTCCAAAAAAAAACGACTTTTTTCTTTCAAATTAAAGTTTTTTTTCCTTGCAGAAAGTGTGCAGTTTTTGAACTCAATTATTTGAAAAATAGGAAATATACTACGTTTACTTCCAATGTCCCTTCTAAATCTTATGACATTGAATCTTTTCTGACCTGCACGTCTAAAAATGTGGTCTATCTTATTACATGCCTGTGTGGTTTGCATTATGTGGGCCGCAAGGCTAGAACCTTTCAAATAAGGATGAATGAACATATTGCGAACATCCGCAAGGGTTTTCTTAAACATAGTTTATCAAAACACTATGATCAATGTCATAATAGGAATCCGAGCGGTACGTCCTTTATGGCTATTGATGTGTTTAACCCACATTGGAGAGGGAGCCATGTCAGAAGAGAAATTTCCAGGTTGGAAACTAAGTGGATTTATTGGCTGAAATGTTACGGGTTACAGACCCTTTGGGTTAAACATAGAGTGGGATGTTAATGCATTGATTAATAGGGATGGCCTTGCGTTTCGCCCTGCGGTCGTTTCACGGTGAAGTTTGCTTGTTCGCAACCCGCCGATTTTGCGAACATATGGCTTTGTTCGCGGCGGCCATATTAGTTTACATTGGAGAGAACTTTGACCCATGACACAGCCATCAGGTGGAACGGGACAGCCAAATGAAACATTGCAGCACATGGACATACCCCCTACCTTTATAAATAGACCTGACCTGGCAGCCATTTCACATTCTGCTTTTTGTCAGTGTAGGGAGAGGTTGGCTGTGTGCAGAAGGGACAGACTGTTAGTGACACAAATTGCTCTGTTAAGGTCCACAAAAGTCCTTTTAAGGGCTGGTATTTGGTATAGGTGTACTGTCTCTTTTGTCAGTGTAGGGAGAGGTTTGCAGTGTGCACCAGGGACAGATCGTCAGTGACACAAATTGCTCTGTTAAGGTCCATAAAAGTCCTTTTAAGGACTGGTATTTGGTATAGGTATACTATTCTTTGCTGTGCAGTACACTATATAGGGGTGTAATACACTTATAATATACTTTCTAGTATAGAAAGCATATTATAGTAGATTTGTATTGTGCACTGTGCAGCATTGTGACTGATGTGGTGAACGTTTCTGCAGCAATACTACAAACAGTGACAAAAGCACTTTTAAAAAAGTATTATAACTGGTGTGATAGACCAGTGGCCCCCCAATACCACATATTGAAGTGGGGTGTTATTTAACAGTATACTTTTATAACAGTGTATTTTAGTTCTGCAAACATGTGGCCTCTTTTGCTGCGTTAACTCTGCTACACATAGTGCCAAACTTACTGGCCAATTTTTTGTACAACTGGTGTGATAAACCAGTGGCCCCCCAATACCACATATTGAAGTGGGGTGTTATCTGAGTATACTTTTATAAGTGTATTTGTGTCCTGCAACAATATTGCCACTTTTGCTGCGTTAACTCTGCTACACACAGTGCCAAACTCACTGGCAAATTCTTTGTACAACTGGTGTGATAGACCAGTGGCCCCCCAATACCACAGATTGCAGTGGGGTGTTATTTAACAGTATACTTTTATAACAGTGTATTTTAGTCCTGCAAAAATGTGGCCTCTTTTGCTGTGTTAACTCTGCTATACACAGTGACCACAGTTACTGGACAATTTTTTGTAGAACTGGTGTGATAAACCAGTGGCCCCCCAATACCACAGATTGAAGCGGGGTGTTATATACCTTGTTCCACATATATTGCGCTTCTCTAGAGACTTTTGTCACTTGGTATTTTAAAAAATGACAGGCAGAGGAAGAGGCAGGCCCTTATGCAAGGGTGGTAGGGGTAAAGCAGGAGCAGTAGGCCGGAGCCAAAGTGTGAAGTTTCAGAAGGTGCGTTTGATTACGTCAAAGGACGCACCAGACTTGGTTGAGTGACTCACTCAGCCTTCCTCTTCTGCACCCTCCTTATCCTCACCGTCTTCACTCTCTGCTGTGTGCACCCCCAAAGACACCACCACCATATACCCTCCGCTTGAGTCACTGGAATTATTTTCCGATCCATCACAAGACATTTGCGATGCGCAGTCATTGTTGGCATCGGATCAGAAAGAGGAGGTAGCAACAGCCTCCACTCAGCAGTCTGACGACAGTACCCAGATCAGCCCAGGGAGGTTGGTCCCCGCTTTTGCTGCCTACTCCGAGATCTCGAATGTTAGTGGTGGGGAAGGTGACGTGGATGATGACGTGTCTATGGACGTCACATGGGTGGCCACAAGAGAGGAGGGGAGTTCAGAGGGAGAGAAGGACCAGCAGATAGGGAGGAGAAGCAGGTGGAACTTGCATTGCACAGGAGGGACAAAGCAGACTGCAAATGTATCAGAAGTGAGCCATCAACCATGTACAGTCACATCTGGCGCTCCCAGGACACCGGCACATGGCTCCACAGTGTGGGCTTTTTTTAATGTGTCCGCTGCTAACAACAGTGTTGCCATTTGCAGCCTTTGCAGTCAACGCATAAGTCATGGTAAGCCCAACACTCACCTAGGGACGACCGCCTTAAGAAGGCTCCTGAACTCCCATCACCGAGCCCAGTGGGAGCAACGCCATCAGAACCCACAAAGCCAGGCTCTCACAATCCAGCCTCTTCTCCTTCTCTCCTCACAATTGTCCTCCACTCCACCTTCCATCATGCCGTCCTCACGTTGTTCTGGAAAAAGGCAGGCTTCCGTGGCCCAAATGTTGGAGCGTAAAAAAACGACGAAGCCGGAGTACCCTCTTGCCCAATGTTTGACTGCTAAAGATTGTTAAATCCTATCACTTAGTACCCAGTGTTGGTGGCCATCATCCTGATAGACAGATACAAAAAGGGTACCCCCAATGGTTTGGGACTTTACATGCCACTAAAACACTGACAAATTTGACAAAAAAGTATAAAAATTCAATTTTATTACATAAAGAAACCAACAATATTTACATTGACATAATTATATATATCCAGCAGACAGCTGGATATGCAAAGAGTTAAAATTGCATGCAACAACAGACCAGTTTCCGTACAGAAGACTCCTAGGCACCATTGGTGGAGAGAACCAGACCGGACCCTGCGCGTTTTGGGTATAATACCCTTCTTCAGGGGTAAAACCAAAGTTCAATACACTAATTATACCAAAGGAAGTCCTCCTATAGAGATAACTGGGCTGTCAATTAAAACGGTATTCACCGAAAGAGGAGTGCCAAGTCTCCCATAAGCATAGTTCACGGGGAAAGAGAACAGTGTGGAAAAATGGCTGGTAGGCGGCAAGACCGTGGGCACCACAATGATCCACAGTTAGTCCTAAATGGTCCTTAATGGGCATATAGGCCAGTATGGAGTACCTGCCATAGATAAGTATTTTTCCTGGCTAGAGGTCAGCAAAGTGTAATGGAAGTATTAGTCCAGGACGTGGAGTATTCCTGCGTCTTTCTTGTGAGAGAGATGGCAGCCGGAACTGATAGCCCGCCAACTACTGCCATATCAACTGGTGGACTCGGAGGCCTTTCAGAAATTTGTGACCATGGAAGGTCCCAGGCAGGAAATATTTCTCACAGAAGGGCATTCCAGAGCTGTATGGCCATGTTCAGCGGCAAGGGAATGTATCTCTGGCACACAGTGTCGGTGCCAAGATACATCGGACCACAGACACATGGTCTAGCAAACACGGGCAGGGAAGGTATATCACTTTTACTGCCCACTGGGTGAACCTTCTGACGGCCGTCAAGCATGTAAACCGTGGCACCCGTGTAGATTTGGTTTTACTGCCACGGATTTCATGCAGGCCTGCCTCTTCTTTTCCTCCTCTTACTCCATCCTCCCTCTCCTCCTCGGCTGACTCCTCCTTTTCCGCTGCTACCGTCTCTTCCACTGCACTGCCCAAGATCCCCAGAACCTATTCCACATGCCAGTTGAGACGTTGCCATGCTGTGCTGCATCTGTTGTGCCTGGAAGCCAAGAGCCAGACAGGTCCTGCACTCCTTTCAGCTTTGCGTTCACAGGCAGATCAGTGGCTGACACCGCACAATTTGATAGTTGGTAAAGTGGTGTGCAACAACGGTGCCAATCTGCTGAGCGCACTGAAACTGGGCAAAATTACACACGTGCCATGCATGGCACACCTCCTGAACTTGGTTGTGCAGCGATTTCATGCCAAATACCCTGGGGTCCAGGACGTCTTGCAGCAGGCCACGAAAATCTCGGCCCATTTCAGAAGAACTTACACAGCCATGGCTCGCCTTGCTGACATTCAGCGGCGACACAACCTGTCCGTCAGACGTCTTATTGGTGACTGCCCAACATGATGGAACTCAACGTTGCATTTGCTTGATAGGCTGCTCCAGCAGAAACGTGCGGTTAACGACTACCTGTACGAACTCTGCGGCAAGACAGGTTCTGGGGAGCTTGGGTTTTTTTCACCTCGCCAGTGGCTGCTCATGCGGGACGCATGCAGACTTTTGTGGCCATTTGATGAGATCACCAAACTGGTCAGTCATGGCCAGGACGCCATCAGTGACATCATACCTTACGCCTTCTTTCTGGAGCATGCATTGCGTTGTGTCATTGATCAAGCCGTCGAGGAGCAGGAGCAGGAAGATGAGGAAGTCGCAATGTTGGATGAATTCCCAGGGGGTGCTACTCCATCTGAGACAAGTCAACAACAGGAGTCTGAAGAGGAGTCAGAGGAGGATGGTGCTGGGGCGGATGAGGAGGAGCAAGAAGAGCATGCTTTAAACCTGTCTGGGATCCCTGGTGTTGTCCGTGGATGGGGGGAGGAGAATGAGGACGAGATTATCCTGGATGATGAGCTGGAGCCAGTCCAGGTTAGTGCGAATGGGAGCCTTCATGCTCCAGTGTTTTAACCACTTTACTACCAGTCACGTAACCTCTACGTCGGCTGACTTTGAGTGGTTATACCGGGATGATGCCTCTAGCTAGAGGCATCATCCCGGTACCGTTGTTTGAAGCCGACGGTCGGCTTTCCGTCGGTAACGATCGATGCGGCTCGGGAGCCGCTCGATCGTTACCCGGGGGGGCGGGAGGGGACGTCCCCCCCCTCCCGCCGCCTTCCGCGGCTTTGCTCGGGGCTACCGTCCCACCGGGAGCCCCGAGCACCCAGCCGGCACGTCCGCCGGCTGGATGGAGTCCCGATGAATGCCGGAAACGGCATCGATCGGGTCTCCGATGACGTAACCCGGAGGCGGCGTCCATGACGTCACGTCCGGGTTACTGTGCTGCAAAAGGCGGCAGATTTGAAAAACGGCTGTATGCAAAAATGCCGTTTTTGGCGTTTTGCATACAGGGAAGTGTAGTGGAGGGGTCTAGGGTCTTTTAGACCCTCGATCCCTCCATAAAGTGTACCTGTCACGACATATTGCTGTCACCAGGGATGTTTACATTGCTTGTGACAGCAATAAAAGTGATCAGATTTTTTTTTTTTTTAAAAACCTGTAATAAAGTTTAAAAAAAAAGAAAAAATAAATAGGAAAAAAAAAAAAAAAAAAATTTAGCCGTCCCCGTCACCGTTAGCTCGCGCACAAAAAAAAACGTATACGCAAGTCGAGCCGCAAATGAAATCGCTGTTCAAACCACACATGTGAGGTATCGCCGCGATCGCCAGAGCGTGGGCAATAATTAAAAAAAAAGAGCTACACTCTAACTCTAAACTGGTAACCGTTAAATAAATTTAAAGCGTCGCAGATTGAGATCTCTATTGACCGTAGTTTGTCGCCATCCCACGGGGGGGCGCAATTTTAAACCGTAACATGTTTGGTATCTATTTACTCGGCGTGACATCATCTTTCACAATATACAAAAAAAATGGGCTAACTTTACTGTTTAGTATTTTTTAAATGCAGCGAAATGTGATTTTTCAAATTTTTTCCAAAAAAATGGCGTTTTAAAGACCGCTGCGCAAATACCGCGTGACAAAAAATTTTGAAATGACCGACATTTTATTCTCCAGAGTCTTTGCTAAAAAAATATATATAATGTTTGGGGGTTCTAAGTAGTTTTCTAGGAAAAAATACTGGTTTTAACTTGTGAACAAAAAGTGTCCGAAATAGGGCTGGGGCTAAAGTGGTTAAGGGGGACCCCCGTATAAAAAGCATAAAGGACAAGGACCAGTACTGGGTGGCAACGTACTTAGACACCCGGTACAAAGAAAAAATGGCAGAAATGTTACCACCATCACAGAGGGCGGTCAAAATGCAGCACTTCCAGGCCTTGCTGCGAGAAATGCTGCATTCTGCTTTTGCGTGTGCTGGCAGAGGAATTTCCACTCACAGAGAAACAGTTGCAGGTAGCAATCCAACAGCGCCTGCAAGAAAAGGGCGGTTTGAAGATGTGTTTCTCACTTCAGATATGAGATTCTTTTTTCAGCTGACCCATTGACAGCTGTACTCCGGATCCAGCATCAGGGAATGCCTAGACCGACAGGTGTCCGACTACATTGGGTTAACAGCCGATGTGGACGCTCTGAGGAGTGATGAACCCCTGGACTACTGGGTGAGCAGGCTTGACCTCTGGCCAGAGCTTGCACAATTTGCAATGGAACTGTTGGCTTGCCCCCTGTCCAGTGTCCTGTCCGAAAGAACGTTCAGCGCAGCAGGGGGGATCGTGATTGATAAGCGCACTAGCCTAGCTCATGACAGTGTTGAATACCTCACATTTATAAAAATGAATGAGGCATGGATCTCTGAGGAATTCAACACATGTGACCAGTAGACCATGTTTGATTACAATTCCTCATGACAGGCCACAAATATCCGCCAGACCGCCATCCACCCACAACAATTCATGGTCCTTGTCTTCGGTAAATACAGCGGCAGAAAAGGCATTTCATGTCTATCGAATGCCTAATTTTTGGAGCCTTTTATGGCCGACACTTACCGTATATGGTAAGTGTCGGCCATAAAAGGCCCCAAAAATCATTCATTTTTATAAATGTGAGGTATTCAACACTGTCATGAGCTAGGCTAGTATGCCGGCATATAAGACGACTGGGAGTATAAGGCGACCCCCTAATTTTCCAGTTAAAATATAGGTTTTGGGCTATACTCAAGACTACCACTCTTCGGCCATTTACACCCACTAACCTGTCAGCCCAAAACAAACGTCCCTGATATCACAGCCCGCTGGATGTGCGGTAATACTGTATGTACCGTAGCTTCAGCTACATACAGTATACCGTGCAGAGGCAATCATGGAGAGTGATGTATTCTAATACAATAATGTTTCAAATTTTGGTCTTTTGGCGTCCACCCTGGTTCCCCCTAGGAGAGTATCAGGCTGCTTTGGATGGTGCTAAAAGGCAAATAGTACTCACATTTGGCAAGAGGTTTGTTTGGCTTGTGTGGGTGGTTAAAGGTTCTGTTATGCCCAGATGTATAGTCTTCACGTTGGTATAATAAATTCAAAGCCAGCTCAGATTGGCTGAGTCAGAGGTTGTAACATCCTCAGCCCACCTCTCTGACTTGGCCAATCCGAGCAGGCTTTGTATTCATTAAAAGAATACATCGCACACTGTACAATGGAACTGTTTTACTTGCCCCCCGTCCAGTGTCCTTTCCGAAAGGACGTTTCATCAGAGCAGGGGGATCATGACCGATAAGCGCACTCGCCTAGCTCATGACAGTGTTGACTACCTCACATTTATAAAAATGAATGAGGCATGGATCTCTGAGGAATTCAACACATGTGACCAGCAGACCAGGTTTCATTTAAATTCCTCATGACAGGCCACAAATATCCGCCAGACCGCCATCCACCCACAACAATTCATGGTCCTAGTCTTCGGTAAATACTGCGGCATAAAAGGCATTTCATGTCCATTGAATGCCTAATTTTTGGGGCCTTTCATGGCAGACAGTAATTTTTTCTGTCAATTCCTAATGTATCTCCAGCCACAGAATACAACGTTCTCAGCTGTCAGGTAAACCCATGTGGGCTAATTTTTGGGGCCTTTTATGGCTGACACTTACTTATCCTGTGAATGCCTAATGTACCTTCAGCCACAGAATACAACGTTCTTAGCTTTCAGGTAAACCCATGTGGGCTAATTTTTGGGGCCTTTTATGGCCGACACTTACTTCTATATCCTGTGAATGCCTAATGTACCTTCAGTCACAGAATGCAACGTTCTTAGCTGTCAGGTAAACCCAAGTAGGCTAATTTTTGGGGCCTTTTATGGCCAACACTTTCTTCTGTATCCTGTAAATGCCTAATGTACCTTCAGCCACAGAATACAAAGTTCTTAGCTGTCAGGTAAACGCATGTGGGCTAATTTTTGGGGCCTGGAATGACCAACACTTACTTCTTTATCCTGTGAATGCCAAATTTTTCAGACTGGAATTGAAAATCAATGGGTCTGTAAACCTTCCACCAAATTGTGGAATGGATGCGGACCCATTTTACAGATGGGTGAATGGACCCTATATGTATTTGACATGTATTTACCGGCTGCTGTCAGTTCTGGCTTATTTAGGAAAAAAATAAATAATTTTTTTTATGTAAAAAAAAAAGAAATACATTTTTACGGCAACTTTTCAAATTGCAATACTTCTGTTATGACATTGTCCTTGTGGTGGGATTATTTGTGGCTGAAAATATGACCTAAAGGTTTTTAAAGTTCGTCTCCCATTAAAGTCAATGGGGCCCGCCGCAAACTTGTGGTTCGCAGACATTTGAGAAAGTTTGCGGTTAACGTTCGCAAACCGCCCCGGCCGCTGTTCGTCCGTCACTATTGATTAACAATGGTTAAATTTTTCCATCTGTCGATAGATCCTTTTCTACAATTTTATATGCTTTCCCTCCTTTTTCCTTTTTATATTATTTCATTTTATCCATTTGGATTTTTTTGCAATTTTATTTAGGGTTTTATGAATATTAATATTAGTGTTTATGTCCTACACTATGGCTAGTTAATATCAGTTGCATATGGTGTCTTTGTCCACTAGTTGCCGCTATTGCCGTCTGGCCTCCACATCTGACAACTTTCTTTATTTTAGTATGTATTTTTAATGATCTGGCCACCTCTTTTTTTTCTAATTTATTTGTGCTTGATATTGATTTATGCCAGTTGGGATTAATATCTTTTGTTTTTGATTTTTTCTCATGGAGTGCGGATAGATGTGCTTCCGGGTAAGACTTCGGCTGGTCTTTGCTGGCTCTCCCCATGGAACGCACCATCTGTGACGTAGTTCCATTTCAGGGTCTGGCCTGAGTCTGTTTTTACCAGCTCTTGCCATGAATGCACAGTTTATGTTGTGAATCCAGTTCTGGTACCGTTGATATAAAAAGATGTTGCGCGTATGCAGAGCCATGCCTCCTGATGACGTCTGTGACAAAACGTGTAGGGAGGAGCTGGTTCTGCGCACACATCTTCACGTCTTGAGGTGGGCCATTTTGTTGGATTGAAACACTGTTTATCCATATACTACAAGTGGAAAAAAAGGAAGGAATGAGTGCACAGGAATTTTTGGGAGGTAAAATAGTAAAAATAAAAAGGCTTTGACTCAGTAGTCATTTAAACAGAGATGCAGCCAAACACCATAGCGAAGCTATGTGGATATATGGCAAGGATTGAAATCAGCGCAACCACTGTGAGTTAAAATTACTATTTAGATGTGTGTTATAATTCAAAATATGACTGTAAAGTGAAAAAATATTTGTGTGAGAGATATGTGTATAAATTGAAAATATATAAACTGATTAAAGTGCTAATGTGACTATATATTACGATCTATGGAGTATAATATGCTCAAACCAAAAATAATAATAAATTATCAAAAAATCTTCCAATAACAAAGTGCAAGTGCATACATCAAAGGAAAAAGTGCTTATGCAGTGCAATACTTCATATCAATCAATATAAGTGAAAACACAAAGTTCATCAATTAAAGTCCTTATTATAATCCTCCAGTGACAAAGTGCAAGTAGTGCTGATCATCCAATTATAAAGTGCCTTTCAGTGCTCCTTATAAACCAGCAAACGCACCTAAGCAGCAATCGGTTGTAATATGGAAACCTATCTCCTTACACTTCACCCAATCCCTTCAGGATGGATCTCATCTCACGTACAGCCACATAGAAAAACAGAGGAAGGGATGCCACACATAGCGTGATACTGTGTATTACTTCTTTATTTAAGCAATATTAGTGGTAAACAACTCACATTTGTTGGGTTCTGCCTGGTTGAAGCATAAGGAGAGAGGTTTACATATTACAACCGATTGCTGCTCAGGTGTGTTTGCTGGTTTATAATTTAACCAGCTCAACTTCTGGTGAGTTTACCCAGAGAAGCTATACGAACACTGTGGTGGAAGGATTTTCACTAAGGAGCACTGAAAAGCACTTTATAATTGAATGATCAGCACTACTTGCACTTTGTCACTGGAGTATTATAATAAGGACTTTAATTGATGAACTTTGTGTTTTCACTTATATTGATTGATATGAAGTATTGCACTACATAAGCACTTTTCCTTTGATGTATGCACTTGCACTTTGTTATTGGAAGATTTTTTGATAATTTATTATTTTTTTTGGTTTGAGCATATTATACTCCATCGATCGTAATATATAGTCACATTAGCACTTTAATCAGTTTATATATTTTCAATTTATACACATATCTCTCACACAAATATTTTTTCACTTTACAGTCATATTTTGAATTATAACACACATCTAAATAGTAATTTTAACTCACAGTGGTTTGCGCTGTTTAACTTGTGGTTAAACATACAAGAAACTACTCAGTTAAGACAATTTATGTTGCTGTTTTGTGCATCCTATAACCCTAATATTTTTACCCTGGAAAACTGAGCCAATACCCTTATAAAAAAAAAAAAAAAAGAAGAAGCTTTATTGGATACACCTCTCCTAGGAATCACAAGAGTGCGGTAGTTTTACAATCCTGTGACCAACAGTAGGCTAAAGCTAATGTCACAGAGCTGGTCTGAAAAGATTCCTGACCATATGGTTGGGATCCGCCAAGAAGTCTGGACCAGCAGCTGGCTCAGCCTCTCAGCAAGCTGCTCCCACCCCCTCAACAGCCCAGCACTGGAGTGGCATCCCAGAGAGTCAGTGATTGACAGTCACCAGCTCTCTGCAGGCTGAAGACCGAGAGCTGAGAGATCAGAGGTGTTTGATTGTGCAGTTCTCTTAGAGAACGTAGGGGTCAGCTGCAGCTGGAATCGGTGCTGCAGTCATCTAGGTGAGTATGATTTTTTTTTTTTTTTTTTTAAATTCATACTTCTCTTTTAATGCCCAACTTTGGGAGATCTGAAAGTTTTCACAGCCCCACTGCAAGGATTAAATACTAGTTTAATGTAGAGGAGAGTAAAAGCATTTACTCACCTGATCTTCTACTCCCTTGGCACTCCCTCATGCTCCAGTGTGGACTGTCTCTTAACATCCATTGCAGGGCTATGGACATCAGGACTGCTGGAGCATGGGACAGAAAATGTCAAGGCAACTAATCTAGCAGCATGGAGGAGTAGAGGACCAAGTAAATAAATACATTTTTCATGCCCCCCTGGACCTAAACAAGCAGTTAACCCTTGCAGTGTGGGCGCAGCCCCATTGCAAAGGAGGATTTTCATGTTTCCTGCTGTTCAGCTTTAAGCAGAACTGCAGTCAAATAGCTACATTTGAAGTTGATAGATGTTTACTATTAAGCTATTTAATGCTTCTGCTTCCCACATATATACTGTACAGCCTGACTGCTCATTAAACAGAACAGCCCTAAGGCTTCTTGCACACAGAGCATTAGAAAAAAATAGCTGCAAAGCCACTACCAATGCCAGGAAAAAGCAGCTGTAAAAAAAATGCCCTATTAGTAGCTTTCTCCTTTGGCGTTAATGCGCGTTTAGCTGCGTTAGCTTTTAGCAGTGTTTCTTTGCCTCTATTCAAATTCAATGGTTGCCTATGAGAGCCGTCTTTCAGCCCATTGATTTGAATAGAAGTTGCATCCAAGTTGTATCATGATGATCCGATTTGTGGTGTGATTGTGCTCTGAGAGTCCGTGGTGTGGTTGTGGTGTGATTGTGCTCTGGGAAACCCCAAGGCAAAATGGAAAAAAAAAACAGCGTGGCTTCCCCACTTCAAGTTCCATAATAGGCCCTCTGAGTCTGGTATGGATCTTGAAAGGAAACCTCACGCCAAAATGTACAAAAAACGGCGTGGGGTCCCCCCAAAATCCACATCAGACGCTTATCTGAGCATGCAGTCTGGCAGGTCAGGCAAGGGGAGGGGACAAGCTAGTGCCCCTCCTCCTCCTGGACCAAAGCACCCTCCAGCCCCAAAGCACCTTGTCCCCATGTTGAGGGCATGTGGCCTGGTATGGTTCAGGAGGGGGGGGGCAGCTCGCTTGTCTGCTCCCCTTTCCTGACCTGCTGGGCTGCATGCTCGGATAAGGGTCTTATATGGATTTGGGGGGGAGGGGTGGGGGACACGCCGCTTTTTTTGTTTTATTTTTTGGTATAGGGTCTAGTATGGTCTTGGGGGACCCCATGACGTTTTTTAATTTATTTTTTTATTTTGGCGCAAGGTTTCCTTTCAAGACCCGAACCAGACTCAAAGGACCCGGTATGGAACTTGGGGGGGGACCCCACGCTATTTTTTTTTCTCATTTTGGTGTGGGGTTCCCCTTCAAGATTCTCAGCACCACAAGTTGGACTTCTATTTATATCAATGGGCTGAAAGTCAGATCAAAGATGGCTCTCATATGCAACCATTGAATTTGAATAGAGGCAAAGAAACGCTGCAAAAAGCTAACGCAGCTAAATGCGCATTAACGCCAATGGAAAAAGCTACTAAAAGCATTTTTCAGCTGCTTTTTCCTGGCTCATTTTTTCTAATGCCCTGTGTGCATGAGGCCTAAATGTTACACTGAAGTTTGTGTGCAGTCTGTTCTCTGCAATATCAAGAACAATAATGATTAGGCTCAACTAATCAACACTCATTGCCGAACCCTAACATTTCCTAGACACCAGGAAATGAGCATAAGCAGCTAAATCTTCAGCATCTTTAGACGCTTTTGAAACATCAGAACCTCACTGCAATTTTCCGTAGCTATAAATAGAGTAAAAACTGATTATGGTTTTTTTTTTTCATAAAAACTTTTTTGTTTTTGCAGCAAACCTTGCTACAACGGACATCACCTTTCTGGTATGTTGTGTACCTTTTACTGCCACGCTTTACCCACTGCCCAGCTGGGTGTTTGGTGATTTCATGTGCAGAGGAGTAAACTATCTACAGCAGGTATGTGATTGAATTAAAGAATTTAATATATTTGACTTTTCCTGGGTAAGTTTAATCACATCAGCTTCATCTTAGATATATTTTACTGCGTAGGTCCATATGATAATTTTCAAGCATTTGTTGTTTGTTACAAACTGCATGCATTTTTTATTTATTGGTATGCTACTTTTTGCTTGTGTTTTTAGTTAGAATATTTTAATAAAAATGCAAACGGAAGTTAACGAAGGTGTAGCAACAAACATTGAACAGTTAAAATTACTTTACCTCCTGTTGCCAGACCTAAAATTCTTATGCTTACATTTAGGTCATCAATTTGTTTCAAATACCAAGAATACCATTACAAATTGGTGACACACTGGTATAGTACCCACTTGTCTTTGCACTCTATCTACCTCTCAGTGCCCAAAATCTGCTGGCTATGTAACTCTGGGATGAGTGATCAACTCTATCTCTTTCAGCCATGACCTGAACTCCAGTCTTTTTGGACTGTCGTGCACCCTATAACTCAGAAATGTACTGACCATTCCATACCTAAAGACCTACCGTACTTCCTCCCACATCATAACTCCCCTAAAGTCGTATAAGAGGTCAGTTGCTATCCACCTAGTCAACACTGCACGCTCCTGTATACCAGCAACTCTCCAACAATAGCACAATGGCTGTAACAAGTTGAGGACATCAGGCTGATGGAAGATTTGACTAGCTCTATCAAGATTTCAAATGAAAAGTTTAGGAACATGTGGGTAGGTGCAACGTGGTGCAGCAGCAGAAAACCAGTTGCAGAAAACGAAACTTTATTAAAAAGTAGGTTTAGTGAAACACAACAAGCCCAGCTGGAAGGCACCTAACTGGGAACACTCACAGGATGTAACAATGATGTGTATTGACAGCGTCTCTCTCAAGGGGCAAACTTTGGCCTTGCTGATCCATACCCAAGTGAGGAGGTTTCCAGGTAGGATGGCGTGTCCCTGCACTTTTCCTACTTATCCAGAACCTCTCCCTGACGCTAAGCACTGTCCCTGATAGACAGGTGACCTGTCCCTACTCTAGCCACAGGTGAAAACCCTCAAACCTGGGAACCAGGGCCTAATTGGACTCTGCCAGCATCCAATCGATAGCTGCCTCTCTGTGACCAAGGAAACCATGGAGGAACCAGCTTCTGCTCAACTTCCTCCTCCACCTGCATTGCCGCTGAAAATGAGCATCACCTGCAGTGGAGAAAATAGAATGCACTTGCCTACAAACACTTAGTATTACTGGTTAGGGTTTTCTTGTACAGACAAATTCAAACAGGTGCTTTCTGAATTAGGCTCTTCACTCACTTAGTAACCACCTATTATACCAGAAGCAGAGTGAAATCTTCATGCAAGTGTGTCACAGCTAAGGTAGTCACTCCTCCTGACACGGGAGGGTCTTTCCACCTGGCTACGCCCTTCACTCCTCCCTATTTTTTGTTACTTTTTTCTTATTTACTTGATGGTTAGCTCCACCCCTATGGCCCAGTGGATGGGACCCTATTTAAATGCTTCTCCTCACCATGTTTTGGGGTGAGCTTACCCCCGTCCTTTCTCTTGTCCCAAATTTTCAAAATGTAAGACAGCTGCATATGTACTCTCAATAGCTATAAGGATAAGGCTGTTACTACTCAATACAACTGGAAGTATAATGCAACCTGTTTGCTTGTCATTGTACATGATATGCCTCTAGCAGTTTTACTTTCAACTAAAATAAAATGCAGACGGAAGCATGGAAGTAGAAACGAAGCAACAAAGACAAATATTAACATATTAAAGAGAAATAAAAGCCTTCCTAATGTTTTTTTTTAAAGATACTTATTTACTTGATGGTTAGCTCCACCCCTATGGCCCAGTGGATGGGACCCTATTTAAATGCTTCTCCTCACCATGTTTTGGGGTGAGCTTACCCCCGTCCTTTCTCTTGTCCCAAATTTTCAAAATGTAAGACAGCTGCATATGTACTCTCAATAGCTATAAGGATAAGGCTGTTACTACTCAATACAACTGGAAGTATAATGCAACCTGTTTGCTTGTCATTGTACATGATATGCCTCTAGCAGTTTTACTTTCAACTAAAATAAAATGCAGACGGAAGCATGGAAGTAGAAACGAAGCAACAAAGACAAATATTAACATATTAAAGAGAAATAAAAGCCTTCCTAATGTTTTTTTTTAAAGATACTTATGAAAGTATTTAGCCTGATGCAAATAATGCAAATTAATGCAAAGTGCTAGTGTAGTAATGTTTTATTAATTTTCTTTCATTTTTCATGGGATTTGTGCTTTACTGTTCCTTTCCCTCTATTCAAATCTGTCAGGAAATTTAGTCTTAAGAGTTACAATAGAATGTGAATTTTAAAAACTGTAGTGTTGGCAGAGTGAGAGAACCTATGGATTTTAGATTTAACCACTTAAGCCCCGGAAGATTTTACCCCCTTCCTGACCAGGCCCTATTTTGCGATTCGGCACTGCGTGACTTTAACGGACAATTGCGCGGTCGTGAGACGGTGTACCTAAACAAATTTGACGTCCTTTTTTTCCCACAAACAGAGTTTTCTTTTGGTGGTATTTGATCACCTGTGCGATTTTTTTTATCATGCGCTATAAACAAAAAAACAGCGTAAATTTTGAAAAAATAACAATATTTTTTACATTTTTTTATATGAAATTCCCCCCAAAAAATTTAAAAATCAATATTTTTTAACGTTTTTGGCCAATTTGTTTTCTGCTACATATGTTTGGTAAAAAAATCACAATAAGCGTATTTTGATTGGTTTGCGCAAAAGTTGAAGTGCAAAATGTAAACAGCGCAAAAATTGGTGTGGCCAGCCTCGTGGGATGGTCAGTGTAACAAAGAATGGAGTGAATAATCAAAAAATTATATATATGTACAGATATATAAAAATTATCCTCCAATAGTGTGATTACAACCCAGTGATATAAATAATTGGAATAAATATATAAATAAATACAATAGAATGGTGCTAGTTGATAGTCCAAAATGGTGTTGCAATATATTAAACAATAGTCCCAATTATATGTGTTCAGCAAGTAGCCAGTGAAAGTTTCAAACGACAGCCAGATAAAGTGCTCAAGTGCTAGAAAAGCAAACACATGCTGCAGTGGTGCGATGCTAAAGTGGCTCCTCTCCCCAAGAGTGATTCCACTTGCCGGACGGCGTGGACCCCTAGGCCGTACGGCGTAAGGGTCTCACAGGCAGAGTCCGGTAAATAATCCGGGCAGGTATCCTTGAAACCGAGTTGGTAACCAATATGAGTCTCCTATATTCTCTCACCGGATAGTGGACATATAGGGGAAGAAAGGGATACCAATAGCGTAATCCTGCTACAACACGTTTATTAATTTGCAAAACAAAGTATAAAACTCACATTTCGTATGAGAAAAACAAGCGATGGGGTTACAAGGTGGTAGATCCTCTTTGGATGACGGTGCGCAGCGGGGCTTGGCTCCGGCGTGCTTTCCACCGCTACCGGAAGTGACGTTGCTACGGGCGTAAGCCGGAAATTGCGTCGACGTCATGCGCTATAAACAAAAAAACAGCGTAAATTTTGAAAAAATAACAATATTTTTTACATTTTTTTATATGAAATTCCCCCAAAAAAATTTAAAAATCAATATTTTTTTAACGTTTTTGGCCAATTTGTTTTCTGCTACATATATTTGGTAAAAAAATCACAATAAGCGTATTTTGATTGGTTTGCGCAAAAGTTATTGCGTTTACTAACTATGGGAAAGACTTTTGTCACTTTTGTTGTTTTTTTTTTTAACGAGTTATGGCGGCGATCTGCGATTTTTTTTGCGGGACTGCGACATTGCGGCGGACAGATCGGACCCTTGACTGACATTTTTGACACTTTTGGGGGTACCAGTGACATTACTACAGAAATCAGTGCTATACATATGCACTGTTACTGTAAAAATGACACTGGCAGGGAAGGGGTTAACTTTATTAGAGAAGGAGGGGTTAAGTGTGTCCCTAGGGGCGTGTTTCTAACTGTGCATGGATGTGGCTGTTCATGTAACAGCAGAGATCTACGGTCCTACATAGCAGGACCGTATGATCTCTGCTGTTACACAAGGGAAAATGACAGTCGGCTTTGTTTACATTAGCCGCCTGCCTTTCTCCCTCTGTAACTGACGATCGAGAGTGACCGGCGGACATCGGGTCCGCCGGTCACTCGCGCGGAGGTGTCCGTGAACGAGCGGGGGCGGGAGCGTGCCTCCGGCGGCGCGCGCTCGCCCCCTATTGGCTCACAGGGGAGTGACGTACCGGTACGTCACTTTGCCTGCACGGGGCTGACCGCCGCAGTATATGTACTTGCGGCGGTCGGCAAGTGGTTAAAGACATTCTGTCATGAAGCAAAATGTCTATGTGAGAATGCTCAAAAGGAAGTGGCCATTTCCTGACTTCAAATATCATGCGGAAAACTTAAAGGAATCCTTCCCATAAAATGATGTGTATATGTAATGTATTTTATACATAGTCATTACCTCTGGAATGAGGGGAGGGTCAGAAGAGTTGGGCCAGCACAGAAAGCAATTAGACACTCCCCAAAGTACAGAGTGTGTTAGGGTATAGATACTTTCCACAGTAGTCAATTTTTATAGCAAGTTCAAAGCAGGGACGTAGATAGGGTTGGGGGGGTAACATTTGAAAAAAATATATATTTATTTAATTTATTTTTTTGCGCCGCACTGGGCTCTAATGCATTGTTATTTTAATGCTGCTGCCTGCTGTTACTCCACCTGACCACCTGGAGTGCTGCTCGGGCTGTAGGCTTGGCTTGGGATGAGGGAGGCTCTTGCTGACAGTGCTCTCCTCTGTCTGCTCCACCTGTACACCTCCTCTCTAGTCCAGACTGAGACTCCAGAGAAATGTCTTGACTCGTCCAGCCAGTTACAGAAGCTTCCAGGAGCACAGCAGCACTGCGAGCAGAGCAGGCAGCACCTATCCCGCCCACTGACACATATGATCGGCTCCTCCTCTCTTCGAGCTGCCACTTCCTGCCTTTGGCTTTCGCTTGGGGAAGGAGCTGCCTGAGTCTGAGTGCTGTTAGCTAAGCAGAGCCTGCCTGCCTGCTTTCTAGTACCATGTGGAAGGATCATCTCAATTTTCTCTGAAGTGCTGCTGTGCTGGAGTCTGGATCTTACCCTTGACTCCAGGAGGACAGATCACCAACAAACACCAGGTGTGTCTCTCTCTGTGTGCTGTGTTCTAGATCTCAACTTCAACCATGGATCAAGTTCAGGGCTGCTAGAACAGTTGGAGTTCAGTTTTTTTCTTCTAATTTTTAAACTCTTTCATACCATCTCTTCTTATCCTCCTCTTATTTCATGCTTGCAATGCATACCTCATGTAAAACAGTAAATTAATACCCGCGCTGTGATGAATAAATAATAGTGAATTTTTTATATTTATATATAAATATATCCTGAAGCTGCTGCTCACCAAGTATAACACCAGGAAAAACTATAAAACATATATAGGCAGCGCTAGCAGGTAAGATCTATAGATAAGTGCTATATGATTAAAATTTATATACTGTGATAAAAGGTTATACTAAAAATTAAGTGCATATAAATTCAGTAATTATAAATTCATAAATACGTAAAGTGCAACAGTGAATATGGTTAAGTGTATACAAAATCAGTGAATTCATAAAGTGCAACAATAAATATGATCCAGTGTCCAAAATGTAATCATAAATAAAGTGCAAAATACATTTAAGGTGCAGTCCAAACTTATATTCTTCCAAAGAAGTTATGGTGCCAAAAAAGGTGCTCAGAATCCAAATAAAGTGCCCAAGTGCTCTTCAAAGAAAATCCCCCTATGGGGATGCACTCACCAGATTTGGGATGTAAATGAGCCTTAAACGTATGTAATATTCCGATTGAAAAGTAAGAGCAGCCTCACGGATACTAAAGGTTTCCCTTGCCCGGATGGATGGATGGATGGCTGCAATCCTTTACTATTGGCTCTTTACTAGCTCCTCTCCACTCTCTCCCCAATGGCGTATTCAGAAGGAAGGAAAGAAGCCAGACATCGTGAAGCCCGTAATGTATTTATTAAGATGATTAAAAAAATGGTACTCACAAAGGTAGTAAATGGTTAGGCGTTAGTCAGCAAATACAGCAGAGTCCTTCACTTCCGTGTCCGCTGCCGGCATGCGGTTCACGGTGGTTCTCAGGAAATGACGCTGTAGCGTACCGCTGCCCGGAAGTGCGTCGACGCGTTTCGCCCGCCTTGTGGGCGTTATCAAAGACATCACTTCCGGTAAGGCGGCTCGTATTTATACTTATCACGCTCCGCTCACAGCCAATCGGCCGGAAAGGGGGTGGAACAGATTGAGTATTGACTTCCTGCCAGTGTTTATCCTGAGCGTGTCCCCACAGGGCTCAATTGGCAATTAAGTCCGTGGATAGTTTCTATTACGCAAAATTATATGGCTATAATATTAATTTATTTTTGTCATCAGACCAATAAAACAATCAGTTAACGCCACCACCTCATTTACTGTTACCGATTCAATAAGTACTTAACATTTAAAACATATTTAATTTCTTTAAAAACATATTATGCATTTAAAATTATTTTATAGTTAGGTAGCAATGGAAAATTAATACCGCTAGATTTCCTAATCCATGATATATTCTATATCTCTAGTCCATAGTATTTCTCTATTGCAATTCATCTTCTGCATAAACAATTATTTTTAAAACATACAAATATTGTATAACAATTCCTCAGAGTGGATTATTTGTAAAAATTATTGTATCCTCTAAATATACTCTTAATAATAAAGATGTAAGGTGGTAACTGAGATATAAAATGAAAAATGAAAAATTAATAAAATTAAAGAATAAAAAATAAAATAAAAATGAAAATAAAAATAAAAATAAATGAAAAATGAAAATAAATAAATAATAATAAATGGAAAAAAAAATGAAAATAAAGAATAAAAATAAAAATAAAAAAATAAAAAAATAAAAAATAATAAATTGAAATTAAAAATAAAATAAAAATAAAAATAAAAAATAAAAATAAACAATGAAAAAAAGTATAAAGAAAAAAGAAGGAAAAAGAGAGACGTAAATTAAAAATATACTATAAAAATATAACGGAAAAGATTATATGAATAAAAAATATTCTATGTTTCAATATTGATATTCAAATTACAGGAAAAGGAAAAAAAGGGGGGGTCACCAATTAGACAAAAAACAGTTTAGATCCAATTCTATATTGAGGCCCCGGGGCTGTAAAGTACCGAGGCGATGGATCCACTGTGTTTCATTTTTGGAGATTGCTCTCTTTAGATTGCCACCTCGCCAATGTGGTTCAAATCCTATCAATGGCACAAAAAGCCAACCCTCTAGGGTCTTTATTGTGGACCAACCTAAAATGGTTAGATACGCTGTGGTGGCGGAATCCCTTTTTTATGTTAGTCACGTGTTCACGTAATCTGACTCTAAGTTCCCTCGTTGTTCTACCCACGTATTGCAGCCCGTAAGGGCATGACAATAAATATGTCACATGGGTAGATGAACATGTGATAAATTTGTCTATGGTGAACTGTTTTCCATAGGCAAAGGATCTGAAGTCAGAAGTTTTTCGCTTCCTATGCCTTGAGGTCTTACATATTGCACATCTCCCACAGCTAAAATAACCAACTTGGTCTAAAAAGGTACATGTTTTGACAGGGGGGTTTACCACGTTATGTGCCAATTTTAGTCTTAAAGTGCTTGGTTTGGTATAAATAAATTTAGGTCTCTGAGGTAGGATGTTTTTTAATGTATCGTCTTTTAAAAGTAATGGCCAGTGTTTTTTTATTATATGTTCAACTTGTTTAAATTGCCTAGTAAAACCTGTCATAAAGGCCAAACTATATTTGTCAGTATTGTTACGATCTTTAGATTTATCCTTCAGTAACTCTTTCCTGTCCATCTTCCTGATATTTTCTTTAGTGTTGATACAACAACACCAAGGATCTTATCAACACTAAAGAACATATCAGGAAGATGTTTGTTTAAGGCTCATTAACATCCGTTTAAGGCTCATTAACATCCCAAATCTGGTGAGTGCATCCCCATAGGGGGATTTTCTTTGAAGAGCACTTGGGCACTTTATTTGGATTCTGAGCACCTTTTTTGGCACCATAACTTCTTTGGAAGAATATAAGTTTGGACTGCACCTTAAATGTATTTTGCACTTTATTTATGATTACATTTTGGACACTGGATCATATTTTTTGTTGCACTTTATGAATTCACTGATTTTGTATACACTTAACCATATTCACTGTTGCACTTTACGTATTTATGAATTTATAATTACTGAATTTATATGCACTTAATTTTTAGTATAACCTTTTATCACAGTATATCAATTTTAATCATATAGCACTTATCCATAGATCTTACCTGCTAGCGCTGCCTATATATGTTTTCTAATGCATACCTCAGTCTCAACATTAGAGTGTAAAATAGGTGTAAGGTTGATGATCTCTTACAAAAGCCAATCCTGACATTCTGAATATAAACACAGTGGGCAGGATGGATTTTTTTTTTTTGCTCTTGTGTTATCTATTTTATGACAAAGATTCAAAGATTGACTCTGAAAAAAAGGAAGGAGACCTACAAATGAACAGGATCTCTCTCCCCATGTGTGTGCTATCTGCACTTTCACATAACAGTGGGAACATTCTGAGATTTACCCTTAGCTGTATGGAGTGCTGTGCTACTACACTTGAATGCTGTCCTGAAGGTTATTAATCCCTATTTAAATGTATGCTGCTAGCCTGCTACATTGTAGTCCTGCTGAAGAAGTTGTTGACCCTTTCCATGCGATGCTAGGCCTACTGGTCTTAGCTTAAAGTGGTAGTAAACCACAAAAAATCTTCTCTCTAAAAGTTAATGGCATAATGTGCTAGTGTGCATCGCATACATTATTATTATTATTATTACATTATTTTTATTATCGCTTTATTTTTGCGTGGCTGTTTTGTTACATAATTGAATGTATTCTGTGTTAATTATCTCACAGCAGAGCAGAGTCACTGCTTATATCACCAATTAGTTGTGGTTTTAATAATGGTGTTTTCCAAGGGCAGTTTCAAATTTTGTATTTCATATATATATATATATATATATATATATATATATATACAGTGCCTTGTGAAAGTATTCGGCCCCCTTGAACTTTTCGACCTTTTGCCACATTTCAGGCTTCAAACGAAGATATAAAACTGTAATTTTTTATGAAGAATCAACAACAAGTGGGACACAATCATGAAGTGGAACGAAATTTATTGGATATTTCAAACAGTAAAAAACTGAAAAATTGTGCGTGCAAAATTATTCAGCCCCCTTAACCACTTGCCGACTGCCTAACGACGATTTACGTCGGCAGTCAGCCCCTCACAGGCAAAGTGACGTAGATCTACGTCGCTAGCCTGTGAGGGTCTAGGGAGCGAGTGCGCGCCCCCGGAGGCGCGCTCCCGCGTGGTCACGGACCCCCCGCGCGTGTGACCAGCGGACCCCGATGTCCACCGGTCACTCTGCGATCGCCGCTGCAGAGGGAGAAAGTCAGGCGGCTAATGTAAACAAGCCGCCTGTCATTCTCCCCTGTGTAGAAACAATGATCACACGGTTCTAATCATGCCCCTAGGGACACACACAGCCCCTCCCTCTCAAAAAAAGTTAACCCCTTCACTTCCAGTGTAATTTTACAGTAACATTGCATATGTATAGCACTGATTACTGTAGAAATGTCACTGGTAACCCCAAAAGTGTCAAAAATGTCAGTCAAGGGTCCGATCTGTCCGCCCAAATGTCGCAGTCCTGCAAAAAAAATCGCAGATCGCCGCCATTACGCGTTAAAAAAAACAACAACAAAAATGACAAAAATTTTACCCTGTTAGTAAACGCGATAACCTTTGCGCAAACCAATCAAAATACGCTTTTTGCGATTTTTTTTTTTACCAAACATATGTAGCATAAAACAAATTGGCCGAAAATGTTAAAAAATTTTGATTTTTTCATTTTTTTTGGGGAATTTCATATAAAAAAATGTGAAAAATATTGCTATTTTTGTAAAATTGACGCTCTTTTTTTGTTTATAGCGCATGATCAAAAAATCGCACAGGTGATCAAATACCACCAAAAGAAAGCTCTGTTTGTGGGAAAAAAAGGACGTCAAATTTGTTTAGGTACAGCGTCGCACGACCACGCAATTGTCCGTTAAAGTCACGCAGTGCCGAATCGCAAAATACCCCCTGGTCAGGAAGGGGGTAAAATCTTCCGGGGCTTAAGTTAATACTTTGTAGCGCCACCTTTTGCTGCGATTACATCTGTAAGTTGCTTGGGGTATGTCTCTATCAGTTTTGCACATCGAGAGATTTTTGCCCATTCCTCCTTGCAAAACAGCTCGAGCTCAGTGAGGTTGGATGGAGATCGTTTGTGAACAGCAGTTTTCAGTTCTTTCCACAGATTCTTGATTGGATTCAGGTCTGGACTTTGACTTGGCAATTCTAACACCTGGATATGTTTATTTGTGAACCATTCCATTGTAGATTTTGCTTTATGTTTTGGATCATTGTCTTGTTGGAAGACAAATCTCCGTCCCAGTCTCAGGTATTTTGCAGACTCCATCAGGTTTTCTTCCAGAATGGTCCTGTGTTTGGCTCCATCCATCTTCCCATCAATTTTAACCATCTTCCCTGTCCCTGCTGAAGAAAAGCAGGCCCAAACCATGATTCTCCCACCACCATGTTTGACAGTGGGGATGGTGTGTTCAGGGTGATGAGCTGTGTTGCTTTTACGCCAAACATAACGTTTTGCATTGTTGCCAAAAAGTTAGATTTTGGTTTCATCTGACAAGAGCACCTTCTTCCACATGTTTGGTGTGTCTCCCAGGTGGCTTGTGGCAAACTTTAAACAACACTTTTTATGGATATCTTTAAGAAATGGCTTTCTTCTTGCCACTCTTCCATAAAGGCCAGATTTGTGCAGTATACGACTGATTGTTGTCCTAAGGACAGAGTCTCCCACCTCAGCTGTAGATCTCTGCAGTTCATCCAGAGTGATCATGGGCCTCTTGGCTGCATCTCTTATCAGTAAATTTGGAAGATAACCGCGCTATGCTAATGTACAAATAAGCAACAGCTTATAGTGTGACAAACACTTAAACAAAAATTATATCAATGTAAGCCACGCTAAGCAGTGAATTTGTGCTATAACACACAAAATATTATATATGGTGAAAATACCAAGTTAAATACTTGAAATATACAGTGAATAAAAATAATAATAATAACTACAGCTTGAATGTGACATACACCCAACCAAGAAGTGTGTAAGGCAAGTTGTGTGCAGAGTTAATTATGTTCAATAGTCCCTATAAGGACCCAAAAATTCAACAGTGACAAATAAAAATGTCTAAAGGTCAAAATTGATCTTGACCACAAAAACTGCTGGAAAACTCCTGGGGATCAATCCAGTAGTCCGTGTGAGATTCCAAAGTGTTAGATCACTCCTATTGCAAGGACAGCCACTAGATACCCAGACTGCTTACCAGATTGAGGTATATCAAGTGCCTGATTCAAAAGTGTATGCTCCCAGGATCTTCAATAGGATAGACCTCTGGATAAATTCCAACCTCAGACAACAGGAAAAGCTCAACAAACATGGACCACGTGCATGTAAAAAATGATACAAGATCCCATAGCGTAACACTGTATAATTGTTATGGGTGCATATATCACAAATGTACACCCAATGGTGAAATTTACACCTTAAGTGCAATCCACTTAATAAGGAATAAAGTGCTGAAGTGAAAGATAGTGACCTCCACCAATATTACAAGCTGCTTACCAGACATACAAATGAGCATAGCCAAAGAAAGTTGCAAATAACTACAGTCAGGTCCATAAATTTTGGGACATCAACACAATTCTAATCTTTTTGGCTCTATACACCACCACAATGGATTTGAAATGAAACAAACAAGATGTTCTTTAACTGCAGACTTTCAGCTTTAATTTGAGGGTATTTACATCCAAATCAGGTGAAAGGTATAGGAATTACAACAGTTTGTATATGTGCCTCCCACTTTTTAAGGGACCAAAAGTAATGGGACAATTGGCTGCTCAGCTGTTCCATGGCCAGGTGTGTGTTATTCCCTCATTATCCCATTTACAAGGAGCAGATAAAAGGTCCAGAGTTTATTTCAAATGTGCTATTTGCATTTGGAATCTGTTTCTGTCAACTCTCAATATGAGTTCCAAAGAGCTGTCACTATGAGTGAAGCAAGCCATCATTAGGCTGAAAAAACAAAACAATAGCAAAAATATAGCAAAAACATTAGGTGTGGCCAAATCAACTGTTTGGAACATCCTTAAAAAGAAAGAACCCACCAGTGAGCTCAGCAACACCAAAAGCCCCGGAAGACCACGAAAAACAATTGTGGTGGATGACCAAAGAATTCTTTCCCTGGTGAAGAAAACACCCTTCACAACAGTTGGCCAGTTTAAGAACACTCTCCAGGAGGTAGGTGTATGTGTGTCAAAGTCAACAATCAAGAGAAGACTTCACCAGAGTGAATACAGAAGGTTCACCACAAGATGTAAACCATTGGTGAGCCTCAAAAACAGGAAGGCCAGATTATAGTTTGCCAAACAACATCTAAAAAAGCCTTCACAGTTCTGGAACAGCATCCTATGGACAGATCAGACCAAGATTAACTTGTACCAGAGTGATGGGAAGAGAAGAGTATGGAGAAGGAAAGGAACTGCTTATGATCCAAAGCATACCACCTCATTAGTAATGCATGGTGGTGGTAGTGTCATGGCGTGGGCATGTAGGGCTGCCAATGGAACTGGTTCTCTTGAAATTATTGATGATGTGACTGCTGACAAAAGCAGCAGGATGAATTCTGAAGTGTTGCGGGCAATATTATCTGCTCATATTCAGCCAAATGCTTCAGAACTCATTGGACGGCGCTTCACAGTGCAGATGGACAATGACTGAAAGCATACTGTGAAAACGACCAAAGAGTTTTTTAAGGGAAAGAAGTGGAATGTTATGCAATGGCCAAGTCAATCACCTGACCTGAATCTGATTGAGCATACATTTCACTTGCTGAAGACAAAACTGAAGGGAAAATGCCCCAAGAACAAGCAGGAACTGAAGACAGTTGCAGTAGAGGCCTGGCAGAGCATCACCAGGGATGAAACCCAGCGTCTGGTGATGTCTATGCGTTCCAGACTTCAGGCTGTTATTGACTGCAAAGGATTTGCAACCAGGAATTAAAAAGTGAAAGTTTGATTTATGATTTTTAATCTGTCCCATTACTTTATGTCCCTTAAAAAATGGGAGGCACATATACAAACGGTTGTAATTCCTACACCGTTCACCTAAATTGGATGTAAATACCTTCAAATTAAAGCTGAAAGTCTGCAGTTAAAGCACATCTTGTTTGTTTCATTTCAAATCCATTGTGGTGGTGTATAGAGCCAAAAAGATTAGAATTGTGTCGATGTCCCAATATTTATGGACCTGACTGTAAGTATATGCCAAACTCCAGTCGGAGAAGCGACCAACACCCACATGCACAAGCTTCTTGCCAGATGCACACAATTAAGTGCCAGTATCAGATAACAATTTGTTTGAGGGAATTAAAGCCAAAGGAAGGAAATCCCAAGGTGTGCGGAAACTTCAGTCAGAAGCGTGACCACCACCGACATACAAAACTGCTTACCAGATATACTAAGCAATAAGCCAATGTCCAATGCCAGTAAACTCAGGATCATAGAATTCAGCAGGTCCCAACCAGGAGGAATGCCTCCAAACGATATCCCCAGCAGGCATCAAGTCACAGGTTCAAACATCAGAAATAGAGAGCGTTTGTTTGAATGAGCCGCCGGCTGGTCGACTCTTCCGCCCGTCCTCAATCTCGTATTGGTGACGTCAGCATGCCGCGACCGACGTACGTTTCATCAGATATGACGTTTGAATCAGGCACTTGATATACCTCAATCTGGTAAGCAGTCTGGGTATCTAGTGGCTGTTCCTTGCAATAGGAGTGATCTAACACTTTGGAATCTCACACAGACTACTGGATTGATCCCCAGGAGTTTTCCAGCAGTTTTTGTGGTCAAGATCAATTTTGACCTTTAGACATTTTTATTTGTCACTGTTGAATTTTTGGGTCCTTATAGAGACTATTGAACATAATTAACTCTGCACACAACTTGCCTTACACACTTCCTGGTTGGGTGTATGTCACATTCAAGTTGTTGTTATTATTACTATTTTTATTCACTGTATATTTCAAGTATTTAATTTGGTATTTTCACCATATATAATATTTTGTGTGTTATAGCACAAATTCACTGCTTAGCCCGGCTTACCTTGATATAATTTTTGCATCTCTGATCAGTCTTCTCCTTGTATGAGCTGAAAGTTTAGAGGGACGGCCAGGTCTTCGTAGATTTGCAGTGGTCTGATACTCCTTCCATTTCAATATTATCGCTTGCACAGTGCTCCTTGGAAAGTTTAAAGCTTGGGAAATCTTTTTGTATCCAAATCTGGCTTTAAACTTCTCCACAACAGTATCTCGGACCTGCCTGGTGTTTTCCTTGTTCTTCATGATGCTCTCTGTGCTTTAAACCAGGCATGTCCAACCTGTGGCCCGAGGGCCGCATGCGGCCCAGAACCGCAGGCAATGTGGCCCACTGCCCCCTGACAATTATTATTTTTTTTTTTGCTGGGGAGGAAGTAAGTCGAGTCGGGGGCACGGCCACAGCGGCTTCCAACTAACTGTAGGCAGAGGCTGCCTCTGAGCCTCTGTCATTGATAGACAGCACATTGGTGACGTATATCATAGGAGCTGGTCCAAGAGGCAGGACTTCCTATGACAGCGGTCGCTGGGTAAGCGGGAGATCCCTGCTCTGTGTAATCCAGCGGCTCTCATCTCACTTCATTGCAGACTGCATAGGATGGGCACGCATTAGTGAGGCTACATTGGATGGACACTGATCAGGCTGCATTGGATAGGCATGCACTGGTGAGGCTGCATTGGATGGGCACTGATCAGGCTGCATTGGATGGGCATGCACTTGTGAGGCTGAACTGGATGGGCACTGATCAGGCTGCATTAGATGGGCACTGGTGAGGCTGCATTGGATGGGCAATGATCAGGCTGCATTAGATGGGCACTGGTGAGGCTGCATTGAATGGGCACTGATCAGGCTGCATTAGATGGGCACTGGTGAGGCTGCATTGGATGGGCACTGATCAGGCTGCATTGGATAGGCATGCACTGGTGGGGCTGCATTGGATGGGCACTGATCAGGCTGCATTGGATAGGCATGCACTGGTGGGGCTGCATTGGATGGGTACTGATCAGGCTGCATTGGATGGGCACTGATCAGGCTGCATTGGATGGGCATGCACTGGTGAAGCTGCATTGGATGGGCACTATGTAGGCTGCATTGAATGGGCATGCACTAGGCTGCAAGTGCTGTGCGATCTCCCGTCTGCCACGGGAGACTTAGGATGTCGGCAGTCAGTGACCGAGCCGCTGCTTCCTGTATAGTTCCAGCTCTGTCACAGTCGGAGTGATATGAAATGCACCCCTCCCCCACCTGTGACAGGAGCCATACAGGAAGCAGCGGCTCTGCTCTCTACTGCAGCCGCTGCTTCCTCCAGCATTACCCAACGTCATGACCAGCAGTACCCGCACGACCAGCAGTAACCGCCAGCAGTAACCACACCAGCAGTACCCGCCAGCAGTCTTCAAAATGAGTACAAAAGGTAGGTGCATTAGCGTGTGTAAATTGTTGCAATATATTTTTTAATAACTAGTTGTGTTTTGTCATAATATGTCCCGTCCTTGTTCATATATGTATGAAGGACATGACATTTTCTGTCTGCCTAAGTCATGTGTTCTAGGGGTGCAGCTAGCCCCCAGCACATAACTAAATTTCCCATCATGTGCAGTATTTCTGACTCCTACCACCATGACCACTTCAAATCACTGAAGTGGTCATGGTGGTTAGAGTGTTCCTTTAATATCTCTCAGAAGTAAACCTCTGTATACTGATTCCATTTCATTTCATCATCCTCTAGTTGTGTTAAATTACTGTGGGGAGGGGGGGGGGGGGGCGGCATGGGATGGTCGGAGCGGCGTTTTATTACTTATATACCTTAACTATAGTATATATTTTATATGTGGCCCGAGAAAATTTCTCTACACTCAATGTGGCCCAGAGAAGCCAAAAGGTTGGACACCCATGCTTTAAACGGACCTCTGAGACTATCACAGTGCAGGTACATTTATACGGAGACTTGATTACACACAGGTGGATTCTATTTATCATCATTAGTCATTTAGGTCAACATTGGATCATTCAGAGATCCTCTCTGAACTTCTGGAGAGAGTTTGCTGCACTGAAAGTAAAGGGGCTGAATAATTTTACACGCCCAATTTTTCGTTTTTTTATTTGTTAACAAAGTTTGAAATATCCAATAAATTCCGTTCCACTTCATGATTGTGTCCCACTTGTTGTTTATTCTTCACAAAAAATTACAGTTTTATATCTTTATGTTTGAAGCCTGAAATGTGGCAAAAGGTTGAAAAGTTCAAGGGGGCCAAATACTTTCGCAAGGCACTGTATGTATGTATATATATATATATATATATATATATATGTATATGTATATGTGTGTGTGCCTCTTTCCCTCTTTGGTGCTCCTCAGGCTAAAACTGCAGTGCAGAATTTCTTCCTGTCATTGGTTCATACTATAACTAGGTATCTGAGATTGTGGGAACTGCTGGCAGTCAGTTTATTGAGGCGCTAGGCGCTGAGTCAAATTGCTGTTGTGTTAGCCTGTTAGGCCCTGACTGTTCACATGTAGCAATTTGGGATTGTGGGCAGAATATCCCTGTGATTCTGACTGCCGCCACACCCAGATTCCAATTCGAATCGTATGGCAATGGTGGCAAAGCACAGCATGTGTGTTTGAGTTCTATTCATTTTTAAAGTAAACAGGGGTGACCAGCGCTATGGAATTTTTAAATATGTATATTGTGCTTATCACAGAGGTGTCAGCTGCCAACAACCTACCCCGAAGGGTTTAAGAAAGTGAAATATGTGCAAAGGATTGGTACGGCGCTACCTCATAGGTGATAAAGTGCTCAATGTGCAATAAGGATAAATATAAATAAATATATATTTTCTAAAAAGTGCACTGGTAGTGAAATTAATATTGTAACCAGATATCAGCTACCAAAAGAGTGTGCATAAACAAATAAAAGTGCTAATGTGAAATAAATTCAATTGAGAAGTAACCCGATATAAGTAGTGAATTTGATTTATTAAAAAACAAACATAAACGGTGGGTTTTGTTTCTTTGAAAAAAATAATAATAAAAGGAAATAAAGAATCTGTGCTGTAATATCCTCAGTGTAGCAACACCAGTGAAAAGAGAAGATAGGTAATTCTCTAGTGCAAGAAATACAAACTCCCACCAAATTAATGAGCAAGTGAATCAATCAGTGGAGAAAATAAAATAAAAAATAAAATGTTCTTAGGTTGCAACCATCCGTGCGCCCACTAGATGTCACACCTCTCATACAACCTGTAACAGACAAATATACTGAGGGTCTCTCGGGTAGTTTTTCTCCCTTAAAGTCTCGAAGATAAAAGGGGGAGAAGGAGGACCTCTTGGTGTAGTACAAATGGCATTTGCAGGAAAGGATAGTAGTAACTTACAGTTGAAGCTGTCTACGATCAAACGAAAAGGAGACCGGAAAGCTTCCGCGTTCCACGGCCCTGTCTCCGACAACCGGAAGTGACGCAATGACGTAGAGACTCCACCCTACGCGTTTCGTCAGAGGACGTCTGCTGGAGTGGCCTTCGAGACTTTAAGGTAGAAAAACTACCGGAGAGACCCTCAGTATATTTGTCCCACGGGATTCATCTGTTACAGGTTGTATGAGAGGTGCGACATCTAGTGGGCGCACGGATGGTTGCAACCTAAGAACATTTTATTTTTTATTTTATTTTCTCCACTGATTGATTCACTTGCTCATTAATTTGGTGGGAGTTTATATTTCTTGCACTAGAGAATTACCTATCTTCTCTTTTCACTGGTGTTGCTACACCGAGGATATTACAGCACAGATTCTTTATTTCCTTTTATTATTATTTTTTTCAAAGAAACAAAACCCACCGTTTATGTTTGTTTTTTTATAAATAAAATTCACTACTTATATCGGGTTACTTCTCAATTGAATTTATTTCTATTCATTTTTAGTGACACCAAAATGTGGTGTGGTTTTGCTGTGATTGTTGAGCTATTTATCACACAAGGATCCAAAAGCACACCATGTTTTGGTGCCACTAAAAATGAAAGGAACACAAACACACATGCTGCCTTTTGCCAGCATTGCAGTGTGATTTGGAATTGCAGGCAGAATCACGGGGATACTGCCAACCCATGGTCTCAGATCACTACATGTAAACAGGGCCTTAATGACATTGATTAAGGCTGGGCTGAGTTTTCCAATACTGTTGTGATACTGTTGTGTTTCCCAGGTGCACCGCATTCTATGTATCTTCTCCTTTTCTGTATGTATGGACTCTGCGGTGTCTGCAAAGTACCACTTCTCTTTTCCTGTATGCCTTTTTAACAAAAAATCAGTGTGTGCTTTACTGCTTCTTTCCACAAAATGGTGCCCATTGCATCTGCCCAGTAAAGATCCCAAATTGCTACATGTGAAAAGTCCCGACCTAACAGGCTAACACAACAGCAATTATGGAGGCCCCGGCCTCAATGGATTTTATAGGTACAAGGCAGCCCAGGTTTTGTTTAACCATGTCAGTTAGACCCTCCCACTCTAATGTTTTGCCACACCCACTTTTTTGCTTTACCCCGATACGTGCACCGCAAGTCACTTCCTCCCTGTTATGTCCCTCATTCTCGGAAGCTCGGAAGTTGTGAGGTATTTTCTGTACGTATGACCAATGCACAGTGCTGCTTCTCTTGTCTGATATGCCAGGTAAACAAAGAATCAGTGAGTGCTTCCTTCCACAAGATGGGTCCCTTTGCACCTGCCCAGTAAGATTGACTATTACAGTGCACCACCCTGTGGGCAGTCCAATGGCTGAGGGCCCTGTATACTGTGTTCTGGTGAGGGGGGGAACACAATAGCACAGCTGGGGAGATCGCTGTACTAACACAGCAAGTTTTAGTACAGTGATCTGTCAGTTTTTTTTCCTTCAGCCAGTACCCAGCTTTAGGCTGGACAATAGCCAACCAAACTGGGCAATGTTCATAAGAACTGGAAGAAGGCAAAACTGAAATCAGGCTCAATTTTCAAGAGGATCTGAGAAAATAGAATTAAGAATGTGATTGCTTACTATGATTACTATAATTTAGCGCAATTTGTTTTTTTAAAAAGACTTTTACTTAGTACCTACTGCTGACCCCCCCCCCCCCCCCCCCGAGAACAAACAATTATCTACCGCTCGGGAGAGGACAGCGATCGCATGCACAGCTGCACACACACACATTATTATGATGCTCAGCCTGTCCTGCAAATGGCAGGGGACATTGTTTTTTCTGGAGAGGACCTCCGACAGCTGCATCTTTAATGGGAAAACCTTCCCCATTTACAACTGGAGGATTTCTGGTGTGTACTATTGATTGGGTATAGAAGATCATTGGGGGATTTTTGGAAAACTTCCTGAAGGTGAAATTACACTGTAAGTATAAGAACTTATGTAGAATAAAACTGTGTCTTTGAATGGGTTAAAACTAAATTTCTTACTGCAAAAAAAAACAAGCCTTGAACTGAAATAATTATGGTACTTGTATAGCACATTGACCGCACAAAGCATTGATCTGAGCTGCCACTTGGAGTTTGAACAAAGCATTGATCTGAACTAGCTACTATGCCATTTGCTTGTACAAAAGTTTTTATTTTAAGAAAAGGCATAAGCATACATCAAAACAAGGCATATGTGTACAATATGGAAAAAAAAAATGGAATGCATAAAACAGGTCTCAGCAAAACAGGATGCAGACACAGAGCGTAAGCCAAACTGAAAACATTGTAGACCACGTAAAGTATATCAGCAAAAAATCATCAGAGAGGGACCAAAAGTCCCCCCTAGTGACATATAGTGCAAATAAAAACAACAGGAGAATAAGTCCCAGAACGTTCCATTAAGCAAACGTAGGCATGGACTTAAAGTACCGAGCCGGAGAAGAAAGCAGCACAAAGAGACAAAAGAAAAAGAGGGAAAAGAAGGAGTGAGAAAAGAAGACAAACACAGAAAGAAGCGACAATAGAGGAAGACTAGGGAGAGGATGGGGAAAAAGAAGAGAGAACGGGTCCTGCGGGGCGAGCGTCCAGGGTGTATCAAAGGGAAAGAAGAGTGGTCTGAAATCTGGAAGGGGCAACAGTCGAGATCCAGGGGTCCCACACCTTAAGAAATTTAGCATGGGTATCAGAGACTATGGCTGTCAATTTTTCACTAATTAAAATATCATTCATACGATTTTTGACCGCCTCAAAACTAAGCAACGGGGTCTTCCATGAACGGGCAATTGTCAATTTCGTAGCTGTAAACAAATGCTGGGCCAACTGACGTTGTTTACGGGTCAAGTCAGGTATAGGTTTACATAGAAGCGCCTCATATGGGTCTCTCTTCAGGGTGACCTGAAAAATATTACGGAGCAAAGCATAGATCCTGATCCATAGTCTGCGCACCTTGGGGCATGTCCACCAAATATGTGCCATGGTCCCCTCCTGAGTGCATCCACGAAAACACAAGGGAGAGTACGCAGGTATAAATTTAGCCAGCCTGGCTGGGGTATAATACCATCTGTAAAACGCCTTATAAGCGTTTTCTAGAATCAAAACATTTCGGGAACATTTTGAGAGAGCTGCCGTCATGTGCTGCCAGTCCTCTTTGTCCAACTTACTTCCCAATTCCAGTTCCCAGTTAGAATGATAGACCGTGACAGGGGGTGTATCGCAAGAAACAATAGAAGCGTATAGGAGGGATATGAGTCCCGGTGAGTGGGGTCGTGCCCTACAGATGCTTTCAAATGGCATGAGCGTATAGGGTAAAGGGTTTATGTTTAATGAGTTGCTGAAGGAAATTGTGGAGTTGCATATATCGATAATGTTCCCGCAAGGGTATATTATGTGAGGAGCGGAGGGCCCCAAAAGGGAGTATCTTTGTAGGGGTAAAAAACGAGTGGACATCCCCAAAGCCATGGTCCGTCCACCACGAAAACAGACGTGGGTTATCAAGGCCAGGCGGAATCATAGGACAAGGAAAGAGCCGCAATAGAGGCAAATGGGGGGGAAATCAAATTGGCCGAATATTTAACAGAGTTCCAGAGGCAAAGAGAGTGAAGGAGGCAAGGACGTAGGTCTGGCGGACGAAATTTTGGAGGGAGCCAGGGAATGGAAGAGAGAGGGACTGGGCAGGGGTCCATCAGGCCTATTGTGGCCCATAACGGCATTTGAGAGAGAGGGGCTATGGATGCCGCAGTGTAGTATGCCCATAGATTCGGGACCGAAAACCCCCCAGAGATCCTACGAGCATACAGGATGCGTTTAGTAATGCGGGGTCTAGAAGAGCCCCAAATAAATTCCAAAATTTTGCGCTGATGAATACGTAAGATATGGGAGGGAATAGGAACCGGTAACACACGAAAATAGTATAGCAATTTAGGGAGATAGGTCATACGAACGGCTGTGATCCTACCGAACCAAGATAAGGAGAGATGGGACCAAGAAGAGAGCAGGTCCGTCAAGTGACGGAAGAGGGGCGGATAATTAACAGCATAAAGACCATCATACGTGGGAGACAGCTTAATACCCAAGTAGGGTAAAGCAGGGTGCCATTTGAAAGGAAAGGCCGCTTGGAGAGCCACCACGTCCTCAGGGGGCAAAGAAACTGACATCGCTTTAGATTTGGCAGGATTGATACGCAGACCAGAAAAGACAGCAAACGAGTCCAAAAGGACCAAAAGGTTAGGCAACGAAATCCTTGGCGAAGTAAGGGACAGCAAAATGTCGTCTGCAAATAAAGATATCTTATGTTGGGAGCCTGCCACTTCAATGCCCGAGACGTCATGGTGAGAGCGAATCGCTTCGGCTAGAGGCTCCAATGCCAGAACAAATAGAAGGGGGGACAACGGGCAACCCTGCCTTGTACCCCAGCCAATAGAGAAATAGAGCCAATAGAGAAAGGAAATGACTCAAATCCGTAGTATTTAATACGGGCCTGAGGGGAATCATAGAGGGCAGACAGCCAGGACAAAAACGAGGGACCAAAATCATAGCACAGTCATAAGATAAGGCCAAGACAAGGTATCAAAAGCCTTAGTCACGTCTAGGGACAGCAGCATAGTGGGTATGCGCCGTTGGAGAGCAAAATGTTGCAGTTGGATGATCCACCGAATAGCATCCCCTGCCTGCCGGCGGGGAACAAAACCGACTTGATCCTTCTTAATCAGGCGGGGGAGAAAAGAATTCAGGCGTGTAGCCAGTATTTTGGTTAGCAGTTTCATATCAATGTTGATAAGGGAGATCGGGCGAAAGTTAGCCCACGAAGAGTGGTCCCGATCCGGTTTAGGCAACATGACTATATTAGCTGTCAAGAGGTCAGGGGTGAGAGATTGTCCATGTTTAACAGCGTTAAACATCGCAGTCAAGGGGGGAGCCAAAACAGTAGCAAATTTCCGATAGAACAATGCAGTAAAACCATCCGGACCAGGTTTCTTACCTATCTTCAGGTCCTTAATGCATTGTAAAACTTCGGATTCCTGGATATCACGATCCATAAGAGACACATGAGAGGCTGAAAGCGTGGGCAGAGAAACATGTTGTAAAAAAGCATCCGCAGCCTCAGGGTCAGCCTGTTCCGGAGCCGAATACAGTCCAGCAAGGTGACTACGGAATTCCTCCAGAACCCGAAGAGGGTTACTGGTGAGCACATTATGGCGAGTGCGCAAAGTGACAGGGGTAAATTTAGGGGTAAAGGTCCGCAACCTATTAGCCAACATTGCATTCGGTTTATAGGACTTGGCGTACCACATTTGGCGGGACCAACGTAGGGTCCTTTCCGCCTTATCGGTAAGGCACAAGTCCAACTCAGCCCGGCAATGGGCCAATAGCCTGCGGTTGGTAGGGGTCGGAGCCTGTTTAAAAGTAGCGGAAAGGCGGTCTAGACGAGCCTCTAACGTTTGCTGAAGTTTCAGTCGTTCCCGTTTACGCCTGGAAACTATTTGAATAACACGGCCCGCAAAACTGCCTTACATGCCTCCCATAGCGTCACTGGAGAGGAGACCGAGCCCGTATTGAGATCAAAATATTCCTTGGAGGCTTGTAAAAGCTCATTTTGGATATCCGCAAAAGGATAATAGGGAGTCGTTCATTATCCAGGACGAACAATGAGGCAAGCTTAAAATGGACTTACATTCCACCAAAAGGGGATCGTGATCCGACCAGGGGACAGCCAAAATAGAGACAGATTGAACCAGGGGGAGATGTTTCCGTAACATAAAAACATGATCTATACGGGAGTGGGAATGGTGAGGGTGTGAATAATGCGTATAGTCCCTACCACTGGGGTGCAGTTCACGCCAAAGGTCTACAAAGTCAGAGGATTGTAAAGAGGAGGCAAAGCGTTTGGCAGCAGATGAGGAAGCAACCCTCTCAGGGGGATATTTGTCCAAGATAGGATTCAGCACAGTATTTGAGTCTCCTGCCAGGAGAAGGGTGCCCTTGGCATGGGACATGAGAAGGGAGCAGACATGGGACAGGAAGGGGTCTGGATTAGAATTAGGAGCATAATAGCTCATAATGGTCACTTCAGTGTCCTGAAGGAGACCCTGAAGCAAAAGGTATTTACCGTCGGGGTCCGCTATTTGCTTATCACAACGAAAAGGAACAGCTTTGCGAAACGCAATCAGTATCCCCCGCTGCTTAGTTGGGCCATTTGCTAGAAACACTTGCTGATATTGAGCATCAAAATATCTGGGGTGCAAGGAGGAAGAAAAATGGGTTTCCTGGAGACATGCTATATCTATTTGCTTTTGTCGTAAAAATCGAAAAACTTTAACCCTCTTTTGGGGGGAGTTCAGACCTTGTACATTCAAGGACAACTAATTAAGCGTCATTAAGAAGGAAATACAAAAAAGAGTAACTTACCCCAAGACGCCAGCACCACAGGACCTGGGAAAAAGAAAAGGAGACAGAACAAAGAGGAAAGGAGAAGAACCAAGAAAAGGGAGACAGAGACAAAAAAGGGAACAGAAAGACATAAAAAAAACATAGCAAAATCACTGAAATGGTAACGCATAAATGCATCTATGTGTGGGCCCGAAGGACCACAAATGCATCGGGGGTTGGCCAGGACCATGATCCTGGACAAGAACTGACGCAACAGGGGGGCGGTGGTCCACCAGACCCCTCCGACCAATATAGAAAAATAAAAGCAGGCACCGGGGGGAGCAAAAAAGCACCCAACCCCCAGGTGCTGCAAAAACTTGTAGAAAAAATAGCACTGCAGCGACGACTGCACTGTGGGATAAAAAAAAAAGGGTAAATAGCGTGCAAACAGTATAAGGCACAGGAAAAGTGCAAAAATAACCGTAAAAAGAGTTTCACAGTACCACAGTATAGCAATAAGGCATTCGAGACACAACAACAAGAACAATTGGGAGTCCCAATCAGTTAGTGCAAAATGACGGCATCATGAAAATAGAAGTGGAACAGTAAAAAGAAAAAACAAATGAGCAACTGGAGGCAGGACGTCAGCCCTCATCCCCTCACATCCAGGAGGGTGTGACAGAGGGTGCATCCAACCCAATGGTATATCCCAGGGACCCCTGCAAAGACATCCAACTGTGGGTGCACCTGGAAGACAAAAGAGAAAGGGCCAAAAAAAAAAACCCCAAAAAATGGAGTCCGGCGGAGATCACTTGATAGGGACATCATGGAAACGTTGAGCCTGAAGAGAACGGAGGGCCTGGGAACCATGGTGGGATCCTTGGGATTGCGGCTTGGAGGGGGAGGATGATGTAGATGGTCTTGCCTTGGAAGCTGAAGACGAGGACGTGGGGGCCGTCTGAGAGGAGGGGAGATCCAAGTTCAAGTCCTAGAAGTGGCTGCGCAGCTCTGCCAGGGAGGTAGCATGAAATTGGCGGCCCTGAACTGTGAATGAGATCTTGAAGGGGAAACCCCAGCGATATTTGATTTTGTGGGTCTGCAAGATTTGCAAATAGGGTTTCAGAGATCTCCGTCGGGCTATGGTGGCCGGGGAAAGATCTGCAAACAGTTGAAGTGAATAGTTCTGAAAGGAGAGATCAGAGTGCTCCCTGGCTGCTTGCATGAGTCTTTCCTTAGTGCGATAGTAGTGAAATTTAATAATGACATCCCTAGGAGGGCCATCCGTTGGTTTAGGAGCCAGGGATCTGTGAATCCTATCAAATTCCAAACATTCCAAAGGAATGTCAGGAGCCAGTTCTTGAAAAAAAGCAGGGCCATGCCCTGTAGATCAGTGACAATCTCTGGGAATCACCGTATACGGAGATTATCCCTGCGAGCCCTGTTTTCAGCATCCTCCAGCTTATCACGGAGTATATTAAGTTCCCCAGTGAGCCTGTCCACCTCATCCTCATGTCCCTCCAAAACTGTGGTCGTTAAGTCCATTCTGTGTTCCAATTGATTAGTGTGGCCCCCAAGCTCTTTAAGGCCCTGCATGAGGTCTGAGGAAAGCTTGCGGGAAGCTGTGGCTATCTCATCCCTGACAATAGCCCTGAATTTAGCTAGCATGGCATCAGAGTCCGGGGGAGCTGGGCTTACCAGGTCTGCGGGGAATTGCTGCAGGCTGTCTGCCAAGGAGGAAGAGGAGAGCCCCGTGGAGTCATCAGGCTCCGGAGGTTCGGGCTCCATCTTGCCCTTCCCGGCCGGAGCTGCCTTCATCTGGGACAGCTTCTTCTGGTTATACTTGGGCGCTCGGCGCATACCCCCGTGTGCCCGGCGGTGTCAGCAAGCCGAGGAGAGTGAGGAGTCGTCGCTGGAACGGAGCAGTGCTTTATGCGTCGGAAGGTGAGTGTCCTGTGGCGCGGAGTACGGAAGCTAAGCGTCCATCTTCTGAGACCTCGCGCATGCGCCCCCAGTTACTATGCAATTTTCATTGGAAATTCATTTTGCCTATTGAATGAAGTATGTTGTAAAATACAGAGAGCACACGCAATATATACAGTATATACATACACTGTATATAGTAATTGGGATAGAGATCAGATCAAGGTGTCTGTGCTACTCGTATAGATATAAAGATATCAGGAAGCCAGGAGTGGGCCCGTACAGCAAAGTGCTGCAACCAAGGCTGAGAGAGCCCGAATAGCTCATAGTCTGGGAGACCAAAGAGCGCAGTCCTGTTGACAAGAGAGCCAGGTGGCTCGTATTTTCAGTTCATTGTTTTACTGTGAGAAGTTGAAACCCAGTGTAGAAACTTTGGATGGAAAATGTATTTAATTTAACAAAAGTGGGCTTCTATGCCTTTTAAAACACATTTTGGAATAGCATTTACTTCACTATAAAAAAAAAAGCATCTACAACTGAACTAATCAACCCCCATACCCATAAATAGTGGATCCAAGAGTCCCACCTTTTGTTGAACTTAATTTGGTTATTTTGAAGCGTACATGTTAGTTTATTGTTAATTATAACCCAAATAAATTTTTGTTTGACATGCTCAAATTACACTACCAGTTGGTTTCAACATGTTGTGACTGCGATTTTCTTTTAGGGATTTCACCATCTAGCTTCTGAAAAAGAGCAATTTTGAGTGATCTGGGAATATTATTTTCTGTCAATTAGGGAATTAGGTTGAACAATCTGATCCAGAATCTGATTACCTCTGGGCATTGTGACCATATTAATAAACATAGTTCCTATTTGACTATAGCATCTAATGGCGCTTTTCCACTGCATGGAACCGTACCGGGTCGGCACGCTTTTGTGCTTTTCCACTGCGGTACCGCATGGTATAGGGTCGGAACGGTTCGGTACGGTACGGTATAGGTTTGCTTTTCCACTGCATGGAACCGAACGGTACGGTACGGTACGGTACGGCTCTGAAAAAACAGTACCTACTCGATTGTGGTTCCAACAGGTACCAAACTGGTACCATATCCCACAATCCTTTGCATGCAGTCACTACTAGCCGCTGATTGGTCAGAGAATCACACCCACCCCGTTGTTATCCCACCCACTTAACTTTAGTACTACTTTAATGGAAAAGCAAACCTATACCGTACCGTTCCGACACTATACCATGCGGTACCGCAGTGGAAAAGCAAACCGGGCCAAGCAGGGCCGAGTAGAGCCGAGCCGGTACTAGCCGGTACTTGCAGTGGAAAAGTGCCATAAATAGTTTGAAGATTAGAAGATGAATGTGGGTGTAATTTAGCCACCTTATTAGGGACCAAGTACTGTATTAAGGTTTTATAATTGGATTCCACTAGGGTTGTGTTGATAGCAATTTTACATAAATTGTTAGCTATCATCTGCCATTCCAATGAAATATATCAAACGGAATATTGAGATCACGCTCCCAATGCTGCATGTATGGCAGGTTATGATTAAGACTTTATGAGTAAGACTCATGATTAAGACTTTAAAAATGCTAAATTCATATATACTTCACTAAAAAGTGATTTCAATTATTATTATATCCAAAAGTTTATAAATGTGAAAAATAAATAACTTCTTATATAAAAAAAATATTGCAAAAAAAACCCCAAATAAATAGAATGAAAGTTTAATAATTTCTGTTCAAGTGCAGAAATAAACAGTGCTTATCCACTGTTCAATGTGAACAATATTTAAACAAATCACCTCTGTGCTTCCACCTCTGTGTGCAGACAGACAAGCTGCTTACTAAACTGTAAGACCGCATAAAAAAAATAGCTCTCAGGGTATTCCTTTTAGGAGAGCCGCAGCTCACTTCGTAACTGCTTCCTAAATGTCACGATAAGTCCAACCTTTCGACTCCGGCTGACATACATATATCAAGAGTAAGGAGGAGACCTCATAGCGGATTACTGTTTAAAAGTTTTATTAAAAACACAAAGCATTGCACTTACATACAGAGAAGTTCATCAAGGCAATAAAAACAATCCACGAATGGCTGCAGCACTTCACCCTCGGCCCGTACATGCTGATGTCATCACTAGTTACCCCCGACGTGTTTCCTTGTAGGTGACATCATCTGGTATTGGAGCCTAGTGCGTGACGTCACCAGGAGGCCTTTTATACCTGAAGAAAACTAGAAAGGATGGCATCATACATAGGAACCTCTACGGGCAAAAACAAAGCATAGCCACCCTAGCTCACAGCTCAATAGCTATTAATACTTACTATAAAAGGAAGTGGCTCGAGATAATATGAACCTTGAAACCAAAAGGTAGCAGATGATCAATCTTAAAGAGGAACTACAGTCTTCTCATATAATTTGTAATAAAAACATCTTTGCCTTTCTGAACCTTCCCTCCAACCACTTTGCATATTATTTTATATGTAGTGTGCTTCTGTACTTGCCAATTAATCTCCCTTCACTATGTCTGGCTGCAGCCATTTTACCTGTGGGCAGCTGAAGATGCTGCCGGTTCACTTCCTGGATTTACACAGACATACACACATAGATATGTATTTATGTATGTATGTAATATATATAAATATATACACACAGACACACATACATATACAGACAGACAAACACACTCACACCACTGCTTGCCTGCACATTTCCCATCTGGATAAATACATATGATGAATCTCTGCAGTCTCCTCCTGCTATCTCTGACCTCATCCAGCCCCCTCCAGCTCTGCAGGTCTCATTGGCCCTCCTATGACTCATCCCTCCCTCCCTTGCTGATAAATTCTCACAAGAGTGAGAGAAAAAGCTGTGTATGATGTCATTAGCCTAGACAAATTACCAGACAAGAAAGAGGAAGTGGGTTGTATAAGATATTTAATGGCAATCGCTTTAATGAACCAAAGTAGATATCAATAAAAAAAATAAAAGAATAATAATTGCATAAAATAAATCAAAATAATAATAAATGTATACGGTATCAGCCCTACCTTCCTTTATCTGTAAAAAGTAAAAAAATCTCACATTGAAAAAAAATAAAAAGATAAAAATAAATATTAGAAATGCATAAAAAGAGTTCCATGCAGAAATGCCTCCATATTTGGTCCATACCTATGCCTAAGTATGAAGCCAATGGGACTCGAACCTCGAAATTCAAATGGCTGCATTTTGAAGGCTTAAATGCCAGTTATTGCCCCAAAAAAGTGTATGGGAGTCCGGGTACTGACCTGGGGAACATGTAGCAATGAAAAAAAGTTTTTGAAAACGATCATTTTTAAAGGAGCAGTGATTTACTGATTTTAATTAGGCTTAAAGTGAAACTATAAAAATGAAAAATTCCTTCAAATAGCATGCCTGGGGGGTCCCCTGAATGTGCCTGTAAAGTAGTGCATCTCTAAGATGTACAGTATGTAGCCTGCTGCAGCAATACTGACATTTCTAAAGCAAAAAATGTCATTTACAAATATACATACAAATTTCAAATCGCATGTACTTCTCATACGGGTGCAGAAAAATTGTGCCTTGTTTGTTGATGGTGCCTGAACACTGTAACCCCTCGCAGTTACTCTTGCTTGGCGCAGGAACGGGCCCTGCTGTTAAAAAATCCATACAAATTTGAAATCGCATGTACTTGTCATACAGGTGCCAAAAATTGGGCCTTTGCTGTTGGTGGTGCCTGAACACCATAACCAAGGACTCGCAGTTACTCTTGCTGGGTGCAGGAAAGGGACCTGCTGGTAAGCATTCCATACAAATTTAAAATTGCATGTGCTATGCAAGTGCCAAAAATTGGGCCTTTGCTGTAGGTGGTGCCTGAACACCGTAACAAGGCCTCACAGTTACTCTTGCTGGGTGCAGGAATGGGATCTGCTGGTAAGAACTCCATGCAAATTTGAAATTGCATGTTCTATACAAGTGCCAAAAATTGGGCCTTTGCGGTAGGTGGTGCCTGAACACCGTAAGCCCTCACAGTTAGCAGGGCACAGGGACAAGGTTTGCTGTTAAAAATTACATAAGACAATTTAATTGTATGCACCTGTCATACAAGTGCAGAACAATTAGGCCTTGGGGGTTGGTAGTGACCTAAACCAAAAACATTGTTGGAAGCTAGCAGAATAAAGGTAGAGGAATAGGATAGGCAGCATACGCAGTCTTTAAGGGATGGCAGACCCCTAGCAAATTCAATCAGTTACATCAGCATCAGGGGCCTGATAGCTCTTGTTGATCCAGGACTGGTTCATTTTGATAAAAGTCAGCTGGTCAACAGAATCTGTGGACAGATACACTCTTTTATCCATCACAAAACCTCCAGCAGCACTGAACGTCCGTTCGGAAAGCACGCTGGAAGCAGGACAGGCCAGTAGCTCCATTGCATATTGAGCAAGTTCTGGCCAGTGGTCCATCCTCGAGACCCAGTAAGCGAGTGGATGGGCAGCTGGAAAGGTCTCCAAGTCTGCTCTTGTGCCTAGATAATCATGCACCATTTGATGGAGATGCTGGCAATGGTTGCTTAAACCTAACAACCCTGGGTGCTGCTGAGGATAAAAGAACTGTTTAAAGGCATCAGTCAGCCAGCCGCCTTCTCCACCGCTCCTCCTTGGCTGAACGATGCCTCAGAAACACATCCAGAGAATGTTGACCTCCCAGTGTCTGGAAAGGTGGTAAACTATTTTTTTTTCAAGGTCTCCTAAAGATGTTTCTTCCTCTGCTCCCTCTGCGAAGGCAGGATGAGCTCTGCAACTTTACCCTTGTAACATGGATCAAGAAGGGTTGCCAACCAGTAATTACATAGTTACATAGTTAGTCAGGTTGAGAAAAGACACAAGTCCATCTGGTTCAAAGAACGAAAAAAAAAAAAAAACAGTATTGAAAACCCAACCATACGATCCCATATACACAATCCTATATCCGCAGTTAATCCAGAGGAAGGCTCAAAAAAACAGCAAAGCATGATCCTATTTGCTAGAGCAGGGGAAAAAAATCCTTCCTGATCCCCCAAGAGGCAATCGGATATTCCCTGGATCAACTTTACCTAAAAAAAAAAATTTAGTACCCACTTATATTAAGTACACCCAGGAAAGAATCCAGGCCTTTTTTAAAGCAATCTAGTGAGCTAGCCAGAACGACCTCTGGAGGGAGTCTATTTCACATTTTCCCAGCTCTTACGGTGAAGAAACCTTTCCGTATTTGGAGACCAAATATGTTTTCCTCTAGACGTAAACAGTGCCCCCTTGTTCTCTGTGTTGACCTTAGTGAACAACTCAACACCAAGTTCACTATATGGGCCCCTTATGTATTTATACAGGTTGATCATATCCCCCCTTAATCTCCTCTTCTCAAGAGAGAATAAATTCAGTTCCTGAGCTCCTCCATGCCTCTTATCAGTTTGGTTGCCCTTCTCTGCACTTTCTCCAGTTCCCCAATATTTTTTTAAGAACTGGTGCCCAAAACTGAACTGCATATTCCAGAGGAGGTCTTAATAATGGTTTGTACAGGGGCAAAATGATATCTCTATCTCTGGAGTCCATGCCTCTGTTAATACAAGAAAGGAATTTGCTTGCTTTGGAAACCGCAGCTTGGCATTGCATGCTATTATTAAGCGTATGATCTACCAGAACACCCAGATCCTCCTTCGCTATGGATTCCCCCAGTTCTAATCCACCTAGCATGTATGATGCATGCATATTCTTATCCCCCAAGTGCATAAGTTTACATTTATACATTTACAAGTACTGTGCTGTGGGTACTGCTGGCTGGTACTGCTATGGGTACTGCTGGATGGTACTGCTGTGGGTACTGGTGGCTCAGGCTAGTACTGCTTGCTGGTACGGTGCTGTGGGTATTGCTGGCTGGTACTGCTATGGGTACTGCTGGATGGTACTGCTGTGGGTACTGCTGGCTCAGGCTGGTACTGCTAGGTGGTAATACTGTGGGTACTGCTGGCTCAGGTTAGTACTGCTGGATGGTACTGCTATGGGTACTGCTGTCTCAGGCTGGTACTGCTGTGGGTACTTCTTGGAGTCCGAGGGGATATTGCAGCACCCTGCATCTGTGGAGCTCTGTGGAGCTCTGTGCTGTGACGCAATAGGTTGGCTACTGCTATGGCGGCCCCTGGGGCACATCCTGCCTCGTTGGAGTTGTGCGTCCTCCTCATCCTCCCCTCCCCCTCCACCTCCTCCTCCTCTATCCTGTCAGGCACCCAAGTAAAGTCAGTGACCTCATCATCCCCTACCTCTTCGTCACTGGGGCAAACTTGGCAATATGCTTCAGCTGTGGCAAAATGACTGCTGGTCTCTTGTCCGTCATTGTCACTCCCTCTCTCTAGGCTCACGTTATTCCCTTCATCAAACTGGGAAACAACATCACAGCTTTCAAATTGCTGTGCATCCTCCAGGAGCATGTCACTGACACTATGATCAAATAGTTCAGGTGACTCCTCCGTGCATGATGGTGGAGTGACTGAAGAAGTAGCTGTGGAGAAGGAGCCTGTGGAATGGAGCAGCTGCGGTGGAAAGCAAACTACTGGGAGCGTGGGTGTCAGAGGAAGAGGAGGATGAGGACGGCTTATTAATCCACTCCACCACATGTTGCGGCTGAATAGCACGGGCAGCACCGGAAATAAAGGATGGACGTGCCCCACCTGCCGAGGATGCACTATGTTGACTGTGACCACCACTTTTCACAATGGACACAGAGGCTGCTTGCCCTCTTTTTGTGGCTTGTGAGCATCGGCCTCACCTTGTCAGCCTTTCGGACATGATGTTGATACAGATCAATATAGGGTATACGCAACTGACCAATAGATACTCAATGACCTGATATGATGTAATTGATAGCCCCTATAGATGAGCTGTGGCGGTTATAGATGTACGCAAGTGACCGATTATCAATACTCTCACTGATATCTGATGTAATCTATAATCCTATAGATGGATGATCTGTGATGCCTATATAATGTTCCACAACTGAGCAATGAATACTCTGGTTGATATCTGAAGTGATCTCTATTCCTAGAGGTCTGTGATGCCTAATGAATGTTCCACAACTGAGCAATGATTAATCTGGCTGATATCTGAAGTGATCTCTATTCCTATAGGTCTGTGGTGCCTATAGAATGTTCTACAACTGAGCAATGATTATTCTGGCTTATATCTGAAGTGATCTCTATTCCTATAGGTCTGTGGTGCCTATAGAATGTTCCACAACTGAGCAATGATTACTCTGGCTGATATCTGAAGTGATGTCTACTCCTAGAGGTCTGTGATGCCTATAGAATGTTCCAGAACTGAGCAATGATTACTCTGGCTGATATCTGAAGTGATCTCTATTCCTAGAGGTCTGTGATGCCTATAGAATGTTCTACAACTGAGCAATGATTACTCTCGCTGATATCCGAAGTGATCTCTATTCCTAGAGGTCTGTGAATATTATGGAATGTTGCAGAAACTGACCGATGAACAATACTCTGACTGGTATCTGATGTAAAGAAAGAAAACTCTCCCTACCTCACACAGGAACCTGGCCCTCCCTACACTGCTACTCACTCACTGGCACTATACTGTCTGATATGATGTACAGGAATTAATCTCTCCCTACCTCACACAGAAACCTGGCCCTCCCTACACTGCTAGGAATGTTTCTCTGCACTGTCTGACTCAAAAAAAAAAAAAACTACGCTCTCCCTGCCTGAATCACGTGCCTGTCCCTGTCTCATTGCCTGCACAATGATACTACACACTGCGGCTGCGCGAGCAGCCTTTATGTAGTGTGGGGCGTGTACTTGGCCCCTGAGCCATGATTGGCTAAAGGCAGCCTGCCTTTAGTCCAATCATGGCAGATATCATTTGATTGGCCAAAGCATGAGGTCAGGGTGCATGCTTTGGCCAATCGCATAACGCACTGTGAATTTCATACGAAGAAGCACATTTGTTCGCCTTTCGACAAACGATCGAACGACCGATGTTTGAGTCTAAAGTAGCCTCAACTCAAAATCGAAGCTCAACCCTACAAATAAGGAATAATTGACCTGAATCCAACCGTTATTAATAAAAGAGTTAATATTCTACTCCACATTAAGCCCCCATGGATAAAAGGTCTTGAGTTCAAAGATTCATTGGGTTTCTCAGCACTAAAGTTCTCTTCTCAAGTTACTAATGCGCCAACGTGCACTGTTTAGGAGATATTTACATTACATGCAGCCAGTGACCTCACTGGCGCATGCGATCTTAAGGAACTGCCATCTCTGCCATCCCTTCAGAGCCCTGTGCTGTGAACAGTGGCTCCGGCACTCATGTGACTTGCCAGAGCCGGGAACACAGAAGCCAGATCGGTGAAGATGGGAGCCTCTGCAGTGCTGACATCACGGCGCAGGAACAGGTTCTTTTTAAACTTCCTACAGGGGTAAAATCCAGTTAGGTAGGGCCCCCCCCCCCCCAATAATATGCTTCTTATGGGTATCCAATTGTGTCCCCCCCCCAATAATATGCTTCTCATGGTTATCCAATTGTTTAAAATGTCATGTGATTTTTTTTTTTGTCCTCTGATGTATTTCTGGTTCTCTATGTGAGTTACATTTTTTTCAATTTTAGTATATGCAGTTATGCTGTTCTACATTGTCGCCACGGATTCTGAAAAAGCGAAACGTATCAATCTGGTTTTGCCCAACTCTTGTGAACAGTGGCTGATGCCATTTAATTTACAATGATTGTTCAATGTATTGACTTCCTGATATACCAGACTTCCTGCTGATATACTTTTAACTTATTATATTTTATCATGTCTGTAAATAAAGATTATATGTTTTAATCTTTTGCCTTCCATTATTTTATTTTATTTTATTTTATTTTTTGAACAATTCCCTTATCTAATATTCCCTTTCATTTAAATCAAAAAAATGTTTAGCAGCTTCATAGCCTCTAGAGTGTGGAATAATAGTATTAAGATAGTATCAGCTGTAAACAGCAATATGTCCCCTTGCAACCTAATTTGAGAAAGTTCATTAAACACTTCCCGCCGCCCTATAGGCGATTGACGCCGGGAAAGTGGTTGCATTATCCTGACCGGACGTCATATGACGGCGGCAGGATAATGTGCTCTGCGCGCCCCCCGGGGACGGGCAGAGTGGCAATCGGTGATGCGGCGTGTCACTCTGACAGACCACATCTCCGATCTTGGTAAAGAGCCTACTGACGTAGGCTCTTTACCACGTGACCAGCTGTGTCCAATCACAGCTGGTCACATAGTACACAGGAAGAGCCATTGATCGACTTTCCTTAGTTCGTGACTGACAGGCACGAGTAGAGGAGAGCCGATCTGCGGCTCTCCTGACGGGGGGGGGGGGTCTGCACTGGTAATCAGATCATTGATTACCAGTGCAGACCCTCGGGGGGTGCCACTAGAACCACCAGGGTTGCCCACCCATGACCCCAGGGATGCCCACCCATGACCCCAGGGATGCCCACCATGGCCACCAGGGGTGGCAATCAGGGCTTGGGGAGCCCACCAGTGCCCTCCCCATCAGTGCTGCCCACCAGTGCCCTCCCCATCAGTGCTGCCCGCCAGTGCCCATCATTGCTATCTATCTGTGCCGCCCACCAGTGCCCATTATTGCCCACCAGTGCCTCCTATCAGTGCCCATTAGTGCCGCCTATCAGTGCCGATCAGTGCTGCCTATCAGTGCCCATCAGTTCCGCCTATCAGTGCCCATCAGTGCCACCTATCAGTGCCTATTAATGCCGCCTATCAGTGCCGCCTATCAGTGCCCACCAATGCTGCATATCAGTGCTACCTATCAGTGCCACATATCAGTGCCCATCAGTGCTGCCTATCAGTGCCACCTATCAGTGCCGCATATTAGTGCCACCCCATCAGTGCCACCCCATCAGTGCCTCCTCATCAGTGCCTGTCAGTGCAGCCTCATCAGTGATCATCAGTGCAGGAAAAAACATATCTATTTACAAAATTGTATAACATAAACAAAAAAACTTTTTTTTTTTTCAAACTTTTCGGTCTTTTTTTTATTTGTTTAGCAAAAAAGAAAAAACCTTGCGGTGATCAAATACCACCAAAAGAAAGCTCTATTTGTGGGGAAAAAATTTAATAAATTTGGTTTAGGTACAGTGTTGCATGAACGCACAATTGTCATTCAATATGCAACAGCGCTAAAAGCTAAAAAAAATTGGCCTGGGCAGGAAGGGGGTGAAAGTGCCCTGTATTGAAGTGGTTAATACATCGTAGTATCTTTAAACACTTAAGCCCCAGAGGATTTTCCTGCTCAAAGACCAGGGCCTATTTTGCGATTCGGAACTGCGTGATTTTAACAGACAATTGCGCAGTCGTGCGGCACTGTACCCAAATCAAATTGATGTCCTTTTTTTCCCACAAACAGAACTTTCTTTTGGTGGTATTTGAAACCTGTGCGATTTTTACTTTTTGCGCTATAAACAAAGAAAGAGCGACAATTTAGAAAAAATAACAATATTTTTCACATTTTTTTATATGAAATTCCCCCCAAAAAAATGTAAAAATCTAAATTTTTTTAACAATTTAGGCCAATTTGTTTTCTACTACATATGTTTGGTAAAAGAAAATCGCAATAATCGTATTTTGATTGGTTTGCACAAAAGTTATTGCGTTTACTAACTAAGGGAAAGATTTATGTCATTTTTATTGTTTTTTTTTTAACTAGTAATGGTGGCGATCTGCGATTTTTTTTTCATTTTGCGGGACTGCGACATTGCGGCGGACAGATCGGACCTCTGACTAACATTTTTGACACTTTTGGTACCAGTGACATTACTACAGTAATCAGTGCTATACATATGCACTGTTACTGTAAAAATGACACTGTCAGGGAAGGGGTTAACTTTATTAGTGATCAAGGGGTTAAGTGTGTCCCTAGGGGTGTGATTCTAACTGTAAAGGGGCATGGCTAGTGATGTAACCACAGAGACATACGATCCTACATAGCAGGATCATGTAGTCTCTGCAGTTAGATCAGGGAGAATGACAGGCGGCTTTGTTTACATTAGCTGCCTGCCTTTCTCCTTCTCCACCGGGAGATCGTGGGTGACCAGAGGACATCGGAGCCGCCGGTCACTTGCGCGGACATGTCAGGGAACGAGCAGGGATGGGAGCGCGCCTCCGGCGGTGCGCTTTCGCCCCCCTAGAGGCTCGTAGGCGAGCGCGCACCGCCAGAGACCCCGGTTTGCCTGTACGGGGCTGACTGCCGCAGTAAATAGTCGTGCGGCGGTTGGCAATCGGTTAAGGAAAGCTGGAGTGCCCATTATCATCAGCTGTAGAAAAAAATCAATGTTTCTCCCGATCCGTGAGGTTACCAAGACAATGCCATATACAACTGGCCTACCTGGTGGTTTTACTAAACGCTTGTGCACTTTCATTAAAAAATATATTGTTTGTCACAGCGCAAAAGCCGCCGAACACAGCCATCCAGCCGCGGCCTACTCGCAGGAAAAGCCTCGGCCTTTCCTAAAGCAGTATCCGGCCGCATCCGCTCTCCATCCCCCTCTCCAGAGGACAATCTACCCTCAATACCGCCCACCCTATCACCCAGGGGACCTGATCAGTAAAAATTTGCAGAGTAGGCTGGAAGCGGACTGGAGAGGAGCGCCGCCGATCGCATAGCTAATCCGCGGCAATCCTCTCTAAATACGGACCTGAGCAGCACATCTTTGCCCCATCCAGCCTCTCAGGACCCTGGGGGACACGATCATCCAATTATTTTCAAAATCGAGCCACCGGGAGCAGATTTACAATCGCGGCCTAGTTAGGCCTAAGAGGCAATCCACCATAATCTTGCTGCCGGACATCATCCTGAGCCCCATCACTCACCCCAGCTGCCCTATGGGAGCATAGGTATCGGCCGATGCCTATATTTTGCGGGGTTGATTACAAAAAAGGGGTTTGAGCAGGATCGGCAAGAGAGGAGCATCGCCTACCTTACTCCCCAATCTGCAGCCATCCGGCTCCCAGGATCACCTGGGTGGAGAGTCGGTGTACCCACAGCTAATCTGATCCTCCCTGGAACCTTCATCCTGCTTTTTGGTCCGAAATACACGCTGCAGGGAGGCAGACAGGTTTGAGGCCTAGCAGACACTGCATCCAGGACTTTTCCTAAAGGGACGATCCATATATCACGGTGGACTGGGTAGGCACTGAATTCTTCACTTTTTGCCATCCTTCACTTGCTCAAGCCCAGCCTATCCTGCTTTCTGCCTCAGCTACAATCTATCCTAAACAGTGGATCCCTCTCTCCTCAATCCACCTTTACAATTTGCCTTCCTGATCTCATTCAATATCATTTCTGAGCAAGCAGAAATTCTGACAAGCTTCACCCTGAGAAATCATAACGTCCTCACAGACTTACCTATGCCTCTAAATTGCATTCCAAATTAATGAATTACAGTCGATGAAACATATAAGTGATATCTTCTCAGTGCGCATGCGCGGAGCAGCGGAGATGGCCGCTTAGCTCCGAGGCTCCGTCTCGCCCCAGACCATCCAGCCCCATACAGCCACATTGAGCAGCGCAGCCGACACAGGACCCCACCGTCCAACTCGGGCACACCAAGGATCAGTTCTATGGCCTCGGGGACGGTCCGCAGGGATCTCTCCCGCAACCCGGGCTTCGGAGCGGAGGCTCCAGGCCTACACAAGATGGCGCCGCCCGCGCCGGAGGATCAAGATCCCGGGACGGAGGGGATGGAGGACAGCGACGGAGGGGGTCTCCCAACCCCCCATGCACTCCCGGAAGGCGCAGTGAGTACCAGCATCATCGCGGTCCCATCCCCTACCTCCACAGAGTCGCTCATCAGGCACACCCTAGGGGATTTACTCCACACCCCAGTCCGAGGCCTACAGTGCAGCCCCTCAGTATCCAACCTCTCTGAGCTTACTCCCCCTGCTCACTCTTTGGACTTTCATGCTATGATGTCGGCCTTCTCTAAGATGCTGTCTGATGGCTTAGCGCAGACAGCAAGCCAAATCACACACACCATTCAAGCAGACCTACAAAACCTGGGTTCCAGAATTGAAATCATGGAGTCCAAGATGGACCAAACAGTCTCCAGGACGAACCAAAACACTGACCGCATTCAGGATCTAACAGATCGCCTGGAAACCGCCATTTCCAAAATTGATGACCTTGAAAATCGCTCACGGCGTTACAACTTTCGCATTAGAGGATTGCCTGAAGCAGTTCAGGATGTCCATGACGCTGTTCAAGGATTTATTGCCTCCCTGATTCCCAACATCCCAGCACATAGGCTGGAGTTAGACAGGGCACACAGGGCCCTTCAAGCACCCCGGAAGGATAATCTCCCCAGGGACATTGTGGTAAAGCCACACTTTTATAAAGTGAAGGAAGAAGTCATGCGACTGGCCAGGTCCTCTGATCGTCTGGAAATTCAAGGACACCCGGTCCAAATATTCGCGGACTTATCGCCCCTGACGATCCAGAAAAGGCGTTCTCTTAAACCGCTTCTACATGCTTTAACCCAAAAGGCAATCAAGTACTGGTGGTCGTTCCCATTTCGTCTTTCTTTCGCCTACAAGAGTAAGACACTTGGTTTCTCTAGCTTTCAGGAAGGCGAAAAACTCCTTCTACAATTGGGCATCATCTCCCTGGAACTTTCACGTTCTACATCCCCGGCTCCAGCTGGCCCATCCAAAAGGCCTTCTCCAGCCAGCCCCATTGCCCAGGCGTGGGTGAAGAAGCAATCTAAGCGATCCAAGGACTCGCATGTCACCTGAACTGCTTTCCAGCCCCTTTTTTTTGTGTTCCAAATTTTTCTTCCACCTCCTCTCTCTGAGAAATGTTTTCATTTTTTTTTTTTTCTCAGATAGGGGACTCCTTGGACTCTTTTTTGAACTCTGTTCCCGGTTAATTTCAGGCCTGGGATCAGGCCGGGTGTGTTAAGTTGGTTAAATTCTTGCTATCTGTTGCTATTTTTTTTTTTTTTTTACAGGTTGGCCGTACATTGAAATCTTGCTGTACGGCTCTTTTCTTGCTCGATATCCCCCATACCTCATCCTTGCGGTGGGAGTCACATTTTTGCTTTGGGGGGGTTGGTGGACGACCTAGGGGTCGCATGGTTTTGTTGGCTGACGCCCGTTGGGTTGGTATAGCCTCTGCCCGGGTCCTTCCACCACCTCCCAGAGGAAGTAGAGGGATTCATCTCCTTGATTCATCATCCGGAATGACATACATGTTTGGAGGGTCGGATGGTTGGCCCTGGTTCTCACCACAATGTTGTATTTAAGTTTATGTTCGTTATCATAGCATTTGGGTTGGGGCCGGGTAGGTCTGGGGCGCGAGCTTTGCGCCTCCCTCTGACCCCGTCCAGTGTAATATGCCCTGGGCGGCGTCAGACGTCTGTCTGCAACTTTCGCGGACAGGTAACTTTTGCTTGTCTCATGGTCTGGGCCTAGGCGGGCCTGGCCGGGACCTGGGGGGGGAGGGGGCTCCCCTGGCTTACATGCCTCAGGGGCCTCTGGGTTGGTCTTCCTCTTCCCCGTCTCTTTCTCTTCTTCTTTGCCTTTCTCTCTCTTATCTGTCTGCTTTCTCTTCAGATGCTGGAGTGGACTCTGTCTCCTCTTCAGACGGTGGGTGGACTGCTGTGATGGTGCTCCGATTCCTCCGACTTCCCGAACTCCTCGGAACTTCAGGTGGGTCCTTCATTGGCGTTATAGCTCCTCTCTGGATTTATGGCGGTTAGTAAACCATCTCTGGCTCCTCTAAAAATTGCATCGCACAATGTTCAGGGGATGAATTCCCCAGTTAAGAGACGGAAATATTTTCAACATGCACACTCCCAAAAATTTGAAGTGCTCCTGCTCCAGGAAACCCACTTCCCTGATACTTATTTGCCTAAATTCATACACTCCAAATTTCCACAGTTCTTCCTGGCTAACGCAGCTAATAAGACAAAAGGGGTTGGCATTTTCTTTTCTAAACACTTGGGCTTCTCCCCCACATCAGAAGTTAGAGACCCGGAAGGGAGATACATTCTGGTGTCAGGGACAATGGAGGGGATTTCCTACACGTTTGTGTCCTACTATGCCCCCAATCAGGGACAGGCTAGGTTTTTCACCAGAATGTGGGCGAAGCTTGAACCGTATTTAACGGGTACCTTGATAGTTGGGGGTGACTCCAACACGTCTTTTGATAAGATGTTGGACAAGTCCAGCCCTAGGCGCCCTAGGGTCTTGGGGCCACCCAAACGTGGTCTCACCATCGCTAAGCAACTTAACTCACTGGGTCTGATAGACATATGGCGGGAACTCAACCCTTCCTCCAGGGAATACACACATTTCTCTGCCCCTCATGGCACATTTGCCAGGATTGACCACATTTTCTTGTCATCGGCTGAGGTCCCTCTGGCCGTTAAAGCGAATATTAGGGAATCACCTCTTTCGGATCACTCCGTGGTCATCTTGGACCTCCTGTCCCCTAGATCACGGGATGGGGTGCGCAGGTGGCGTCTGAACGAATCTTTGCTCAATAATCCCTCTCTCTGCAATATGCTGGAAAAAGACATTACTGAATACTTTCATTTGAACGCTCAAAGCGGGGTCTCACCAGAAACCGTGTGGGCTGCTCATAAGGCTGTCATGCGGGGTAAGCTTATCCAGCTGGCGGCAAAACTTAAGCGGGAAAATCAAATTGATATAGCTAAACTGGAGAAGGAATTCCGGGAAGTGTCTAGGGCACATAAGAAAAAACCAACTCTAGCGTCGCGACAGTGTTTGGAAGCGGGTCGTCTGGCCCTGAACATGGCTCTTACCACCCGGGCAGAGAAAAGTTTACGTTGGTCCTCTGCACAGTTCTATTACCAAACCGACAAAATAGGACCCCGGCTAGCTGCTAAACTTTCCCCCAGGCCCAGATCCTATGCTTTTCCCAAAATTAAGACTTCGGATGGATCCATGACTCAGAACCCACAAAAAATTATGACCGCTTTTTACAAATTCTACTCTCAGTTGTACACTCCTAGTGAGGGAGCGACCATCCAGGGCAGGACGGCCTTCCTGGATGGCCTGGCATTACCTAGTATTTCCGAGGCTCATATGAAATCCATGGAATCCCCCATCTCGGAGCTAGAAATCTTAGAGGTAATTAAGCATTTGAAAAAAGGTTCGGCCCCCGGGCCTGATGGGTTTTCCTCGGGTTATTATAAAGCGTTTGGTCCAGTGCTTGCCCCGCATTTGGCGCGTTTTTTTAATTCCCTTAGGCAGGGACAGCAATTAGAGGCTTCGGCCAATACCGCATACATTTCGGTTATCCCGAAGCCGGGCAAGGATACTTCTGACGTTAAAAATTATAGACCAATCTCACTGATTAATAACGATTTAAAAATTATGACGAAAATATTGGCCAATAGGTTGGCGGATTTTATAGGCCGCTATATTCACAAAGATCAGGTGGGGTTCATGCCGGGGAGGCAGGGACCTGACCAGATCCGAAGGGCTGTGGACATCATTTCTCTTCTGGGGGCCCCCTGGGATGGAGGGAGACCCCAACAGGGTTTCCTCCTTTCCTTGGACCTCCAGAAGGCCTTTGACACAGTTGAATGGCCGTATGTGTTTGATGTCTTGAGCAGGTGGGGTTTTGGCCCCTCTTTCCTAAATGCCTTAAGAGCCCTCTACTCTTCTCCTATTGCGCACGTGAAACTGCAGGGCCACTATTCGGACACGTTTCCGATACACAGGGGGACCAGACAGGGCTGTCCACTGTCCCCCCTCATTTTTGCGGTGGCCATCGAAACGCTGGCTATAGCAATCAGAAGCCATCCTGATATTAAAGGGATTTCGTGCGGGGGTAGAGAACACAAGTGCGCATTGTTCGCTGATGACCTTCTTCTTTTCCTCTCGAGACCGCTCATTACTAGTCCCAATCTTCTCCGACTGTTGGATGAGTTTGGGAAAATCTCAGGCCTCCAGGTAAATCTCTCTAAGTCAATAGCCTTGAACGTCAGTCTCCCGCAATCAATGTTGCAGACCCTCCGGGAAAATTTTCCGTTCTCCTGGGCCACCACCTCTATCCCGTACCTGGGGGTCAATTTGACCGCCTCCATCTCCTCTTTGTACCAAGCCAACTACCCGCCTCTGTTCGCTAAATTGTCTACCGATATGGAACTTTGGGCCAGAGGGAACATTTCCTGGTTGGGAAGAGTTCATTCTGTTAAAATGAACCTTCTCCCCAGGATATTGTACCTTTTTAGATCACTCCCGATACAGGTAACTAAAGGGAAATTGCAGAGTCTTCAATCCAAGATGGTGCAGTTTATTTGGGGCACCAGAGGTCCCCGACTCCCGCGGAGGGTCCTCTTCAGAAGCCGCTTACAGGGGGGCCTAGGGGTCCCCCTGCTTTGGAGATACTACCAGGCAGCCCAACTGGCACAATTCTCGGTGGTATATGCTATGGGGGGCAGACCGGATTGGGTTGATATGGAACGACAATCGGTCCCTAATCACACCATAGATTACTTGGTTTGGGCTCTTACAAGTAGGAGACCTCCTGTATTGGCACCTTCCCTCTCTCACTCATTAGCGCTGTGCGATAGACTATATACACATCCTACACTTATCTCGGCTCACAAACCCCTGACACATATTTTTAACAATCCGGACTTTGTTCCGGGACTAAACATAAGGGCTTTTCGATGGTGGACCAACAAGGGACTATTCAGGATAGGACACTTCCTCTCACCTCAGGGCCCCTTGTCAGTCGCACACTGTACGAGTAAGCTTGATATGCCTTCCTCAGAAAAATTTAGGTTGCACCAGATTAGACATTTCCTATCATCTATGGTCGCAGGTTCAGATGTTGAACCCCGGGCCACTTCATATGAATGCTGGTGTGCACAAGCTCAAGTCCAGAGGGGAGGTATTTCGTTGATTTACAGGGCTTTGATCGACTCACCTGACAAGCCCGGTTACGCCCTTTCCTGGGAAAGAGATCTGGAGCTATCGTGGGAACCGGACACCTGGAACTCCATTTTCCGGAGGGCTTTTAAAGGTATCTTGAATATGTCTCTAGTTGAAGCTAATGTTAAGATTATTACGCGTTGGTACCTTGTTCCCACCCGTCTAGCCAGAATGTACCCGGGGACTGATCCTCTTTGCTTTCGCGAGTGCGGACATCAGGGTTCCTTGCTCCATATTTGGTGGGAATGCCCGCGTATCCGTAGTTTTTGGAATAAATTGTTTAGTCTGATCCGCAAAGTTACTGGGCTTCCGGCTCCCAGGACCCCGGAAGTAGCACTGCTTCTTGGCTCTGGTGTAAAAGGGCCCAGAACCAGTTTGAAGCTCATGCATTTCATGTTGTTGGGGGGGAAGCTTACCTTGGCTCGGGCTTGGAAGTCCCCCTCGGTCTCAATGGGGGCGACCAAACGCAAAATCTCTTGGATCATGACCCAGGAGAAGATGGTCAGCATCTTCCGTGACAAGCAAGCGGAATTTGAAGCAGTATGGGAACCCTGGCGTCTGTACATCTCACCTCCCTCATCCTAATTGTCTGTGTTTTGTATTTTCTCCACCCGATCCTTTCTTGCATCCACTCCAGCATCTCCATCCTTTCTCCTATCCCCTTTCTCTTCTTGTGTTCTTTCCTTCTTTTCCTTTCCTTTTCTTCCTTTCGGATATTCCATACTTCCTCCTTTCGTGTGGCTTATAGGGTATCTACCTCTCTCAGGACCTATATCTTCAGAGGGTGATTATATGCAACCCCAGTTCATAAGATTCAGGGGGGGGGGGGTTCCCTTTCCTGGTTTACAGAGGGCGTTTGTAACTTACATGGAGGTCCACGGTTATATTTTTCTGTGCTTTGCTTGCGGGCTGGGATTCTGGTCTGATCCTCAGACGTTTTAGTAATACTGTTTTAGTAACCATGCCTATCTCGTATTGCATTGTTGCCATTGTTATCATTACAAAGTCCCTTCCCGAGTGGGCTCTGTATATGACACATTGTATACCTTTCTTATGCAATATTTCCTGAGATTGTATGTTATTAATCTACATATGTCTTACAAAATAAAAAACTTTTGCAAGTAAAAAATATATTGTTTGTATTCTAGGGGCTAATGGTACCAGATATTCCTATTCTTTTTTATCCAGATACCTTTGTGTGTCAATTTCTCTAACTGTCTTTTAAACAGGCATGTTGGATCCCTTACCAATTTTTCATATGTATGATTGTCCAACAAGAGATTACCCATCTCTTCCAGATAATCCTCTTCTTTTTTTTTTTTTAACTATGGCCTATGCCACAATCCTTATCAGCAGGGCGTATTATCAAATGATGTTGATCACAAAGGGATTTTCCTCAAGATCTTTTAGAACAAGATTTCTAAAAATGGTGATATAAGATCCAACATTACCTGGGGACTAAAAATTTACGCCTTCCTAAAACCTGTATGAACAAAATCTGAGTTTTGACTGGACACAAAGTTCTCTACAGTGTTAGATAAAAAAACGAGAAGTATAATAATAGGGATTTCTCCCCCTGTAAAATGCTCCCCTCCAAAAAAATTAAAATAAAATAATTGACAATACTTATTGATAAATAAATAATTCAAAGTGCTAGATGTGCCAGCATATCTCACTTTTATTTTATTTTTTTTTTATTTTGTATCTACACTGCTCAAAAAAATTAAAGGTACACTTTTTAATCAGAGTATAGCATCAAGTCAGTTAAACTCCTGGGATATTGATCTGGTTAATTAAGTAGCAGACGGAGTTGTTAATCAGTTTTAGCTGCTTTGGAATTTATGAAAATAAAAACAGGTGCACTAGATGGGCAACAATGAGACAGCCTCCAAAACAGGAATGGTTTTACAGGTGGAGGCAAATTACATTTTTCTCCCTACTCCTCTTTTCTGAATTTTTTACACTAGTTTTGCATTTGGATAGGGTCAATGTCACTACTGGAAGCATGAGGCCATACCTGGACCCTCTAGAGGTTGCACAGGCAGTCTAACTCCTCCTCCTGGATGGCATATCAATGCGTGCCATTGCCGGAAGGTTTGCTGTGTCTCCCAGAACAGTCTCAAGAGCATGGAGGAGATTCCAGGAGACAGGCAGTTACTCTAGGAAAGCTGAACAGGGCCAAAGAAGGTCCTTAACCCATCATCAGCAGGACCGGTATCAGCTCCTTTGTGCAAGGAGGAACAGGATGATCACTGCAAGAGCCCTACAAAATGACCTCCAGCAAGCCACTGGTGTGAATGTCTTTGAGCAAACAACCAGAAACAGACTTCATTAGGGTGGCCTGAGGGCCCGAAATCCTCTAGTGGGCCCTGTGCTCACTGCCTGGCACCATGGAGCTCAATTGGCATTTGCCATTGAACACCAGAATTGGCTGGTCTGCCACTGGCTCCCTGTGCTTTTCACAGATGAGAGCAGGTTCACCCTGAGCACATGTGACAGATGTGAAAAGGTCTGGAGAAGCCATGGAGAACATTATGCTGCCTGTAAGCATTACCGGTTTGGTGGTAGGTCAGGGATGGTCTGGGGAGGTATATCCATGGAGGGATGCACAGACTTCTACAGGCTACACAATATCACCCTGGCTGCCTTTTGATATCGGGGTGAAATACTTGGACCCATTGTCATTTCCTACTCTGATGCAGCGGGTCCTGGGTACCTCCTGGTGCACGACAATGACCGGCTGAGAGTATGCAGCCAGTTCCTGGAGGATGAAGAAATTGATACCATTGAATGGTCCCCATTCTCGCCTGACCTAAATCCAATAAAACACCACTGGGACATGTTTCAGTCCATTTGACGCCGCCAGGTTGCACCTCAGTCTGTTCAGGTGCTCAGTGATGCCCTGCTCCAGATCTGGGAGGAAATACCCTAGGCTAACATCCGTCATCTCATTAGGAGTATGTCAGGCATGTATACAAGCATGTGGGGGCCATATAAACTACTGAGTAAAAAGAAAGAAAAAACACAGAGGCGCCTCTAAATGCAGACTGTAAATAATTTAATGTAAAATGACAGGTGGTTAAAAACTCACATCTTAAATGAATACATGGAGCCTGAGATTAGGGGGTGAAGAGTCTGAGTACCATTTTGAGTTGCTGCAATGAAATTTTAAGCAAAATGGACTAGCCTGATGCATCATTTTTTCACTTAGTTTTTTTTGGGTGTCTTTGAATTCAGCCCCCTGTAGGTTGATCATTTTTATTTCCATCAAACGATGTGGCATAATTTCGTTCCTAACACAATACCCAGTCCATATCAGTATAGATATACAGCATGATATTTTTCCCCATTGAGATATGATGTGTTTTCAAAGTGTTTCTTTAATTTTTTTGAGCAGTGTACTTTAGTCTCATTAATCTTAAGTCTAATGTCAGATCTTGGTTTGATTTCTCTTGGGCCCCGCGACCCCTTGGTGTTACTGTCTTACGTCCTGAAGTTCATGCAAAGCTGCATACATATGGTTTGCAACCCTTTACATAGTTGTTTTTTGCTTTCCTGTCAGATTTAAATGCTGAACTAGCGTTGATTTCCTGTAGTCTTAATTAAACAGGACGATGTACTGTGATAATTTTATATGTTGTATCTGAGAAGCTTTGCCATAATAAAAGAATTTAAAAAAATAATATGCTCCACTTCCTGAATGATCATATCCTGTTTTCCTTTGTGAGGGTCTACCCCTAAATTCATCATTGGGACGTATAGGGGTGTAATCCCTCAAAGGTCTGAATTTGGGAGCCTGTTTATTTTAAAAAGGCTGAGGATAATAGTAAGCATCCATTAGTTGTGGATAATAGTGAGCATCCATTGGATGAACCACTGTCTCCAAACTCCCAAATTCAGCATTACCCCTTTGATTGTGGGCACTCTGTGTCCCTGAGGTACTTGGTTCCTAACCTTTCTCATCCTCTTTATTACCCTCCTCTAATCGATCTTGTCGTTAAAAAACTTTTTTCATTTTGGTACCTCCTGGTGCACGACGATGACCAGCTGAGAGTATGCAGCCAGTTCCTGGAGGATGAAGAAATTGATACCATTGAATGGTCCCCATTCTCGCCTGACCTAAATCCAATAAAACACCACTGGGACATGTTTCAGTCCATTTGACGCCGCCAGGTTGCACCTCAGTCTGTTCAGGAGCTCAGTGATGCCCTGCTCCAGATCTGGGAGGAAATACCCTAGGCTAACATCCGTCATCTCATTAGGAGTATGTCAGGCATGTATACAAGCACGTGGGGGCCATATAAACTACTGAGTAAAAAGAAAGAAAAAACACAGAGGCGCCTCTAAATGCAGACTGTAAATAATTTAATGTAAAATGACAGGTGGTTAAAAACTCACATCTCCCATGAATACATGGAGCCTGAGATTAGGGGGTGAAGAGTCTGAGTACCATTTTGAGTTGCTGCAATGAAATTTAAGCAAAATGGGCTAGCCTGATGCATCATTTTTTCACTTAGTTTTTTTTGGGTGTCTTTGAATTCAGCCCTCTGTAGGTTGATCATTTTTATTTCCATCAAACGATGTGTCATAATTTAGTTCCTAACACATTACCCAGTCCTTATCAGTATAGATATCCAGCATGATATTTTTCCCCATTGAGATATGATGTGTTTTCAAAGTGTTTCTTTAATTTTTTTGAGCAGTGTACTTTAGTCTCATTAATCTTAAGTCGAATGTCAGATCTTGGTTTGATTTCTCTTGGGCCCCGCGACCCCTTGGTGTTACTGTCTTACATCCTGAAGTTCATGCAAAGCTGCATACATATGGTTTGCAACCCTTTACATAGTTGTTTTTTGCTTTCCTGTCAGATTTAAATGCTGAACTAGCGTTGATTTCCTGTAGTCTTAATTAAACAGGACGATGTACTGTGATAATTTTATATGTTGTATCTGAGGAGCTTTGCCATAATAAAAGAATTTAAAAAAATAATATGCTCCCCTTCCTGAATGATCATATCCTGTTTTCCTTTGTGAGGGTCTACCCCTAAATTCATCATTGGGACGTATAGGGGTGTAATCCCTCAAAGGTCTGAATTTGGGAGCCTGTTTATTTTAAAAAGGCTGAGGATAATAGTAAGCATCCATTAGTTGTGGATAATAGTGAGCATCCATTGGATGAACCACTGTCTCCAAACTCCCAAATTCAGCATTACCCCTTTGATTGTGGGCACTCTGTGTCCCTGAGGTACTTGGTTCCTAACCTTTCTCATCCTCTTTATTACCCTCCTCTAATCGATCTTGTCGTTAAAAAACTTTTTTCATTTTGGTACCTCCTGGTGCACGACGATGACCAGCTGAGAGTATGCAGCCAGTTCCTGGAGGATGAAGAAATTGATACCATTGAATGGTCCCCATTCTCGCCTGACCTAAATCCAATAAAACACCACTGGGACATGTTTCAGTCCATTTGACGCTGCCAGGTTGCACCTCAGTCTGTTCAGGAGCTCAGTGATGCCCTGCTCCAGATCTGGGAGGAAATACCCTAGGCTAACATCCGTCATCTCATTAGGAGTATGTCAGGCATGTATACAAGCACGTGGGGGCCATATAAACTACTGAGTAAAAAGAAAGAAAAAACACAGAGGCGCCTCTAAATGCAGACTGTAAATAATTTAATGTAAAATGACAGGTGGTTAAAAACTCACATCTCCCATGAATACATGGAGCCTGAGATTAGGGGGTGAAGAGTCTGAGTACCATTTTGAGTTGCTGCAATGAAATTTAAGCAAAATGGGCTAGCCTGATGCATCATTTTTTCACTTAGTTTTTTTTGGGTGTCTTTGAATTCAGCCCTCTGTAGGTTGATCATTTTTATTTCCATCAAACGATTTGGCATAATTTAGTTCCTAACACATTACCCAGTCCTTATCAGTATAGATATCCAGCATGATATTTTTCCCCATTGAGATATGATGTGTTTTCAAAGTGTTTCTTTAATTTTTTTGAGCAGTGTACTTTAGTCTCATTAATCTTAAGTCGAATGTCAGATCTTGGTTTGATTTCTCTTGGGCCCCGCGACCCCTTGGTGTTACTGTCTTTCGTCCTGAAGTTCATGCAAAGCTGCATACATATGGTTTGCAACCCTTTACATAGTTGTTTTTTGCTTTCCTGTCAGATTTAAATGCTGAACTAGCGTTGATTTCCTGTAGTCTTAATTAAAGAGGACGATGTACTGTGATAATTTTATATGTTGTATCTGAGAAGCTTTGCCATAATAAAAGAATTTAAAAAAATAATATGCTCCCCTTCCTGAATGATCATATCCTGTTTTCCTTTGTGAGGGTCTACCCTAAATTCATCATTGGGACGTATAGGGGTGTAATCCCTCAAAGGTCTGAATTTGGGAGCCTGTTTATTTTAAAAAGGCTGAGGATAATAGTGAGCATCCATTAGTTGTGGATAATAGTGAGCATCCATTGGATGAACCACTGTCTCCAAACTCCCAAATTCAGCATTACCCCTTTGATTGTGGGCACTCTGTGTCCCTGAGGTACTTGGTTCCTAACCTTTCTCATCCTCTTTATTACCCTCCTCTAATCGATCTTGTCGTTTAAAAACTTTTTTCATTTTTATTCTTCAGAGGTCCCTAAAGTACTTTTTCAGTTTCTTGCTCATCTGCTACTTTTCCTCCATGGCTAAAATCTCTTTTAATTCCTGACTGTAGAGCCGGTATGGTTCGACCTGATTCTGAGAACCTAATTTTTCTTTATTTTTACAAATTTCTTTAGTTAGCCTTTTATCTTTTTCTTAGCCACTAGAAATTGTAAAAGACCAATGCCAGCATCATTTAAATATTGAAACCAGAGAGTTCATTGTCCCCTTTATCTGGAAATTGAAATGGAATTATCTGACATTTCTGCAGCAGCGCACTTATTTTGTATTTTTAAAGTGTTTTTGTATTCAGCTACTTTTTGTGCAGCAGTCCAAACATACACAGGCAAGCGTGAGTTCCAACAATTATCAAATTTGTTTATGATTAAGCTCCATAAGAAGAAAATACAATAGTGAAATAAATTGGACCCTTTGTAATATTTCTAGTTTTACATGACAGTTCAAAGTCAGAGATATTGGGTGGGCAGCATGTTTCAGCTCATTCTTATAAAAATATGTGATTTGGAAATATTGTAAACAATTTGGTTGGGGGAAGTTGCAGTTTAGTTTGATAGTATTGCAAGGTGTAAAATTGTTGTCCATTCAGGAAATTCTCTATATGCAATAAACTTTCCCACCAATTAAATTGCCACTGAATTAAATCTGTGGTGAATACTGTATTATTATGAAAAGGGGCTAGGGAAGTGTAGATTGGATTTTTTTCTTAGTCCTCTGCCTGTCCCATATGGTGACCAAAAATAATAGTAGGAAACATGATTGGGGATTGTGACCTAATAGGGATCCACATTAATGCACAAATCGAGCTGGAAGAACACAACGGAATGTCTCACTGAGACATTTGTCTCCTTGATCTAGTCATTTCCTTTTGCTTCCTTTGCTTTGGAAGCACTGATAATGTGTCTATTTGTATACACTTCTTTATCAGCTACACTTTCTGTTTCCTTGAATCTCCTAAATGCTGATCTTTTTCTCCTTTACTATCAAGCTTACCTTTTAGTTAACCATATCTGGGTTTTCTTCCATTTACTCTTACTAATTTGCCTGAAATATAACCTAGTTGCCTCCGAAATGGTTGACTTTAACAGTGCCCACTGATTACTGATTCGCCCATTTCAGCAAAAGTTGACCTTTAATTAAACTTTAATTTAAGTTAAACTTGAATTTTTGTTCATGATTTTTCAGTTCTTGCATTAATATCAAACCACACATATTGGTGATCATAAGAACCCAAATTTCCTTTCACTTTAACATCAGATAATCGATCCCCATTTGCTGATCGGTCCCGAATATGAGCTACTTGGGCTGGGCTTTTTTACTAGCTGTTTCAAAGTAACCCTATTCATTGTCTCCATTACTGTACATCTCTGCTCCTACTTGTAATTGAAGTTTGAGAATGGGATCACAAGCAGCATTCATTCTCTAACAATCCACAGACATGTCAAATAATACCACAGCAAAACTTCTTACTGGCAAAACTTTGGCCGCGGCCTTTATTAATTGGTTTCAATGTACACTTTATTAAAAACTTCAACTTCATACGAACAACGACATGACTTTTTTATTTATTTTTTTTATTTTATTTATTTATAACAAAGAAACAAAGGAGATTTTCCTTAACAACATTTACAAAGTCTGATCCAATATAATCATTATGCCAACATATGTCATTACATCCGAAATTATTTATAATTTATTAACATTTATTAATAACCAAAATTTTCTTATGAAATTGGGTCAGTCTATACTAACTATCCGGATTCTCCTGAGCTTCTAATATTTTTTTTTCCTTTTTAAAATATCCTATAAGAAAAAGAAAACAAAAAGAGAGAAAAGAGAAGAAAAAAGAAAAAAAAGGGGGGAGGGAAAGGGGGAGAAATGGGGGGAAAGGGAAAAGGGGCTGGGAAAGTATATCTGCGGAAGGAAGTTTCTCATAGCTAGTTCCGCAATTATGTTAATTTCCTTATCGCGTATCTTGCCAAGTCCCATGATATAAGGGCCTACATACCTATTTCCTATTTCCATATCAGGAGCCCGTAGAATATTCTTGGGTTAGACAACTTGGGGTATTTCTTTAATTCAGGAGAGAGGAGGGATGAGAGGGGAAGAAAGAGAGGGAGAATAATTTAAAGTCTTGGTCAACGATGAATTCTTCCTGCCATGCTGACCTGCCATTAAACTCCTCCAGAAATTTATACCAAACAAACAGGTCCTCTTTTATCTCCGATGTGACCCTAACATGGGCATAAGGGTTTCTTAAGCCTGCAATTGCCAAGTACATCCTACGGGAGAAAATACGCCCCATCGGAAGCACCCTTGTTGCAAATGCCAACAAACCCAATAACTGGGTGACAGTTGGTGTCCAGGTATACTATACACAAACCCAATAACTGCTGCATCATTTCAACTGAAACCTTTTTAAGTCGCATTACTTTAAAAATGACACTACAAATATCTTCTATTTTCTCTTGAGGTAATCTAAATTCTAAAGTCTTATCTTGTGCCAATGGGATGCCAAATTTCTCACACACCTCAAAAAATTTTATAAGCAACTTACCACAATCCTGAGAATCAGGTTTTCCTATGAATAGGAAATCGTCCAAATAGTGTAATAAAATAAGTCACCAGACTTCGCTTCTTTCGCCACTACCCATTCCACAAATGACTAAAAACTTTCAAAATAAGAGCAAGAAATAGAGCATCCCATTGGCAAACATTTGTCAAAGAAGTACATCCCATCAAATTGAAAACCCAATAAATTGAAGCTCTCCAGATTGATAGGCAACAGCCTAAATGCCGATTTTATATCGGCTTTTGCTATCAACGCCGCCTGCCCTATTTTTTGCAACTTGATAATTGCTTCTTCAAAAGAAACATATGAAACTGAGCACATATCTTCACTGGATTGATCATTCAGAGAATATTTGAGTGGGTATGATAGATGATGGATTAGTCTATAGCTGCCTTGTTCCTTCTTAGGGATAATCCCAAGCGGTGACAGGCGAAAATTTGAAAATGGAGGAAAACTAAACGGACCTGCTATTCTATCTTCTTGTAATTCCTTAACCAATGTTTTCCTAACAATGTCGGAGAGTTCATCCACTGATGTTAGATTCTTAACCAAACTACAACCTGTGCCTTCAAAAACTGGCAATTTGAAATCGGTTGCAAAACCTTGTCTAATTAATTGTGCTGTCACCTGGTCTGGATATTGGCTCAGCCATGGCTCCATGTTTGCCACCGGTGTGTTGGCTTTTTTGAAAATTATCTTTACCCATTTGCTGTGATGATTTTTTTAAAACATTTGCTTATCGGGTGAGGTCCTGCTCAAAAGGCGCAGTTATGGCGAAATTTACATGAATTTGGCCACTTGCATTGTGTGTCATTAAAGGCGAAACACACACCTTTCCTATAACTGCCAGCTTGACCACTCACCGTTGCGCTATTCAAGTGAAGTGCCATTTTTTGCCTAAACGCCTCATCATAGAAAAACCATCCCAATCCACCAAAATTTCTGTACGCTTCTAATATTATATCTATATGATGGAATAAACCTGAGCTGAGCTCAGGAAACATCTCACATAAAATACTAGAAAAGGTAACAAAAGCTTGGAGACAATTATTAAAAGATCTTGGAACTGGCTTCTTTCTTTCCTCCTCACTTTTCTCTTTTTCTGACTTATAATAGTATTCCTTTTTAATAGGAAGTAAGGAAAGTATTTCAATATACTCTCTCCGCCAGATCTTTTCTTTAGTACTCATTGCTACATGAAAACCTAGCGGTGAAAGTATACAAGGCATAAACTCCCTACATACCTCTGATGAAGGGTCTCTACATACAACATCTTTTTTAATAGCTAGTCCTGCTGGTGATTCAATTGGTAGCTTTTTCTTCTCCTCTTGCATGCGTTGTCAAAGTTTCACCCACCCAGTGGCGTAGCGTGGGTTGTCAGCACCCGGGGCAAGGCAAGTAATTTGCGCCCCCTAAGCCGCGGGATTTTAGCACTCGAGTCTCTTCCACTAGATTAGTCAAAGAAACCCTTACCCCCTAAGCACATGTATTGTTTGTTATGAAAATACTGATGTAATTAAAGTAAAATGCATCTAAATACAAGTTTGAATGACCAGCGTGCCCCCTTTCAATGCAGAGAGACCAGTGTGTCCCCTTTCAATGCAGAATGACCAGCGTGCTCCCTTTCAATGCAGAGAGACCAGCACGCCCCCTTTCAATGCAGAGAGACCAGCGTGTCCCCTTTCAATGCAGAATGACCAGCGTGCCCCCTTTCAATGCAGAGAGACCAGCGTGCCCCCTTTCAATGCAGAGAGACCAGCGTGCCCCCTTTCAATGCAGAATGACCAGCATGCCCCCTTTCAATGCAGAGAAACCAGCTTGCCCCCATTCAATGCAGAGAGACCAGCGAGCCCCCTTTCAATGCAGAATGACCAGCGTGCCCTCTTTCAATGCAGAATGACCAGCATGCCCCCTTTCAATGCAGAATGACCAGCGTGCCCCCTTTCAATGCAGAGAGACCAGCGTGCCCCCTTTCAATGCAGAATGACCAGCGTGCCCCCATTCAATGCAGAGAGACTAGCGTGCCCCCATTCAATGCAGAATGACCAGCGTGCCCCCATTCAATGCAGAGAGAACAGCGTGCCACCTTTCAATGCAGAATGACCAGCGTGCCCTCATTCAATGCAGAGAGACCAGCATGCTCCCTTTCAATGCAGAGTGACCAGCTTGCCCCCTTTCAATGCAAAGAGACATACCTGCAGCGGCGGCTTCTCCTCAGTTCCCCGCGTTTCCTCGAGTCCTCCCGCCTCCTCCTTTCCGCCTCCTCCTTTCGGCCAATCAGGAACGGGTCTCGGACCCGCTTCCTGATTGGCCAGGAGGAGGATCCATGTGACAATAGCGAATTTTCATTCGCTATTGTCACACAATGGGTGGGCTCGGGGCGCACTGCTCTGCGCCCCGGGTCCACCCTTTTTTGAAGCCTATAAGAGCCTCTGGCTCTAATCAGGTGATTAAAAAAAATAAAAACCCACTCTGTGACAGCACCAGGCTGCTGACTCACTGCTAAACTGACTGAGCAGTGAGGAGAGGCGGCATAGGCAGGGCTTGGTTTGCAACGCCACCCCACCCTACACCAATGGACAGGTGAGGCACAGTCCAGCCCCTCCCCACCCCCCCCCCCGCCATTTTCAGCCATAGGGCGGCCGCGCTGGACATCTCCCAGCCTAAAGATGGAGGCAGCCACAGACAGTGTGTGAACTGTGTATGTCATAGTCAGACAGAGTGACACTGCTGATGCGCCCCCCCAGATGTTGCGCCCGGTGCGGTCCGCCCCCCCTGCACCCCCCACGCTACGCCACTGCACCCACCCATACTGATGTTAAATCTTCACTACTCTGCCTGCTCATATTAGTTGTGGGGACTGTAGACAAGCTATTCACAAGCTGCAACAAAGTTGCAGACAAAGAAGACAACACACCTAGCTGCCCACACTCACCAGTACTTAACCTGTCTTGTTCCTCCATTGCCTCTGTGTCTTTAATTGTGACTGCTCTTTTCCTGCCAGGGCCTGGGTTAGAACCCACAGCTTCCCGCCATTCAGCACCCTGTTCTTCTCTCCTTCCTTGCTGCTCAGGTGAGCTCACTCCCGGCGGGACTTACATGGCCTTGGTTCCGCCCTGCCTCTTCTCTCACTACCTCTTCTATTCTTGCCATCCGCCGCAATTCTCTTCTCTTCAGCCCTGCTCTGCGTTGCCTGTGGGCTGGACGGCTTCTTCCTTACTCTTCTTCTCCGCTCCGTCCTCCCTCCTCCTACGGCTCCTCCTCTCGCTCCGCCTTGCTGTTCTTTCACCACAGGTTTCTCTTCATCCCCCACGGACTCAGCTCCGCTGCCTGCACCTCCGCTACCATCTTCAGCCGCTTGAGGTGCCATACCGAACCCTCCGGCGCCTTCTCTTGACTCCTCTTGACACGCAGGTATGTTCAGGCACTGACAAATCCAGGCTCCCCTGCCTTCCGCCTCAGCCCTCTCGATAAGCCACCTAAGCAGAGTCTTCATGTCCTGAGGTGTAATGCCGCCGGTCTCACAGGATAGCTCTCTTGCCTGAGCTCCACAGCTTGTATTATCCCGCGACGTCTGGCACCAATTTCAATCAGGACCCCCTTATTATAGACCCCCCAAGGGTCTTCCAGAAGCTTCTAGCAGATTCCAAAGCCCCCTACCTATCAGGGGGCAAGACTCCCACGGGGCCACGCCCTCACCTGAGGGGGAGACTTGAAACCTGCAGGCTGCTGTGATCCCATGAGGAAAAGGGGGGCCTTGAAACCTATACCCCTTTTTCCCACATTCTAGTTAAATTGGTTGTAAACTCAAAAGGCTAAAGTTGATCTAGCCTCCACGTGTTTGTTCATTAGGCAGTGCAGTGTGGTTTGTTTGGGTTTTTCGTTTTCAATTCTAAATACATTTTTTCTTTGTGCTCCTTTGTAGTTACCTCCTCTCTCTGCTCTGCATCCCGATCTAAGAGCCAAGTGGGAGGGGCCAGGATTCCCCTCAGTCAGTGAATAAAGGCTGTAGGAGAGGGGCTATGAGAAGAGGAGAGGATAGGGGAGGGGCCGTGAGACCGCATTCTCAGTGAACACTACGGAGCCGACAAGGAGAGAGGAGGGTGAGGAGGGGGAGCTGCAGAGACACACAGACGCACAGGACAGAAGATAGATGATGGAGTGTGACCCCAATCTCATGGCTCAGCAGCCATAATAAACACAGTCTGCTCACAGAGGGGAAGTCAGGACCAGGCAGAATCAACCTGGTACTGTAGGTGACACAAAGGGGTAATTGACTAAGCAAAAGCACTATGCTATAGCTCGTACCTTAAAGGGATAAGAGCATCATTTTTTTTATGATTACAGTTACAGTGATTTGCAATCCACTGTTTCCAATGGACACAGCAGTCTTGAAAGTGACGTGTTGCCCTAGGGGGCTCGCCAGTGCGCATGTGCCAAGTGATATACAGGTACATCGCTTGGCCTGCAGCTGCCACTCATCTGCAGTAAGACTAATGTGGGTGGGCAGAGAGTAGTTAACCACTTGAGCTCCGGAAGGTTTGACCGCCCTTATGACCAGGCCATTTTTTGCTGTTCAGCATTGTGCTACTTTAACTGGCAATTGCATTGACATACAACACTGTACATAAATAACATTTATATAATATTTTGTTCACACAAATAGAACTTTATTTGGTGGTATTTGATTACCCCTGAGTTTTTTTATTTTTTGCAATATAAATGAAAAAAGACTAAAGAATGAATATATTGCCGGGTGTCAAAGGGTCATAGGCACCACATCCCTTCAAAATCATAATATTAGAAAACAGGAAAAATTTGATTTTTAAGGTACCAAGAAAAAACAGTTTATATATAAAAAAGTGACCAAATTTTATTGAGACAATGAGTTTAAAAGCAATTTTTCCACATATAAAATCATAGTACACTAGTCATACGATTAGTGACTCCTGCTCAACATTTTTTGCCAGCCTGTGGCTTTCTCAGGAGACTTTTCTGAGTATTGCATACATAATCGCTATAAATTAGAAAAAAGCATATTAGTCACAAAACTAACTACCAGGAATAAAGGTAGATTCACACAACCAATTTTTACAACACATCAATTTTTAATTTCTCAAAAATGCATATGGCCTGATGGTTATCACTGTGTGGCCCTCTTACCTGACTGTACAAATAGTTTTTTTAGTGACAGCATATCAGAAGGATGGTCAAACGGGATATCCGTGAAACCGCAGAGAGGGATACTAGATCCCCAGTAGAGTCTATGCAGAAAAGGGGGAATGGACTATGAATAAAAAACACATTTATCCACCTTAATACATTAAAGGTCAGGACATTTAACAATAACCTACCAAAATGGCAGATCTGAGCCAGGGAAGGTAAAGCTGAACGAATAAGAGACCAGCATAGGAAGGTTGCCAGAAGATAGCAAACAAACCAATTCTGAAGATATTTTATGATTTGAGGACTTGAATGTATTACTATGGAACAAATACCTCTCCACCTTGAGTCTAGAAATAAAGTAATAAATACATTTATTTCTAAAGCATACTAGTACTTAAAAAATACAATGGCCATTCCCACCAGCACAGAATACCCAATTATCATTATCAAGCTCCTGATGTGTCAAAAATATGCAGCAAAAGCATATATTTTTTTTTATTAGCAGTGCCTTTTCCCAATAATAGGCAGGCATTGGGCTCCAGTTAAGTGACTCTGCCAAAGAGGTGCAAGCTTAGAGAAAGATGACATTGTAGACAGGTAAGTGGCAGCAGCAAAGAGCTGATCTGTAAAACGTGTATGCGCAGCTGAGAAAATATAGGCATTTTATAGGGACTGTATCTTCTGGGTGAATAATTTTAGCCCATGAAGTAGCTAGTGACAACACTGACAAGAAGGTAACGTGATCCCTGTAGGCGGTAATAAATACAGTACCTGTGACTGTTATACATTAATTATCCTCATACTGCAGCCCTCAAATTATCCATCCACTGGCTTGCATTTTGCGAGTGGAAAATGATGGAGGGCAAGTGGGGGGCTGCCTCGGAAGCTGTTCTCCCAGTGATCACCAAGGGGAAGAGAGAGGAGAGGAAGAGGAAAGCCGGCCAGATAATCACAGATCAGGGATCACCCCACTGTAACCACTTTCATTTGAATTGCTGGGCGCTCACCGTCACACACAGTCCCGTCTCTTAGATCAGCTCCTATGATACAATTCACACGTCCTGGCTATGGACCGGTGTTCTGTCTATCAAAGGAGTCGGGCCAGGAGGCAGGACTGTGTGTGAGCGCCTGGCAATTCAAATGAAAGCTGTTACAGAGGGGCGATTTCTGCTCTGTGATTATCCGGTGGCTTTCCTCTTCCTCTCCTCTCTCTTCCCCTGCACAGGTCAGGCTGCATTGATGGGCACAGATGAGGCTGCTTTGACGCACACAGGTGAGGCTGTGTTGACGGGCACAGGTGAGGCGACATTGATGGGCACTGATCAGGCTGCATTGATGGGCACAGGTGAGGTTGCATTGATGGACACAGGTGAGGCTGCATTGATGGGCATATGTGAGGTGGCATTAATGGGCCTTGATCAGGCTGCATTGATGGGCACAGATGAGGTTGCATTGATGGACACTGGTGGGGCTGCATTCATGAGCACTGGAGAGGGGGCATGGATTGACACAGGAGAGGCTGCATTGATGGGCACAAATGAGGCTGAATTAATGGGCACAGGTGAGGCTGCATGGATGGGCACAGGTGAGGCTGCATTGATGGGCAAAAGGGAGGCTGCATTGATGGGCACAGATGAGGCTGCATTGATGGCCATTGATGGGCACTGATCAGGCTGCATTGATGGGCACTGGTGAGGCTGCATTGATGGGCACACATGAGGCTGCATTGATGGGCACAGGTGAGGCTGCATGGATGGGCACAGGTGAGGCTGCATTGATGGACAAAGGGGAGGCTGCATTGATGGGCACAGATGAGGCTGCATTGATGGCCATTGATGGGCACTGATCAGGCTGCATTGATGGGCACTGGTGAGGCTGAATTCATGAGCACTGGTGAGGGGGCATTGATGGGCACTGATGAGGCTGCATTGATGGGCACTGGTGAGGCTGCATTTATGGGAACTGGTGAGGCTGCATTGATGGGCACAGGTGAGGCTGCATGAATGGGCACAGGTGAGGCTGCATTGATGGGCAAAGGGGAGGCTGCATTGATGGGCACAGATGAGGCTGCATTGATGGCCATTGATGGGCACTGATCAGGCTGCATTGATGGGCACTGGTGAGGCTGAATTCATGAGCACTGGTGAGGGGGCATTGATGGGCACTGATGAGGCTGCATTGATGGGCACTGGTGAGGCTGCATTTATGGGAACTGGTGAGGCTGCATCCATGGGCACTGGTGAGGCTGCATTCATGGGCACTGGTAAGACTGCACTGATGGGCACTGGTGAGATTTCACATATGGGCACTGATGAGGCAGCACTGATAAGCTTCACTGATGATGCTGCACTGATGAGCACTGATAGGCTGCATTGATGGGCACTGATGAGGCTGAACTGATGGGCACTGATAAAGTTGTTAATAATATTTATTTTTGTAATTTCTGCATTCATGCAAAAACATTTAACAGTGTAATTTTATGAGATAATTTATGAGGGCATTTTTAGGGGTGGAATTAGGGGCAGGGCAGGGTAGGGGTTGGGTGGGGCAACTGGTGGCAAGTAATACTTAAGGCCTGGCTAGTAGCTCAGGACATTACATTTTCAGCCCTGTCATACTAATGACAGTGATGCTAGGTCCACTTTGAAGAGTTTTATGAGATTTTAGTGCCAGAAACATTACAATAACGAATGTTTAACGAATGTTTGCCATAAAAAATCCTGAAATATTTTTTCATGAATTATGGCAACATTAATAGATTATTATTATTACATAAACATTAATGAAGAAAGCTACTGTAAGTGAACTGAGCCCACAGTGCTTTATATGTCCTGTATGTCCTTACTAAGAACTGAAAATCACACCCCACAGCCACCCATCAGTTTCCATCTTTCAGGGCAAGACTGATGCTGATTTGTAGCTGAGGTGAAGTATCTCCACATCATAAAACACATGAATGCATAACGCTTGTGATATTCAGTAGAAGGTAAGTACAAATTCAACTTACAGTAAATTACGGTACTTGTTGATCGCCGTCTTGAAAAGTAAGATATGCAGTGTAAATGACCACTGGTGCATTTTCAACACGACCCTCTCTTTCAATCATTTATATTAAAATCTTTATGAAATAAGTGAAAAATTAACAGCTTACAAATAGCAAACCGAAGACAGTAGAATTGACAAGTAAGCAAATTCTCCATTGTAGAAAATATATGTATAAGAAAAACACAAGTATATGACGAACATGACCTCTTGAGGAGAGTACATAGGTATAGTTAATGCTAGAAGGGAGAGAAGTATACCAATAGTCCAGTTAGACTTAACAAGTTCTATATTCAATACCATTGGTCTCATTCATATATCAGAGGTACATTTCCATGTTTTTGTAACATTTCATGGCCATCTCCCAGGCCGAAGGCAATCAGCCTCCAAAATGCTATACCAAAACAGATCACCTGTACCTTATATAATTGTAAAAATGAATGTGTTCTCTAGGTGAATCCCTGAATTTTATTGTCATACTCTCAATGCCGATCGCATCATGTCAGCCACCAATAATAGCCTATTCCCTTAGTTAACAATAGGAAGGAGTACAGTTACAAATGGCGAAAAGGGTTCAGATGGCCTAGAAAGAAAAGGGGGTAAATGGGCAAAGGGGGTAAGGAACTCCGCGCGCCAACCTTCACTATCTAATAAGCAATCTAAGTGGGCAAAGTCCTGGGATATGTAATCAGATAGTTGATCTATGGATCCCACACCTTTGTAAACAGCTTCATTTTGTCATGTAAGATAACTGTTAATTAATTATCATAATCCAGAAGAGTTTGTGCTAAAGCTGATCAAAAGGTATGACCGCCGATTTCCAGGACTTGGCAATGATAATTTTTGCAGCCTCAAATATATACGTGACGAGTCTCCCCTGATGTCTTAGTGCCTCCTCCACCACACTATCTAGTAACGCCTGTTTTGGGAATTTGATCAGGTTAATTTGTGTGAGGGAATAAATGAAATGATATACTCTTATCCAAAAACGCCTCACTTTGGGACATTGCCACCATATGTAGAACACTGTCTCCTCCTGACCGCAGCCTCTGAAGCATAGTGGAGAAGATCCAGGGACACAGGTGGCCAGCCTAACCGCCACCATGTACCTGCATAATAGCAATTTGTAGTTTACCTCAATAATGGAGGTGTTGATAAGAGACCTCAAGGTTGCCTGAACTAACGAATGCCATTCATCAAGCTCGAGAGTCTCGTTGATATCCTGCTCCCATTTTTCCACATAGCCCTTGAACACGACTTACATACTGCCAGTTTCAAGTGGATAAGAAAGAGTTAGCTACAGACCCCGCCCCCTCCATGTGTACCCTGAATTCCCGGATTCCAGAATTCCACTGCAGCAATTTGAATGTTGATCTGACTAGCATTTTCACAGCGTGATCTTGACTGCAAAAACAGGTAAAAGCATTTTGTTTCTAGATGAGTAAATGTTATCTGCAGAGAGGACCTCCCACCATCCTCCTGTGAACTGTAAAGTGTTGGATTTAGGAGTTTCTTTGCATCCAGCATTGTACTTTTACAATAACAGCAAACAAACGCTAGTCCACGTTGTTAAGGTTTTGCACTTCTGGTTAAGTGGAGTGAGGTATATAACAATTTCAGAACTATGATTTATGTTTATTGAAAATGTGTCTGTTGTATTCTGTTTGATTTATTTTGTATTCATTATTTTGCCTTTTTTATATTTTATTTTTTTTTATAGTTTTTACAGTGCTTAGGTAATGCTGTTTGTCAAGATTGAGATAAATAAACTTAAAGCAACCGTCAGGGGCTCCATGCATCTTGACTACTGGTTCAAACTACACATCCCTAGATAAATTTCTAGCATGAAGGATTAGAACTTTTCTTAAAGTGTTACTAAACCCAGGTCCATGCATGCACTACATCTGCCCCCACCACAGTACACAGAACATAGAAATACAATTATTTTAGTAAATATAAACTGCTAAATCCCTTTTCTCATCAGCAGTATATAGCAGTCTCGTGACTTCTATCAGTGTCCAGCCGAGCACTGGTCAAAGCTTATAGGAGTTGTTTTCTTTCTCCTCTGACTGTTCTACGAGACTATATGATCCTTAACATCTGTCTGGCCAGTGCTGATTGGTCTTGTGCTGATCACATGCACCCTTCCAAAAAAAAAATATCTAGAAAGACATACCAAACTAAGCATGTGCAGAGAGCCTCCTAGGTTCTGTGCTATCAGCAGATGGATTGGGGACAGTAAAAGAAAGGGAGGATCAGATGAGACAGGATCAAACAATCTTTTTACACAATGCGGAGGATTGACAGGCACGCTTTACTGCAAATACAGACTGATTTTACTTTTGTGGGTTTAGTAACACTTTAAGTTAACAATAAGTAAATAAATATAATAAATAAATGAATAAAATAAATAAAAAAAAAAAAAAAAGAATTATCTCTGTTGCCACTACTGCTGTTTTTACTCTGGAGTAAATAGCATAAATATAATCTAAATGTTAGATATCAGAAGTAAGAAAATTAATAGTATTTTTAAATAGCACCCAAACCAAGGCAACATTTGCTTGCCCACCTAATAAACCGAAGGCAAATGTGATTAATTCAGTTTTAGCTTCTGTCCTCAAAGTACTATTTACCCTGAATTTTGTGAATCCATTTAGTTGTATGGCATTAGCCCCCGTTCACACTTGAGCATTTTTCTGTTCATTTTCCTATGCCTGACAAAACCTGACATGTAGAATCCCATTTCTTTTTACTCTTGTAAAAAGTTTATATCACACCTGTATAAACAGGGGCGGATCCAGGGGGGGGGGGGCAATAGGACAATTGCCCCCCCTCCCCCCCCCCCCGAGAAAATCTTAAGTCTACAGCTTTTTGTAATAGGTGCCACAGTTCAAACTAACACTACCTTTTCAATAGATGCAGCGTACTCCCACTGCGGCAGTCCCAGCTCCTGCATGACACTGACAGGCCAGCAGTGGTTGGTTGTTAGGACCGCTCAGTCTCCAGCAACCAACCACATGGTCTCTTGCAGTCCTGCGCTGGCTGCTGCCACACCTCCCGACTTACTACAGCTACAGTGGTTGGTTGCTAGCAACTAACCCCGTTGTTTGTCTGACTCTGCTCCTAGTATGTGGAACTTCCTCCTTTGGATCTGGCTGCTGACAGTGCTCTGCCTTACCCATGCTTCTCACTTCATGAATTTATGTAAGGTAAGGAACTTCTGGGGGCTCAAATTTAATGTTAGAGGAGCAGTTCTGGGGACCCTGTTGGGGGGGCTCTTTGGGGACCCTGAGGTGAGGGGGGGGCTCTCTGGGGACCCTGAGGTGAGGGGGGGGGCTCTCTGGGGACCCTGATCTGAGGAGGGGCTCTCTGGGGACCCTGATCTGAGGGGGGGGCTCTCTGGGGACCCTGATCTGAGGGGGGGGGGGCTCTCTGGGGACCCTGATCTGAGGGGGGGGCTCTTTGGGGACCCTGAGGTGAGGGGGGCTCTATGGGGACCCTGATGTGAGGGGGGCACTTTGGGGACCCTGATGTGAGGGGGGGCACTTTGGGGACCCTGATGTGAGGGGGGTGCTCTCTGGGGACCCTGATGTAAGGGGGGTGCTCCCTGGGGACCCTGATGTGAGGGGGGCTCTCTGGGGACCCTGATGTAAGGGGGGTGCTCTCTGGGGACCCTGATGCAAGAAGGGGGCTCTCTGGGGACCCTGATGTAGGAGGGGGCTCTCTGGGGACGCTGATGTAAGAAGGGGGCTCTCTGAGGACCATGATGTAAATGGGGGGTGCTCTCTGGGGACCCTTAAGTGAGGGGGGGCTCTCTGGGGACCCTGATGTGAGGGGGGCTCTCTGGGGACCCTGATGTAAAGGAGGGTGCTCTCTGGGGACCCTGATGTAAGAAGGGGGCTCTCTAGGGGCCCTGATGTAAGAAGGGGGTACTCTCTGGGGACACTGATGTGAGGGGGCCTGTCTGGGGACCCTGATGTGTGAGGTGAGGGCTCTCTGGGGACCCTGATGTAAGAAGGGGGCTCTATGGGGGACCCTGATGTAAGGAGGAGGCTCTCTGGGGGACACTGATGTAAGGGGCCTCTCTGGGGACCCTGATGTGAGGGGGGGCTCTCTGGGGGCACTGATGTAGGGAGGGGGCTCTCCGGGGGACATTGATGTTAGGAGGGGGCTCTCTGGGGACCGTGATGTGAGGGGGCCCCCTGGGGACCCTGATGTAGGGAGGGGGCTCTCTGTAGACCCTGATGTAGGGAGGGGGGCTCTCTGGGGACCCTGATGTAAGAAGGGGGTTCTTTGGGGAATCTGATGTAAGGTGGAGGGATCTCTGGGGACCCTGATGCGAGAGGGGGCTCTCTGGAGATCCTGATCTGAGGGGGGGAAAGCTCTCTGGGGCCTTGATGTGAGGGGGGCTCTCTGGGGACGCTGATGTAAGGAGGAGGGGCTCTCTGGGGATCCTGATGTAATCAGGGGGGCTCTGGGGACCCTGATGTAAGTGAGGGGGGGCTCTTTGGGGACCCTTATGTAAGGTGGATCTGGAGACCCTGATTTAAGTGGGGGGGGCTCTCTGAAGACCCTGATGTAAGGGGGGCTCTCTGGAGACCATGATGTAAGGGGGGCTCTCTGGAGACCCTGATGTAATGAGGGGGGATCTAAGGGCCCAAATGTAAGTGGGGGGGCTCTCTGGGGACCTTGGTGAAAGGAGAGGGGGCTCTCTGGGGACCCTGATGTAATAAGGAGGGCTCCTGGGACCCTGATGTATTGAGGAGGGCTCCTGGGACCCTGATGTAATGAGGAGGGCCCTGGGGACCCTGATGTAATGAGGAGGGCTCTGGGGACCCTGATGTAATGAGGAGGGCTCTGGGGACCCTGATGTAATGAGGGGGCTCTGGGGACCCTGATGTAAGGGGTGGCTCAGGAAACCCTGGTGTAGGGGGGCTCTCTGGGGATCCTGATGTAAGGAGGGTGCTCTCTGGTGACCCTGATGTAAGGAGGGGGCTCTCTGGGGACCCTGACATAAGAAGGGGCTTCTTTAGGGAACCTGATGTGAGGGGGCCCTCCGGGGACCCTGATGTAAGGAGGAGGGCTCTCTGGGGACCCTGATGTGAGAGTTGGCTCTCTGGGCACCCTGATCTAAGGAGGAGGGCTCTCTGGGGCCTTGATGTGAGGGGGGCTCTCTGGGGATGCTGATGTAAGGAGGAGGGGCTCTCTGGGAACCCTGATGTAATTAGGGGGGCTCTGGGGACCCTGATGTAAGGTGGGGGGGCTCTTTTAGGACCCTTATGTAAGGGGGATCTCTGGGGACCCTGATGTAATAAAGGGGGCTCTGGAGACCCTGATTTAAGTTGGGGGGTCTCTGTGGACCCTGATGTAATGAGGGGGGATCTAGGGACCCATATGTAAGTGGGGGGGCTCTCTATTGACCCTGATGGAAGGAGAGGGGGCTCTCTGGGGACCCTGATGTAAGATGGGGGCTCTGGGGACCCTGATGTAAGGGGGTGACTCAGGAAATCCTAGTGTAAAAAAGAGTGCTCTGGGACCCTGATGCATGGGAGGTTGGCTCAGGGGATCCTAATGTAAAGGGGTGGCTCTGGAGACCCTGGAGTAAGGGGGGGAGGGTAACTCTGGAGACATAAGGGGGAGGGGGTTTTGACGTAAGGGGGAGGACTCTAAAAAAGAGGGAGGATGAAGATTTACGATGTAAGGGGGGACATTCACGTAAACCAGGGGGCTTGTCCTGACTGCAGCACTCTATCTGTTGTTTTCACTGATAGACTGGCTTCTGATAAACAGTCCTGCAGTATTTGGTGAGCACATGCAGCCAGTGACTGCAATGCTGATCAGAGTATTCTCTTGAGTATTCTGACAGTGGGGGAATCCTGCTGTCAGAATATACAGACACAACAAGGAGGATTTCCCCCATTCACCGTAAATGTGTGGATGGGGGAATGTATTCAGTTTATTTGGTTCAGCTGGCTGAATGAAAAATACTGAACCATATATGGCCCAGAAGGAGTGGAGTGGGACTTTAAATGAGGTTACAAAATCATTTTTATCTCCATCCCTATATGCAGAAGCAAAGGAGAAGGTTTGGGACTTTGAGTGAGGCGTGTGACCACCCGTGACCATGAAACATGAGAATAAACAATATGCATACATAGATAGACAATGCACATAAGATAAAATGAAAATGTGGATTGATTTATTGGTAAGCAAAAAATAAAACAGAGCATGTTGAAAAGTATACAATGCAAGTACCCCCAAAGATGTTGAAATGGTTGTGAAGACAAAGACATAGTAAAACAATGAAAGTACAATTTCATAGAGATTGCAACCATATATGCTCTACGCGTTTTGTGTTTACACACTTCTCCAGGAGTTGGTGCAATCAATAATCTATAAAAGAGGATATGTGTAAACCAACAATGCATATAAAAGTATAAATGCCCATTGGAAACAATGTCTAACACAATACATTGATTGCTTACAAATAAGTCCAAGCTGTGCCCCTTAAGACTAGCGATGGAGGGTCCTCTGAACCATCTAACCCGGGAGCTGAGGGAGCAGTACCAGGCGCACCTGGGGGTGAACAAAGGAAATGCAGAGTGAAAATCATTGTCATTGGAGGGATGACCAGCTCCTCAAATACCCATCCAATGATAGTCTAAAAATGGGTTAGAATTTATATAATACTATAACAAAGTATATGATATATATATATATATATACAGTATATATATATATATATATATACAGTATATATGTTCAGAGTGTAGGATAGTAACTAGGTGGCGGGTTGGAGGAGGCTGTGATGGAATCCCAAAACCAGAGAGCAAAGGAAAACAGTAACAAGTGCCGCACAAAGTGTGCCTGCTGAAGTTGCTCTGGGAGTAAGATGATAGAGGAAAAGTAATGGTGAACGGTGAAGCAGTATAAATGTCCAAAGTGTGGAATAGGTTGAGGAAGGTGAAAAACCAAGAGGTGGAAGTAAGGGAATAAAAGGAAGGGTTGAAACCATGATGAAGGGCTTGCATAGGAAGCAAGCAAAAAATAGAAGAAAACCAGTGAAAAAGGCATTTGGAGATTTAAATAGGGTGCAAAGAAAATTAACAAAGAATATGGGATAATTACCAAGTGAGAATGACTGGCTCCAAGTGCCGAATCAGGAAACCAGTGTGTCTAAAAGGATAAGAAATAAAAGTACCCCAATGGGGAGGTGAAGGAGTACCTCCCCAGATGTGTATCGGGAGGGCTCCCAGCGCCACGCAGCCGCTCCAGTGGGGGAGCGCATGCAGGACTGTCGGCGTGGCCGAACAGAAACTGGCACCAAACCCGCCGTTGGAGGAGCGCAGATGGATGATCAACGTGCTGGTAGGAGGACCCACAGGAGTGGCATCATATCCAGCACAGAAGGAGCGTGGCGCCGATGCGCCGCGGCCAAACCCGCCCCCACCTCCGTAGCACAGGGATAAAGGAGGAAGGGGAGGGCAGCAGGGGCGCAACGCAGCTCCTGGAAAGAGGGGAGAGCAACCCAACCATAACAAAAGTCCAAGAGGGCAGAACTGTTACACATGTTAACAACACAGTCATCAGATGAATATATAATTGCTGAGTATTGCTGACCCAAATATTAAGTAGGGCCAGCCCCCTGGATGTCAACTAGACATCAAACTGTAGGCAGACTATGGTCATCCCTCCAGTGACAATGGTTTTCACTCTGCATTTCCTTTGTTCACCCCCACGTGCGCCTGGTACTGCTCCCTCAGCTCCCGGGTTAGACGGTTCAGAGGACCCTCCATCACTAGTCCTAAGGGGCAAAGCTTTGACTTATTTGTAAGTAGAGTTGTGCGGACACCTGGATGTCCGTATTCGGCGGGTTCGGCCGAACTTGAAAAAAAAGTCCGGGTCCGTGTCCCGGACTTTTTCCTAACTTTACCCGGACACCGAACCCCATTGAAGTCAATGGGGACCCGAACTTTCAGGCACTAAAATATCTCTAAAACACCGATGGAAAGGGCTAGAGTGCTGCAAATGGCAGCAAAATGTAGTTAAGAGCATGGCAAGTGCTCTTAAAAAATTTCCCCTTTAAATTAATTTTTTAATAGCAGATTAGAACAGCAATCTGTAGTGAAATATAGCTAAACGCTGCACACAACAGACTGATAAAAATAGATTTTTTTCTCCCTCCTCCTCCTCCTCCTCAGTGGGCTCAAGTGAGGGTAAAAAGATTGTTCACTGCACCACCCCCCACACAGCAAAATCGATGTAGACTGTCCCTGCCTAATCTCCAGCCTGTCCCTAATATGCTCAATAAGATCGTTCACTGCACCACCCCCCACACAGCAAAATCGACGTAGAAGACTGACCCTGCCTAATCTCCAGCCTCGCCCTAAAATGCTCTAATAACTTTCCCTGCCTGCACTCCGACCTGTCCCTGCATTCTTTTGGACACAATTTTTCACAGAATCACTGTCTGTCCCTAATCAGCAGCCAGCACATATGATGTGTGCTCTGTCCCTAAACTACAGCAGAATGACGCGGCACGCTGGGGCTCTTGAACTTATAAAGACATGGTCACATGCTTCAGATGGCCAATCACAGCTACTAATACATTAGTAGGCATGGCTGTGATGGCGCACACCAGTTAAACGCTTGTTGATTGGCTGTTGAAAGCCCGCCATTAAAAGCGCGCCATTACATACAAAACAGGAAATAAAATGACCGAACACGGATTTTAAACCCGAACATACAGTAAAGTTTTCGGGTCCGTGTTCGGGTAACAAAAATCCAATTATTCGGTACGAACACGAATAATACAGTCCGTGTTTGCTCAACACTATTTGTAAGCAATCAATGTATTGTATTAGACATTGTTTCCAATGGGCATTTATACTTTTATATGCATTCTTGGTTTACACATATCCTCGTTTATAGATTATTGATTGCACCAACTCCTGGAGAAGTGTGTAAACACGAAACGTGTAGAGCATATATGGTTGCAATCTCTATTAAATTGTACTTTCATTGTTTTACTATGTCTTTGTCTTCAAAACCATTTCAACATCTTTTGGGGTACTTGCATTGTATACTTTTCAACATGCTCTGGTCATGTGACCACATCCATGCAACTCTTTGTCCTAATCGTGTTTTATTTTTTGCTTACCAATAAATCAATCCACATTTTCATTTTATCTCATGTGCATTGTCTATCTATGTATGCATATTGTTTATTCTCATGTTTCATGGTCACGGGTGGTCACTAGAGATGTCCCGAACTATTCGCCGGCGAACAGTTCCCGGCGAACATCGCTTGTTCTCGTTCTCCTCGGCGGGCGAACATATGCGATGTTCGGTCCGCCCCTATACATCATCATTGAGCAAACTTTGACCCTGTACCTCACAGTTAGCAGACACATTCCAGCCAATCAGCATACCCTCCCTCCCAGACCCTCCCACCTCCTATAAAAAAGCAAGGACAGCATCCATCTTAGATTCATTCTGAAGCTGCAGAGTTAGTTAGAGCAGGGAGAGTGCTGCTGCTGCTGCTGAATTAATAGGGAAATCATTAGCTAGGCCAGTGTTCTGTGTCCACTCCTGCTGTAAGGACAGCATCCTGACAGCACCCCAAAAAAGCCCTTTTTAGGGCTGGTATATCAATCTGCTTTTATTAATTTTTTTCTATATATATATACAGACTGTACTGTGTGCAAACCACTCATATCGGGTGGCACAGTACCTTGCAGATAAAAAAGTCATTTCATTTCTCCTCTGTAATATAATTGCAGTTGCCTGCCAATGAGTGTCAGGTCCACAGACTGTACTGTGCCCACTGCCCACCACTCATTTAGGGTGGCACAGCACCTTGCAGATAAAAAAGTAATTTCATTTTTTCTCTGTAATATAATTACAGTTGCCTGCCAGTGAGTTTCAGGCCCACAGACTGTACTGTGCCCACTGTAAATGGACTGTTTGCAGTTGTTTGCGGTGCGTTAAACGGGGAGTTTGGTCTGTCAGAGTTTGTTCTGTCCCTGTGAAGCGGGCGTAACCCTTACACTACCTGATTAATACAACATCATACCTGATCATATTCACACACTGGATGATTTAAAGCACGTTATTCCAAACAATTTAGGAATGTTAGGTGATTTATGCCCTTTATGGATTAAAACCCGACTCTGCGTCAACTACGTAATTTTCCATGGGAGTTTTGCCATGGATCCCCCTCCGGCATGCCACAGTCCAGGTGTTAGTTCCCTTGAAACAACTTTTCCATCACTATTGTGGCCAGAAAGAGTCCCTGTGGGTTTTAAAATTTGCCTGCCTATTGAAGTCTATGGTGCTTCGCCCGGTTCGCCCATTCGCGAACATTTGCGGAAGTTCGCGTTTGCCGTTCGCAAACATAAAATTTTATGTTTGCGACATCTCTAGTGGTCACACGCCTCACTCAAAGTCCCAAACCTTCTCCTTTGCTGAACCATATGTGGCGAGCTTTACTCATGGCCCCTATACTCTACATTATGACGTTTTGTATGTTACTTACTCCTTGTCAGGGAATCAATACCCTGCGCAGGCGCACTGGCGCCGCCAACCGGCGAATGCCTATGCGCTTGCGCGTACGAAGAGGCACCTTGAATAGCTAGAGGCTACCTTAGAATAGCTCAAGGCTACTGTATAGTCAGAGGCTATCTTGGAATAGTCAGAGGCTACCTTGGAATAGTTAGAGACTACCTCAGTATAGCTCGAGGCTACCAAATTGGCCTATTTAAACGCTGCTGTCACTACAGGAAGTTGCTGTGTTATCTTTAGCTCTCCTGTTTCCTGTGCCTGTTTGTATTCTGCTGTTCCTGTTTACCTGACCCGGCTTGTCTTTGGATTCTGATTACCTGCTACCCGCCTTGACCTTGGCTTGTCCTGACTATTCTCCTGCCTGATCCTGATCTGTTTATCCACTACCGGCTATTGGTCCTGGACCTGATCCTGGCTCCACCAGGGAATCCGGGGGACCGCGACCTGGTGTAAGCAAGCAGCCAAATCCATCCCCACCATCTGGGGCCCTGGTGAAAACCGGCTAACACTTAGACTCCGCGCCTCTGGTGAACCTGTGCCAGGCCAGTTACCCGGTAAGCCACTCCTCTTACATCAGGCTCTGCCACATTACCCCGTGACAGTATAACACAGCCATGACTGAGCCTGGTAGAGGAGCCTCTCCTATGGACGACATCTGCCAGCATCTCGCAGCCCTTACCCAAGCAGTTAAGTCTCTGCAGGAGGGCTATACCCAGTTGGAGGGTCGTGTTCAGTCCCTAACCTCCTCCATGGATCCTGCAGTTTCTGCTGCTTCCATGGCTTCCTCTGGGCATCCCTCTGGTCCAACGGTGGTGATGCTGCCTCCTGAGCCAAGGGTCCCTATGCCGGAAAGGTTTTCCGGGGATCGGAGCAAGTTCAGAGCCTTCCGCAATGCCTACGAGCTATACTTCTCCCTGCAACCCCGAACCTTCTCCCTGGAAGCAACCAAGGTGGGGTTCATCATATCCCTGCTTCAAGGTGAACCTCAGTCCTGGGCTCACCGCCTGCTTGAAGAGCGCAGTAACCAGCTGGACACCATGTTGGCTTTTTTTTAATGCAATGGCGCAGTTGTATGAAGAACCGCAGCGTACTGCTACCGCAGAAACCGCGCTCACCGCACTTCAACAAGGCCGTAGAGCCGTGGAAGATACCTCAGTATAGCTCGAGGCTACCAAATTGGCCTATTTAAACCCAGCTGTCACTACAGTAAGTTGCTGTGTTATGTTCAGCTCTCCTGTTTCCTGTGCCTGTTTGTATTCTGCTGCTCCTGTTTACCTGACCCGGCTTGTCTTTGGATTCTGATTAACTGCTGCCCGCTTTGACCTTGGCTTGTCCTGACTATTCTCCTGCCTGATCCTGATCTGTTTATCCGCTACCGGCTATTGGTCCTGGACCTGATCCTGGCTCCACCAGGGAATCCAGGGGACCGCAACCTGGTGTTAGCAAGCAGCCAAATCCATCCCCACCATCTGGGGCCCTGGTGAAAACCGGCTAACACTTAGACTCCGTGCCTCTGGTGAACCTGTGCCACGCCAGTTACCCGGTAAGCCACTCCTCTTACGTCAGGCTCTGCCACATTACCCCGTGACACTCCTCCTGAACCCTGAACCCTCTACACAGTATGTTGTACATTGCATAGCCCTGACCAAGGTGCTTATTATCCCAACAGCTGCAGGTTTTAATGAAGATCTTCTTTGAGGTAGGCTCAGTGATTAGTTTCTGTGCGAAGTAAAGCATATGTGATGGAAACTTTAAATTTTTTTAAAAATGATCGTTCATTCTGAGGTTTATATGTATCTATAAAATGGTTACCCGTGGCACAGTGCTTAGGAGTATTTTGTGGTACAAGGATTGTGGTATGTGTGTGGAGTGTATACAGCGAGTAGGCACGGATTCTGTTTTATCGCCCCCTTTAAGCCCTTTCCACTTTTAGCTGGGTACACACTTAAAGGAGAAGTACGGGGAAAGCTTGTTTTGGCTGTACTTCTATGAATCACAGGAGTGAAGTTCGTTTTGCAATACAGTTCTGTAAGCAAGAACTTATTTTCTGGCAGTGCCCCTTCCGAGACTAGACTTTGGATCCGCCCCTGTGTATAAATCCTGCAAATTAACTTCAAAACCTCCAGGAATACACTCTGCTCACTAAATGAGTGCAGGCCTAATGTGGGGTCACAAGTTTCTTGTTGCTGATTGCCACGGAGATTTAGGAGAGCCAGAGATAACTATTGTGATTCACATCCATCTGCACTTTTTAATAAATATACTTTTAAAAATGCATTTGGTCCACAGCAGGTCAACTGATGCCATGTAGGCTATTGGAGGTAGTCAGCTGAAAAAAAAAAAAAAAAAAAGAGATCATACAATCCAGTGTAAAAATTGTAAACTTGCACCAGGTAAAATACAAAAAACTGGTTTAGGATTTTAAAAACAATGTGTAAGCATGGACACAAAATTAAATGCAACAACAGTAACATATACTGTATGTTTAGAAACAGCACCATTGATATATTATTTCTTGATGTATACCGAATACTGAACCCCATAGAAGTCTATAGGACCCAAACTGGAAAAATCAAAAGTGCCCATTTTGAAGGCTTATATGCAAGTAATTGGGCATACAACGATCATGGGTGGGTGTCTGGTGACTGCCCTGGGGGACATCTATCAATGAATAAAAAGTGATTTACTGGTGCTCAAAGTGAAACCATAAAAATTAGAAATAATAAAAATGAAAAATTCCTTTACATATAGTGTCGGGGGGGGGGGGGGGGGGTCCCCTTAGTCTGCCTGTAAAGTGACACATCTGTGTACTTAGCAGCTGAGATTATTTCATCAGCGCTGTATCATTCAACATGCCAGTTATGATATACATTATATTGTTAGCACATCTCTTCTAACACCAGTAACAAATGGAATATCAGCTGAGAATATCAGATTAGTCTTTTTTTTCTATTGCAATATTTAAACATTCCTCTAGATTAAACCATTGCAGTCTGATGTATAATTCTATTATTCCCCAATCGACAGAAATTATGAATTTGGGAATATTACAAACTAATACTGAACATTTGATTCTGTTGGCAGTAGAGTGCAGAGGGTATGACAATGTGCAATATGTGCAGGAGAGGAGTGTAAATTGTATGACAGTGGTCACTATGTGCAGGAACGAAGTGCTGGAGAGTTTAAGAGGGTAAGCAGTATGTGCAGGAGAAGTATGCACAGGGTATTATTATTATTATTATACAGGATTTATATAGCGCCAACAGTTTGCGCAGCGCTTTACAATGTGAAGGAAGACAATACAGTTACAATACAGTTCAAAACAGGAGGAACTAGAAGGCCCTGCTCGTTAGAGCTTACAATCTAGAAGGGAGGGTCAAGTGAAACAAAAGGCAATAACTGGGTTGATGGAGAAAAAGGAGGTACATTTGTTAGGGGTTGGTAGGATAGGCTTCTCTGAAGAGGAGGGTTTTCAGAGATCGCCTAAAAGCTAATAGAGTGGGGGATAATCGGACAGATAAGGGTAAGGAGTTCCATAGGATTGGAGAGGCTCTGGAAAAGTCCTGGAGGCGAGCATGGGAGGAGGTGATGAGTGAGCTAGAGAGCAGGAGGTTTTGAGAAGAACGAAGAGAGCGATTAGGTTGGTATTTTGAGATGAGGCTGGTGATGTAGCTGGGGACTAGGCTGTGGATTGCTTTGTAAGATGTTGTAAGTATTTTGAATTTAATTTGTTGGGTGAGCGGAAGCCAGTGGAGGGCTTGACAGAGAGGAGCGGCAGACACTGAGCGATTGGTGAGGTGGATGAGTCTGGCGGCAGCATTCATGATGGATTGAAGGGAGGATAGCCTGTGTAGAGGTAAGCCAATGAGAAGGGAATTGCAGTAGTCGAGGCGCGAGATGACCAGGGAGTGAACTAGGAGTTTTGTTGTGTCTTTGGTTAGAAAGGGGCGTATTTTGGAGATGTTGCGGAGGCTGAGGCGGCAAGATTTGGACAGCGATTGGATGTGGGGTTTGAAGGAGAGTTCAGAGTCCAGGACAAAACCTAAGACCTTGGCATGCGGGGATGGGCTGATGGTAATGCCATTGATATTGACGGAGAAATCAGGGGAAGGGGCACGCGGTGGAGGAAAAATTATAAGCTCGGTTTTGGATGGATTTAGTTTGAGGAAGTGGTGAGACATCCAGACCAATATATCTGATAGTAAATTAGTGATGCGTGAGGAGACTGAGGGAGAGAGCTGAGGAGTGGATAGGTAGATTTGGGTATCGTCAGCGTAGAGGTGGTATTGGAAGCCGTGGGAGGCTATCAACTGACCTAGAGAGGAGGTGTAGATTGAAAATAGGAGGGGTCCAAGAACAGAGCCTTGGGGGACTCCAACAGAGAAGGGAAGAGGAGAGGAGGAAGTAGAATTGCAGGTAACGCTGAAGGTGCGGTTAGATAAGTAAGAAGATAACCAGTGAAGAGTACAGTTACGGAGACCAAAGGCATGGAGTTTTTTGAGGAGGAGGGGATGGTCAACCGTATCAAAGGCAGCAGAAAGGTCCAGAAGTAGGAGTACAGAATAGTGTCCACTGGTTTTGGCCGTTAGCAGATCGTTTGTCAGCTTTAGGAGTGCAGTTTCAGTGGAGTGTTGAGGCCGAAATCCAGACTGAAGAGGATCAAGGAGGCTATTCTCGGCAAGGTGGTCGCACAGTCGGTTGTAGACTAGACGTTCGAGGAGTTTGGATGAAAAGGGGAGCAAGGAAATAGGGCGTAGGTTGTTCAGATCGGTTGGGTCCAGTGAGGGCTTTTTAAGTATGGGGCTGACTAGTGCATGTTTTAGAGAGTTGGGGGAGATGCCAGAAGAGAGGGAGAGATTGAAGATGTGGGTTAGAGAGTGTAGAATAGGGCCAGAAGGTGAACGTAGCATTTGCGAGGGAACAGGATCCAGAGGGCAGGTTGTTAAGTGGACGTTAGCAAGTAGTTTAGCAACCTCGTCTGTAGTGGCGGGGTTGAATGAGGGAAGTAATGATCGCACCTGTGGGCGTGAAGCATAAGGCATGGAGGAAGGTATCTGAACAGCAACGATCTCCTTACGAATTGTGTCAATCTTCTGTTTGAAGTGGTTGGCAATCTCCTGGGCAGTGAGTGAGTCAGTGGGAGGGGGGTAGTGGAGGACGGAGTAGAGAGTTAAAGGTAGCGAAGAGTTGCCGGGGGCGTGATGACAGGCTGTTAATGAGAGTGATAAAATAGGTCTGTTTGGCAGTGTGGAGACTGGAATTGTATTTTTGGAGGGCGGATTTATATTGGTTGAAATCCTTCTGAGACCGACTCTTACGCCATAGGCGCTCAAGAGCTCGGCTATGCTTTTTCAGACTTCTAGTGTTATCGGTTTGCCAAGGTTGAAGGGGTCGGGGCCTGATTCGGTGTGTGGTGAGGGGGCCAATGTGTCCAGGGAGGCTAAGAGTGAAGTGTTGTAGACAGAAGTGGCTAGGTTGGTGCAGGACAGGGGTTCAATATTGTCATAGAGGTGGCCGGTAGCAGAGTTGAGAAGAGAAGGGTTGAGATGGCGTAGGTTTCTGCGGGTAACTGTACGGTAGCTGGAGGGAGAGGAGGTGGAGTAGAGGGAGAGAGTGAAACTAATAAGGTAGTGATCAGAGAGAGGGAAAGGATTGTTGGAAAGGTTGTGCGGGGTGCATCAGAGTGAGTAGAAGCGTGTATCCATTGCTTCAGGTCAAAGGAGGAGGTTAGATTGAGAAGTTTGGAAGTGGTAGGAGTGTTAGTATTAACAGGGATGTTGAAGTCGCCGAGAATGATTGTGGGGATTTCAGAAGAGAGAAAGTAGGGTAGCCAGGCGGAGAAGTCATCAAGAAAGGTTGATACTGGTCCAGGGGGGCGGTAGATCACAGCTATCCTTAGAGAGACAGGGGAGAAAAGACGAATGCAGTGTACCTCAAATGAGGAGAGTGACAGAGAGGGAGGCGGCTGAAGTACCTGAAAGGAGCTATGTGGGGCTAGAAGGATCCCGACACCCCCTCCCTTGCGTCCGTTGGGTCTAGGGGAGTGAGTCCATAGAAGACCACCTTGGGATAGGGCAGCAGAAGACGCAGTGACAAGGACAATGGACAATATATGCAGGAGATTAGTACAAAAAATGATGTGTGTATATATATATATATATATATACATATATATATATATATATATATATATACACATATATATATATAGATATATATATATATATATATATATATATATATATATATATATATATATATATATATATATATATATATATATATATCAATTAGAACACATGGAACCAATTTCACTGATCCTTCAACTATTGCAAAATCATTATACACATACCCTCAATAAATGAATGTTCTCCACACATCATAAGAGGTACTATCGGTAAGGCACCTGTTATCAAGAGAAGAAGAAATAAATAAAAATAAATAAAAAAATGAAAACGGGATAATACTTTTACTTTCGACTATAAATCCATCAGATGGTACAAAACTGCATAGACAAAGCCTTTATATGATAATAACATATAGACAATCCTTCACTGGGCTGTGCATATACATATGCGTGCCTGAAACACTACCTGCACACACACATGCATATCACCAGCACAAAGATTGGTCATCTTACTAAACATTCTTACACAAACAAATATAGATCAAAATCAGAATTTTACCCTTTCGGGCTTAGAGTGTCTAAACGATGAATCCACAAAACTTCACATTTTTTTTATTTCATTTTATTTTTCCCTATTTCAACCTCGTTGATTATGTGGTATGCCGTCAATTACCATATATTTCAGCTGTGATATGGGGTGTCCCTTTTCTAAAAAGTGTCTTGCTAAAAGTAACTTATCCAACTTATCCCTAATAGAATATTTGTGTCGGGCAATACATTCTTTGACCTTTTGGGTAGTTTCTCCCACATACAAAAGCCCACACGGGCACTTAATGATGTAAATCACATAAGAGGATTGACATATATTATTGGTTCCCTATTGTTATATTATATCCATCTTGTGGATGAGAAAAACATTTTTCTTTGATCATATTATCACAATGTATGCACCCTAAACACAGATAGGATCCATTATTACGTGGACCCAAGAATGTACATGGTGTAATCTGTGGGTGATATTCGTCAGATTTGACCAATCTATACAGTCCTTCCTCGATGGTATGAAGGTAAAGGTGGAAGATAGAACCCAGGGACCGATGGATAATTGGAATTTGAAATAGACCAATGTTTCTTAACTATATTATTTTATACAATTTGAAAATGGATGAATTTGAGAGATGAAGGGTATCCTGCAACCAACTGTCATAGTTTTTTCATTGTACAGATTATTTTGTTCCATACTGACCATATTTCTGGGATACCCCCATTGTTGAAGTCTACCCTCCATCTCATCCAATCTCACTCTACGTGTCTCAGTGTCACTAACAATTCTTGAGACGTGTGTAAATTGGCTGCGAGGGATGGATTTATAGACACCTGGGGATGAAAGCTTGTATAATGCAACAATTGATTTCAATTGGTTGGTTTCCTATATAGATCACTCACAATCTGTCTGTTGTGTATGGATAAGTATCTAAAAACGAGATCTTGGTTTCATTCATACACATATCACATTTTAAACCAGGAATAAGATGATTGAGGTATATATTAACCACATATTTACTGCATAGATATATATACATATTTACTGCATATATACTGCAGGCTGGCTCGGCTGCATGAATCAACGTAGGGGTATGTTGTTCACAGGAGTGGTGCTGGGGGGTGCGCTCCCGCCCCCACTAGGCAGCCGGGATGCACGATTGCTCCCCGATGAGAGGAAGAACAGCGGTCAGCTATTGTAAACACAGCAGACAGTTGTTCTCTCTGAAATGATCACAGAGCGCCTGTGATCCCACTATATAGGAACACAGGTCTCTGTGATCATTTCACAAGTCCCTCCACCCACAGTTAGAAAACACTCTCCTAGGCTCACAATTAACCCTTTGATCGCCCCTAGGTTAACCCCTTCCTGCCAGTGTCATTATTACAGTAACAGTGCATATTTTTAGCACTGATTACTGTACTAATGTCCCTGGTCCCCCCAAAAGTGTCAAAAGTTTCAGTTAGGGGTCCGATCTGTCCGCCGCAATGTCGCAGTCCAGCTAAAAATCACAGATCACTGCCATTACTAGTAAAAAAAAAAAAAAATTGCATAAACCTTTGCCCTAGTTTGTAGGCGCAATAACTTTTGCGCAAACCAATCAAAATACGCATATTGGGATTTTTTTTACCAAAAATATGTAGTAGAATGCACATTGGCCTAAAAGGATGAAAAATTTTGATTTTTAAATATTATTTTGGGAATGTTCTACAGCAGAAAGTGAAAAAAATGTGTTTTTTTTTCCAGAATTGTCACTCCTTTTTTTGTTTATAGCGCAAAAAATAAAAATGACACAGGTGATCAAATACCACCAAAAGAAAGCTCTATTTGTGGGGAAAAAGGGGCATCAATTTTATTTAGGTACAGCGTCGCACGACCGCACAATTGTCCGTTAAGGTAACACAGTGCCGAATCACAAAAAATTGCTTGGTCATTAAGGGGGCAAATCATTTCGGTCCAGAACTGGTTAAACTACAGATCCTAATAGGCACTGAGAGGTAGAAGGAGTTTGAGATGATTTTTAATAAACTGCACTGGAAAGTTCTTTCTCTTGGCACTGAGGAAGCCATAGAGATATGCTATTTGAAGCACTGATTACTGTAGTAATTTTACTGGTCCCCCTAAAAGTGTCAAAAATGTCAGTTAGGTGTCCGATCTGTCCGCCGCAATGTTGCAGTTTCACTAAAAATTGCAGATCGCAGCCATTACTAGTAAAAAAAAAAAAAAATGACATAAATCTTTCCCCTAGTTTGTAGATGTGATAACTTTTGCGCAAACCAATCAAAATAAGCTTGGGATTTTTTTTTTACCAAAAATATGTAGCAGAATACAAATTGGCCTAAAAGGATGAAAAATTTTGATTTTTACATTTTTTTGGGGGTGGGGGGGGGGGGAATGTTATATAGCAAAAAGTGAAAAATATTGTTTTTTTTTATCAGAATTGTCATTTTTTTGTTTATAGCGCAAAAAATAAAAATCACACAGGTGATCAAGTACCACCAAAAGAAAGCTCTATTTGTGGGGAAAAAAAGGACATTCATTTTATTTAGGTACAGCGTCGCACGACCGCGCAATTGTCCATTAAGCTAACGCAGTGCCGAATCGCAAAAAAATTGCCTGGTCATTAAAGGGGCAAATCCTTCCGGTCCACAACTGGTTAAACTACAGATCCCAATAGGCACTGAAAGGTAGAAAGAGTTAGAGAGGATTTTTAATAATCTGCACAGGAAAGTTCTTTCTCTTGGCACTGAGGAAGCCAGAGAAATATTATGCCTTTCATGTCTTTTATGTATTTATATGTTTAATAAATTAATTTTGTAAATGATATATGGTGCCTAGACTGGGTGCCTACTTCCAATTTTTTTGGAAGCCAGAGAGAGAGAGCACCTCTGTCTGAATATTCCCCACCAGCTGGAGACCATACATCAAACTGGAGACCACATCAAAGATCCGAGCCTGAGACTGAGAGTAAAGACAACCTGGGGCAGCTCAGCACTGCCTAACTCGCAGCACCTGCACAGCTGCTGCAGGAGACTGGAACATTGACTCACCCTCTGCTTCTCACAACTGATTACTGGAGGTCCTCAGGGAGTGACTGAGGGCCCCCCCCTTACCTTCTACAGCGAGAGGTCACCATAGCATCCTGGAGACTGGTGAGGGAGCTGCTTGCCAATTTATTATACTGCTAGCAGGGACTGAGCTACTGACACCAAGTTTACCAAATACATAAAACACCCATACTGCAGTCTATACAACATTTATTCCAAACCTAGACTGCACCTATACATACCTTATACAGCATTATACCAAAACTTTACCACAGCTGAACCACATATACCTTGCACCTGTGCCGAGACTATACCATACCTATACAGTTTCCAGGTTAACTAGGGTGGTTAAGTGCTCCAATGCTCTGAAAGTGCCCCAACGATAGCCGCCAGAAGAACATCTCAAAGGACTGCCCCTCCTGTTATAATTATTCTGCAAGTCTCCTTTTCTCCCCCCCCCCCCCACAGTCCTCATTTTCTTTTGGGACAGTGCATACTCAGTCAGTTTGGGACTAGCATCGCCACCATAAATGCACTCTGGCAGTATAATTTCAGCATTTTGTAGGTTACCTTGTAGATTAAAGGTTACTACTGCTGCACTTAAGGTGGCCTTGCTACTGTTTAAGCTGATCTGGATGCAAAATGTCATCCTATGCCTAGTCCTTACCGTTAATCAATTTATATGCTAAATTGTGCTGTTACCATTGGTAATCCTTTTTAAGCTTGCCTAGTTATAAACCCTATTTGATGACAATATATTAGCTTTGCCTTTATTACCTGGTTTGGTGCCTGTTCTCTTTGATATAGCACTTCTACTGGGTACTTAGTATAATTTTCAGTGATTTCCTGTGATATTGTATGTTTGTTCACTCAACCTGGTGTGTTAGAGGGGCTGATTTTTTGGGGGAAAGTTTGATGCAAAGAACAGGGGACCCATCCTAATCAGTGGCTCCAAGGGGGATAGCCCTACACGTGGGGGTTTGTCTGAGGATTTCTCTGTTCTGAGTGCCAGTAACCTAGACAACGAGATGGCAAAAGTCAACATGGACCCTGCTGCAGCTGTCGAATGGTGCCAAGAGCAAAAATAGAAAAAACAGAGGCAAAGAACCCATCCTAATCAGTGGCTCCCATGGGGGAAGCACTACATACAAACTAAGACAATACACTTTGGCTACCTCTCCACCCTAATTATTATTGGACAGTGGTAGCACAGCAGCAACATGAAAAGCTCCTTCTGTATGCAGGTTTCATAGCATTTAGAAAACGGTTTCAATGGACGCACAGTGGCTAAAGGCATTTAGACTGAACTACCCATTGACTAGGTGTGCTAACTTTAGAGAGGGAGCGATGAAAATACACTTGAGATGGTACAGAACCCCATACATTGTAGCAAAGTTCCACAGCTCTTACTCTAATATGTGCTGGCGAGACTGTGGACAGGTTGGGACACTATTCCATACGCTCTGGACATGCATGTCTTTGAGGAGTTATTGGTCTTTGGTGCATAGGTTGATAGCCGAGGTCACAGGTGTCCTGAATAAACTAAACCCTGAACTGGCGCTGCTGGGTATTGGGCTGGATTGGTTTCCACCTAACTGCAGAATAGTTGTGCAGCATATCTTATATGCTGCAAGACTGGTTGTAGCTCGCCACTGGAAGAGCAATGTATCACCCTCTCTTCGTGAGGTTATTCAACTGGTAGATGAATCTCATGAATACGAAAGCATTCTGTCAAGTTCAAATTTAACGTTCCAAACTTTCAAAGCTAGATGGCAGTTGTGGGAGGCCTATAGAGCTTCCTAAGGGAATTATTTCACATTCTAGTGCCTCACCTGTTCCATATAATGTTTTTTCTCCCTTTTCTCCTTCTCCTACCCTTTTTATCTTTTCTTTGTGTTATCAACCGCCTCGCAGAGAATCCTGGACCTGGCCGGCCCTACGTGGCGCATTATGTTCCCAATTGGGGGCTGCGTGGGGTCTGACCGGGCCGGGGGGCTGAGGTGGTCTGCAATTTGTTATGTATATTGAAGAGATTATACCTGTTCAACAATATATTGATGCAATATTTTGATACTTTCGCAAATAGAAGTATGTAAATTTGTGGATGTGAGTTCACGTCCAGTGTTGAATGCTGTTATATTCATGCAATTGACGTAATTTCTTTCAATGTTTGTACTTATTCTTTTCTTTGAAAACCCAATAAAAATTATAAAAAAAAAAAAAAAAAAAGAAAACGGTTTCAATGAAAAGGCTCTTAAACACCAGTTAGGTCAAAGAGCAAAGACTGTCAGATACTATGCATAAAGAGATCATAAAATATTACAGAACGATTGGGGAGAGGCGTCTGAAAAGGATCAGTGCAATAAAAATATACTTTTATTTTAAACATGAGTGTTTTATTTTGCCTACATAATTTATTAAGCAAATGCAATGTTATCATTAATCTATAATGCAGCTAAGCGGTTGAACCTGAAAGATTTGAAAGTTTATTTTTTCATCCTGGTTAACTCTATTTATATACATGTAACTTAACTGTAACACCAGTTCACAAAGAGTGCTTATTTTAAGTGCATTTACCCAGAGCAACCAAAGAGAATAAATTGTGCTGAACTGTTATGTGACTTAATTTAAGAAGTAGCAAGGTGTATTTATGTAACATAATATTGCTTTTATTTTTAAGGTGACAGCACAGGCAACCTGTATAACTCTGACGGCAATGAGCGTCGACCGTTGCTATGTGACAGTATATCCACTGCAGTCACTACGACATCGCACTCCTCGTTTAGCCATGGCTATTAGCCTGGGTATTTGGATAGGTAATTAAACTACCATATGTAATATGTACACTATTATATTATGTATGTATATAAATTGTATTAATTAGCATGGTTATCATTTTGACTGGTAACATTGTGTTACATATTAATGTAAGTTTCTATGTATTGCCTCTCCTCTTTCATCGGAAGAAAATGTTGACTTTTTCAGTGTTTGAGATGTAGGAGGAGAATGAAATTATTTTTGAGTATAAGAGAAGCTTACATATTCAGCAGTTTTACGTGTTAATTAGTTGTAAATAGAGATGGGCCTAACCCCACCTCTGTTTGGTTCGCACCAGAATCTTCCAAACAGAGAAAAAGTTCTGACCCGAACGGCAAACCCTATTGAAGTCTATGGGAGCCAAACTTTAAAAATTTAAATCAATTGGCCATAAAAAGTGTAAGGGAGTCCGGGTACTGCCCTTTTGTCTTGCCCTTTTGAGACAGACAAAAGACTGTGGACATGTATCCATGCAAACATTTTTTAAAAGATCGTTTTTACAGGAGCAGTGATTTTAATGATGCCTTAAGTGCAACGATAAAAATTAAAAATTCCTTTAACCCTATTCGGGTAAAACAAATCTAAATGCCTAAGCCCAATTTTGCAATTTCGACATGTGTTAGTAAAACTGTACATATCATCACAACTACTTTGTGCATCCAGGTGGATTATGCCTTGTTTTTTTTAGGAGAAATTGGGCTTTCATTTGGTGGTAAATGGTAATGGATATCTCCTGATTTTTTTTTTTTCAAAGGAAAACTGTCCCAAAATAGTAAGAAAAAAAAAATAATTTTTTTAAAAATGTAACTGTATATTTCTTGCTACTACCATAACCTACCACCAAAAAACAACCCAAAATAAATTATCCTGCTCCTGATGATTGCAGTGATACCATATATGTGTATGTTAGTTGTTGTTTGTACCCGTAGTACAGCCCAGAAACAATAGTATGCATTTTGCTTTTTTTTAATTCTACCTAAAACACACTGACACTGATACTAATTGAAAAAAAAAAGCCTTTCCAAAAAGTAATGACCCTGACCATTGACACTGACATTTGACCTTGACCTTGGCCCAAACACTAACTCTGGCACTTACCTAGATCAAACTTGATCTAGGTATTTTCTTTTTTCTTTTTTTTTTAAATATTAAATTATTATTTTTTTTTTTTCTTCACACACTTGTTTTTCTATCTCTGCAAGGACAGAGGGCCTGAGGGCCCCTTTCTTACAGGGGGCTTCCAGATTCCAATAGGCCATCTGCCCACAGACCCCCACAGCCCCCCACAGCCCAGGGTGGCGAGGAAGAGACCCTTGTCCCCATCAACATGGAAACAAGGTGCTTTGGGGTGGGGGGCAGAGCCCCCCTGCTCCAAAGCCCCCCATGTTGAGGGCAAATAGCTCTCTCGTCTCCCCCTTTCCTGACCTCTCAGGGTGCATGTTTGGATAAGGGTCTGGAATGGATTTTTGGGGGAAACCCACTCCATGTTTTTTTACCGGCAAATTATTATTTTTTCATTATTATTCAGCTGTCAGCGAGGAAGCCCATTCACAGCTGTTGACTCATCAGATGTTAAGGACACCATGGCCAGCTTCCCGGCCCCGCTCCTTAGCAACCAGCTTTTCCTGCGCCCTGATTGGGGAAAGCTTTGCCCAACCAGGGCTTAGACTGCACTGTGCAGCGCACAGTGCATTGCAGGACGTTCGGCAGGGCGGGCACTCACTGAACGCCCTGCAAATGTGGGTGTTCGCCTGACGGGGGGAAAAGCCACTGTTCAGCCAGAACTCATGCTCAGGCCAAACCGTTCGCACAACACTAGTTGCAAATGTCATGCTAACCCAGTGACTAGAGAAGAAATGTTATTTATCACACAAAACAATTAACTGCCTCCGGGCAGTTTTGTTAGACACTTGAACGGATTTTTATGTGCCCATAATCTGGCTAATTATTCATGAAAGACAAATCTTCATGAATAGAATGAGCCTGTATCGAACTAGTTTGGCCCTACTCACAGTTTGGCGATTAGGTATCCTGCAGAATCAGCGCGATTCTGCCCATGATTCTAAAATGTGGTGCAATTTTGCTGCAGTTGTTGTGCTGTTTCCTACTGCGTATGCGCAAGTCACGCTGTGCTTTCTGAATGGTCCTGCTGTTTTCTGGGACCTGTGTGTGTCTCCCAGAAGGCAGCGGGTGGAAGGAGGAGGGGACTTAAATGACATAGATCACTGTGGCGACCTTACATAGAAGTTGGAGTGGGTACCTGTTTTTGACAGGTGTCCGCTCCCCCCAAAAGGTTTCAAATATGGCACCGGAGGGGGGGGGGGGGGAAGCAGATAAGTGGAGCTTTTGGGTGGCACTCGCTTTAAAATGTATTACCAGTTACCAGGTTATCAATCATCAAATCTAATAGTTGCATAAGTTTTTTTATTTTTCAGGCTTTTTTTCCCTTTATTTCCCTGGTGATCCTGCCAGTAACACACTTGCTGTCTTAGGGTAACAATACTCATTTACTGTATTGTGCATTTTTTATAGGAGCAATGTTGTCACCCTAGGTTGCTCTGTCCTGATTTAAACTACAAGCCAATGTCCAGGCTTACAATTATAGCTGAATGATTCAGTGGAGGGACCTAATGCCCTCTCTGCCTGCTCCACATACATGGATTTTGGTTAGACACAGACAGTCAGCATGTAAAAATACAGTGCTCATCTTCTGTATTGTAAAATGTCATGGAAATTACCCTGTATAAAATGTTTTTGAAAACAAATTATAGAGGCAATAAAAAACTAAAAAACAGCTGTACAGCATCTATTGATTTGAACACTGCTAAAAAAAATATAGCTATTGAATACATTTTTTCATCCAACACCCACAAGATCCTAACCATATTATTACAACCAATCAGGAATGGGAATTAATAATATATCCGATTATTTGGTACATCCTAATTCTCAGGAATAGCTGTGTGTGCTGTTATTTAGTTGAATTCTCTTTCTAAGCTCAATGCTTATAACTTTGTTTAGGCTGTTGGATGAGATTAAAACTGACAATTTACAAAGCTTAGTTGAGGAAAGTTGAAAAACAGTACTGGAACCATAAAGTTTTCTTATTGGTATTGATATCCTAAAGTATTTATAAAAATGAAGTGTCACACCACTGCTAAGAGGTTCAGATACAACTTTATTCCAATAAAATTCAGGGGGACAATCCAAAGAGTAACCAAGGATCCATATCTCCATATCAATACAATATCAATACAATGTGCCCTCCTTATGGTTAAAACCAAATACCAATTAGCCCATAGTAATTTATGTATAAAATTTAAAAATTAATGCCAGGTACCACTGTATAGATAATCAGATACAAGAATCTCAATTTCAGCTCAACAATTGGATAAAAAAAACAGTAATAATTAAAATAATAACACATATATGAAATAAAATGTGAACCTGATGAATATAAATATATGAGTAAAATATATCCAAATTGTAATATGTGTATAACTCAAGGCATAAACTATACAATCTGATTGTTCAATTTCCAAACAATCTCCCCCCAGCCTATCCAACATCATACATCGGATTTCTACATATATCTGAGGTGCTCATTGATATCTTTTTTTTATCCCCTATGAAGAGGAGATTTTTTTTTCTTGTTCAAAATATTTTATTAGTTTAAGAGCATATAACAAATAAATAAGAATATGGAAGTCATTTCCCAAATACATGACAATTGCATAGCACAGGGTCCAAATGGGAATAAAACATATCTATCAAGTTTGAAGTATAGAACTATATTGCAAAAGTGGAGTTCAATCGGGGTAAAGGAAAGAGGGAGCAAGGTCATGATCTCCTCCAGGACACCCCAAAAGGGATCAAACTGTAGCCCAGAGGGAGACCATACAGTAAAAAATTGGAAGTTTGCAGAGTGGCGGACGAAACGCGTCATCCAGTGACGGCTGTTACTCCCAGATGACAGGCAGGTGTGCTCTGAGCTGCTCGTGAATCCTTACAAACCGATGTGTGTGGAGAGACACTGACTGGCGGTAGCTGCCTTACTCACCGCATTTTATATTTGAAAAAGGAGAAGCCAGCTCATGGGATCACTCTCTTCAGCCTTATCTCCCCTTACTAACACAGATACTTAATTTGGACACTCTGAAACTGGCTTCTAAGTTCTTATCACCAGCCTGGTCATGGTCAACTTCATATTGGGGGCACAAGTGACAAGAAGCAGTGAGTATTACACTGCCCATGTTTGGGTGATATAGTATTATCCTGCTTAGGCTGCCCTCTATCTCCATTGAACCGTTTATCCAAGGTGGATGTGTGCTTGAACTTTCAGCTATTATACTCTTTGATTGGAATACCTGACATCAGTGGAATATACTGTTTTTCCATTCACCCATAGTCAGTCTCAGAATCTCTATTTGGATGGACTTTGTATTTACACCAGCAAATGTTTCATCAGGTGTGTTCCTCTACAATGCTGATTAATTGGATCAGCTCATGCTGCCTTATCAGATATATAGCACTCTGAAGAGCGACCCACACCTCCAACATTAAATTTGACTTTTTGAAATGTGATACACTTATCACTGTGGTTCTTAACTCACGTTTCAAGTTGACTTCAAGTCATGTAATTTATGCCAACCATCACATTACAACTGTGCTTCACTACATAGTGGGAGTTCTGATATCTACAATGGACTGTCTATCAAATGTGGATGTGTGTTTGAACTTCCATTCATTATACTCCTTGATTGGAATACCTGACATCAGTGGAATATACTATTTTTCCATTCACTCATAGTCAGTCTCAGAATCTCCTTTTGGTTGGTCTGTGTATTTACATCAGCAAATATTTCATTAGGTGTGTCCTCTTACTATGCTGATTAATTGGATTAGCTCATGTTGCTTTATCTGAAATACAGCACTCTGAAGAGCGACCCACACCTGCAATATTGAATCTGATTTTTTGAAATGTGATACACTTACTGTGGTTTTCAGATTGATTCCAAGTCATGCAATTAATGCTAACTATCACATTGCTATTGTGTTTCACAGCATAGCGGGAGTTTTGATATTTGCTTATTCTACAGCCGTGAGTGACATATCCCCTGTATTCATTCACCTGCTCTGTCATTGGGATGTTCTTTTAATCATGTTAATGTCATGTCTTGTGATTTGTGTTTGCAGATATGTGTGACAATATGTTATTAATTCTCAATTTTTGAATAAAGTATTTCTTTTTACCCTTCACACCCTTCACACCGCGTGGGTATCACCTTATCTTGTGAATGGTTGCTCCCATTCCATTTTGTTTTTGACATTAAGAAAATTAAACATACAAACTAATATGATAAAAGAAAAGGAATTGGCAGCACTCCAGGTTGCAAACTAATATAACGTGAGTATTATAGGGCATCAAGAAGAACTATGTTCTATTCGGAGCAATAAGATAATAAGAAAAATGTAGGCATGGGGTTTCCTCTAAAGTCACTATGAGATAGGACCCGAGTATTTGGAAATAGATGACTGTAGCTAAAAATAATTGTATTTAAAGAAAACCATATAAAAAGGGTGTAGGAAAGAGAAAAGAGAAGTAGAAAGGAGGAGGGGCGAGCCGAATAAGAATAGAGAAAAGAGGCTGCAGAGTCAAGAAAAGGAAGGAAAGAAAGGTAGAAAGTAGGTCTAGAGAATAGGGCAGGAATCCACAAGACGCATGAGCCGGTGTGGATAAGGGCATTACTAAAAAATTAGCACAGATTCATTAAATTCTGGAGGAAGAATTTTAGAAATCCACGGTCTCCAGATGGAGTCAAATTTGCTCAAGGTTGCATTATCCAAAGCTGTCATTTTAGCATGTAACATGGCAAAATTCGTGCTTGGTTTCAAGGAAATTTAAAGAAGGGGATTTCCATGCTTTTGCTATCGTCTGCTTTGCAGCTGTGAAGAGTTGAAAAAAAAGTGTAAATTGTTTGCGAGAAAGACAATCCGGTTTAGCATTCAAAAGAGCCGTTACTGGGTCAGGTAGAATTTGGGTGTCAAACATTGTGGATGCAAGATCAAAGATCTTACCCCAAAATTAGGTGACAATCGGACAATGCCACCAAGTATGTAGGTACAGCCGCGAAAGCAGAGTCCTGAATGGACAGGAGAAAATTTGGCAATCCTGACAGGAACCAGATACCAGCACATCAGGACCTTTATAAGAGGCTTCAACCGCAACAGTGTTGGTGAAGGAGGATTTGGTATTAGTCCAGATGTCCAACCATATTGTGTCATTTAAGGGGTGACCTAAATCGGATTCCCATTTTGCAACATATGTTGGGGGACCAATAGCAGGTTTGGTAAGTAATTGCAGGTACAATTTTGAAATTAAGCCTTTGGCATGAGGCTCTGTATAGCATATATGTTCGAAGGGCGATAGCTGATTCAAAAGGACATCTCTAGACGTGTGTGCGTAGAATAAACATTTATGATTTGCAAATAACGGAATATTTCATGGTTGAGCAGCTGAAAAGTTTCACATAGATCCGAGAATGGTAATAGGCCTGAGGGACAGGCCATGTTATACAAGCGTGTTAGACCGGTGGTGGTCCAATTGCGGAAAGATTTTGGGGAAACCCAGGCAGGATAGAATAATGGATTTTGTAAGAAGGAAAGAAGGGGGTTGTGTGCAGACTGAAGTCCATATGTGGCTTTCACATTATCCCAGATTGAAAGGGTGTGTTTAGTAATTGGGTTCAGAGCAGGTGGACAAGATTTAGGATTCAACCAGAGGAGGTTGGATACTGAATAGGGATCAAGTTCGGTAGATTCAATAGCTATCCAAAGTGGAATTTCTTTAGTGGCATGATATTTGGTAACATGGGGCAATCTGGGCAGCCCTGTAATACGAAACAAAGTTAGGAAAACCTAGTCCGCCGCAGACCTTGGGGAGAAACAAAGTAGACCTGGGAATTTGTGGCCGGGTGCGATCCCATGTAAATGAGGAAGCTCTAGCTGTAAGATGCGGAAAAAGTGGGCTGGTACCGAGATCAGGAGAACGCTAAACAAATAAAGGAGTTTGGGAAGAATTGACATTTTGATAGCGCTAATCTTTCCAATCCAAGAAAGTGGGAGAGAGGCACAGAACTTTAAAAGGTCAGTTATTTTCTTCAACAAAGGGGTGTAATTGGCTGAAAATAAGGTAGAAATGTTAGTTGTGAGTTTAATGCCAAGATACGAAAGGTGGTGTGGGGACCATGAAAAGGGTAAAGCTGATTGAGCAAGACTGAGCTCACTGTCAGATAATGTTCAAAGCTGCAGATTTGTGAAAATTTACCTGTAGGCCTGAAATGTGGGCAAACTCTTTAAGAGTGTTAATAAGATTGGGTGCAGAAATGTGTGGGAAAGAGAGAATTACAAGCACACCATCAGCAAATAGACATGTAACCTGCTGGATTGATTAGTTTATGATGTAAGTGTAATCTTTTTTTTTTAAATAAAGTCCTGAAAGATAATGCACTATCCAGCCTCTTATTTATATGGTACCGGGGACTGTGGAAGAGGATTTGAAAGCCTCATAGAGATCTAATTTGGTCCGTGGGCATGTAAACCTGATGCATCCCCATGAGCCACCGGTTTGACTAAAAGTGTGAGTGTTCCAGAGGGAGAGAGGAATCCTTTGCTTCTATCTCTGGCTGATTACAAGCTGTGTCTGGTAAGCTGCTATCCACTGAATGTGTGAGATCGCATGCAGCACCTGTGTAAAGTTTGGATTACCACCTCTCTCCTCCAAGGACTGTATATCAATAAGGCTCATGGAATTACTTTTATATGCACTTTATATTGCGGAGCATTATCTCATAGCTGGAATCCCATTTTGAGTGTGGTTGGGACGTCTGCATTTGTTTTACCATCACTGATTTTTTTCACCAAGTTTATTATATAACATTTTTTGCACATAGCACTGTGCACTTTTCTCAGTTCATCTTATGCACTTTATTATTGAGTTTTTAACTCACATACACTTGAACAATTTCCGTATTCAAGCACTGTGCACTTTATGTATGCATGAAGTTATATGTTTGTCTATTATATGCACTTTTTATAATGTATACATACTTATTATCAGTTTGATAAGAGAGCACGAGCACCTTTTATCATTAATATTTGCACTTGCACTTGTCATTTTATCCTGCTTTTGTGAAAAGTTAGGAATTAGGTGTAACTGTGATATTTCACCTCACTTTTACATTCAGGGTAGCGAACTAGTATACATATTTTCTATTTTCATTTTTCTAGTCCAGGGATCCCTAGTTGCTGCTCCCAAGTGAGTTCTTCCTACACACTTTTTTACAAAATAAAAATAAGCTATAAGGCAAAGACATATGTAAAATCATACATAAATGGTTTCCGTTGGTGGGTAAACAAGGGTTCCCCATCAAGGGAAGAAAGGTCAGCATCAAGAGATTCATATAAATGAAACTCTCGAGGGCAACCAGTGGGAGTGCACGGAGCAACCCATAAGGGAGCAGACAACCAAACTATATAGTAATATCATATAATAAACCAGGAGGGCAGCAGAGCCCGGACTATGCCCGCAGACCCCCCATACACCTGGAGAGAACCCCAAGGGGGACCCAACCAGCCAGCGGGGGTCTGAAGGCATAAATTAAGTAACCATAGGAAATAGTCGTGAGAGGAAAAAAAAATTAGGTTGATTAGTATGCAAAAAAGAAAAACTGAAGTTCCCAAAGCATTTTGACACGAAGCGGAAGTCTGTCATAATGGCAAAACAGCATAGTGAGTTAAATATAAGGTGGGTCCATGTAGTTGGTGAGGTCAAACAGGGACAATAGAGTAGTAAACCCAAAGAGAAGGGAGAAACCACAGCAAAGTGGGACTACGATAAATACCGCTTGTGGTATCAGTCCATAGAGACCGCCGGGTCAGGAGCTGGAGAGATGAAGCGACCACGTTTATGCAGGCTTTGTCTGTCTTTCCTTCAGTTGATCTGTGAATATTTCTCTGGAAAGCCTGAGGTAGATTTCCGACAAGGAGTTTCGTTAACTTGTGGAGGGTCCGCCAAATGTAGGTCCTGAAGGGTGGACGGTAGGTCCTCCGCCGAGCGACAGACGTACTTGGTGCCTTGGAAGGTAAAGCGGTTGGAGAAGGGGAAACCCCATTGGTAGGAGATTTGGTGTTGCAATAAAACTTGGAGTAGAGGTTTTAAAGCTCTATGTTTGTTGATGGTGAGAGGAGAAAGATCTGCAAAGATTTGATAGGTGTGACCCTGAAAGTTCAAAATATCTTTCTCTCTAGCTGCAGATAGGAGTTGCTCATTCGTGCAATATGGAATTTAACGATAATATCGTGAGGTTGACCGTCAGGTTTTCTAACCGATAGTGCACGATGGACCCTGCCCATTTCTAATTGCTCAACTGGGATAGCTGGTTGCAGCTCTTGAAAAAGTGCAAGCATGGTGGTATGTAAATCAATCACAGTTTCATGCTTAAGTTATAGCGCCGTGCCCTATTTTCTAAATCTTCCAGGTGAGACTGTAACAGAAGGTTTTCTTCTTTAAAATAATTCTCTATATCTGCAGTGATAGTTTGTGTAGTATTCTCAATGTCTTCCACTCGTGTTTCAAGGTCAGATAGTCTGTAACCCAGTTCTCTAATCTCTTTTGTGATGTGGTCAGAGGTTTGGGTAAGTAATTTCTGGAACATATGTTCCAATTGATTTTGCAAAGCAGGGGAAGCCATTTCTTTATCTGTATTTCCCTGTAAATTATGATTTAAATCCTGCTGAGCAAAGAGAGTCCCTGTAAGCAGAGAGGGAATAGAGCCCTGAGTGGGCTTAGCTGAGTGTGTGGGGAGACATGCTGAGGCTGAGGTGGAAGCTGCAGCCACTGCCATTTTGGCAAGAACACGGGCCAGGGATTCTTTAAAGGATTTTTGTTTGTTTTGTGCCGGTGTCAGACCAGCACCATACCGCCATGAGCCAGGGACTCTCGGATACCTGTGTGGTAATTTGTGAGGCGAATGTCGTCCGATAATCCTCCTTATTTACTGGTTGTCTGCCCTCTGGGAGCAGAGCTTCACCTAGGCATATCCGCTTCAGCTGGTCCCACGTATGCGCCCCTGAAGGGGAGATTTTTACCCCCCAAAATGCATTGGTTACTCTTTGGGTCGTCCCCTGACTTTTGTTGGAATAACATTTTATTTGGATCACTTAGCAGTGATGTGGCACATCAATTTAAATTTTTGCTAATTTACAAAGCTTTTCTTTTTTTTTTTTTTTAGCAAATTTGTCATACAGTATGATGCCTTTTTTAGTGTCTCTTATCAGCACTGAGCTTAGACTAGACAGGATTGCATAGTGTACACAATAAGTGTGGCTTGCTATAGAACATACCCTCCAGCATCCAAAGATATGCCAGCTAAACCATGGCATGCCTAAACTAAAAAATACAATTTGCAAAAATCCTCCAGGTTCTGTACATGGGGGCTGGGTTATCGTACGATTTATATGCATATATTTATGCACGCATGTTTAGAAGTTCAAGCATTTGCCAGTTTACAGTACCCATATACTACTACTTAGAAATTCCAATGATAAATAATTGTAAATTTGCTGCCTTTTTGCTATGATAGCATAGAATGTGAGATTTTTTACGTGAATGCCTATTTTTATTCTTTAGCAAGTTGCAAATTTTTAGATAAAAACTTAGAAGCTACCAGAATTGCACCACATTGACCATTAGCATACGATCAACGATGCAAGCGCCCCAGATCGTCTTATCTGGGTTTTTGTTTATTTGCTTTAATAAATCAGCCCATATGAGTTGTTGGTTTGACTGCTTCCTCTCTGTATTCTGTTGCTAATTGCAGCAGGACAGGTGATCTTGTATAATTATATCTTACTCTTTGCTTCATATGATGGGCTTTTTAGTATAATTTTTTTTTTAATTATTGTGATACATTTGTAGCAATTTGAGTATGCGTGACCAGGGTGGGATTGTACAACTTGATCTATAATTTTAAATGTAATTTCTGTGGAAACAAATTGCATTGCTAGAAATACTATCCAACCTGGTGAAGTAGCTTTAATTTTTTTTCATTCATCACAGTTACGCTGTACTTTAAATAGCACCTTCAGCCAACAAATCAAGACAGTAATTCCTGTTGTGTTTTTAAAGCAAGGGAAATTAAAAAAAAAAAATATGAATTGATGGTTATGATTTTTTTTCTACACCATTTCTTATCTCTGATACTGATATTATTCAGTATATGTGTGTGTGTGTGTATATATATATATATATATATATATATATATATATATATATATATATACACACACAATATACTGTATATAAATATATATTGTTAGAAATTCTGCATTTAACCCTACAGAACAAACTGTGCACAGTCCACATTGGCTTTGCTGCTTAACTGCAGATATGAAACAGGAAGCTTTATTATAGAGAAAAGACATAGAATTTACCCTAGATTCTACAAACGTATAAACACTGCCATCTACTGGTTGAAAAATATATCTCTGCTAAATACTGATGTACAGTAGTTGTTGAACAAAATACAATTCTGTATTCCAACACCCCTACTCACTAACTACTTCTTCTATTAGTCCCATTTTGGATCTCAGTTCTTTAAATCTGTTTCTTGTAAGAGGTTTTGTCAAAGTATCTGCAATCTTTATCAGCAGCTCTGATCTACTTTTTGGAAGTGCATCTCACCCCCTGAGATTTTGAACACACTGAAGTTTAATTGACAATTACACTTCTACTGATGGTTACCTTGTTTGTGTCTTGGTGTAGAATTCTGTATCCCTTTTGAGATTTACTGTACCCCCCAAGCACACCTTCCTTTGTGCAAGCATCCCACTTTGAACGTTTATCTTTTGGGATGTGCACAAATTTTTTTTGATGGTTCAAATTCAGGGCCCCTCCATTCCACAGTTCATATGGAGTTTTCTGTGGTTGTTGACTTGCCTGGTAGTCAGTTTTGGAGATGCTGTCAGAATTGACCCCCCCTCCCCCCCCTCAATATGTGGTTGGCATATCTGAATCAAACAGCATTGTTCTTCCACTTTCACATACCGGTAGAGTACAGTTCACTCTTTCTGCAACCCCATTTTGTTCTGGGTTGTATGGTATAGTAGTTTGAAATATTATGCCATGCTTCCTCAGAATCGCCTTTGCGTTATCACCTGTATATTCAGTTCTATTGTCTGTGTGCAATACACTCCGCATTTTGCCAATTTTGAGCAAAATACTGTTCAAGTTTCTCTGGTACTTTTTCTGTCCATTGGATCGCAAAGATGTGAATGAATTAGGTCCAGAGGTTTCTTAGCTCTGCTGTTACTCTGCTTTGGAAAGGTTTTTCTTTTGTTATCTTTCCTTTTATACAGCTGGTGCATTTCATTGTTTGAGCACATGGACTAATTTTTATTCCACTTGCATAGTCATTCTCAGTTAATTTCTTTATTATATTAGGGCTTTAGTGACCAAGTGGTCTGTGCCATGTGTGAATGCAGTTTGAATGTTTTTCCTTCTTGGCAGTATCAACTACCTCATTGCAGTTCAGCTGATACAGTTCATCTGTAATTTTAGCCTTTGCAAGTAAGATATCCCCTTTTGTAATGGACAACTGTCACCTTGAAGGGTAACTATATTTCCTTTTTTTGTGAGCTTCTTCACTGACAAAAGATTGGTTTCAAGAGCAGGGACATAGAGGGCATTTTTCACAGGTATCTTTCTGGTGACACTCTGGTAAATAGAGCATTAAAGAAAACCATCTCCTTTTCCCTCTGATTCCATTATTTGGCCATTAGCTGTCGTGATTTTTTTCTGTTTACTCTGGTCAAGGTGAATGAAGTTGTTTATTTTATTTGTCATGTGACTGGTAGCTCCTGAATCAACACACCATGCCTGCAAAATGTAGGTGCAACTTCTGGATTGAAAAACATATTCCTTGTCTGAAGCAAAATCAGTTTCTTCCTTCACACTTCTGGCCTTTTGTAGTTTAGTTTGTTTTTGCCTTCTAGCTTTCCAGATTCTGCAGTCTGCTTTTATTTGACTTTGTTTCTTTCACACAAAATATTTACATGTTTCTTGTTGCATGTTACTGTTTTTCCTATTTTTTGTCTTTAAAGCAGACTCTGGGACAAAAGCAATGTAACTATTAATGCTTTCTGTTTCACGCTTATATTTATCCACAAGCTTACCCTTAACATATTCCAATGTCAGTTCATCATCTGGACGTGCATCCAAGCGTTTCATAACTTTCTGGTAAGCCACTGAGTAATAGTGCTGCGACATTAAATCTTTTATTTTTTCTCTTATACCTCGGAGCCTTTCAATCATTTCCAAGGTGCGCCTTATGTAATCCTGCATATCTTGGCTTTTCATCAGCGTGGTTTGGTATCGTTTTCTAATGAAATACAGTTTATTACTGAGATTAGTTTTCATGTACCCTTTGTAATCCTTCCACATTTCTACTGTACTGTACAATACTGTAGCTTCTGACTTTTATTATAAGGACACATACCTGTCCAAGGATCCAGCATTGTCCTCACCCGAGTCGATTCTTCAAATGGCTTCTGGTCCAGGCAATGGCATCTTCACTAAGGGAAACCAGCAGTTAAGCTTGCAGTGTTTTCTGTTTTCCACTGCGCATGCACGAGTCGAGCAGCACTTTGTGAATGGTCCCTCAGTTTTCCCGGGACCTGTGATGTGTTCCAGAAGGCTGCAGAGGAAGGAGGGGGTCCCAACTTCCTCTTGGATCACCGCAGCAATCTGACTGGAAGTGGGAGCGGGTACCTGTCAAAACCAGTTACCCACTCCCCCAAAAAAGTGCCAAATGTGGCAGGGGAGGTGGGAGGATGTAAATAAGTGGAACTTCCCATTTTTGGTGTATCTCCTTTATCAGTATAGTTAAAGATACTAATATTAAGACTGCACCATTATGTACAGAGCAGGGAGGGGAATGATTCATTTCTCTGGCTCGTTCAGTTGTTTGTGCAATTTGAGCTTGGGCTCTTGAGTTCTGGAAACAACAGGCTGTTCTCTGTAAAGCAGTTCATATTTACCTGGTAAACATGAAACACTGAGCCCAGAAAATTAACAAACCACTATACTTTCCTTTTAAAGTATAGCATGTACATTTTACTTACATTATGTACAGGCTGTGCATGAGTGGAGTGACGTGTCTACATGTCATGCTTGCAGAACAATATTGGTAACATGCAAGGAATGCACATACCCCTCCTTTATCACCAGCTGATTGAGCACAGTTTCTCTGCATATACACTGTGTGTACAATTATTAGGCAAGTGAGTATTTTGACCAAATCATAATTTTCTTTCAAAGATTTTTATTAAGAGATATCAATACAGGTAACAACTGCAAAACCAAACATTTCGCTTCCAAATCATAATTTTTATGCATATTGTCCAACTCCAAGCTGTATAAACTTGAATGCTTATTGGATTTAAGCATATCAAGTGATGTGTATTTGTGTAATAAAGGAGGGTGCGGCCTAAAGAGATCAACACCCTATATCAAGGTGTGCATCTTCTTTTCCTCAGGCAAAATGGACCAAAACAAAGATTTAACTGATTCTAAAAAGTCAAAAATTGTAAAAAATCTTTCAGAGGGATGCAGCACTCTTGAAATTGCTAAGATATTGAGGCGTGATCACAGAACCATCTAACGTTTTGTTGCCAATAGAAACATGTTGAGAAAAAAATGCAAATTAACTGACAAAGATTTAAGAAGAGTCAAACGTAAAGCTACTAGGAACCCATTTTCCTCCAGTGCTGCAACCAACCTGGATTGCCCAGAAGTATAAGGTGTTCAGTGCTCAGAGACATGGCCAAGGTAAGAAAGGCTGAAACCCGACCAGCGCTGAACAAGACACATAAGTTGAAATGTCAAGACTGGGCCAAGAAATATCTGAAGACAGATTTTTCAAAGGTTTGGACTAATAAGATGACAGTGACTCTTGACAGACCAGAGTGATGGGCCTATGGCTGTATCATTAATGGGCACAGAGCTCCACTTTGACTCAGACTCAAGCAAGGTGGAGATGGGGTACTGATTTGGGCTCATATTATTAAAGATGAGATAGTTAGAACTTTTCAGAATGGGATGGATTCAAAAACAACTCCCAAAACTACTGCTAGTTTTTATAAGACATTTTCTTCAAACAGTGGTACAGGAAAAAGTCTGCATCTTTCAAGAAGACCATGGTATTTATGAAGAACAATGATCCATCGCATGCATCCAAATACTCCACTGCGTGGCTAGCCAGTAAAGCCCCTAAAGGTGCAAGAATAATGACATGGCCCCCTCCCTCACCCAACCTAAACACTATTGAGAACTTGTGGGCCCTTCTTAAACAGGAGATTTACGGTGAAGGAAAACAGTACATCTCTCTGAATAGTGTCTGGAAGGCTGTGGTTTCTGCTTCACAAAAAGTTGATTGTCAACAGATCAAGAAAATGAAAAACTCCATGTATGGAAGGCTTATGACTATTATTGAAAAGAAGGGTGGCTATACTGTATTGGTCACTGTTTTTTTTTTTTTTTTTTTTTTTTTAATATCAGAAACGTTTATTTGTAAATTTTGAGTTGTTTGTTTATTATCACTCATTTTTCACTGATGAAAATAAAAATGAGATGGGAAAATGTTCATTTTTCATTTAGTTGCATAATAATTCTGCACAATGATAGTTGCCCAATGATTGTGCATACATGGATATTTTCCTAAGAAAGCCAAAACCTTACTTTTACTTTCTTAAATATTAAGGTATATTAAAGAGGAAGTACACCCTCCTCTACAACTTGTACCTATAGGTAAGCCTATGATAAGGCTTACCTATAGGTACTGTAAATATCTCCTAAACATGTACCGTTTAGGAGATATTTACCTTAGATGCATCCAGTGACGTCACTGGCGCAGGCGCTCTGAAGGAACGGCCGCTCGTGCCGTTCCTTCAGAGACCCATGCCGTGACTGTCGGCTCCCGCGCGCGTGCGCGGGAGTGACGTCACCGCGGCTCCGGCCAATCAGATGGCCGGATGCCGCAATCCCGGAAGACGGGCGACTGGACATGTCGCCCGTCATAGAGGTGAGTGAGCGGCACGGCGGGGGCTCGTTCTAAGGTAAGTATTGCATAATGAGCTAGTATGCGATGCATACTAGATCATTATGTCTTTCTCTTACAGGTTGCAAAAAAAAAAATGGTACGAGTTTACAACCTCTTTAACATTTTGGATTGACCAAGAGCACTGTAGTCGTTCAATAATGAAGTTAATCCTCAAAAATACAACTGGACTAATAAGTGCGCACACAGTATAAAATAAACAATATCCCAAAGAAAAAAATCTTCCATAAAACATTTTTTAAGTCATGAAATAATCAGAAACGCTGCTGCTTTTCTAGCCATAAGTTAATTAGCCATATAATTTGTTGGCTAAAAGGTATCAACATTTTGGTGTTTTAATATCTGCTGAAAAAAAATGATCTTTTATGGGAAAATCAAGCAGAAGCAGTTTTAAACTGCAAACTGACCCATTGCCCAAAAGAGTATTCATCCTGTTTGATTCCTGCACCACTGTGGCTCTTTTGATACAGGACTGTAAAGTGAGATGTGCCCCCCTGGACTTGAGGACCTGGGAAGCCTGCTTAATGGTAACCTGTTTTTACAAATGGAGATCACTGGCTAGCTAGCAGAGGTGTTTAGTTGTAGTAACTTCCTTAAACCAGTGGTCAGTGCAGGGGTTCTTGTTTTTTTTAATGTGGCTCTTTTGGGTTTTTAACAGCAAAACTAAAGGGTCAGCAAGCCTAAATGGTCCCATTAGGCTAAGCAATTCCTGTAAGCCTAAGCATGAGTACTTCTGAAAAATAAAAACATAGTTGCTATTTTCCCAGCCCTTGGGGAAAACTGCAAACCAAGGAGATGAAAAAACAACAGGAGCTATAGCTGTCTTTATGAGGCTCATGAGGATCATGACTGTAAGTTCAATGATATATGCATGCAGCAGAGTGACCTAAAAGACTACAAAATATGTAATGAAGCCAATGTGCAATATTTAAGAATATCTGCTGCATACTGGGCAAAGGTTCCAGTGTCTGTGTGGATTTAATAGATATTATGAGTCATGGCAAGACTTTAGTTGGAATTTTGACTTAATAAACCCTTACTTCAGTAGAATATATTGAAGCCCATTATAGCCATTAAGTTACCAGTCAGCAGCATAACTGCAACAGTTAACACAGAATGCAATTGGCAGGCCAGGCAGGAAGTAATTACATGCAACTAAATAATGTTGTGGAAATTTTATTAGGACTAGTGTGGACATTTTTCAGGATGTGTTTTATTTAGCTTGTCATTATGGCTCCTGTTTTCAGTTTGCTTGCAATACACTCATTAGAACATGTACAGGCAAACCGGCATTGAGGAAAGACTACTGGCAGTGAAAACCTTCCTTTAGATGTGTAGATGCATTCGCTCTACATAGATATCTCCGCCGGCGAACACTCCATGCAGGGCCGATCCTAGGGTCACAGACGCCTGGGTGCAGAAATGTTTCTGGCGCCCCACATGGGCGTGGTCATCTTACTAACTCCTCCCCTTTACAAATGTTTCTATGGCAACAACTCAAACACAGAGATGCTCCCCTTACCCCGGGACCCTCCCACGATCTCTTCACAATAAACAAATTACAGTAAGAGAAGCAGAGTACTCTAATGGGAACTGGAGGGGGGGTCTCCCTAATGGACACAGAGAGTGCATCTGTTAGAGAGTCTGTTAGACAGAGCCCCCAGACAGGAGATGGTAAGAGACTGCAGACTTGATACAAGAGATGGTCAGAGACTGCGGATATGATACAAGAGATCAATGCATTGATGCAGCCTCATCAGTGCACACCAAATGCAGCCTCATCAGTGCCCACCAAATGCAGTCTACCAGAGCCCACCAAATGCAGCCTACCAGTGCCCACCAAATGCAGCCTACCATTGCCCACCAAATGCAGATTACCAGTGCCCATCAAATGCAGCCTACCAGAGCCCACCAAATGCAGCTTACCAGTACCAACCAAATGCAGCCTACCAGTGCCCACCAAATGCAGCTTACCAGAGCCCACTAAATGTAGCTTACCAGTGCCCACCAAATGCAGTTTACCAGAACCCACCAAATGCAGCCTACCAGTGCCCACCAAATGCAGGTTACCAGTGCCCACAAATGCAGCCTACCAGTGCCCACAAAATGCAGCTTACCAGAGCCCACCAAATGCAGCTTACCAGTGCCCACCAAATGCAGTCTACCAGAACCCACCAAATGCAGTCTACCAGAACCCAACAAATGCAGCCTACCAGTGCCCACTGAATGTAGCTTACCAGTGCCCACCAAATGCCGCTTACCAGAACCCACCAAATGCAGCCTACCAGTGCCCACCAAATGCAGGTTACCAGTGCCCACCAAATGCAGCCTGGCAGTGCCCACCAAATGCAGCTTACCACAGCCCACCAAATGCAGCCTACCAGTGCCCACCAAGTGCAGCTTACCGGTGCCCACCAAATGCCAGTGCCCACCAAGTGCAGCTTACCAGTGTCCACCAAATGCAGCTTACCAGTGCCCAGCAAATGCAGCCTACCAGTGCCCACCAAATGCAGCTTACCAGTGACCACCAAATGCAGCTTACCAGTGACTACCAAATGCAGCCTACCAGGACCCACCAAATGCAGCCAAACAGTGCCAACCAAATGCAGCCTACCAGTGCAAAACAAGTGCAGCTTACCGGTGCCCACCAAATGCCAGTGCCCACCAAGTGCAGCTTACCAGTGTCCACCAAATGCAGCTTACCAGTGTACAGCAAATGCAGCCTACCAGTGCCCACCAAATGCAGCTTACCAGTGACCACCAAATGCAGCCTACCAGTGCCCACCAAATGCAGCCTACCAGTGCCAACCAAATGCAGCTTACCAATGCCCACCAAATGCAGCTTACCAGTGCCCACCAAATGCCAGTGCCCACAAAATGCAGCTTACTAGTGCCCACCAAATGCAGCCTACCAGTGCCCACCAAATGCAGCCTACCAGAGCCCACCAAATGCAGCCTACCAGTGCCCACCAAATGGAGCTTTCCAGTGCCCACCAAATGCCAGTGCCCACCAAGTGCAGCTTACCAGTGTCCACCAAATGCAGCTTACCAGTGCCCAGCAAATGCAGCCTACTAGTGCCCACCAAATGCAGCTTACCAGTGACCACCAAATGCAGATTACCAGTGACCACCAAATGCAGCCTACCAGGGCCCACCAAATGCAGCCGAACAGTGCCCACCAAATGCAGCCTACCAGTGCCCACCAAATACAGCTTACCGGTGCCCACCAAATGCAGCCTACCAGTGCCCACCAAATGCAGCCTACCAGATCCCACCAAATGCAGATAACCAGTGCCTACCAAACTCATCTTACCAGAGCCCTCTAAATTCATCTTACCAGAGCCCACCAAATGCAGCTTACGAGTGCCCACCAAATGCAGCCTACCAGTGCCCACTAAATGCAATTTGCCAGTGCCCACCAAATGTAGCTTACCGGTGCCTAGATTACAGAGCTGTGATCTCCTGCTGTGTCACAGAGCTTTTGAATTTCCCGGGCAGCCACTGTAACAAAGTCCCGCCTCCTAGACCGGCTCCTATGATACACGTCATACTGATTTAATTTCCCGGCATTTTGTAATGTTCTGGTACCTTTGGGTACCCTAATTACTCTTTCATAAGTGTATGCGCCCCACCATTCTCTTTTGGTAAGGTGCGCATACACCTTTAAGACTGATGCTGTCATCACTGAGCGCCGGACTGGATGGCTATTTAGATCGCCGGCTCTCACTCACATGTGTTCGTTCAAACTGCTTTGTGCCTTGATGCTAACCTGTCTTGAAGCTCTCATGCTTGCAAGCATACCTCACTGTCGGAACCACGCTGCGCTGATCCCTGTATCCCGCTACCGGATCATCCGCTCTTGCCGAACCTCTCCTCTGCTACATTGCTATTAGTGATAAGTACCCCACAGGGGAAACCTCTATAACTTTCATACTAAAGCTTACACTATCTAGCTCTGCATACTAAGGACTATTACTACATCTGCATTATCTAAGATTGCTAGCTCTTGAGCCTACTACCACCTGTTCTTGCACTGGGTTGATCTCTCTTGTATGTCCACCTGCTACTCTGTCATCTGCTACCATACATGATTGCTAAACCTATCTGCATCCCATCTGCTACTATCTTACTTTCAAGAACATTTCCTTTCAAGTGTCTGTCATCTACCATCTCTACCCAACCTGTCTCTTCAGCCTATCATCACTGTGTTACTATATACATAAGTCACTCTAGGAAACATCTTATTGAGTGTGTGTATTTACTTGCTGAATTGAGATCATCCACACATGATGAGTCATTGAGAGTTGGGAATGGTGTCTCAGCGTTTCTCTACATGACTACTGAAGTGGAATATTTCTGCAGCTGAAAATCCACATCATACATAAAACGCAGGAGCGTTACAGATTGAACGAACCACAAATGGATTCAGCAGAAATTACCACTTAGATGACACAATTAAAACAGCAAGTACCTGCGTTAATACACGCACTTGCTGAATTAAAAGAAGACAATCAGGCTCTGTCGCAGCAGGTAATTAGACTGACACAACTTACCACTGCTCAGTCCCCTGAACCCAAAATAAATCCTCCTTTGGTATTTACAGGCGATCGCAAAAAATTTTGCGAATTTAAAAACGCATGTGAGTTACTTTTCTTGCTAAAACCCCGTACCTACCTTACTGATCACATTAAGGTTTGTACTATTATTTCTTACCTAACAGGCGATCCTCGGGCCTGGGCAGACTCTCTTTTTGAGAAAAGCGACCAGCTTCTCAACTCCTATGCCTTGTTCCTAGCAGAACTCACTAGCCTATATGATGATCCCAATAGGCAGAGTACTGCTGATCTTCAATTAAGATCCTTGAAACAAGGTGGGAGACCTGTAGAAGACTTTGTCGCAGAATTCAAGAGATGGACCCTTGATTCAGAATGGAATGATGCATCTCTGCTATCCCAATTTAGGCTTGGCCTATCAGAGGCCGTTAAAGACGAGCTCGCCCGAGCGGATCTGCCAAAAACCCTGGATGCATTGATACAACTCAGCATCACCATAGATAGAAGACTACGAGAAAGAAAGGCTGAGAAAATGGGAATGCCATTATCCAGTTCTTCTCGGATTTCGGCCGTTGACCCCGTTCCTATGGAGGTAGGAACCATACGCCCACCTCTATCAACTATGGAAAGAGCCAGAAGACGATCTGGTAATCTCTGCTTGTACTGTGCATCCACGGATCACAAGATAAACGTCTGTCCCCTAGTCTACAAAAAGAAGGGTGAGTGGTCACATGTCCTCCTAGGGGGATTGACAACTTCAATCACTAACCCTTACCTTTCTGTTTGCTTAACATTACAGTGGGACCAGAACAGGATTACTACTAAGGCCATGATTGACACAGGATCTTGTGGAAATTATATTGACATACGTTTTGCTGCTTTAAATAAAGTTCCTATTATTTCTAAACTTAAACCTGTCTCAGTGAGTCTTATTAACGGTGTTCCTTTATCCTCTGGTCCGATCACTGATCAGACACAGGCACTCCTAGTCACTACTAACGGGTCTCATATGGAGACCACTACCTTCGATCTAATACCTTCACCCCACTTTCCCATTGTTTTGGGACTTCCCTGGTTGCACACACATCAACCAACCATAGATTGGAAGGAACGGACCCTGACCTTCCTCTCTTGCTATTGCGAGGGTACGTGTAACCTCCCGTCTTTCGGGAAGATCCTGTCTGTGGTGACAGATGAGATTGCACCACTATGTTATCAGGATCTCTCTGAGGTTTTTCTTGAGAAAAATGCTCAAGCACTACCTCCCCATCGAGACTATGATTGTAGCATTGATCTACTCCCAAATAGCAAATTGCCGTTCGGTCATCTTTATCCTCTTTCACAGGATGAACTTTCCCATCTCAAAGACTATTTGGATGAGAATTTGGAAAAAGGTTTTATTAGACCTTCCACTTCTTCCACAGCAGCAGGACTCTTTTTTGTCCGCAATAAGGACTCAAGTCTCAGGCCTATCATCGACTATAGGCAATTGAATGCTATTACAATAAAAGATCGCTATCCTCTACCGCTTATCCCTGAGCTCATTGAGCAGGTGCGTGGAGCTACCTATTTTTCAAAATTGGACCTGAAAGGAGCATACAATCTCATTCGAATCCGTGATGGACACGAGTGGAAGACTGCATTCAGAACCAGATACGGATTGTTCGAATATCTTGTAATGCCATTCGGGCTATGCAACGCCCCTGCAGTTTTTCAACGATTTATAAACGATATTTTCAGAGACTTACTAGATGTCTGTGTTGTGGTATATCTGGACGATATACTTATATATTCACTATCCCTGTCTGAACACATAAGACATGTAAGACTAGTATTATCGAGATTGCTTGCACACAACCTTTATGTGAAACTGAAAAAATGCTTGTTTCATAAAGAAGAGGTACTGTTTCTAGGCTACATCATATCCAAAACAGGAATCGAGATGGACATGAGTAAGATATCCTGCATTCAGGATTGGCCTACACCAACCACACGCAAGGCGCTACAGCGATTCCTTGGATTTTCGAATTTCTACAGGAAGTTCATTATAAACTTCTCTGCCATTGTGAGACCCCTCACACAGCTCACTAGCATTAAAAAAACATTCAAATGGTCAGATGAAGCAAATAAAGCTTTTCACCTGTTAAAGACAAGGTTTACTTCTGCTCCCATACTACGTCATCCAGACCCATCCCTCCAATACATTCTGGAAGTAGATGCGTCAAACATGGCAGTAGGAGCAATACTCTCCCAACGACCAACTCACACTTCACCACTTCATCCAGTCGCCTTTTTTTCTAAATCCCTAAGCAGTCCAGAGATAAATTACCCCGTGGGTGAAAAGGAACTGCTTGCTATAAAATTGGCTCTGGAGAATTGGCGACACCTACTCGAAGGCACACAATTACCAATACTTATATACACGGACCATAAAAATCTCCAATATCTTCAGACTAACAAAACTCTCTCGCACCGACAGGTACGATGGTCACTATTCTTTCTAAGGTTTAACTTTCTAGTGACCTACACACCTGCAGATAAGAACAAAAAGGCGGATGCACTATCACGACTAACTGAAGAAAACTACTTCGAAATCCCTTCCGTTCCTATAATACCTCACAAACGCATTATTGGAGTTGTCCGTTCCTTGAAGGAAGAGGTTTTGCATGGTATAAGTTTGGATTCACCCCCACCACAACTAAATACTGATGCAGAAGGCTTCCTCTACTACAACGACAAACTTTACATACCACCTACCATACGCACCAAGATCTTGGAATTATCGCATGATGTGCCTATGGCAGGACATATGGGTATGACAAAGACTCTTAATCTGATTACCTGGCAATTCTGGTGGCCTGACATGAAAACATCTATACAAAAATTCGTCTCTTCATGCAATGTCCGTGCCAGGTCCAAAATTGACACTACGAGACCATCCGGTCTACTATGCAGTCTACCAATACCCCAAACTCCATGGGAAGTTGTGTCCTTGGACTTTATAGTGGAATTGCCTCCTTCCAAAGGATTTAATACCATCTTAGTGTCAGTGGACCATCTGACAAAAAATGGCACATTTCATTGCTATTCGCAGACTACCTTCGTCCAAACAAACGGCAGAACTCCTGATGAGGAGTTAAGTCTTTAAGTTACATGGTTTCCCAAAAACTCTTCTGTCTGACCGTGGATCACAATTTATTTCCAAGTTCTGGCAAGAACTATGTCATATACTACGGATCGAGCGGAAGCTCACTTCTCCTTACCATCCGCAGACCAACGGACAGACTGAAAGAGTCAACCAATGCATCGAGCAATATTTACGTTGTTACACTTCTTACCAACAGGATGATTGGGTGGATCTTCTCCCTCTGGCAGAATTTGCCTACAACAACGCAACCCACAGTACGACCAAGCAGAGTCCGTTCTACTTGAACTATGGGTTTCATCCCTCTATTCTTCCACCACGCATCCTTCCTTCAAATAACCCAGTAGCTTCAGACTATCTTACCCAAATAAAGGACTCTCTGGGTTTGCTTAATACTACCATTGCACACGCTCATAGTCAACAAAAGAAGTACTATGATCTTCGCAGAAGACCTTCTCCTCAGTACGCTATCGGGGACCTCGTTTGGCTCTCAACAAAAAATTTAAGACTGAAAATCCCTAGCAAAAAGCTTGGACCTCTGTTCTTGGGACCTTTCCCAATCAAGAAACTTATTGGAAAAGCTGCAGTACAGCTTACATTGCCAATAGACCTCAAAATACATCCCATTTTCCATGTGTCGCTACTGAAGCCCCATGTTCCTGACCAAGGAATAAGGCCTACTATCCCACCTCCTCCTCCTGTACAAGTTGAAGGTGGAGAAGAATATGAGATAAAAGAGATTCTGGATTCTCGTATCCACAGAGGAAGACTTCAGTACTTGGTTCGATGGAAGAACTATGGGCCCCAAGACGACACCTGGCTAAACACCTCTGACATACATGCCTCTAGATTAATCCGCAATTTTCATGGGCAGTACCCAGACAAACCAGCTCCAGAGGCCTTCAGGAGCCGGCCTTAAGGGGGGGGTACTGTAATGTTCTGGTACCTTTGGGTACCCTAATTACTCTTTCATAAGTGTATGCGCCCCACCATTCTCTTTTGGTAAGGTGTTTGTTCAAACTGCTTTGTGCCTTGATGCTAACCTGTCTTGAAGCTCTCATGCTTGCAAGCATACCTCGCTGTCGGAACCACGCTGCGCTGATCCCTGTATCCCGCTACCGGATCATCCGCTCTTGCCGAACCTCTCCTCTGCTACATTGCTATTAGTGATAAGTACCCCACAGGGGAAACCTCTATAACTTTCATACTAAAGCTTACACTATCTAGCTCTGCATACTAAGGACTATTACTACATCTGCATTATCTAAGATTGCTAGCTCTTGAGCCTACTACCACCTGTTCTTGCACTGGGTTGATCTCTCTTGTATGTCCACCTGCTACTCTGTCATCTGCTACCATACATGATTGCTAAACCTATCTGCATCCCATCTGCTACTATCTTACTTTCAAGAACATTTCCTTTCAAGTGTCTGTCATCTACCATCTCTACCCAACCTGTCTCTTCAGCCTATCATCACTGTGTTACTATATACATAAGTCACTCTAGGAAACATCTTATTGAGTGTGTGTATTTACTTGCTGAATTGAGATCATCCACACATGATGAGTCATTGAGAGTTGGGAATGGTGTCTCAGCGTTTCTCTACATGACTACTGAAGTGGAATATTTCTGCAGCTGAAAATCCACATCATACATAAAACGCAGGAGCGTTACACATTTGATCAGTGTGCCGCCTATCACAGGAGTCGGTCAAGGGGGCGGGACTATGTTACAGTGGCCGACCCACTATGCAGTGGTGTACCTAGAGCATTTGGCACCCGGGGCAGTTCCTATATCTGGCACCCCCCAACTTTAAAATGTAAAAACACCCACAAAAATTTGTAATGTTTTTTAGAATATTTATTGCACACATTTCACAGCCCCCCATCACAGTGCCCTTTGCAGTCTGCCCCCCCTGTCTCTCTAATCAAAGTTCCCCCTTTTGCACTCTCTGCCTCCCCTGCACAGTCCTACCTTTGGCATAAACAGATCGCTAATATTATTAGAAATGTGTTTAAGTTTGAGTAAAGCCCCGTACACACGTACCGATCGTCGGCATACAAACGTCGGTGGACGAAGGATCTGCCGATTGTACGCGTGTTAGTATGGTGCCTCCGACAGATGTCTGCGCACAATCCGCGGACAAAAGTCTTTCTTGCAAACATGAAAATATTTGTATGCCGACACCAGAACGGACGATTGTTCGCCTGTCAGTACACAATTCTGCCGACACACAGCTACAAATCCCAACACGCATGATCAAACCAAATGAGTTCCCGGAAGAATTTTCTCTAGTAAACTCAACATTTTATTCAGAAAGAACTTTCGGCTCGCGGAAGTCCAAGAAATAGGTGAAATGCGGAGCACATGCTCATCTTGATAAATGTGAGAAGAAGGAAGATGCTGCTCATAATGCCATACTTTTCTAATAAAAAGGCATGTGTTCTGTTATGATGAAGATAATGTTTGTCTATTCTATCTGTTCTATCAAATTTTAGAATTAAATAATTTGAACTCTTCACCATTATTTTTGTATTTTCACACCAAAGATCTAACTATTGATATGACCCTTTATTCTTTTATGAATTAATGTCTAAAACATATTTTTCAGGTTATGCACAATATTAAACATGTTAACAAATTCTGATAGGCCATTTTTTATTTTCAATTTTCTTTATTTTTTGGATCTCAGCAAAAAAAAAACAAAGCAAACATCAATACTTTCCGTATAATAAACTAAACATAAAAAAGTTCCATTTGGACAAAATTAAACTAGAAACTGGCAAACAGGGGTAAAATAAATAATAGGGGGTTACACAAATTAAAGTTGCTGGTAACTGTAATCAGGTTGCCATGAGGGCAGGTTTGGATCCTGCTGGCCATATTGCCACTGGCCATGTGGCATTTGGCGAGGTGGTGGGTGTTGTGGAGGTGGAGGTGGAGGTGGAGGTGGAGGGCACGGGTGCTCCTGGCATGCGTGGCTGTGCTCAGTAAGTATGCCGTTTTCTGCGTTTTGCAGCACATCCAGAATAATTTTTCTGGCATACTGACACTGCCTGAGGTCCACCTTATCCAGGATTTTGGCAGTCATATTCCCGAAGGACTCATTGGCCTCCGGTTTCCGACGTAGGGCTATGGTGGCCTCCTGGATAAACTCGTCGGTGATGTCATCCACGTGCTTCCTCTTTTGCCTCCGTTTGGCAGGAGGAGGTGGTGGTGGAAAGAGTTCCGCAGGCTCCTCAGGCTCCACAGGCTCCCCAGGCTCCTGGCTGCAACCTGGCTCCTCCTCAGTGACACTTCCCTGTTGATGAAATGAACAATTGATTAGAATGTTATAGTGTATATAAAAATGCATGTTTGTTATATTATTGTGAACAAATAGCAGACTTTACATACAGTGGCATATCTAGGGTCTCCAGTGCCCTTGTTGAGGAGCTGTATTTGGCAACAACCCCCCCCCCCCCCCAAGATCAATGTAAAACTGTAACCCACCCCCCCAAAAAAAAATTAAAGGGCATTAAAAGTTTCTAATTTGCCCCTTGTTTGCCCAGTGTAGAGCTCTCTAGTGGGCAATCATTGTCTCAGGTGTGAAAAAGAAAGAGAGGGTTGAGAGCTAGAGAGAGGGAGAGAAAGAGGGGGTGTGAGAGAGAGAGGAGGGGGTTGCAGAGAGAGAGGGGCCTGAACTTGCAGAGGACTTGATGTAGGGCATTGAGGGTGAAGCAGTGCAGGGAAACATGAATAAGGAAGCCACCTGCCTTGCTGACCCAGAGTGAGAGACCAGAGACATGGAAGCAAGGATGGATGGATCATTTGCAGGAGCTGTTAGTTTTGTATTAAAAAAGGTTGAGCCAGAGGAATGCTGAGGCTACAGCAGTGTTTCTTAGGACCAGAGGTGTGCTGGGGATGCAGCAGTGTTTGTAAGACCAGAGGTGTGCTGGGGATGCAGTGAGAGGCAGTCTCAGTCTCCTGGTCTTTTGGCTCAGCTGCTCTCAATGTTTTACACCTGCATGAAGCAGCTCTCAATGTTTTACACCTGCATGAAGCTGCTCTCAATGTTTTACACCTGCATGAAGCAGCTCTCAATGTTTTACACCTGCATGAAGCTGCTCTCAATGTTTTACACCTGCATGAAGCAGCTCTCAATGTTTTACACCTGCATGAAGCTGCTCTCAATGTTTTACACCTGCATGAAGCTGCTCTCAATGTTTTACACCTGCATGAATCCGCCTGCAAACTGGGGGTTCTGGGGTGTGCAGGCTGAGTGGATTGTTAAAATAAACAATAAAATAATGCCAATGTTTTTGTGACCCACCCCCCTTGGCCTGCGCCCCTGGCGGTTGCCTGTCATGCCAACCCCTTGCTATGCCCGTTTACATAAAGGGTCAATTATGGTTTAGCTTATAATTTTGTTACATGATTACATTTTAGCAGACAATATATTGTGAAATGCCATACCTGAGTAAAACTCTCCTCCAGGAAATCCTCATCCTGGCTTGGATCTACCGACACTGAGCCCTCTGCCGAAGTAGAAGGCAGTGTAGAAATTGACGGCCTGGATTCCATGGTGTCTGCCAGGAACCGCATGTTATCATAGTACCACAGCCGTGGTACATATACATTCCGTGCCCCTGCTCCAGACTGGGTGGAATCTTCTATTTTTTTTAACTCCCGCCTGTAGGCATTGCGAATACTGTTTATTTTTTTGCGGATATAATCAAAATTTGCCCCAGGACAGACGGGCTTGTAGAAGGCCACCAAATGTTCCATGGCCTGTTTTCTGAGTTTTCGATTTTTATAATCTGCGGACTTGACTTGCCACAAACAGGGCAGTTGCCTGAACTCATCAATAAAACTTATTAAAAAGTTGTGGGTGGTGAAATTGTCCACCATATTGCAGGACAGTATATGCCTGCAAGACACAAAACAACACAAAACATATTAAAATAGCATGTATTTTGGCACATAATAAAGATATTCCTAATAAAAGCTGTATAGGGCCCAAAACACACACTTTCTATTAAAAGAGTCGTACCTTTGTTTGTGTGGAAAAGTCGTGATTCGCCGCTCGATCGTGCTCCAACTCTCGATATGTCCGCTAGCGAATCGTCGGCCGAACGATCTGGCGTCCTTTAAATACAGCGCAGGCGTCAACTCCTCCTCCAGTGGCGGGCTTGTGCAGGGGTGTGTATGTGCCGAAGATCAGGCCTACATGCGACACTCACACCTGAGGCAGTGGAATAATCATTGTTTAATTAGGAACCATGTCTCAACAATCTGGGAGCTCAATTAGTGGGGGCCGAAGTGATTGGGCCACCCGAAAATCAAGGGCTACACCCATGTCAAAGCCAGAAATGGTGGAGATGGTCTCCATTTTAGAAAAAATGGATTACGATGGAAAGTTGGCAAATTACGATCGGCCCAATGCCAGGAAAGATGGCATCATGGACAAGGTGGTGGCCTGTTTGGTCAAAAAATTCGGTGTCGAGCGATCGAAAGATCAGATTCGGAAACGGTGGTCTGACCTCAAACACCGTGAGCAGGATCAGCTTTCCCAAATCCATCGGATTTTGAAAAAAAGTAAGTTTTATTTTTTTTTTTTTTTTTAATCATGCAATATGTTTTTTATAATTTGGTGTATGTTGTATTAACATGTCTAGATTATAATGTCTATGTAAAAAGTTAGATTACTCATTTTAGTTGTCATGTCGTGATTTGATCGATCTATTGTTGATGTTTTAGTATATGACATTAAAAGTCAGGAAGCCATAGTTAAAAATATATGTATTGTGTTGCAACGAACGTTCTTTCCTGCACGAATCTTCTCAGCAAACATTCCTATTAATCACAGATTATTATTCAAACCTTTAAATAGGAGAAAAACGTAAACTCCGTGCCAAACAATGGGAAAGGAGGAGGAGAGGTTTGGCAGCTCCATCGGCAGTTGTGGAAGAAGAGGAGGACATGGGCCCAGATGGTGGCACAGATTCCACTAAAGGTAATTGGTTCCTATGCACTGTCAAACATTAATGTACCATATTTTTCGTAGATAACCATGTACATGTCTTCATATTTGTTACTAAAAGAGCTATCAAGCAGGGCACCATGTCCTAACAAATGTACCTCTTGTGACTTTTATGATATGGCCAATGTTTTGTATTATGTAGATGAAGACATTATGCCTGAGGTGATTCTGGTGGAGCCTACAAGTGACCAGACACCAGAACAACAAGAAGGTTGGTAGTCACAGATTTTTGTGTAGTGGGATCATAGAAATATGTGTATTTGCAATGATTGTTTAACCTTATATTCTTGTATTCCCTTACAAATTTACATTGCAGATGTTGCGTCATGCCAGGATGTGGCATCCCCAGCCAGGTCTGAACCAATATCTCCTGGCAACTTGCCAAGCAGCATGGAAGCCACTTCAGAAACTGTGGAGGAACCAGGACCAAGTGTCCAAGAGCCAATTGTGTGCCCACGTAGGTTTTTTCAGAATGATTTTTATCAGTGTTATTTTTAGCCTCCAATTTACAACACTAGTTCCCTATGGGAGCCTCTTTATTTGAATGGAAGTCGCACCGTAAGTCGGATCAGGATGCTCTGACTTGCGGGGCCACTTGCGTTGTGAAGATTTTTGAGGGGGAACTACACCCAAAAATTGAACAACCCACCGTGGGTGTCCCCCCAAGTTCACAACCAGGCCTTTTGTGTGTGGTATTGAGTTTGAGGGTATGCCCACAACAAAAAGACAGCGTGGGTTACCCCCAAAACCCCTACCAGACCCTTATACAAGCATGCAGCTTGTCAGGCCAGGAAAGAGAACGAGCAAGCGGACCAAACACCCCCTGGACCACAGCAGGACACATGCCCTCAACATGGGGGGGTTTTGTTGCTTTGGGCCAGGGGGCCTCTGCACCGCACACCCAAAAGCACCTTACTCCCATGTAGAGGAGGACAAGAGCCTCATCCCCACAACCCTGTCTGGTGGTTTTGGGGGGTCATGCGGCCAGGGGGTTCCTAGGACTTTGGAAGCAACCTTTAACAAAGGGTGGCCCCCAGATCCCAGACCCCAATCACTATGTGAATGGGTATGCGGTACATAGTACCCCTACACATTAACCACATAAATGGAAGTGTATGTGAATAACGACAGGAGACGTTTATGAAATGTTCTTAAAGATCTTCATCCGGTCTTCTCCACTCTGCTCTTTGGATCTTCTCCTCTCCACTCTTCTGCTGTCCAATCTTCTGCTCTTATGTTGTCTGCTCTTTTGCCCTAGGCTCTTCTTCTTCCTCCTGTCCTCCTCCAATGCTGTTGCCGTGCATTCTGCCCGTCTCTGGTCTCTGCATCTTAATATATATACATTACAACCATGCCCTCACAATGACGTCATCATGCGTTCACACCCCTAATGAATATATAGTAAGCTCAGGAGACCGGCAGAATCATCAGCAACAGCATCGGAGGAGGACAGGAGGAAGAAGAAGAGCCTAGGGCAAAAGAGCATAAGAACAGGGTAGGTATTAACTCGAGAGGAATTTAAGATTACCTGGACACCAAATGTTTCTCTATTATTATGACCTCATGTAGGTGATTCACATTGACTCATTTTTTTTTAATTTTTACAGACCATGTTTTACATAGTTGCACATTAGCCAAATTGACCCGTGAGGCTCTCCAATGCTGCGCAGACCTGGAACAAATAAAGGAGACTGCAACGGCATTACAAATCAAAATGCGCAATTTTGTGGACATGATTGGCAAATTTTAAGCCACAATTTTACTAGGTTTTTAATGTTTGTATTGGGATGTTCCTGATGTTACAATTTTTTTAGAATGTTTTAGGGCATTTTAATTACACTCAGATGTTAAAGAGTGTACCCAAGTTTGGGAAAAGCACTTTACAACACCCTAACCCTAACCCTAACCCTAACCCTAACCCTAACCCTAACCCTAACCCTGTGAATGTTTGATACTAAAACGTTTTTACATTCAACAATGTGTGTTCAATTCTTTATTAGACTTTAGTTGGGGGGTCGAGGTCTAAAGCTGTGTAAAGAAGCACTAAATGTATGATGGCTGTCCTATTCCCATATTTACATGTTAATGAAAGCATTTTGGTCACTGCCATATGCGAGTTGCTGGAGGTGTCAATGAAATGTTAAAGATACCCCCAGTTTTAACGCATATCACAGTGCGATCTGACATTTCACACAGGATCGGATCACACAAGTTTGAACGATTGTGCGATCCTATCCTGATGTGGCTGAATAAATGCATCATGTGCGACTTTTGTGCGAGTGCAGTGCGAATTGAGCCATACAAACTGTATAGCTGATTTTCGCATGAACATCTGATCGCATGTAATAAAGGAGCAGTGCGCTACGATATTACATGCCATCAGATGTGCAGTGTGAATTGAGACATACACTTTGTATGGCTACATTCGCACTGAACACGCATACAAGTCGCACATGACCCTTTATTTCTGATGTATCTGGATTGGATCGCACAGTGCTTAACACTTGTGGAATACAATCCTGTGCAAAAAGTAAGTGGCGGGTCACCCTTATGCAATGCTGGAAGGCTGCAAAGTCGCAGACTTCCCGCATCGCATAAGTGTGACTCAACACTCAAGGTACTAGCAGTCCTAGGATTCAATATGGCATTGATATTGCCAGTAGCAATCAGTGTAGGGAGATCAGTGTAATCTATAGTGTATTGCTTGTTCGTTGCTCTAGTTCACTTTCCATTACCTATATATATAACACTTTGAGATGAACAATGATCAAGTTTCACATAACACTGACATATCCTAACATTGGTGGGCAGTGAGAAGGATGTCATAAATGAACACAACATAACAGGTGTAGGTACTTTGTTAATACCCTAATGTATTATATGAAATATATAGTATGGGCAACTTCTGGACAATGAACACCAATGTAAGGTGACATTAGATGAACCTTGGGTGTGACCTAGTTCTCAATGTGACAGGGTTTGTGTACATTTTGTGGGGTGCAGAAGGCCCTTGTATTTACACCACTGGCTAAAAAATAACACATGGCCATCATCACTTTGGATCAGCTGGTGAGAGACTACAGTCAAGAAACACACTGATGAATGTATTAACCCTTCCAAAGTCACACATATATAACACATGATTAACCCAAATAATTGTGTTTGGCATATGTGCCCAAATGATTATAATCCACAATACAGAATCATTGCAATTTTTGTTTAATGTGTTGAAAAATAATATATCTCTGACATTTATCTTGTGTGTCCAATCTTTAACAAGATTAATGGGTGTGTGACAGTGATTGCTGCCAGGACACAGCTCCTCTCCCCACGAAATAGTCCAGATATTCCTGGCGGATCTGACGGGCCCTGTGTGATGCCAATGCTGACCGTCCAACTTCCATTGACGTCATGGACTCCACTTGGTTAGAAGGTTGGGCCTCTCCACTTGTACCTGGCATAGCAGGGTCAGTATCCAGTTGCTGCAAGACATAATTTTGTGCATTCCTGCGTAGGAAGTTGTGCAAAATGCAGCAACACAAGACCACATTATCCACTTTGTACAGTGCCAGGTTTATGGACGTCAGGAATATCCGGAACCGGTTGGCCATTATCCCGAAGGCATTCTCCACAACTCTGCGAGCTCTGGACAACCGGTAGTTGTAAATCCTTTGGTCTGGGGTGAGGTTCCTCTGAGGGTAGGGCTTCATGAGATGCTCCCCAAGCGCAAAAGCCTCATCTGCGATAAACACAAAGCTCATACCCTCAACAGTTTGCTCCCTGGATGGCAGGTTCAGAGTGCCGTTCTTTAGACGACGAGCGAACTCCGTCTGATCAATAACTCCCCCATCCGAATTGCGGCCATTTTTGCCAATATCCAAAAAAATAAACTCATAGTTTGCATTAACTATGGCTAGCATGACTATACTAAAAAAACCTTTATAATTATAATAAAATGTGCCGGAATTCGGAGGGGGGACAATGCGGACGTGCTTCCCATCAATAGCACCCCCACAATTGGGAAAATTCCACTTCTCCAGAAATTGATCAGAAATCTCCAGCCATTGCTCTGCGTTTGAAGGAAACTGTGGGGAAAAAATAAAAAAAAAAAATAAAAATAAAATTAGTGCTTGAGCACATCACATTATTAATTACACACACAGTTGTCTGTTAAATGCTTATGCAACTTGCTAAAAAAATATACAACAGGAAGGCAAAGGTTTGGATATGGGGATGTAACATCTACATACATTTCTTTTCAACCTCCTATTGTTCTTATATTGTAAAGGGCCATACACACTAGAAGATTCTCTGAAGACTTTTTCGTGCAGATTTAACTTTTCTATGTAGTGCAAGGGCCTACCAGATTGCATAGGATTTGAAAGTGTTTGTTGGACCTCATATTATTTGGTTTTGGTAAATCGGAAGGATAAATTGTTCTGACAATCTTCTAGTGTGTATGGCCCATTATACTCACCAGCTAGAGCTGAGATTTACAAACTACGGCCCTCCAGCTGTTGCAGAACTACACATCCCATGAGGCCTTGTAATTCTCTGACATTCACAGACATGACTAGGCATGATGGAAATTGAAGTTCGTGAACAACTGGTGGGCCATAGTTTGAAGACCTCTGAACTTGAGCTTTGGTATATGCTGACTTTGAGATTTAGCATGTGGGTGGGGGGATGGGTAAGTAAAACTGGGCATTTATACATCAATTAGGGCTTGTGGTCAGTGAAGGTTTTAACATCATTACATAAACATACAGAATCATAGGTGGGAATGGATGGACTGATGTATTTTAGATAAATCATTAACTAGGTACTAAAACATTGGCCAAGGAATAATTGTTTGAGGGAAAGCAATAAAATGACCCAAATTCAAAATACTGTTAACAGGCAATGCGTTTAGGGACACATAGGAGAGAATGGTGGGGTGGTTAGTGGGTAATTTTACAAATGGTTAAAGATAATCTACATCTTTACTACTATGTGCATGCGGACAGAGGGTAGTTTACAAATAATGGCCTGTGTCAATTGCTGTACATCCAAAAACATCATAATTCGGGTGAAACTAGTAATACATGTAATGTAATGTAAAAAATCAAACATACCTTGATATAGTCCTTCTGCAAGACCTTGATGATGGCAGAGCAGGTCTCAGGGATGATGACTCCAAGAGCTTGGGGGGAGATGCCTGTGGTGAACTTCAGATCCTGCAGGCTTCTCCCTGTTGCAAGATACCTCAACGTCGCAATTAACCTTTGCTCAGGAGTAATTGCAAGCCGCATACAAGTATCCTGCTTCAGAATATAGGGGGACACCAGGGCAAGAAGACGGTAAAAGATGGGATCCGTCATCCTCAAATAATTCCTGAAGTCATCAGGATTATTTTCCTGGAGCTCCCTCAGCAAGGACATATGAGAAAATTGATCACGGTTAAGCAACCAATTTTTCGTCCAGGAGGTCCGCTTCTTCTTCCTATTGCTCGTACGTCGTCTCAGAGCCAAAACTCCAACACTAACGACAGCAACGGACGAATTCACGGTCGCCATAATAAATTCTCGAACGATGTCTCGGAAAATAGCGAAATGTCGTCAACCAAACAAATGCTACCGAAATCAGCGCGAGATGCCCAGAAGGGTCACGGCCAAACACTCACTTCCTCTTTTGTAGCGGCGAACGTGCGTGGAACGTAGTGACGTCATTTTCTGTCGGAAGACAAATGTCCTGGGCAAGTTTGGAGCACTTTTCAACAGACAAACAACAAACACACCAGCCGCGAACATTTGTAGGACGTTCCGTCGGCCGACGATCGGTACGTGTGTACGGGGCTTAAGAGATTGGAGACTTGCTAAAGGAGATGGTCAGAGACTGCGGACATGGTACAAGAGATGGTCAGAGAGTACGGACCTAATACAGGAGATGGTCAGAGACTACGGACTTGATACAGGAGATGGTCAGAGACTACGGACCTGATACAGGAGATGGTCAGAGACTACGGACCTGATACAGGAGGTAGTCAGATACTAAGGACCTGGTACAGGAGATGGTCAGAGACTGAGGACATGATACAAGAGATGGTCAGAGACTGAGGACATGGTACAGGAGATGGTCAGAGACTGCAGACATGATACAAGAGATGGTCAGAGACTGAGGACATGGTACAGGAGATGGTCAGAGACTGAGGACCTGATACAGGAGATAGTCAGATACTAAGGACCTGGTACAGGAGATGGTCAGAGACTGAGGACATGATGCAAGAGATGGTCAGAGACTGAGGACATGGTACAGGAGATGGTCAGAGACTGCAGACATGATACAAGAGATGGTCAGAGACTGAGGACATGGTACAGGAGATGGTCAGAGACTGAGGACATGGTACAGGAGATGGTCAGAGACTGAGGACACGATACAAGAGATGGTCAGAGACTGAGGACATGATACAAGAGATGGTCAGAGACTGAGGACATGATACAAGAGATGGTCAGAGACTGAGGACATGATACAAGAGATGGTCAGAGACTGAGGACATGATACAAGAGAAGGTCAGAGACTGCAGACATGATAGAAGATAGAAGAGCACGGGGGGGGGGGGGCGGAGAGCACAGGGGAAGCAGAGAGCACTGGAGGAGCTGAAGGGCAGGGGGAATGGGGGGGCTGGAGAGAATTAAGGGGGGGTTTGTAAAGCATTGCAGGGGGGTTGGAAGGTGCAGGGGGTGGAGAGCACTGGGGGGGCTAAGAGCACTGAGGGGGGCTAGAGCACTGAGGGGGGCTAAGAGCACTAAGGGGGGTTAAGAGCACTGAGGGGGGCTAAGAGCACTGAGGGGGGGGGCTAAGAGCACTGAGGGGGGCTAAGAGCACTGAGGGGGGTTTAGAGCACTGAGGGGGGGGGGGTTAAGAGCACTGGGGGTGGTTAAGAGCACTGAGGGGGGCTAAGAGTACTGAGGGGGGGTTAAGAGCACTGAGGGGGGCTAAGAGCACTGACGGGGGGGCTAAGAGCACTGAGGGGGGTTTAGAGCACTGAGGGGGGGGTTAAGAGCACTGGGGGTGGTTAAGAGCACTGAGGGGGGGCTAAGAGCACTGAGGGGGGGTTAAGAGCACTGAGGGGGGCTAAGAGCACTGGGGGGGGGCTAAGAGCACCGAGGGAGGGTTAAGATCACTAGGGGAGGGGGTTAAGAGCACTGAGGGGGGGCTAAGAGAACTGAGGGGGGTTACGAGCACTGAGGGGGGGTTAAGAGCACTGAGGGGGGCTAAGAGCACGGGGGGGGGGGGTTTAAGAGCATTAGGGGGGTTAAAAGCACTGAAGGGGGCTAAGAGCACTGGGGGGGGGGGGCTGGAGAGCACTGGGGGGCCAGCAAAAGAAGTTGTATAGGAGGGGGATGGGGCAGCTGCATATGGAGGAAATGATCGTTCCCTATTCTTCCTGCAGCGGCTGAATGCCTGCAGGAGGGAGAGGAGGAGAATCAGGCATTCGGCGGCTGCAGGAAGAATAGGGAAAGATCAATTCCTCCATATGCAGCTGCCCCATCAACCTCCTATACAACACAGACACTCGGGCACTCACCTTCTTCCCGCCGCAGCTCCACCCCCGGCTCCGCCCCGCCCCACGAGCAGCGTGGACTGAAGGAGCTGCTTCACACTGAGATGCGGGCAGGACACCGGCCTGACACACCCCATGTAAGTGGCACCCGGGGCAGGCCACTGCCGCTGGAGGAGGGGAGGACTTCGGCGCCCCTCCTCCGCCTCAGCTCATGGCGCCTGGGTGCGGTGCACCCCGTGCACCCGCCCAGGATCGGCCCTGACTCCATGCGCTATGCGTGGGTCTGATTGCCGGTAGAGATCTATGTGTATTGCGGTGCGGAGTTCAAGGATCAAGCAGCAAGGACATGACCACCAGCAGGGGCCCCTGTATAATGTGCAGATTTGTTCGCTCGGCTGGGATATGTTTGCTCTGTGAAGTCAATATCATGTTGATATCATAGAGAATAGGTAGTGCTGCACTATTCCAAATAATTGGTAGGAAATAAGTGTACTAAAAAATATAATAATAAAATAAAATGTGGTGCTGGTAAATGCGCCGATACTTGATCTCCAGTTAATTAAGGGTAAAGCTGTATTAAGGTGTCAAAAGTGTACAGTAACCTTAATAGAAATACATGCATATATCCTAGATCAGGACTTCCCAAACTGTGGGTCGCGACCCACTGGTGGGTCGCGAGCCGCATCTGAGTGGGTCGCCAACAGCGTTAGAGCAGTCAGTTCTGCAGTGGAAAAAAAATTACCATTTAAAAGCCCACTAGGGGCGCTGGACGTATTGCTGGCTATGGGGGAGGGGGTGGGGTTCCCGGCTGTGACATCGTTGGGGGCAGGGCCAGTACAAGGGGTGGGTGGGAGGGACGGCTCAGGAAGGACACTGGATGTCAGATTGGTACTATACAGAGTTTGTTACCCGCCCTCTCCTCCCAGAAAACAATGTGGAATGGGGGCGGGTAACAAACTCTGTATAGTCCCGATCTGACACCCAGTGTCATCCCTGAGCCGCAATCTTCTTCCCCTTCTGCAGCCTCATCTCTCCCGAGCTGTCCGTGCAAAGGTTTAGGAATCAGCTTCTCTTAAGCTCCTCCTCCGCTCTGACATATGAAGAGGAGGAGGAGCCTCAGAAGAGGAGAATCACAGATCGATGTGCCACGCTGTATCTGAGGTCTGCCTGCTGGAGGGAGAACTGCACTGGGGGCACAAATCTTATCCTGTCACCTCCCAAATTCCCCCCATAACAGCACAATCCCCCCCCTCCCTCCCATATCAATTCCACCTAGAAGTAATCATCTTCTCCCCACCCCTCCTAGTACAAATTCTCTTATTCCCCCCCCCCCAAGGACAATCCCCCAAAAAAGTATTTGTACTAGGAGGGGTGGGGAGAAGATGATTACTTCTAGGTGGGATCGATATGGGAGGGGGGGGCGGGTGTGCTGGGATAGGGAATTTGAGAGGTGACAGGATAAGATTTCTTCTAGCAGGGGAATTGGGGGGAGGGTGCTAGGAGGGGGTGAGGATTTGTGCCAGGAGGGGGGGGGGGATTTGGGGATTGTCCTTAAAGAGATTATTGGGATGGGGTGGGGGGATTTTTACCAGAACAGGAAGTCTTGGGGCTGTGAAAAAGGGGTATTTGGGGGGGGGGGGTTGTGCCAGTAGGAATGATGGGGGGTATTTTTGCTAGGGGGAAATTTTTGATGGGGGGGAGGATTTTACGGGTAAGATTTGTTCTAGGAGGGGAAATTTTGGGGGGGGGGTACTAGGAGGGTGATTTTGGGGGTTGTGCTGGGGAGAGGATTTGTGCCAGGAGGGGGGGGACTTGTGCGGTGGGGTTGGGGGAAGAGGATTTGTGCCAGGAGGGGGGATATGTGCTGGGGAGATGGGGGAAGAGGGTTTGTGCTAGGAAGGGGATTTGTGCTGCTGGGATGGGGGGGGGGGGAGGATTTTTGCCAGGAGGGGTAATTTTTGCTGTGGGGATGGAGGGAAGAGAATTTGTGCCAGGAGGGATATTTGTGCTATGGGAAGGGGGGGATTTGTGCCAGGAGGGGAGACTTTTGCTGTGGGGATGGAGGGAAGAGGATTTGTGCCAGAAGGGGGGATTTGTGATGGTGGGTGAGAGGATTTGTGCTGGGGGGGGGGGTTGGGCTAGGAGGGCATTTGGGGGGGGGGTTGTGCTAGAAGAGGTGATGGGGGATTTGTGCCAGGATGGGGAGTTTTTGGGCTGTTAGAAATGGGGATGGGGGGGGGATTTATGCTAGTAGGGATGATTGGGGGTATTTGTGTTAGAGGGGAAATTTCAGGGTAGGATTTGTGCTAGGAGGGGGAATTTGGTGGAATGTGCTAGGAGGAGGGATTTGGGGGGTTTGTGCTGGGGGGATGGGGGAAGAGGATTTGTGCAAGAAGGAAAAACATTTTTTTGGGGGGGGGGGATTTGGGGGAGAGGATTTGTGCTAGTAGGAAAATTGATGGGTATTTGTGCTAAGAGGAGATATTTGGGGGAGGAGAAGATTTGTGCTGGGAGGGGGGATTTGGAGAGGGGAGAATTTGTGCTTGGAGGGGAAATTTGAGGGGTGAGAATGTGTGCTAACGGTGCTTTTTTGAGTAGGGATAGTTGTGCTAGCAGGGAACATTTGGGAAGAGAAGAGAGGCTTTGAGTTTAGAGAGGATGGGGGGAAAGATTTGTGCTGGGAGGGAGATTTCAGCAGGGAGAGATGTGTACTGGGAGGAGGGAGAATATTTGTTTGTGGAAATATTTGGCTTGGAAAAGGAATGTGTGCTTAGGGCCTAAGTGTGCCAATTAGTGCTCAATTTTATTTTTTATTTTTTTTATATTGCTAAAACATTATGCTCCTACATCTTGTGGGGGGCGCAGTTTGGTGTCTTCGTCCTGGGCGCTGGATGACCTTGTCCCAGCTCTGGTTGGGGGCGGTGCCGGTGCGTGCGTCAGTCACTGTCCGACCCGTCACCGTCCTGCCGGTTCCCGCCGCCGTCAGAGCGAAGAGAGGAGTAGCGCGCCGTGGACGTCTCAGAGTGTGGAGTGACAGGAGTCGAGCCAGCCCACTGCCTAGGAGAGCAGGTAAGTGAACAGTGAGCTGCAGTGGGTAACAATCCGGGCACAGTAAGTAGCAGTGCTGTGCCATGCCTATACATACTGTGCCATGCCTATACCTACTGTGCCATGCCTGTACCTACTGTGCCATGCCTGTACCTACTAACTATGCCATGCCTAGACCTACTGTGCCATGCCTGTACCTACTGTGCCATGCCTGTACATACTGTGCCATGCCTATACCTACTGTGCCATGTATGTACCTACTGTGCCATGCCTATACTATCACCTGTGCCATGCCTATACCATCTCCTGTACCATGACCTGTGCCATGCCTGTACCATGACCTGTGCCATGCCTATACCATCATATGTGCCATGCCTGTACCATCACCTGTGCCATGCCCTTACCATGACCTGTGCCATGCCTATACCATCTCCTGTACCATGACCTGTGACATGCCTGTATCATCACCTGTGCCATGCCCTTACCATGAACTGTGCCATGCCTATACCATCATCTGTGCCATGCATGTGCCATGCCCTTACCATGACCTGTGCCATGCCTATACTATCTCCTGTGCCATGACCTGTGACATGCCTGTACCATGACCTGTGCCATGCCTGTACCATCACCTGTGTAATGCCTATACCATCATCTGTGCCATGCCTGTACCATCACCTGTGCCATGGCCTGTGCCATGCCCTTACCATGACCTGTGTCATTAATTAAGTGTATTCAATAATACATTGAAAAGTAGTAAATTTATATTTTTAACCACTTGCCTACAGTGCACTTTCACCCCCTTCCTGGCCAGATCGATTTTCAGCTTTCAGCGCTCTCACAATTTGAATGACAATTACTCAGTCATGCAACACTGTACCCATAAAAAATTGTGTCCTTTTCTTCACACAAATAGAGCTTTCTTTTGATGGTATTTAATCATTACTGGGTTTTTTATTTTTTGTGCTATAAATAAAAAAAGACTGAAAATATCGTGAAAAAACGCATTTTTCTTTGTTTCTGTCATAAAATTTTGCAAATTAGTAATTTTTCTTCACAAATTTTGGCCAAAATTTGTACTGCTACTTATCTTTGGTAAAAATAACCCAAATAAGTGTATATTATTTGGTCTTTGTGAAAGTTATAGAGTCCACAAGCTATGGTGCTATTCATTGAAAATTTATCACACTTGATCACACCTGATGTACTGAAGGCCTATCTCATTTCTTGAGACACTAAAAAGTCAGGAAAGTACAAATACCCCCCAAATGACCCCTTTTTGGAAAGTAGACATTCCAAGGTATATAATAAGGGGCATGGTGAGTTTTTTGAAGTTGTAATTTTTTTCCCACAATTCTTTGCAAAATGAAGATTTTTTTTTTTTTTTTTTTTTTACAAATTGACGTATTAACAGGTTATTTCTCTCACACAGCATATGTATACTTGGAACTACACCCCAAAACACATTCTACTACTCCTCCTGAGTATGGCGATACCACATGTGTGAGACTTTTTCACAGCCTGGCCACATACAGAGGCCCAACATCCAAGTAGCACCATCCGGCATTCTAGGAGCATAAATTACACATATAATTTCCTGACAACCTATCGCACTTTTGAAGGCCCTGGAGCACCAGGACAATGGAAAACCCCATAAAATGACCCCATTTTGGAAAGAAAGCACCCCAACGTATAATTTTTGAGGCATAATGAGTCTTTTAAACTTGTCATTTTTTTCCACAAGTTTTTGGAAACTGTGGAAAGAAAATTAAAATGCATTTTTTTTTTTACACAAAGTTGTACATTTATGAAATATTTCCAACACATAGCATGTACATAGCAAAAATTGCACCCCAAAATACATTCTGCTACTCCTCCTGATTAGGTTAATACCACATGTGTGAGACTTTTTCACAGCCTGGCCACATACAGAGGCCTAAAATCCAAGTAGCACCGTCCGGCATTCTAGGAGCACAAATTTCACATATAATTTCCTGACAACCTATCGCAATTTTGAAGGCCCTGGAGCACCAGGACAATGGAAACCCCCATAAAATTACCCCATTTTGGAAAGCAAACAGCCCAACGTATAATTTTTGAGGCATAATGAGTCTTTTGAATATGTCGTTTTTTTCCACAAGTTTTTGGGAAATGTGGAAAGAAAATGAAAACGCATTTTTTTTACACAAAGCTGTCCATTTATGCAATATTTTTAACACATAGCATGTACAAAGCAAAAATTGCACCCCAAAATACATTCTGCTATTCCTCCTGAGTATGGGATACCACATGTGTAACACTTTTACACAGCCTAGCCACATACAGAGGCCCAACATCCAAGTAGCACTTTACACAAAGTTGTCCATTTATCCACTTTTAAGACTGGGCCTATTTTTGACACTTGGCGTTTACAAACTAAAATCATTTTTTTTGCTACAAAACTACTTAGAACCCCCAAACATTATATATTTTTTTTAGCAGAGACCCTACAGAATAAAATGGAGGTCGTTGCAATATTTTTTATCACACCATATTTGCGCAGCAGTCTTCCAAATGCAATTTTTTTTAAAAAATTAACTTTTTTGAATTAAAAAATAACAAAACAGTAAATTTAGCTAATTTTTTTCCATAATGTGAAAGATAATGTTACGCCGAGTAATTAGATACCCAACATGTCATGCTTCAAAATTATGCACGCTCACTGAATGGCGCCAAACATTGGTACTTAAAAATCCCCATAGGCAACATTTTAAAAATTTCTACAGGTTACCAGCTTAGAGTTACAGAGGAGGTCTAGGGCTCAAATTAGTGCTCTAGCTCTAACAATCGCGGCGATACCTCACATGTGTGGTTTGAACACCGTTTACATATGTGGGCGGGACTTGCGTATGCGTTCGCTTCTGCGCGCAAGCTAACGGGACAGGGCACTTTCATTTTTTTTTTCGTATTTATTTTATTTGTTAATTTTTTATTTTTACACAGTTTAAAAAAAAAATGTTTTGATCATTTTTATTCCTATTACAAGGAATGTAAACATCCCTTGTATTAGAAATAGGCATGACAGGTCCTCTTTATTGTGAGATCTGGGGTCAAAAAGACCTCACACCTCACAACTACACCAAAACAGAAAAAAAAAAATTGTTGAAAAAGAAAAAAAAACAAAAAAAAAAGGCCCTTTAAACCGGTTGCTAGGCAACGACTTTTGACGTAGCTCCGGTCCTCCAAGACCATAGAGTCGAGTGAGGGCCATCTTGCCCTCACTCAACTTCCTGTCTCTGAGGATCCGGGACCGGATAGTTTTCCCCGCTGCCGGCGGGTCCAGTAAGCTGGGAAAACGTCTGGGACGTGGGCACCTCTTCCCCTGCACCGTAAGGGTAATTCCACGGCGAATCCGCCACTAGGACCACCCTTATCTGAAAGCCAACCGACCGCCATTTATAAAAAAATACCGGGGTTATGGCAGCTATCTGCTGCCATAACCCCAGTATTTAGCTTTAAATGGCCGACGTATATAGTCGTTAGGTGGTGGTGGTTGCATGTATATAGCAAAAATTGCACCCCAAAATACATTCTATAAAGGAAAGTGTACAGGAATAGTCCGAGTCCATCTCCCATCCGCTACTATTAGCGATTTCAAATTCCGAATCGGGGATCGGTGCTCTCATCAGTCATGGAGAGGGCCTGAAGGGCCTCCTCGCTGCTGTACATCCTTTTTGACATGCTGGCTGTGATGGGCTGCACGACGGGTGACGGTTGACTGCGGATGATCACTGATGGGTGGCAGGTGACTGATAGGTGGCAGGTGACGGTCACTGATGGGTTGACAGGTGACGATGACTGATGGGGTGACAGGTGACGATGACTGATGGGGTGACAGATGACGATGACTGATGGGGTGACAATTGACGATGATTGATGGGGTGACAGGTGACGGGCGATGGTCACCGATGGGTGACAGGTGACGGGCGATGGTGCACGGCGGTACTGATGGCAGTCTCTGGTGACAGGTGAACTTTAGGCTACGTTCCCATGTGAGTGTAGCGATCGCATGACGCCCCAAAGAAACTCTTGTACCTTTTTTGGGTGTCATGCGTTGTTTGCGCGATGTTACCGCGATTCGGCAGGCAGAAATCACGGCAACATCGCACAGCGTTTGGGATGCTATTGCAAATCACGGGCAACGCACAGGCGTCCCGCGATTTGCAATGATTTCCGGATCGTGGGCAGAATCTCTGTGATTCTTCCCGCGATCGCTACGCTCACATGTGAACGTAGCCTTATGAGTGGCAATTTCTGGGCACTGTTGGGTGACAGGTGCAATGGGGGGGGGGGCTGAGGACTATGTGGGGACCTTTTATTTTTGTGCTTTTACTTTTACAGGTGTACAGAACAGTAACTCACTGTTTCTGGCTCTGCTCTCCTCACACTGGAAACAGTGTGTGAGGGGAGAAGAGCTAGTAACAGTGAGTTACTGCTCTGTGTTTACATTTTGTGATCGGCTGTGAATGGATTCACAGCCGATCAAATAGTAAACAGCCACTGTCAGTGACTGTTTACTACTGCCAGTGACTAGCTGTGTTCCTAGGGAACACAGAGCCACCGACATGACCGCGCTGCGCGGTCATCTTCTGGGCTTTACTATTGTGATCGGCTGTGTGATTAGATCACAGCCGATCACCTGGGAAACAGCCATGCCCATTGATGTTTCCCCCCTGCCGGCGACGCGCTGTGTCCCGGGGACACGCCGCCACCGACAGTGCAGGGCGGCGCGCACGCGATCGCGTGCCTGCCCTGCCTGAATGGGCCGCTGTCATATGGTGGCGGCCCAGAACAATGGTCGCACTGCTCCGCCGTCATTTGACGGCGGGCGGGCGGCAAGTGGTTAATTCAACATCCCCCTCCCTTTAAAATATGCAAAATTAATATTATTATTTGCATTTATATAGCGCCAATAAATTCTGTAGCGCTTTACAATATTCAATTACAAGCAAGTGGGTCCCGAAAAAAATCTGTATTCATAAGTGGGTCTCGGCCCAAAAAAGTTTGGGAAGCCCTGTCCTAGATGATAAATAAATAAATAGGGTAACAAATTATTGAAAACCCAGATAAGGACAGTGCAATAGAAATCTAAATGTTAGCACAAAAATGTGAGGTAAAAAATGTGAGCCAGCAGGCTGAAAATATGTTGCAAAGTGCAGTTCCAATATATACTCCGAAAATATTAGCACAAAAATGTCACAAATATACAAATGTGTGAGCCCGAAGGGTGATGATATGTTGCAATGTACAATTACACTGGGTGATACAGTCTGTATATATGAAACTCAGATGATGCAGTGATGCACCCTCTAGTAGTCTATCCCCAGTGAGGAACCTCCCAAGCTGGCAACAATGAGTTAGCTGGAAGGGGCAAGGAATCCCTGGTGATTATGGCTGTACTAGCTCCTTACCTTACAGCTGTAAGGTAACAGCATGTAATCCGGCTCCTAGGCAGGTCTGCATGTGGGAATCCTCCTCCTTGCACCGCAGTCTCCTTGGGATCGCTCATCGGGGGGAGGTGTATCATTCTTTGGTCCTAGCACTGGTGCATGATCCAGATGGATAACTCAGGGCAAGTGTAAAGGGGAGAGAAGGCTCCGATAGTGTGATATTGTTTTAAAATGTTTTACTGAATAAAATCGCTAACAACTTACATTTAAAACAGCCGCAAGCGGCATAACAAGCAAGGATGACCGGCTCCCTCTGGCAGCTATTTCGGTAGATCAGCTGCCCTATGCATGTCATCACTGTCACGTGACTTCATCAGGGGATCAGGGGACACCTTAATACAGCTTTACCCTTAATTAACTGGAGATCATTTACCAGCACCACATTTTATTTTATTATATTTTTTCGAGATTGCATGAAAGGAAATTTGGACCTACTCTTCCTGCATTTAGTACTTAGTCTTAGTACACTTATTTCCTACCAATTATTTGGAATAGCGCAAGACTACCTATTCTTTTTTATTCTGCTTAAATAGACATTAGGAATTTGTCTTTTTTGGTGTTAGCGGCTTTTCTTTCTGAATCTGTATTTTGTAAGAGTGATAGCGCGTGGGTACCCCCCAATTTATTGTCATTTTGATATCTATCTGCCTTTATGAAGGGATACATGCTCATGTCTTTCTACTGTGCCTGATCACCATAGTGGAAACAGCATGGCTCTTTCCCTGCAGATAGCCTCACGTCTTAGGGAACAGTGGTATAATTCTATTAGGCATTGTTCTCTGAGCCTTGCTGAATGGGATTCACTCCAGAAGTAGTGGTGGTAATGCATGCACGAGTTTGAACAGAGTAGCGTTCATAGTTCTACATGTTGGTTTCATTGTGTAGTGTGAGGCGCGAATTCCGCTACACGTGGGCTTCATTGTTAACTACGGTGTGCGGATTTCCACACACCAACTGCAGGAAGTCGTGCACACTGTTCTGCTCATTCACGATCATGTACTCTCCATTTCTGTTGTATATTTGAATGTATACAGGTGTGTCATTGGCTGATTCTATGAGAGTAACTTATGTCATGTGACTGTACATTTGGAACTGATTGGCTGATGTTGTAAAGCCATCGCTTTCTGCTGTTATCCCTGTGTTGTCCCATAAATAAAGGAAGCTCAATGCTTTAGGCAGGACATTCTATCGTGCATCCAATGTGATAACAGCCTGTGTGTCTATATTACTGGGTACTGCTGAGCGCGCTCCATTACCTTTTACAAAAGAGTTGAGAACTGTGCTTTTTTTTACAACATTGGGATTAATTGTGCTTGGCGTATAATAATATCCAAAAACGGAGTTACTTGCGCTTCAAGCGTACATTAAGATCCAAGACATAATCACACGCTGTTTCATAGTAATGAGCTTTCCTTTTAGCGTACACTTGCTAATTTTTAACCCCATGATAGCTGTATGTAACATAAATGTTCTGTTATTATTTCCAGGCTCCTTTGCATTATCTATTCCTTTTGCAATGTACCAAAAACTGAGTACTGGCTACTGGTATGGACCACAGACCTACTGCATAGAAGCTTTCCCTACAGTAATCCATCAGAGGGCTTTCATACTATACACTTTTCTAGCAGTGTATCTATTACCACTTCTAACAATTTGTGTATGCTATGCTTTCATGCTGAAGAGAATGAGCAGACCTATTGTAGAGCCCATTGACAACAACTACCAGGTAAGTTGGGAAAATAATTAGAAAACAATAGACAACGATCAATCAATCCAACTTTACTTGTTATTCATTACATACAACCTTTGCCATGCTATAAATGATATACTGATTTATATTATATTAGATTATACTAATTCTGATTTACTCATTTACTTAAATCTTTAACCATCTAAAGACTAGGCCTATTTCTGACATTTGTTGCTTATAAGTTAAAATCAGTAATTTTTGTTGGAAAATTACTTAGAACCCCAAAACATTATATATATAAATATATATTTAGCAGAGATCCTACAGAATAAAATAGCGGTCATTGCAATATATTATGTCACACTGTATTTGTGCAGAGGTCTTTCAAATGCAATTTAAAAATAAAAATACACATCAGTTCATTTAAAAAAACTAAACAGTCAAGTTAGCCCAATTTTTTTGTGTAACGTGAAAGATGATGTTATGCTGAGTAAATAGAGACCTAACATGTCACCCTTTAAAATTATGACCTGATCAAAGCTTTTTTCGGGTCTCCAGCCAGCTGGTGGATGTGCCGGCTGGTAGCTCGGATCTCCTGATGGGACGGGAGAGCCTGGGCAAGCCAAAAAAGGCAGCAGGAGGGGGGACATCCCCTCCTGCTAATTGTAATAACAGCCGAGCGGCTGCTTAGCCAGTTGTTATTACAAGAAAGCCGACTGTTTGCTCTAAAGAAAACAATATCAGGCATGACTCCAGTACAACCATTTGAAATCATTGATGTACAGGTACTTGATTTGGTGGCAAGTGGTTGAAGAGCTAGTTTATATTATATGAAATTTTTAGGGCCTCATTCACCCCAAATTGACAGCCTTGCACATAAAAGGTTAACAGCCCCTGAATGCAGACTGTCTGTGCTCAAGACGCTCAGTTGCACCCACGCAGCTGTCAAATAGGGACAAATGGCTGTGTCTGTGCAGCTGCTGCTTCTCAATAAAAATGAACGGGCTGCTTGCACACAACATCTGGCAGCTAAAGCCGCATACAAAAGGCACTAATTCACAGACTACGGGTGTCAGCTACTATCAAAATGAGGCCTTTGCCAAAGCAGTACATCATTTCCATTTAAAGTGGAACTGCATTATCCTATCCGATCTTAGCCTCTATTTTGATCTGCATTTGCCAAGCATCTTCACATGACCAGCTATGATACAAGCCCATTTGAAGGGCTAAAAGTTCACTTGAGAGCTGACATAAGCACACAGACAAGTGTAACAGTTATTAAACTAAACAAAAATGTGTTCCCAGGACAGTTACCAGCTAGCCAGGAAAATAAAAGAGCAAAGTGCAAGCGGGAGGTTTTGCACAGAGCAAGCAAAACAAAAAGTTTCCAAGTACACTTACCAACTAGCTTGCAAAATAAATAATTAAACTGGAGTGAGTATGAAAGAACGCCCGGTAACAGATGTTAATCTCACTTGATGGTTTATTTTGGAACTTTAATAAAGATGCAAAGGTTATAGGTGGAGCTAACCCATTTCAGTGGAACAGCCTCCCCCTTTTTCAGGGCTAGTAAGTCAGCAAAATGGATAAAAATTTGATGTCAAATACATATGTAAAAAGTAATAAATATTATATAACAAGACTCAATTGTCAAACGGAGTCTCACTAAAAAAAAAAGCAAGGAATGACCTTATTTGCTAAAGATTTTTTACTTTTTTATTCTTATTTACTATTTATTACCCTTTACAGATATAAAAAGCTATGTACAGATGTTTATATTTGGTTTCACGTATACAGATGTACTAACACAGATTATAGAAGATTTTTCACTTTTTCCATATGTATCTGACATTGAATTCTTATCTGTTTATCAGAAATGGGAAATTTTCAAAAATACTTTATGCAAACTCACTGCAAAGTATATTACCATGGGTAATACGTTTAAAAGACTAAAAATAAAACCTATGTGGCTCATGGCTAAAGTTAAAAATCTATAAATAAAAAGAAAAGCGCTTTAAAAAAAAATCATTGTTTAATTGTTACAAAGAATATAACAGAATATGTAAAAAGGAATTTAAGGACGCAAAAATTCAAAATGAACGACAGATTGCAAAAGATAGTAGGACAAACCCCAAAACATGATTTAAATATATTAAAATATATTAATAGTAAAAAGGTTAGGTCTGAGCATGTAGGCCCTTTACAAAATAATCAGGAGTGGGTGACTGGGGACAAAGGGAAGGCAAATGTATTAAATACTTTCTTCAGCTCTGTGTATACAAAGGAGCATGGGGGAGCTCATGACCATGAGGATGGTATTAACACAGCCCCAAATGATCCACAGTGGCTCAAAAGTGATATGGTCCAGAAATATTTAGACAGAATAAGGGTGGATAAAGCACATGGACCAGATGGCATCCACCCACGCATTCTAAAAGAATCGAGCGCTGTAATGTCAAAGCCTTTGTTTCTAATTTTTAGGGACTTGTTAAGGACTGGAATAGTACCACTGGATTAGCGTAGGGATCAAAGTCTTTGCCAAGTAACTATAGATCTGTTAGTTTAACTTCTATAGCCGGGAAGATACTGGAGAGTTTAGTAAAAGACCACATAGATGAGTTCTTGCTGGAAAAAAATATTTTAAGCAATGGACAGCATGGATTCATGAAAGACAGAAGTTGTCAAATAAACCTGATTTCTTTTTATGGGGAGGTAAGTAAAACCTTGGACAGAGGGGTGGCTGTGGATGTAGTATACTTGGATTTTGCAAAAGCGTTTGACACTTCCCCACACACGGCTAATGTGTAAGGTAAAGTCTACAGGCTTGGAAAGAGCAGTTTGTAAATGGATAGAAAATTGGCTTAAAGATATAATTCAGAGAGTAGTGGTTAATGATTCTTACTCTGAATGGTCTAATGTTATCAGTGGTATACCCTAAGGTTTAGTGTTGGAACCCTTACTTTTTCATATCTTTATAAATGATATACGGTCTGGGATTAAAAGTACCATTTCAGTCTTTGCAGATGACACCACGCTTTGCAGTGGAATAACTTCTTTACAGGATGTTTCCAACATACAAGCTGACCTCAATGCACTGTTTCATTGGGCAACTATGTGGCAAATGAGGTTTAATGTTGATAACTGTAAAGTTATGCACTTGGGGGCTAAGAATATGCATGCATCATACATACTAGGCGGAGTAGAACTGGGGCAATCCATAGCGGAGAAGGATCTGGGTGTTTTGGTAGATCATAAGCTTAATAATAGCATGCAATGGCAAGCTGCGGTTTTCAAAGCAAGCAAAGTCCTTTCTTGTATTAACAGAGGCATGGACTCCAGAGAGAGAGAGATATCATTTGGCCCCTGTACAAATCATTAGTAAGACCTCATCTGAAATATGCAGTTCAGTTTTGGGCACCAGTTCTTCAAAAGGATATTGGGGAACTGGAGAAAGTGCAGAGAAGGGCAACCAAACTGATAAAAGGCATGGAGGAGCTCAGCTATGAGAAAAGATTAGAGGAACTGAATTTATTCTCTCTTGAGAAGAGGAGATTAAGGGGGAATATGATCAACACGTATAAATACATAAGGGGTCCATATAGGGAACGTGGTGTTGAGTTGTTCACTTTAAGGTCAACACAGAGGACAAGGGGGCACTCTTTATGTCTAGAGGAAAAAAGATTTAGTCTCCAAATACGGAAAGGTTTCTTCACCGTTAGAGCTGTGAAAATGTGAAATAGACCCCCTCCAAAAGGTGGTTCTGGCTAGCTCACTAGATTGCTTTAAAAAAGGCCTGGATTCTTTCCTGGGTGGACTTAATATAAGTGGGTACTAATATTTATAGGTAAAGTTGATCCAAGGAATATCAGATTGCCTCTCGGGGGATCAGGAATTAATTTTTTTCCCCTGCTGTAGCAAATTGGATCATGCTTTGCTGGGGTTTTTTCGCCTTCCTTTTGTTTTTTTATTGGTTGAGCCAGATGGACTTTTGTCTTTTTTTCAACCTGACTAACTATGTAACTATGTAAGTATGTTTTGCTGACTTACTAGCAATGAATTAGACAAAGGCTGTTCCCCTGAAACGTGTTGGCTTCACCTGTGACTTTTGCATCTTTAATAAAGTTGTAAAATAAACCATCAAGTGAGATGATCATCTGTTACTGGCCTTTTCATACTCACTTAAGCTACTCCAGCTGAAACGGCATTGCCGTCGTATCTGAAAAATAGCAGCCCCAAGATCTCAACAGAGTACACTACCACTGTCTGCCTTTGGGGATCAACTCCCAAGAAGAGACTTCCACTGTATTCATCACCTCAATATCCACCAAAAACAATAACTTTTTTGCTGATTCACCAGTCCAGTGTAGTCTCCCACAAAAAAATCAAAAAAACATTCACACTGTAACAATTTGCGAAAACGTTTTTATTTTTTGTTCGAAACTAATTTTATTGAGAAAAGTAAAAGGGAACATAATATGGAAGCATTACATTAACAAGCTCAATGTGATACAGAAATATATCAACTTAACAGGCAGTAGTAAGTAATAAACAATGGTATATAATGTCAAAAACAATTGAACTATGTATTCAGAAGTTACTAGTATTACATTGGTGTTTCTGTAAGGAGTAGCATAAGGATCCACGAGTAAAAGAATAGATCTGCCATAGGCAACGAGCAGGGTTCTGTTTTGTCTTAGAATTGTTACATAGCAGAAATTATGTCAGATACGTATTTCAGTGTGTAAGATACAGTATACCTTGAAGGAATGATCCTGTTACGTAACATTCAACATCTCTGTGAGTGCATGTGTCCTGCCCAGACAATGTAGTAAGATGTGATCCTGAATTTGAGGATAGTGGGGGAGGGGAGGGGAGGGAAAGAATCCAGCAGTAGAAGGGGAAGAGGGTAGTGTTGATTATAAATGAGGCAAATTACCGTATATGGCAGAGTACTTGACCATAATTGCACAAGACCGTGCGTAAGTATAAGGATATAATTCAACTAAATTAGTGTAGTCTTTGACAGATTAATACATTACTCTGTGGTAAAAATAAGGCTTAGTGATGGTCAGTTTAAGCTGTGTCCAGTGTTGAGTAGCTTGTAAAAAATGCGTTTGAGTCTGTTATAAGAAAAAGGAAGCTTAGATGCTTAGGTCAGGTTTGAAAGAGGAATGCCCAATGTTTGTAGATATTAATTGGAGGACTTGCAGTGGGTCCAACAGGCCCAAGTAGATGCAAATTTGTGGGGGGAGTCTTTTGAGATCGAAACAAGCTCCATCTCGGCTATTTTCTCTATGCGTTTGTACCAGTCTGACATAGGAGTTTTGGGGGTTTGCACAATTTGGTTTAGATATGCACAATTTGGCCGCATTAACTAGCATCATGGCAAAAAATTTGATTTATGGTGTATCTCTTGAGATGTGGTAGTTAAGTAGGAATTGTGCAGGTGGGAAGTCTAGAGAGCAGGTAGGTATTTTTTGGGGTAGCTTATGTACCTTCTTCCAAAAGGGTTTAATGAGTGAACATTCCCACCAAATGTGTAGGAGGTCACCGGTTGCTTGTTGACACCTCCAGCATTTGTTTGAAATAAAGGCATTGAATATTTGTAAAATAGAGGGGGTGCAGTACTAGCCGAATATAATTTTGTAATTTTTCTCTTGGATAGAGACATTGATGGAGACTTTGTGTACATGACAATAGTTTTTTCCCCAACTGGTGTTTGGTAAGTTTGCTAGAGTGTTTTCCCACAACATGTTGTGTAGTGTCGAAATTAAAAGGCGCTAAGGTGCTTGAATTGTGCATAGTTTTTCAAAAGAGGGTAAGGCTTTAGATAGATCGTTTGAGCGTTGGATGGAATCTATGTAATGTTTAATTTGCATTTATTCCAATGTGCTTAAATGTGGGTCTGCCCAAAGTGTGTTTAAGTTTTCATGTGAATTTAACCTCCCATCCTGAAGAAGGTGATGGATTTGCAAACCAGTATCTGGTTGCTTGTTGAGAGTGGACAATAGGCCACCCCTGGAGGAAATTCTGAATTCATTAGTATTGGTGATAATAGGCCCAATTTGCAAAAACGTAGTTGTGCAACCTTTGCAAATATGTGGAAGCTGCACTGCCCTGTCACAGTCCCTCTGTATAGTGCAGTCCTAACTCTAGTTTATGGGATTTCCATGTTCGAATAGATAGATAGATAGATAGATAGATAGATAGATAGATAGATAGATAGATAGATAGATAGATAGATAGATAGATAGATAGATAGATAGATAGATAGATAGATAGATAGATAGATAGATACTGTACACCGCCAATAGGCAGCCTATTCCTCCCTAAAGGCGCAGAAACACACCAGCAACCCACACTGCCTTGTCACCTGCCTGCACCTTTAGGGAGGAATGGGCATGTCCTTTCCCATTACTATGCAATAGCAGATGTAGAAGACAGGGCCATCACTTCAAACACTGACATTAGAACATTAGAAACTTATGTTCTCCCCTGTAAAGGTAAAATAATTTGCCCTGGGATTAGCATGGTTCAGTATGTCCTGGATTAGCATTTTCAGCTCACTGACTGGCATACATGTCACTGGCTGGCATACATATATCCTGTAGCTATGCTTGAATGTGCAACTGCACCTTTAAAACAGTTGTCCTTTAATTAATTCCCCTCCCTTCACCTTCCTGAGATTAGCCTTCCTTGTCAATATATCTTCCTTCTCATTACAGTGATCCTTCACCAAACATTCCTATGGGTGAGCCACAATGCACTGTACAGCTGGAGGCCACCATGAATATTGCTCATCCATAGGAATGAATGTGCAGTAATTCCCAACAGGGACATTTCCATTGCAGAGACTATGTGGTGCTGGGCAGAGTCGCACAGTTTTTCCACACCCTTAAACACTTAAAAGCATAAAAGCCATATCATGGTTTGACTGAAAATCTATAGAATATAATTTCCTGTGTTATGTCTCACTGAAATATTCCAAAAAGCTAATCATTTATTCTGCTTTCTAAAGGTTCAACTTTTGGCAGAGAGATCAGAGGCAGTGCGAGCAAAGATATCCAAAATGGTGGTGGTGATAGTCCTGCTTTTTACCATCTGTTGGGGACCAATCCAGCTTTTTATTTTGTTTCAAGCATTTGATTCTAATTTCCAGCAAAGTTATGAAACCTACAAACTGAAGATTTTTGCTCATTGCATGTGTTACTCCAACTCATCTGTCAATCCCTTTGTGTATGCATTCATGGGGGCAAACTTCAGGAAGTCATTTAAGAAAGCATTTCCATTCATTTTCAAGCCAAAGGTCAAGTGCATCACTGGAGCAGTTGGTAACACAGAAATGCATTTTATATCATCAGGAACTTGACTTGTCCAATAAAAGTACTCTTATTTTCTATCTGCAATAACTACTAAGGCATTGTCCAGCATATTATTATTGATACGGGGAGAAGGTGTGATGTAACTATTCAAAAGCTTTTATTAAATAGTAATAGGGATTACACTGTGGAAATTATTCATTTGACAATATATGTAAATTCTATGCATTGCCTATGTTTTGGGACCTGTACCCAGTTTTCTGCCACCTGTAAATGCTTAGAATGCTTAGGTGATTTTTTTTTTAGGTTATGAAATATTTGGCCTTGAAGATGTATGTGAATGTTATGTGTTTTTAGAAACATTTAAATTACAAACATTGCAAATGCCATGCCTCTGTGTCTTGACCTAAACGTGTATTCAAGTGTATTATTTACTGCATATTGTTCAAGTACAGTATGTATCTTTTGATCCGGCAAAGATTTTGCACATGGTAATACACTACAACAATCCTAAAATAGTATGCCCACTCATATTTTGGGGCAGGATGTATACTGTTGGGTAAACCTGCCTCCTTCTTATTTTTTGGGGACATTGGTGTTGAGGTGTCCTCCTAACAGTTACAGCATCAGCCCACAACTGAACATATCTAAATGATACAATGCTCTTATTGCTGTTTTTTTCTGGATTCTATTTTTCATTTCATATCTCTCATCTCCTAGTTGGATTGTTTATTAATTTTATAGTATGGCAAATTCATCGAGAGTGTGGCACATTCTCTTAAGGATTTATAATGGCCACAGTTAGAGGGTAAAGTTGCAAGTTCCAGAGAATAATTGTGTGTTGGGGTTCCCAACAAAAAAAATTGTAAGGTTTGCCCCCCTTGGGTCGTGGTTTTTCAGGGCAAAAAATAAACAATTGTATAAAAATGTACAAATTTTATTTCATAGATAACACAATGTACAATCACAAAAACAGATACATTATGAAGCTTGATGGTACAACCGTTTCTATATAACTGGTTACCATGGGCAACCTGGTGACTAGAACAGACAGGATCAAACCCAAATGCGTTTTGAGAAATTTTGGGGGTTCAATCTCCTCATCAGGGGTACCACACTTCCTTATACATTAAGTCTGTCCGGGAGAGAGCAAAATTCAATTACATATTCATTATATTCACATTGTGTAACATGTATCACATTTACCAAAACATCATATGCACAAGGTTGTACTAACCAATAGAGGGAGTACCAAGCAGAAACCTGCATACTATTAAAAACAATATTGCTGATCCTTGGCCACACACCACACCATGGAGAAGCAGAACCCCGGATGGAACACCAGCGACCGGTAAAAACCTGGCCCACAAGCGGTACAAAAAGGGACCCACTCCACCTGGTATAATGAAGAGAAAACTGGACTGTAACAATCAAATTATATGGGTACTCCCAACATCCTCTCTAAGGAATCTGAATAAAAGAACCCACCTCCAAAATCTCTGAAGTGAAAATGGATCTAGGGCTGGATATGCTACAGTACAGAGTATAGAGAATGGTGCAGCCTCTCGAGAAATAAAGATAAAGAAGAATGCCAAGAATGAGAATATGTGGGGAAAAATAAAAAAAATAAAATAAAAATAAAAATGAAATAAAATAAAAAACAAAACAAAATAAAGAATATATTTAAAATAGAGGAATCTAAAATTGTCCTTACACTCCATAGTGCTGGTGTTCACCTCCATGGTCAAGTTGAGACTGACACCATTAGCTTAGTAAGGGCAGATTAAATAAAAGAGGACTGCACCATTTTGGAAAGATGGAGGGGTATTTTGTATGTAGTGATATACTGATTTAAAAAATAGCAGGGATCTGAAGAAATCTGAATAAAAGAACCCACCTCCAAAATCTCTGAAGTGAAAATGGATCTAGGGATGGATATGCCACAGTAACAGAATATAGAGAATGGCACAGCCTCTCTAGAAATAAAGATAATGAAGAATGCTAAGAATGAGCATATGTGTGTGTGTGTGGGAGGATATATACAAATATAAATAAAAATAAAATTAAAAATGAAAAAAAATAATAAAATACTAAAATTAAAAAAACAAAATAAAGAATAGATTTAAAAATTGTCCTTACACTCCATAGCACTGGTGTTCATCTCCATGGTCAAGTTGAGACTGACACTATTAGCTTAGTAAGGGCAGATTAAATAGTAGAGGACTGCACCATTTTGGAAAGATAGAGGGGGTATTTTGTATGTAGTAATTCACTGGTTTAAACAAATAGAGTATCCTTATATGTTCACAAGGTTGTAAGGGGGAATTCCCAGGGAAGAGAGGGGTCCAATTACCCCCTTATCCGGTGAAGTGTGCTGCCGGCCCACCCACGCGGCGCCTGTCATATCCCCCACACTTGGGGAAGGCGTAAACGCTGATGGTGTGTGCCGATGGGGCGGGGCGCTTCCACATGAGAGGCGTGATGACGCGGAGTGGCGGCCCGCATCATCAGATCACCAGCGCACATTGATGCCATGGAAACCCAGACGCGAGTCGGATTTCCAGCATCAGAGGGGCAGGTCGGAGGCGTGAACAATGCCAACTCACCCCCCCGCGTGCTGGGTGGTAACCAGGTATACGGAGGCCGGAAATTCACCTGGGGGAGAGATCCATAATGTGGAGTGCGTGGCCGGAGCAGCAATCGCACAAGCAATGTGTAACATATTTAAAGGCATATTGAATAATATAGTGAAGGATGTAATCCAGAAGGAGTAGGCAGAAGCATCTGAGAAGGAGCAAAGAGGAGAACAGGGAGGGAAATAATAGACATAGCAAGAAAAGCAAAAAAGAGGCAAAAAGGAGAATTGGGGTGATCACAGAGTGCCTAAATATAACAATTGTACACTAGGACACTACAGGTATAGGATACACAGTGCAAATAGTTCACATAAAAATACCATGCTGTATATATCAGTGCAAATTATCTTCCATACAGTTTATAACAAAGAATTGCACAAAGATAACCATATCATATGTGTACCTATACATCGCGCAAACATGCCGTTTTTCAAATTATTTAAAAGAACATTTTAAAGTTTAATTAACTTTGGGCTGAAGTTTACAGTACCTTCATTACAGGTAAGTAATATTACTGAAGCTGTAGAGGAAAAAAAATAAATCAGTTAAAACATCAGCTTGAAGGTTGGAAGGTTTGCCAATCTACTGTATATTGTTCAAAGAGGCACAGAAGACTTCAAACTTGTATAGACCATCAGCAGATGTCAGAATTATTTAAAAGAACATTTTAAACTTTCATTAACAAAATTGAGAAGAATTAAAAAAAAAATTCTTAAATCTTTTTAAGTTTTAAGTTTGACAATAGGTTGGTTCTCATGGCAGACATGTATCTTTAAGACTGAACTGGGAAAAATGACACAAAAAGTGCTTTAAAATGCTTTTTTTTTGTGTTAAGTTTGTTTCTTTACTGGCCTGTTGCTTCAACCCATTGTGACTGTATCATAATAGACACATGGCTTGCGACATTATCTTAAAAAAAACACAGTGCTAAAAAAAAATGATCTGGTTAATATATCATGACTACGTTACCTTAAAAACATTGATAGAATCATAGGGCTAGGTTGGCCATGTCAGACTTTATTAGTGGGTGATAACAAATACTTTCAGTTGTTAAATGCATTTATTATCACTTGATACATTGGACACTAACCCTTACCTTTTCTAAGAATAGAAATGAAGGAAGATTTTATCTATGCATGTGCTGCTACATAATGTTGGCTGAGCAACACACAAGATCATGCTATATTGCAGGAAGTTCAAAGATAGGTTGGTGTATTATGTTTCAATTGCTGCTTAATGCATTGACATACCTCCGTAGGTCTAGATCTATCTGGGCATAATGCATTCTAAAAAACTTACCGTGTCTCTATAACTGTTTCTTTGAATTTCACTATGTATATGTTAATGTATTAGTGCTGACATCTAGTAGCAATTAAGGTTAACTACAACTTGCTATGTCTGTGTTTGTTAAGGGTACATTCCAGCTTCCCTGCGTGTTGGGCCTAGTTAGTTTAGTCCTTAGACCTCTTCCCTTCTTCTTTATGTGCTCTGAGTAAGCTATCAGCCTTTATGGTAGACATAGGGTTGAGAAGATTATTGCCTTTTTGTACTTCAAATGACCATTGAACATTCCATGTGCTGCATTTTAAGAAAACATGGATTAAACTGTCATGTCTTACTGGAGAATTGAGCAGTCTGTGGAAGGTGCCTGTTCAGCAGGTGACCATACAGGCTCTATGGACCGAGGTCTAAATGAAGTATGTCAATGCATTAAGTGGTGCTTGAAATAGAACTGTAAAAGACATAGTATTTGAACCCAATGTTAAGTACAGATGATGTTTTACCAGTAGCTTGAAGTTGTACAAAGACAATGGCCATCCTTACACTGTTATGAAAGGATTTCTGCTGTCATGAATCCATTACTCCAGCAATTTCAGCCTTTCTCATTTAACTCAACCTTCTAAGATCTCTGTGTTGGGCAAGCCCACTTTCATTAATACCTACCCTTGCTTTTGGTTCTCCATTAACTCATCTACTTCTCTTTTTCTATCGCCTCGTCTCTGCTCATTTTCTTCTTTGTAATTGTACTTTTTACTGGAGCAATAATTTACTTTTCAAAAATATGCCATTGCCGTTATATATTAGTGGTTTGCATATTTGTTGTATGTCTTAATGGTTAATAAATGGTGCAGCCCTGTGAATTCTTTCCCAATGGAAGCAAGATGTGCTGTGTTGTTTCTATGGGTTTACTCCATGTGCTTTACTTTTCTCCCACAAATCAAAAATACAAGCAGTCACAGCCGGCTGCCCACAGATAAGATTACCGAACACCAGTGAAGAAAACGGTTTGGATGATTGTCTGTTTATTAATTTTCTTACAGGTGACTGAAGCTCCTCTTTAATGATTCTGTAAGGCCTATGTTCACTAGCATAAGGGCTGAACGCTTCTGTACTCTAGGTTTCTGGCAATTACCCCCATTGTGCCTACATCTCATTTCCTGAAAATGAAGCTTACAAATTCAAGAAATATGTTGTACATGCACGCATGGATATATACCACCAATGCACAGAAACAAGATAAAAAATTAAAAGATTCTTGGTGTGTTGAGCCTTCTGTTTGTCAAGATCATGGAATGTTCATTTTACACATTTAGCTAGAATGATGTACATAAATATCTGGTAGTAGTTAGTCACATTCAACTGGATTTGTCCTGTAATGTTGAAGATTATCCAAGCCACTTTGGTTCTAACGAGTGTCACGAAAATGCAAGGGTAGAGATGTTGAAGACAGGCCCCCATCCCTGTTAAATGATGGTTGTTCCATTTTAGCATAGACCTTTCACGACTTTTACAAACTAGTTGTCCTATCTGACCAAAATGTACACCTCACTGTCCTCAAAATAGCCATCACTGAACAGGGGTGGGGGCTTCAACACCATCTATCTTCCACATGTAATGCTGTTTTACCATCTTTACCTGGGAGTTTTGATAACAATTCACACCTGCAACAATGGAAACCAAATAATACCTATAAAGCCTTCCTGAAGTCAAGGATAAGTTTATGTAACTAGAACAGTGTTACCACAATTTTAACAACCCCATCCTGTTCTTGGATATCAACATCTGCCTTTACATGTTAATTGGATCACGGTGTCGCTGCTACCTGTGTGGATATAATTGCTGGGGTATTTTCCTGGATTAGCTACAAAACTTGTCCAACATTACAGAAGTCCAGTTGAATGTGGTTAACAGCTAGTACATATACCATGTCCTGGATAAATGAAAGCCTGCACAGACACAACAAAAAGTAAATAAAGAAACACCAAATAAAAGGTAAAAAATTGAGGTCACAAAAAAACAACTAAAACAACTTTAAATACCGTTAAAAACATATTCTTGGGCATCAATTTAGGCTCAAGTCCATCAACATAAGAAAACAACCTAAATATATCACCAGTTAAGTCTCAGATATTTAGGCCCCAATACCAGAAGATAACTACTGTCTACAATTACCTGCCCACTCGCATAGTGAGTGACTCTACTTCACAAACCAGACTTAACTAAAGCCATGCACCACTCGCACCTGCATCAAACTCAGTCATTGTTTGAAGGTCAATGTTAAAAATATATCCAACCCTACATCAGCTAGTGAATCATATTCTTTCTCTACAAGGAAATATTGCACCTTCCAGGTAAACATGCTAAAAGGCAAAATCCCCAGCCAATGGCAAAAGCTTATGCATTGCCTAGTTTATGTGTTATATGTTATTTTCAGGAATCTGCAAAATGGAGCTACACACCACTTATTCTTCCAAAAAGCTCCAAAATCAACAGGGCCAGCAGTGACAATTTCCTTCCTCCAAAATACTCTACCATTACATGAAAGGAGGAGTTTGTACCAAACCAATAAATCCTATTTTACCTACCTCTCAATTTTGACATGAAGAAAAGGCGACTCCAAACCACCCAACAACATATACAATTGTCCAGAAAAAGCCCTGCCCATCGACATAATGCAGGAAGTAAACGCTAAAAATCCTAATAAGGATCGACTTTTCCTCCATCTGTTCAATGAAACATTGTTGACCTTTGATACTCGCTATTTTGTACTTCGAGGGCCAAAATGTTATAGCTACGGTGTAAATGGTAATACTAGGGTCAATGAACTACAGGGAAGTGCAATATTTTTATTAATCAAATGCACTCCAAATTCCAAAAAAGGACTGAAGCAATTGCAAACAACAATGTAATAACTGTATCCTACAAACAAAAAATTATTGAAATGATGCACAATAGCTCCACCGTGAAACTCTTTAAACCAGGGGTACTCAATTAAAATTCACAGAGGTCCGGTTGGTAACATTTTCTTTCTGCAGAGGTCCAAATCTAATTTTTCTGCTATGACTCAGGTCTTTCACATCACAGCCCCCTTTAAATGAATGTCCTCAGTCCCCCTTTTCCTATCACAGCCCCCCTTACATCACAACCCCCTTTCACATCAGAGCCCCTAACATTAGCGACCCGCTTACATCACAGCCCCCCTTGCAATCACAACCCCCCACATCACAGCTCACCCCCGCCTGACATCAAAGCCCTTCACCTCACATCACAAACCCTTCATATCACAGCCCCCTTCTCATATCACAGCCCCCCATATCATAGCCCCCAAATATCACAGCTCCCCCATATCACAGCCCCCTCTTGCATCACAGCCCCCCATATCATAGCCAGAGAGCATAGGGGGAGATGAAAAGCACTGTGGGGGGCTGAAGAGCACTGGGGGGGATAAAGAGCACTGGGGGGGGCTAAGAGCACTAGGGGGGGGGGCTAAGAGCACTGGGAGGGGTTAAGAGCACTGAGGGGGGTTTTGAGCACTGGGAGGGGGTTATGAGCACTTAGGAGGTTAAGAGCACTGGGGGGGGTTAAGAGCACGGGGGGGGGGGTTAAGAGCACTGAGGGGGGGTTAGGAGCATGGGGGTTAAGAGCATAGAGGGGGCTAAGAGCACGGGGGGGCTGGAGAGCACTGGGGGGCCAGAGAAAGAAGTTGTATAGGAGGGGGATGGGGCAGCTGCATATAGAGGAATTGATCTTTCCCTATTCTTCCTGCAGCCGCTGAATGCCTGCAGAAGGGAGAGCAGGAGAATCAGGCATTCAGCGGCTGCAGGAGGAATACGGAAAGATCAATTCTTCTATATGCAGCTGCCCCATCCCCCTCCTATCCAGCACACACACTCGGGCACTCACCTTCTCCCCGCCGCAGCTCCGCCCCCACTCCCCGAGAGCAGCGTGGACTGAAGGAGCTGCCACTGCAGCTGCCTTCACACTGAGATGCGGGATCTAACAGAACACTGGCTGACACCCCCTCCAAAGCATGGCACCTGGGGCGGGCCGTCCCCCCGCACCCCCCCCCCCTTGGTATGCCACTGCTGCTGTGACTTTAACAGCAGCAGGGGAGGAGGTGGGACAGATGCTGCGGTTCAGATTTAGGTGCATCTGGGTCCGGACGCGGCTTGGAGTCTGCCTATTGAGGACCCCGGCTTTAGACCATTCCAGAAAAAGAGAGAAGAACTCAAAATACATACAGACAGACATTTAGCAAAATAATATTCCCCATTAAACTGAAAACCCAAATTTTTAAAAAGTCCAGGCCACATAGACAGTGATTTCACCTCTGCGATGCTCATTTGGCTGTACTTCCCTGTTCTGCACTCCTGTGACCCATTTTCACCAGACAGCTTGCTGAAGCCCGCTGTTGGCTGATGTTGAAGAGCTGGTCCAGGCTCAGGAAGGATCACAACCATATGGTCAGGATCCACCCATATTCCTGTATCATCACCCAGCTCAGCCTCTCAGTGAGATGCTGAAAGTGAGATTCTGAAAGCCTGAGTTGACCGCTTCAGCCCCCTCCACAGCCCAGCGCTCCAGTGAGTGAGGGTTGGTTGAGCAAAGAGTGGTGACTGATAGTCACCAGCTCTCTGCTCAGGGAGCCCTGAGAACAATCGGTAAGTGGTGTTTGATCGCTCTGTTTTTAGTGTTAGAGCCAGCGGGGGACAGATGCAGCATCGGACCGATGCTACATCCACCTAGGCAAGTATGATTCTACAAAAAAAAAAAATCTCTTTTAAAGTGTAACATTTTTTTTTAGTTTTGAACAGAGTGGAGATGGATTTGAACATCTGTCACTTTTGTATTGTTTTCTGCAGATTTGCCCACTCTATTTTTCCTGTTTACCATTATCATTGAAGGTGAAAGCAAAAGAAAATCCCAAATTTTATTTTTTCCCCCGAAAAGTAATAGAGGGGAAAACTTCCAATAGGGACACTAGTTCTGGTAACCTAGGGGTCCTAAGAGATTCCCTTAATATTCAAGGATTTCCTCTCACTTCCTTATTTGGCAAAGGGACAGGAAGTAAAGATAAATCTCTCCAACAGGACAAAGATGGCAAAAATAAACTGTACAGGGGGTTATAACCCTCCCTTACGCTTACTCTCCCTTACTCTTATCCCTTACTCAAATAGAGTCAGTTAGCCAATCAGGAGAGAGGGGGGCCAAACCACAGCTCTGTGTCTGAATGGACACAAAGCTTCAGCTCGGCTCTGGTTCCCCATAGCAAGCTGCTGCCTGTCAGGGCACTCAACAGGAGGGAGGGGCCAGGAGCGAAGAGGACCCCAAGAAGAAGAGGATCCAGGCTTCCCTGTGCAAAAAAACTTCACAGAGCAGGTAAGTATAACATGTTTGGTATTTAAAAAAACCCCACAAGACTTGACAATCACTTAAAGTGATCTTAGGCTTAAAAAGCAGCATAACCAGAACAAAGCTTGAGATGCTTCACAGCAATGGCTAGAAAAATGAAGAATGCCTGTACACAATTGTAAAAGGTCCTGGAGACAGACCTCTTTCTATTCTCATTAGTTTTCTTTGAATCCTTTAAAACAAATTCCTTATTAGCAGGCAGTATATATAGGAAATCAGCATATTCTGCTCTCTAAATCTTTTCTTTCACAGACATTGATAAGTGAAATCCTAAAGGGGATAATTCACAAGTAAATGCCTCCAAATCTTTTATTTTTTTTCTATGGTTGGAGTACTTTTACATTGAACAAGTGATTGGCAGCTAATTAGTTGCTTAGATAACTATTGCAATTAGGTAAGAAATCAAGCATTGAATTGGAACTAAAGTGCAAAAACTGAAAATTGTGGGCAGACAGTCTCTATACATGCTATGTCTCTTCTGCAATAAATTAAACTCACCTGACTATTCGTAATCTTTTTCAGAAGCTGTTCCTTCACCAGTGGCGTCTCCAGCTTTTATATTTAGGGGGGGCACATGGGGGGACGGGATCAAAAGTAGGGGGGCCAACTATAAAACGCAATTTTTATATATATATATATATATATATATATATATATATATATATATATATATACACACATACACCCGCCGGCCTGTCTGTTGTGTTGCTAGCAGGGGCGTTGCTAGGTGGGAAAAAGACCAGGGGCTTCAGCCCGAAGGTAAATTTGATAACCACTCCCACATTTTAAAGTCCCGCCCAAGCTCCTCCCACATTTAAAAAGTACCGCCCATACTCCACCCAATGCCCCCCCCCCCCCCCCTCAGTCAAAGGTCAGACATGGGGTGCTGTGGAGCATGGTACAGGGGGTCAGGAGAGGAGAGGAGAGAGGAGGAGAACAGGGGGTCAGGAGGAGAGAAGAGGAGAACAGGGGGTCAGGAGGAGAGAAGAGGAGAACAGGGGGTCAGGAGGAGAGAAGAGTAGCACAGGGAGTCAGGAGGAGAGAAGAGGAGAACAGGGGGTCAGGAGGAGAGAAGAGGAGAACAGGGGGTCAGGAGGAGAGAAGAGGAGAACAGGGGGTCAGGAGGAGAGAAGAGGAGAGGAGAACAGGGGGTCAGGAGGAGAGAAGAGGAGCACAGGGAGTCAGGAGGAGAGAAGAGGAGAACAGGGGGTCAGGAGGAGAGAAGAGGAGCACAGGGAGTCAGGAGGAGAGAAGAGGAGAACAGGGGGTCAGGAGGAGAGAAGAGGAGAACAGGGGGTCAGGAGGAGAGAAGAGGAGAACAGGGGGTCAGGAGGAGAGAAGAGGAGAGGAGAACAGGGGGTCAGGAGGAGAGAAGAGGAGCACAGGGAGTCAGGAGGAGAGAAGAGGAGAACAGGGGGTCAGGAGGAGAGAAGAGGAGCACAGGGAGTCAGGAGGAGAGAAGAGGAGAACAGGGGGTCAGGAGGAGAGAAGAGGAGAACAGGGGGTCAGGAGGAGAGAAGAGGAGAACAGGGGGTCAGGAGGAGAGAAGAGTAGAACAGGGGGTCAGGAGGAGAGAAGAGGAGAGGAGAACAGGGGGTCGAGAGGAGAGGAGAGGGAAGTCAGACATGGGGTGGTACACCAATGAAGCGCATACTCCTCCCAGTTTGACCCATAAAAGCAAAAAAAGGTGCTTGATAAAAAGGTAGGAAAAGAAATAAGTAGAAGGATGGGACCTGTCTATGGGGATCTGAACCCAATTCACTGACAACTACACTGACCCCCCTACACTGATCCCTTCACTGACACCTACACTGACCCCTGCACCGACACCTTCACTGACCTCTACACTGACCCCCCCTACACTAACACTTACACTGACCCCCTACACTGATCCCCCCCCCTACACATTGACTCCTAAAATGACCCCCCTACACTGACCCCCCTGCATTGACACCTTCACTGACCCCCACCACAGTGACACCTACACTGACCCCCCTACACTGACCCCTTCACTGACACCTACACTGACCCCTCCCCCCCACATTGACACATACACTGACCCCCCTTCACTGACACCTACACTGACCCCTCCTACACTAACCCTCCTACACTGACCTTTCCTACACTAACCTCCCTACCCTACACTGACACCTACACTGACCCCCTTCATTGACACCTACACTGACCCCTTCACTGACACCTAAACTGACCCCCCTTCATTGACACCTACACTGACCCCTTCACTGACACCTACACTGACCCCTTCACTGACACCTACACTGACCCCCCTTCATTGACACCTACACTGACCCCCCTTCATTGACACCTACACTGACCCCCTTCATTGACACCTACACTGACCCCTTCACTGACACCTAAACTGACCCCCCTTCATTGACACCTACACTGACCCCTTCACTGACACCTACACTGACCCCTTCACTGACACCTACACTGACCCCCCTTCATTGACACCTACACTGACCCCCCTTCATTGACACCTACACTGACCCCTTCACTGACACCTACACTGACCCCCCTTCACTGACACCTACACTGACCCCTTCATTGACACCTACACTGACCCCTTCACTGACACCTACACTGACCACCCTTCACTGACACCTACACTGACCACCCTTCATTGACACCTACACTGACCCCCCTTCATTGACACCTACACTGACCCCCTTCATTGACACCTACACTGACCCCCCTCCTACACTGACCCCCCTACACTGACACCTACACTGACCCCCCTTCATTGACACCTACACTGACCCCCTTCATTGACACCTACACTGACCCCCCTCCTACACTGACCCCCCTACACTGACACCTACACTGACCCCCCTACACTGACTCCTACACTGACACCTACACTGAGCCCCCTACACTGACTCCTACACTGAGCCCCCTTCTACACAGACACCTACACTGAGCCCCCTACACTGACTCCTACACTGAACCCCCTCCTACACTGACACCTACACTGACCCCCCCTACACTGACACCTACACTGACCCCCCCTACACTGACACCTACACTGACCCCCCTTCACTGACACCTACACTGACCCCTCCTACACTAACCATCCTACACTGACCTTTCCAACACTAACCTCCCTACCCTACACTGACACCTACACTGACCCCCTTCACTGACACCTACACTGACCCCCCTTCATTGACACCTACACTGACCCCCCTTCACTGACACCTACACTGACCCCCCTTCATTGACACCTACACTGACCCCCCTTCATTGACACCTACACTGACCCCCCTTCATTGACACCTACACTGACCCCCCTTCATTGACACCTACACTGACCCCCCTTCATTGACACCTACACTGACCCCCCTTCATTGACACCTACACTGACCCCCTTCATTGACACCTACACTGACCCCCCTCCTACACTGACCCCCCTACACTGACACCTACACTGACCCCCATACACTAACTACTACACTGACACCTACACTGAGCCCCCTACACTGACTCCTACACTGAACCCCCTCCTACACTGACACCTACACTGACCCCCCTACACTGACCCCCCCTACATTGACCCCCCTTGACTGACACCTACACTGACCCCCCCTACACTGACACCCCCACACTGATCCCTCCACACTGACCCCCGCCACACTGACACCTACGCTGACCCCTCCTACACTGACACCTACACTGACCCCTCCACACTGACCCCCGCCACACTGACACCCCCACACTGACCCCTCCACACTGACCCCCGCCACACTGACACCCCCACACTGACACCTACGCTGACCCCTCCTACACTGACACCCCCACACTGACACGTACTCTGACCCCTCCTACACTGACACCCCCACACTGACACGTACTCTGACCCCGCCACACTGACACCCCCACACTGACACCTACACTGACCCCCCTTCACTGACACCTACACTGACCCCTCCTACACTAACCATCCTACACTGACCTTTCCAACACTAACCTCCCTACCCTACACTGACACCTACACTGACCCCCTTCATTGACACCTACACTGACCCCTTCACTGACCCCCCTACACTGACCCCCCCTACATTGACCCCCCTTGACTGACACCTACACTGACCCCCCCTACACTGACACCCCCACACTGACCCCCGCCACACTGACACCTACGCTGACCCCTCCTACACTGACACCTACACTGACCCCTCCTACACTGACCCCTCCTACACTGACACCCCCACACTGACACGTACTCTGACCCCGCCACACTGACACCCCCACACTGACACCTACACTGACCCCCCCACACTGACACCTACACTGACACCTACACTTTACTTACTGTGTAATTACATCTGGCAGCGCCAATTACCTCCCTATTCACTTTAAACTTGGGCACTCACCTTCTCCCAGCCGAGGCTCCGTCCCGCCGAGGCTGCATCCCTTCTTCCCGCCGAGGCTCCGCCCCCTTCTTCCCGCCGAGGCTCCGCCCCTTCTTCCCGCCGAGGCCCCGCCCCCTTCTTCCCGCTGAGGCCCCGCCCCCTTCTTCCCGCCGAGCGCCGATGCCTGCCAGCAGCAGCAGACTGAAGGAGTTGCCACTGCACATAGGATCTGTCAGAACACGCTGGGCAGGACACCGGCTGACACCCCCTAGTGCGTGGCACCCGGCCCGCCCCTTGGTACGCCACTGCGTCCAAGGTGTCTTCACTGCCCACCTCTCCTCCCATCCCTGCTGGCTGGGGAGGAAGGTGACAGGGGGTGGGACTGATTATAACTACTGTATGTGTACCCACAGCATGTATAATAAACCTGAATTATACACTGCTGTGTCCACATACAGTAGTTACAATCAGTCCCTCCCGTCTCCTTCCTCCCCAGCAATGTAACCTCCGCTGTTTGTCTCTGTGCATGGGCTGTCTGACAAAGGGGGCGGGTCCGCATATCAGTTCCGCCCATCCCCGACATCAGAGCTACATTTTGACAGCTCTACTCTCTCTCCTTGCAGCTGCCTGGCTTCCCATCAATCTGCACAGAGACGCAGAATGAGAATCCATGACTTTTGTTGTGCACATAAATTGGGGGGGCACATGGGGGGGCACAGACTAATTTTGGTGGGGCCATGGCCCCCTCTGGCCCCCCCCTAGTGACGCCACTGTCCTTCACAGCTCAGTGTACCTTCTCAGCATGCCTTTGTACAGGAATGAATAAACTCTAGTGCCAATGCACGTGAGCCACTTCATTCTCCCGCTGGGTAATCAAATTAACTGACGATCCCAGAAGAAGCCGGGGAGAAAATGTATGTGCCGGTGAGGGAGATTGCGGACATCACATTGTTGGAATATAGCTGAACATTAAGGACTATAGTTCCCCTTTAAAATCAAAGTAAACCTTTGGCTACAAAAGTAACCCCAATACAAATTACCCAGCCACCTTCAAGAAATCGCTTAGCTGACCCAGAACAAGCATAAGTCAGAGTGAAGTTAGGATTCCTGTTTCAACATCAGTGATCCAAAACTCAATGAAAACATTAAAACACAATTATAGCAAGAGAACTATCATTTTCAAAAGGGGGGGTCAGCCATGGCAGCCATAATGCTTTCATAAAATAAATATTCTTTTTGGGGTCCCTCGATCCTACACATGTGAAAGAATACACAATGTTAGGTGATGTGTGGTGACCCTCCTTTTCCTCTTCAGAATATCTTGGTTGTAATAGGTGAGCACAGATCCTGCATGACACCTACTAGTTCCCAAAAATATAAAACCAGGATGGGCACTAAAAACAAATTATTTTGCTAGTCTAATTTAGGCACTTGGTTTTTGTAAAGGGAGATGCAGCGCTTATAGCAAGTCCAGTCAGTCCAGTAATCTTAGAACACAGATCAGCTGTTTAGGCAGATGAGTAAACCACCACCATAACACCACCGACCACACTGCCTCTTACCATCCCATAGGCATTAATGGAGCATCTCATAAGTCCTCAACACAGGCTCATCCGGTCTCCAGATCCTTACTCAGATGGATAAGTGATAGCTCTAAGTACTCTCAAAGGAGGGCAATCAGAATCCAGACAGAACAATTAAAAAGTATCAGCATCAGTGTATGTGTGCATTGCCGGTTTCCAACCGAAAAGATGGCCGCTGCGTCCCAGCGTGATGACGTCACGCGTCCCAGTCCCGCCTGACGCGGCGTTTCGTCAGATGATGACGTTGTCAGGGGCGTGGTTTGCGAACGTAACGCGCTCCTTTGATATAGAGCAGAACGAGCGGCATTAATCAGAGGGGCGGAACAACCGGAAGGACATAGCCCACAATCCAGAAGGAAAACATACAACTCCATTTCCGGATTGTGGGCTGTTTATGTCCTCCCGGTGTTCCACCCCTCTGATTAATGCCACTCATTCTGCTCTATATAAAAGAAGCGCGATACATCCGCAAACCACGCCCCTGACAACATCATCATCTGACGAAACGCCGCATCGGGTGGGACTGGGGCGTGTGACACCATCATGCTGGAACGCAGTGGCCATCTTTTCGGTTGTAAATCGGCAATGCATGGTGTTCAGAATGGTACTGACATGCCGAAGATAGTTTATAACCAATGTAAATATAATTACTATTAGTATAGTCTGCAGCTGATGACAACACGCAGATACAGAAGCAGGCCTGCTACAAGAGTAGTTCCTGGACAGTTTCAAACATATAAGAAGCATTGGCAGCATGAAAGACCAACTCAGCAAACTATTTTTGAAACTTTGGACAACAAAGGGAGAGATTAGAAGCTTAGTCAGGAATTTGACTGCTCACTGTACCCTTGCTGAGATAATCTCTTCCTGTTCCAGTGACCACACAGGAGGGCATAGGAATCTGCCTAAAGGAACAAAGGTCTCCAACCCTTCCCCACACTCAACATTTTGGATCTAATTCAATTTTGAGGCAGATTAGCATAGGACAGAAAATATCCAGCACACTGTTTCCAACACCCCACTTTAATGATTAGCCTCTCTGAGGACATCCCTGTACGTCCTCAGACCACCCCACACCGCCCTTCTCCTTCTCACACCACCCCACACACCCCTCTACTCCTCAAACTACCCCACAACCCCCTTTCCTCCTCAGACCACCCCACAACCCCCCTACTGCTCAGACCACGCCACACTGCTCTTCTGCTCCTCAGTCCACCCCACATCTCCCTTCTCCTTCTCAGACCTTCCACACCCCCTCTCCTCCTTAGACCACTCCACACTGCCCTTCTCCTCAGACCACTCCACACCTCATTCCTCCTCCTCTGACCACACGCCACCTGCTTTCTCCTCCTCAGACCACCCCACACCTCCCTTCTCTTCCTCAGACCTCCCACACACCCCTCTCCTCCTCAGACCACACCACATCCTCCTCACCTCATCAGACCACCTCACACATCCCTTCTCCTCCTCAGACCACCCCACCCCACACCCCCTTTTCCTCCTCAGACCACCCCACACCTCTTTTCTCCTCAGACCACCCACCCTTCTCCTCCACAGACCACTCCACACCTCCCTTCTCCTTCTCTAACCACCTCACATCTCCCTTCTCAACCTTAGGCTACCCTACACCTCCCTCTCCTCCTCAAATCACCCCACACCTCCCTTCTCTTCCTCAGACCTCCCACACACCCCTCTCCTTCTCAGACCACTCCACATCCTCCACACCTTATCAGACCACCCCACACATCCCTTCTCCTCCTCAGACCATCCCACATAGTGCCATAGTGATGCCTTCCATGCACCATAGGGATCATTCTTGCCTTCCATGTGCCATAGTGATCCTTCCTGCCTTTCATATTACAGTGATCCTTTCTTCCTGCCTTCCATGTACCATAGTGATCCTTCCTGCCATCCATGTGCTTTAGTGATCCTTCTTGCCTTTAATGTACCAAAGTGATCCTTCCTGGCTTCCATGTGCCATAGTGATCCTTGATGCCTTCCACATATTATAGCGATCCCCCTGCCTTCCATGTACCAAAGTGATCCTTCCTGCCTTCTATGTGCCATAGTGATCCTTTCAGCCTTCCAAGTGCCATAGTGATCCTTCCTGCCTTCCATGTACCACAGTGATCCTTCCTGGCTTCCTTGTGCCATAGTGATCCTTGCTGTCTTCCATATATTATAGCGATCCCCCCTGCCTTCCATGTACCAAAGTGATCCTTCCTGCCTTCTATGTGCCATAGTGATTAGAGTTGAGCGGACACCTGGATGTCCGTGTTCGGCGGGTTCGGCCGAACTTGAAAAAAAAGTCCGGGTCCGTGTCCCGGACTTTTTCCGAACTTTACCCGGACACCGAACCCCATTGAAGTCAATGGGGACCCGAACTTTCAGGCACTAAAATGGCTCTAAAACACCAATGGAAAGGGCTAGAGTGCTGTAAATGGCAGCAAAACGTAGGTAAGAGCATGGCAAGTGCTCTGCAAACAAATGTGGATAGGGAAATAACTTAAAACAACAAAAAAAAACAGAAAAATAAAACAATTTTCTTCATCTGTGAAGGACGAGGCCCATATGGAGTAGGAGGGAGGCTGAGGTGGCGGTGGATGTGGCGGTGTAGGTGGAAGCGGCGGTGGAGGGGGACGAGGTAGCCAACACTGCTTTTTTCAGTCATTTTAAATTAGGGTACACCCCAAAAGAGTGAGAAAGATCAAAAATATAACAATGGCTGGGTAAGGTCGGTATCCATCTCTATTCTGCACAAGGTACGGAAAAGTCCTGTGGGATCCATGCCTGGTTCATTTTAATGAACGTGAGCTTGTCCACATTGTCTCTGAACAGGCGGCTGCGCTTGTCTGTGATAACGCCCCCAGCCGTGCTAAATACACGTTCAGATAATACACTGGCTGCAGGGCACGCCAGCACCTCCAAGGCGTAAAGGGCAAGCTCAGGCCATGTGCCCAATTTGGAGACCCAGAAGTTGAAGGGGGCAGACCCGTCATTCACTACATGTAGGCGTGTGCACACATACTGCTCCACCATGTTGGTGAAATGCTGGCTCCTGCTAAGACGTTCCATATGAGCTGCTGGTGCTGCTGTTTGTTGTGGCGTGCTGACAAAGCTTTTCCACATTTCGGCCATGCTAGCCCTGCCTTCTGAGGTGCTGGCAGTGCCCTGGTTGCATTGGCGACCTCTTTCTCCTCCTCCTCTGCCTTGGCCTTGTGCTTCCAATGTGGCCCCGCAGTCAGGTGAGAATGCCAGCAGCATCGCGTCTACCAGCGTGCGCTTGTACTCGCGCATCTTGCGATCACGCTCCAGTGAGTGAATTAAGGACGGTACGTTGTCCTTGTAACGGGGATCCAGCAGCGTAGCCACCCAGTAATCAGCACAAGTTAGAATGTGGGCAACTCGGCGGTCGTTGTGGAGACACTGCAGCATATAATCGCTCATGTGTGCCAGGCTGCCCAGAGGCAACGAAAGGCTGTCCTCTGTGGGAGGTGTATTGTCTGTGTCCTCTGTATCCCCCCAGCCACGCACAAGTGATGGCCATGATCTGGCCTGGGTGCCACCCTGCTGTGAGCATGGTTCCATCTCCTCATCCTCCTCATCCTCCAGAACTGTGCCCCTGCTGGACAATTGTGTACCTGGCGTTTGTGTGTGCAGGAACCCACCCTCGGAGCCACTTGCGAATGACTGCCCTGAAAGCCTTGGAAATGTTACCTCTTCATCCTCCTCCTCATCCTGTGCCACATCCTCTTCCATCATCGCCCGAATCATTTTTTGAAGGAGGCATAGAAGTGGGATAGTTAAGCTGAAAACGGCGTCATCAGCACTGGCCATGTTGGTGGAGTACTCAAAACAGCGCAAGAAGGCACACAGGTCTCGCATGGAGGCCCAGTTATTGGTGGTGAAGTGGGGCTGTTCCGCAGAGCGACTCACGCGTGCGTGCTGCAGCTGAAACTCCACTATGGCCTGCTGCTGCTCGCACATGTCTTTCCAGCATTTGCAAGGTGGAGTTCCACCTTGTGGGCACGTCACATATGAGGTGGTGAGCGGGAAGGCCGAAGCTACGCTGCAGCGCTGACAGGCGAGCAGCAGCAGGGTGAGAACGCCGAAAGTGCGCACAGAAGGCCCGCACTTTCTGCAGCAGCTCTGACATATCGGGGTAATTTTTAAGGAACCTTTGCACCACCAAATTCAGCACATGCGCCAGGCAAGGGATGTGCGTCAAACCGGCTAGGCCCAGAGCTGCTATGAGATTTCGCCCGTTATCGCACACCACCAGGCCGGGCTTGAGGCTCGCTGGCAGCAACCACTCATTTGTCTGCTGTTCCATGCTCCTCCACAACTCCTACGCGGTGTGTGGTTTTTCCCCCAAACAGGCAAGTTTTAAAACTGCCTGCTGTCGTTTACCCCTGGCTGTGCTGAAGTTGATGGTGAAGGTGTTACGCTGACCGGATGAGGAGGCGGTAGAGGATGAGGAAGCGGAGTCGGAGGAGATAGGAACAGCAGGCAAACTGAAGCGCCCTGCAATCCTCGGTGGTGGAAGGACATGCACCAAATTGCTATCCGCCTCAGGCCCATCCGCCACTGCATTTACCCAGTGTGCCGTTAGGGAGATATAACGCCCCTGACCGTGCTTACTGGTCCACGTATCGGTAGTTAGGTGGACCTTGGCACAGATGGCGTTGCGCAGTGCACACCTGATTTTTTCCCCCACTTGGTTGTGCAGGGAAGGGATGGCTTGCCTGGAAAAGTAGTGGCGGCCGGGCACGACGCACTGTGGGACAGCCACCGACATAAGGCTTTTAAAACTGTGCGTCTCCACCAGACGGAATGACAGCATTTCAAAGGCCAAGAATTTTGAAATGCTGGCATTCAGGGCCAGGGATCGCGGGTGGGTAGGGGGGTACTTCCTCTTCCTCTGAGGTGTTTGGGAGATGGAAAGCTGAACGCTTCCACGGGACATTGTGGAGATGGTTGTTGGTGACCCAGGTGGTGGTGTTGCTGACAGATCGTCTGTTTGCGGGGTGGCAGGTGCCGGTATCACTACAGAGGTGGATGAAAAGGCCGAGACTGCAGCAGAAGAGGAAGCAGGAGGAGCCAGAGACCTTTCTTGGTTTTGAAGGTGTCTACTCCACTGCAGCTCGTGCTTTGCACTTAGATGCCTGATCATGCAGGTTGTGCTCAGGTTGAGAAGGTTTATGCCTCGCTTCAGGCTCTGATTGCACAGGGTGCAAACCACTCGTGTCCTGTCATCAGCACATTTTCTGAAGAACTTTCACGCTAGAGAACTCCTTTGAGCTGGCTTTGGTGCGCTCGGTCCCTTGCTGCGTTGGGCAGTAGCAGGCGTAGTGTCTAGGGCACGGCCGCTCCGCTTCTGCACCCTGCTCCCTCTTCTGCTGTGCTGGTGGCTCTGTGCGACCACCGCCTCTTCCTCCAAACTACTCAGGTCACCTGCATGACCTTCATTCCATGTGGGGTCGAGGACCTCATCGTCCTCCACATCATCTCCACCCAGTCTTCACCCCTGCCCTCCTTGTCGGTCTCCACAATTCTGAGTGCCGCAGCAGTTGGCACCTGCGTTTCGTCATCATCGGAGACGTGCTGCGATGGTCCTTCCATGTACTCATCTTGAGAAATAAGTAGTTGGGCATCGCTGCACTCAATCTCTTCCACTTCTGGGGCAGGGCTAGGTGGATGGCCCTGGGAAACCCTGCTGACAGAGTCATCAAAAAGAAGAAGAGACTGCTGCATGACTTAGAGCTCAGACTGCTTGCCTGATTTGCAAGGTGGTGAGGTGAAAGACGGTTGGACATCGGCTGCAGGTGTCAACTCTGACCTTTCTGCAGTAGACTGGGTGGGAGACAATGTGAAGGAACTGGAGGCACTGTCAGCAGCAAACCAATCTACTATCGCCTCTACTTGTTCTGGTTTCAACACTTGTAGAGGCGCATGATGCCCTACCAAATACTGCTGCAGGTTCTGTTGCCTACTCACACTTGAGGAAGGTGTTTCACTTGTGCGTGTACCTGGCACAGATCGACCACGTCCTCTCCTTGCAACAGGAGCTCTACCAGCAGCACCACGACCCAGGCCACGGCCCCTATTTGACAGTCTCCTCATATTTCTGTAATTTATGATCTTGCCCTAGAAAGGTGTTTATTGAATAGCGGAACAAAACAACAACAGTATCGCACGGGTGTATCTCACAGTCAAATATGCAAACTATGCCGCAATTTAAATTTTTTTACCCCAAAAGGGTGTTTATTAAATAGCGGAATAGAAAAACAGTATACAAATACAACGGGTGTATCTCACAGTCAAATATGCAAAGTATGCCGCAATTTAATTTTTTTCATCCCAAAAGGGTGTATATTGAATAGCGGAATAGAAAAAAGGATATAAAACGGTGTATCTCACACGTACAAACACAGACTAGGCCCCAATTACAATTTTTTGTACCCTAAAGGCAGGATGAGGATGAGTAAGAGGAGTTCGGAACAGGAGGCAAACTGAAGCGCCCTGCAATCCTCGGCGGTGGAAGGAGATGCGCCAAACAAATTTAAAAAGGAGTATCTAACACGTACCGATACAGACTATGCCGTAATTTAATTTTTTACACTCCAAAAGGGTGTATATTGAATAGTGGAATAGAAAACATTTTATAAAAAAGGTGTATCTCACACGTACAAACACAGACTAGGCCCCGATTACAATTTTTTGTACCCTAAAGGCAGGATTAGGATGAGGAGTAGGAGGAGTTCGGAACAGGAGGCAAACTGAAGCACCCTGCAATCCTCGGCGGTGTAAGATGCGCCCAAAAAATTGGAAAGGTGTATCTCACACGTACCGATACAGACTATGCCACAATTTAATTATTTTTACCCCAAAGGGTGTAGATTGAATAGCGGAATAGAAAAAATTTTATAAAACGGTGTATCTCACACGTACAAACACAGACTAGGCCCCGATTACAATTTTTTGTACCCTAAAGGCAGGATGAGGAGTAGGAGGAGTTCGGAACAGGAGGCAAATTGAAGCACCCTGCAATCCTCGGCGGTGGAAGATGCGCCCCAAAAATTTGGAAGGTGTATCTCACACGTACCGATACAGACTATGCCGCAATTTAATTCTTTTTACCCCAAAGGGTGTAGATTGAATAGCGGAATAGAAAATATGATATCAAAAGGTGTATCTATCTCACACGTACAGACCCAGACTAGGCCCCGATTACAATTTTTTGTACCCTAAAGGCAGGATGAGGAGTAGGAGGAGTTCGGAACAGGAGGCAAACTGAAGCACCCTGCAATCCTCGGTGGTGGAAGATGCGCCCCAAAAATTTGGAAGGTGTATCTCACACGTACCGATACAGACTATGCCGCAATTTAATTCTTTTTACCCCAAAGGGTGTAGATTGAATAGCGGAATAGAAAATATGATATCAAAAGGTGTATCCATCTCACACGTACAGACCCAGACTAGGCCCCGATTACAATTTTTTGTACCCTAAAGGCAGGATGAGGAGTAGGAGGAGTTCGGAACAGGAGGCAAACTGAAGCACCCTGCAATCCTTGGCGGTGGAAGATGCGCCCCAAAAATTTGGAAGGTGTATCTCACACATACCGATACAGACTATGCCGCAATTTAATTCTTTTTACCCAAAAGGGTGTAGATTGAATAGCGGAATAGAAAATATGATATCAAAAGGTGTATCTATCTCACACGTAAAGACCCAGACTAGGCCCCGATTACAATTTTTTGTACCCTAAAGGCAGGATGAGGAGTAGGAGGAGTTCGGAACAGGAGGCAAACTGAAGCACCCTGCAATCCTCGGCGGTGGAAGATGCGCCACAAAAATTTGGAAGGTGTATCTCACATGTACCGATACAGACTATGCCGCAATTTAATTCTTTTTACCCCAAAGGGTATAGATTGAATAGCGGAATAGAAAATATGATATCAAAAGGTGTATCTATCTCACACGTACAGACCCAGACTAGGCCCCGATTACAATTTTTTGTACCCTAAAGGCAGGATGAGGAGTAGGAGGAGTTCGGAACAGGAGGCAAACTGAAGCACCCTGCAATCCTCGGCGGTGAAAGATGAGCCCCAAAAATTTGGAAGGTGTATCTCACACGTACCGATACAGACTATGCCGCAATTTAATTCTTTTTACCCCAAAGGGTGTAGATTGAATAGCGGAATAGAAAATATGATATCAAAAGGTGTATCTATCTCACACGTACAGACCCAGACTAGGCCCCGATTACAATTTTTTGTACTCTAAAGGCAGGATGAGGAGTGGGAGGAGTTCGGAACAGGAGGCAAACTGAAGCACCCTGCAATCCTCGGCGGTGGTCGGTGGAAGATGCGCCCCAAAAATTTGGAAGGTGTATCTCACACGTACCGATACTGTCAGGACCCGGACTTGAACCTGGGACCTCCATGGTGTCTGGCAATGACTCTACTCGCTGAGCTACCTGGAATGCTGGACAGCTCCCTGGACAAATCCTTGAATGATCCTGCTGTGAATCTTTATTGCCTTGAACCTTGAACCCTTTGCTCCTCCCATGAACTTCCTGTTATAAGCCATGTCTTTGCACTTCCTGGTCGCCAGAATATTGTGCCTTCAACAGCCGATATCTCGCTTGTCTCTCCTGCTGCCGTCTGTATCCTTGCTACTATCCGTTATCGACACTTGGCTTGTTCCTCGACTACTCTTCTGTTTGATCCCAACCTGCAACTACTGGTTACCGACCTTTGGCTACTCCTTGACTACGCTTCAGCTTAATCCCTATCTGCTACTGGACTCTGACTTGCTCACCTCCTGGTGGGGCGATCTTGAGGACCGCGACCTGGTGCTAACACGCAGCAAAATCCATCTCCACCTTCAGGAGCGCTGGTGAAGACCGGTTAGTACTTAGACTCCGCACCTCAGGTGAGCCTGCGTCATCTGCCTGGGTGACCTGTCAGTGTTCCTATCCTGCTGGTTCCTGTGTGCCCTGCGACTGCTATAGCTACTGGCCTTCGAGCCTGACCCCGGATCGTGACAGAATATTCTGGCCAAAAACATGGAGGCCGCTATAGCAAGCATCGTGACTCCTCTTAGGCAACAAATTGCTGAGCTGCAAGAATTTGGTGTTACCTGCCAAGAAAAAGTTAATAAACTAGAAAGTCTATTGGAAAGACAACAGAAGGAGATTCATGCTCTGCAGAGACTACTACTGGACCGAGGTGATACTATCACACATATGCCTCAGCCTTTACCATCCAAGTTTAATGGAGACCGCCATCATTACAGAGGTTTCCTAAATCAGTGTCGTTTATATTTCCAAACACACCCTGCTGCATTTCCTTCTGAGAAGAGAAAGGTAACCTTGATTCTCGAACTTCTGACTGGAGAAGCTCTAGCTTGGGCCTCCCCATATATTGAGCAGGACAGTGCCATTTTAAATAATCTGCAGACCTTTTTGACCGCAATGGATCAGGTTTTTGATGATCCCAACCGCTGTGCTACTGCTGAAGCAAAGCTGCATAGTCTGAGGCAGGGAAGGCGCTCTGTCGCTGAGTACACAGCAGAATTCAGATGTTGGGTTGCAGATACTACTTGGAACCCTGCTGCGCAAAAGAGTCAGTTCCGCCGAGGGCTTTCTGAACAGGTAAAGGATGAGCTCGCTAGAGTTGATACTCCTGATGATCTTGATGCCTTCATCCAATTATGTATCAGAATTGATCAGAGACTTACAGAAAGGAGGAAGGAGAGGCTGGGAATGTTTGCAAGTAAGAGTGGCATGCGTTTCTCTGCTACTCCATTTGTTCAGCAGGATTTCAAAGTTGCTCCTAATTCTAACACTCCTGAGCCAATGCAGGTAGATGCAATTAAGAGATCCATTTCCATTCAGGAGAAAGAAAGAAGACGTTCTGAGAACCTATGTCTTTACTGTGGAGATTCTGGTCATTATGCAATTAACTGCCCTAACAAGGTTAAAAGAACAATTGCATCGATTGATGTGATCACGCCTGAACAAATAAACTCCATTAGCCAGTCCATCTCCCCGTTGGTCCAGGAAGAAAATAAAGTAAATTCTTCACTACCTCATTTTGTCCTCCCTATTAAACTTATCTCTGAGGGCATTGAGATTCCTTGCTCTGCTATGCTGGACTCTGGTGCAGGGGGGAACTTCGTGGACATAGACTTTGCCAAAAACAATATGATTCAGACAAGAAATAAATTAGCCCCAGTCGATATGGAGACAGTGGATGGTTCACCCTTAACTTCTGGACCTGTTACCCATGAAACAGTCCCTTTGGTTCTCCAATTTGAGGCTAACCATCGTGAGACCATCAGTTTTCAGCTGATTACGTCACCTAAATTTCCTGTGATCTTGGGCATCCCTTGGTTTTCCACCCATAATCCCTCAATCAATTGGGAAGCACGCGTTATAAATTTTACATCCCCCCATTGTGAGGAATACTGTAGAGAGCCTTGTCCAATTAGTTCTCCACAGATTAAGGAAACACAGTTGGATGTGGTTACAGCACAGTCATATCCTAAACTGCAATAGCGGAATAGGAAATATGATATAAAATTGGTGATTTTTCAATAGCACATGTGAACACAGCAGTGTCTTATGTTTTATGTCACGGTCAGCTCTGCAGCAGGCTATGAAGGGAAAAAAAAAATTCACCTTTAAGTTTGTAATTTTTAAATAGCAGATTAGTACAGACTATGCCACAATTTAATTTTTTTTAACCCAAAAGGGTGTATATTGAATAGTGGAATAGAAAAACGTGTATAAAATTGAAAATCACTCAATAGCACATGCGAACACAGCAGTGTCTTATGTCACGGTTAGCTCAGCTCAGCAGCAAGCAGGCTATGAAGGGGAAAAAAAAAAAATTCCCCTTTGACTTGATTTTTTAATAGCAGATTAGAACAGCAATCTGTAGTGAAATATAGCTGAACGCTGCACATAAGAGACTGATAAAAATAGATTTTTTTTTCTCCCTCCTCCTCCTCAGTGGGCTCAAGTGAGGGCAAAAAGATCGTTCACTGCACCACCCCCCACACAGCAAAATCGATGTAGACTGTCCCTGCCTAATCTCTCCAGCCTGTCCCTAAAATGCCCAAAAAGATCGTTCACTGCACCCCCCCCCCACACAGCAAAATTGATGTAGACTGTCCCTGCCTAATCTCTCCAGCCTGTCCCTAAAATGCTCAAATAACTGTCCCTGCCTACACTCCGACCTGTCCCTACATTCTTTTCGGGCACAATTTTTCACTGTCTGTCCCTAATCAGCAGCCAGCACGTATGATGTGTGCTCTCTCCCTAAACTACAGCAGAATGACGCGCCGTGCTGTGGCTCTCGAACTTATAAAGACATGGGTCACATGCTTCAGATGGCCAATCACAGCTACTAATACATTAGTAGGCATGGCTGGGATGGCTTAAGGCACACCAGTTAAACGCTTGTTGATTAGCTGTTGAAAGCCCGCCATTACATAAAAGCGCGCCATTACATACAAAACAGGAAATAAAATTACCGAACACGGATTTTAATCCCGAACATACAGTAAAGTTTTCGGGTCCGTGTTCGGGTAACAAAAATCCAATTATTCGGTACGAACCCGAATAATACAGTCCGTGTTCGCTCAACACTAATAGTGATCCTTTCAGCCTTCCAAGTGCTATAGTGATCCTTCCTGCCTTCCATGTATCAAAGTGATTCTTCCTGCCTTCCATGTGCCATAGTGATCCTTTCTTCCTGCTTTCAAAGTGCCATGGTGATCCTTGCTGCCTTCCATGTGGCATAGTGACCCCTCCTGCCTTCCATGTACCATAGTGATTATTCTTGCCTTCCATGTACCAAAGTGATCATTCCTGCCTTCCGTGTGTCATAGTGATCCTTTCTGCCTTCCATGTGCCCTAGCGATGCCTTTCATGTGCCATAGTGATCATTCTTGCCTTCCATGTTTCCTAGTGATCCTTCCTGCCATTTGTCATAGTGATCCATCCTGCATTTCATATGACATATTGATCCTTCCTTCCTGCCTTCCATGTATCATAGTGATCCCTACTTATTTTCCTCCATATACAGTCAGCCAATCCCGACACGTCATTGTATGATGAAACGCGTCGGGAATGGCCGCCAGTTTGATGCATGCGCAGACAAGGGACGCGGTGGCCATCTTGTTGGTGGGGAAACCAACACTATACTGAATGCTGTTGATCAACTCAATGTAAGCTGCTTTCTTTATTTACCAATAAATGAGTGATTATACTACACCATGAGAGGAATTTGTTTTATGTCTCTTGAGTGCACTAAGGAGTCTTTTGGAGCCCATTCTGGTCCGTAATTGGAGGAGGTGCTTGGATGTCATTGGATCTAGCCTGCCATAGATTTATCAGAGCTTTTGGACGCTTTATGACCCTGTGGGGTCTAAGGAGCTGGTAAGGTCCTTTAGTGACTCTTTTCGGTGGTGGATTCTTCTACTTGCACCCCTCTCTTTTGGATATTTGCGGACTTTATTTTTGCACATGGGACATATGTTGTTAATTGCAGTTTTGTATCCTGATTAGCGTGACACCACCTTTTACACCTACAGTTAGTAATTAGTAGATACATAAAAACAACTTAACGTCCGAGCCAATCTCTACACAGTAGAGATTACAACATAATACAACAATAAACAGTGGTGTTGAGAGTAGAATTTATTATTGAAGAGTAGAGTTGATCGAACACCTGGATGTCCGGGTTCGGCGGGTCCGGCCGAACTTGAAAAAAAAGTCAGGTTCGTGACCCGGACTTAACCCGAACTTTACCCCAATCCCGAACCCCAATGAAGTCAATGGAGACCCAAACTTTTGAGCACTAAAATGGCTCTAAAACAAACATGGAAAGGGCTAGAGGGTTGCAAATGGCAGCAAAATCATCTTAAGAGCATGGTAAGTGCTCTGCAAACAAATGTGGATAGGGAAATAACTTAAAATAACATAAAAAACAGAAAAATAAAAAATAATCATCCTAAATGATGTAGGAGGAGGACGAGGCCCATATGGAGTAGGAGGTTGAGGTGGCGGTGGATATGGATGTGTAGGTGAAAGCGGCAGCGGCAGCAGTGGAGGAGGAGGATGAGGTAGCCAACACTGGTTTTTGTTTTTGATTACATTTTTTTTAAATCAGGGTACACCCCAAAAGAGTAAGAAAGATCAAATCCAACAATGGCTGGGTAAGGCCAGTATACATGTCTATTCTGCACAAGGTACGGACAAGTCCTGTGGGATCCATGCCTGGTTCATTTTAATGAACGTGAGCTTGTCCACATTGGCTCTGCACAGGCGGCTGCGCTTGTCTGTGATAACGCTCCCAGCCATGCTAAATACCCGTTCTGATAATACACTGGCTGAAGGGCAGGCCAGCACCTCCAAGGCATAAAGGGCAAGCTCAGGCCATGTGCCCAACTTAGGAGACCCAGAAGTTGAAGAGGGCAGACCCGTCATTCAGTACGTCTAGGCGTGTACACACATACTGCTCCACCATGTTAGTGAAATGCTGCCTCCTGCTAAGACGCTTCATATCAGCTGGTGGTGCTGCTGCTTGTTGTGGCGTGCTGACAAAGCTTTTCCACATTTCGGCCATGCTAACCCTGCCTTCTGAGGTGCTGGCGGTGCCCTGGCTGCGTTGGCGACCTCTTTCTCCTCCTCCCCTGCTGTCACGGGGTAATGTGGCAGAGCCTGACGTAAGAGGAGTGGCTTACCGGGTAACTGGCGTGGCACAGGTTCACCAGAGGCGCGGAGTCTAAGTGTTAGCCGGTTTTCACCAGGGGCCCCAGATGGTGGGGATGGATTTGGCTGCTTGCTAACACCAGGTCGCGGTCCCCCGGATTCCCTGGTGGAGCCAGGATCAGGTCCAGGACCAATAGCCGGTAGCGGATAAACAGATCAGGATCAGGCAGGAGAATGGTCAGGACAAGCCAAGGTCAAAGGCGGGCAGCAGGTAATCAGAATCCAAAGACAAGCCGGGTCAGGTAAACAGGAACAGCAGACTACAAACAGGCACAGGAAACAGGAGAGCTGAAGATAACACAGCAACTTCCTGTAGTGACAGCTGTGTTTAAATAGGCCAATTCGGTAGCCTCGAGCTATACTGAGGTAGCCTCTAATTATTCCAAGGTAGCCTCTGACTATTCCAAGGTAGCCTCTGACTTTTCCAAAGTAGCCCCGAACTACTGCAAGGTAGCCTCGAACTACTGCAAGGTAGCCTTGAGCTATTGTAAGGTAGCCTCTAGCTATTCAAGGTGCCTCTTCGTACACGCAAGCGCATAGGCATTCGCCGGTTGGCAGTGCCAGTGCGCCTGCGCAGGGTATTGATTCCCTGACATTGTCCCCCCCTTAAGGGCAACCTCCGGGTGCCCAAAAGATTCCTTTTGTGGGGATGGTTGCGGAAAAAATTTCGGATTAATTCTTGGGCATGGAAATTCTGTACCGGTTCCCAGGAGTTCTCTTCAGGGCCGTAGCCCCTCCATTTTAACCAAGTATTGCAACTGATTCCTCCGTCTTCTGCAGTCTAGGATGGCCTCCACCTCAAATTCTTCGTCCTCGTTGATGGTGACAGGAGCAGGTGGTTCCGAACTTCTACCTGGAAAGGAATCAGGTACTGCAGGTTTCAAAAGTGATACATGGAAGACCGGATGGATCTTGAGGGAATCGGGTAGAGTTAGTTCGTATGATACCTCATTTAATCTCCTCTTCACCGGGAACGGGCCAATAAACTTGGGTGCCAGTTTCTTGGAAGGGCATGTCAATCGGAGGTTGGTAGTGGCTAACCATACCAGGTTGCCAGGTTGAAGAACCAACTCACCTCTCCTCTTTTTGTCAAAGGCCTCTTTATTGGCGGTCTGAGCCCTGGTCATGGCATCCTGTAACAATTTGTTGTTCTCTTTAACCACTTGCCGACCGCCGCACGACTATCTACGGCGGCGGTCAGCCCCTCACAGGCAAAGTGACGTAGGGCTACGTCACTAGCCTGTGAGGGTCTAGGGAGCGAGCGCGCGCCGCCGGAGGCGCGCTCCCGCTCCCGCGTGGTCACGGGTTCCCCCGCGCGTGTGACCGGCGGACCCGATGTCCGCCGTCCACTCTGCGATCGGCGGGGGAGAGGGAGAAAGTCAGGCAGCTTGTGTAAACAAGCTGCCTGTCATTCTCCCCTCTGTATGAGAGATGATCATATGGATCTACTATGTAGATCCGTTGATCACTCTGCATACAGCTGAAGCCACAGCCAATCACAGTTAGAATCACGCCCCTAGGGACACACACAGCCCCTCCCTCTCAAATAAAGTTAACCCCTTCACTACCAGTGTATTTTTACAGTAACAGTGCATATGTATTGCACTGATTACTGTAGAAATGTCACTGGTAACCCCAAAAGTGTCAAAAATGTCAGTCAAGGGTCCGATCTGTCCGCCGCAATGTCGCAGTACCGCAAAAAAATCGCAGATCGCCGCCATTACGCGTTAAAAAAAAAACAACAAAAATGACAAAAATCTTTCCCTTAGTTAGTAAACGCAATAACTTTTGCGCAAACCAATCAAAATACGCTTTTTGTGATTTTTTTTACCAAACATAGGTAGCATAAAACAAATTGGCCGAAAATGTTAAAAAATTTAGATTTTTACATTTTTTTGGGGGGGAATTTCATATAAAAAAAAGGGAAAAATATTGCTATTTTTGCAAAATTTACGCTCTTTTTTTGTTTATAGCGCGTGATCAAAAAATCGCACAGGTGATCAAATACCGCCAAAAGAAAGCTCTGTTTGTGGGAAAAAAAGGATGCCAAATTCGTTTAGGTACAGCGTCGCACGACCGCGCAATTGTCCGTTAAAGTCACGCAGTGCCGAATCGCAAAATACCCCCTGGTCGTTTAGCAGCCAAATCCTCCGGGGCTTAAGTGATTAAGGAACTCCATGATATCCCGGACTGCTGGCACTGTAGGTTCAGGAACAAAGCAGGGCAAGAAGGATGGGTGAAACCCATAGTTAGCATAGAATGGGGACTGATCTGTAGCCGAGTGTTTGGCATTATTGTATGCGAACTCCGCTGACGGTAGTAACGAGACCCAGTCATCTTGAACAAAGGTGGTAAAACATCGGATATATTGCTCGAGGGTCTGGTTGGTCCTCTCAGTCTGCCCGTTAGTCTGGGGATGGTATGCAGAGGACATTGACAACTTGATCTTCAATGAGTCACATAAAGCTCTCCAGAAGCGAGAAGTAAATTGAACACCTCTATCCGACACAATGTCCATTGGAACCCCATGGAGTCTTACAACCTCCTTGATGAAGACCTGCGCTGTCTCGAGCGCGGAGGGTGTGCCCTTCAGTGGTATGAAATGAGCCATTTTCGACAGACGGTCCACTACCACGAAGATTGCAGAATAACCGCCTGAAGGAGGAAGTTCCACAATGAAATCCATGGCAATCATCTTCCATGGTCTGTCAGGGACTGGTAGTGGTCTGAGCAGGCCCCATGCCTTGTTTCGGGTTGTCTTGCTTCATGTGAAGATAGTACAGGAGGAGACATACTGCTTACAACATTTCTCTAAGTCGGGCCACCAGAACGTGCGTTGAACCAGATCTAGGGTCTTGTGAATCCCAAAATGACCAGCCATCGGGTGGTCATGACAAAGTCCCAGGATGGACACCCGGGCACTTTCTGGAACAAAAATTTTATCTCCTCTCCATAGCAATCCATTTCTGGGTACCAGTACAGTTCCAGGAGGATGGGAAGCATTTATTGTGGCTTGTCTCAGAGAGGTAAGAAGGTCAGACTGTAATAGCAGGAAATTACCTTTGGTCAAGATGGTGTCAGGTACAAGGATTCCTTTAGAACTGTCGTACATTCGGGAGAGAGCATCGGGTTTCGTATATTTGGAACCGGGTCGGTACGTTATATGGAATAAAAACCTGGAAAAAAAAAGTGCCCATCGGGCTTGGCGAGGTCTCAAGCGTTTGGCCGTCCTCAAATACTCCAGGTTCTTATGATCAGTGTAGATAAGTATGGGATGTGCCGCCCCTTCCAACAGGTACCTCCACTCCTGCAAGGCAGTCTTGATGGCAAGGAGTTCCCGGTCCCCTACATCATAGTTCCTCTCCGCAGGAGAAAGTTTACGGGAGAAAAAAGCCACCGGATGGATCAGGTCCTTGAGGCCTTGACGCTGGGAGATGACTGCTCCTACTGCGATTTCCGAGGCGTCAACTTCGAGGATGTAAGGTAGGGCAGGATCCGGGTGGCTGAGGATAGGGGCCGAAGTGAACAGCTCCTTTAGAGTTGTAAATGCGACTTGAGCCTCGGGAGACCAGTGGAAACGGGTACCCTGTTTGGTGAGCAGGGTAATAGGAGCGATGATAGAGGAAAACCCCTTGATAAATTTCCTGTAGAAATTTGCGAATCCTATGAAACGCTGAATCCCCTTCTTATCCACAGGTGCGGGCCAATCCAGGATGGCGGAGACCTTCTGAGGGTCCATTTTGACCCCTTCAGAGGAGATTACTAGACCGAGGAACTGGATACTCTGCTGTTCAAACTCGCATTTCTCAGGTTTTGCATAGAGCCTGTGTAGCCGGAGTCAGTGGAGTACTCTTTTAACGTGTTCTCGGTGCTGGGCCAGGGAGGAAGAAAAGACCAGGATATCGTCCAAGTAGACAATCACAAAGATGTCCAGATAGTCTCTGAGGACATCGTTGATGAAGTGCTGGAAGGTGGCCGGGGCATTGCAGAGCCCGAAAGGCATTACCAAGTACTCATAATGACCGAATCGGGTGCGGAATGCTGTCTTCCATTCTCCCCCTCCCTGATACGGACCAAATTGTAGGCTCCCCGCAGGTCCAGTTTGGTAAATATAGTGGCGGTTCTTAATCTCTGGAAGAGTTCAGGAATCAAGGGTAGGGGGTACCGGTTCTTGACCGTAATTTTATTTAATTTGCGGTAGTCCACACATGGCCGAAGTGAATGGTCTTTTTTCTCTACAAAAAAGATCCCAGCTCCTGCCGGAGAAGTAGAGGGTCAGATGAATCCCTTCTCAAGATTCTCCTTTACATAGTCCTTTAGGGTACCCAATTCCCGTTCAGACAAAGGAAAGATACGTCCGAAAGGGATCTCGGCCCCCGGGAGTAACTCAATCGGACAATCATAGGGGCGGTGGGGGGGTAGAGTCTCGGCCCCTTGTTTATTGAAGACATCCAGATATTCATGATAGGGTAATGGGACAGAGGAATGCATCTCCTTATCAGTGTCCATACAAAGTAGAGTGCTAGGAGCACTATAGCGTACTGGCAGGCAATGATTCTGGCAGTAAGGAGACTGGAACTTGACGTCTCCAGAAGTCCGTATTAATTTGCGGGTTGTGCGCTTGTAACCAGGGTAACCCCAGAATAACGGGGAACAAGGGAAAAGAGATGGCATCCAGGCACAACAACTCCTTGTGACCTTCGAGGGTGACCACAGGCAATGGAGGGGTTTCTTGAGTTACTGGCCCAGACTTGATGTGGGACCCATCCGCTAGGAAAATGGAAAGTCCTTGCGACTTGGGTCGAAGTGGGATGCGTTGTTGTGCAGCAAAGGTGAGGTCAATGAAGCAGCTGCATGCCCCGGAATCAATTATAGCGGTGACCGGGATCAGGCCTTCTGGAAGCTGGAATGAAACAGAGAGAGCCAGGTGAGTGGTATGGTTACCAGAAACTGGGTAACTTGAGGGAGATATAGAAAGACACTTACGCATCTTCGCTGGGCATGTGCGTACAAAGTGTCCGGCTTCTCCGCAATACAGACACAGATTGTTCTGACGTCGCCGTAAGTGTTCTTCTGCCGATAAGGAGGGACGCATGAGCCCAAGTTGCATCGGCTCTGAAGTATCCGATTCAGGAGTAACCAGAGCTGTGCTGCTGGGACGGGAACCAGAGGAGAAGGTGTGGACGGGATTAGGGACACGTGGCATCATCCAGACCGGACGGGTCTGCTGCGTGGACCTCTCTGCCCTGCGTTCACGGAGCCGGCGGTCTATCTGTATGGCAAAGGTGATTAATGCCTCCAGGGTTTCAGGTATGCCCACTCAGGCCAGCTCATCCTTCAAACTTTCTGACAGACCCAGGCGGAACTGATGTCGCAAGGCTGCGTCGTTCCAGTGAGTGTCCGTACTCCAACGCCTAAAGTCAGTGACGTAATCTTCCACGGCTCTATGGCCTTGTTGAAGTGCGGTGAGCGCGGTTTCTGCGGTAGCAGTACGCTGCGGATCTTCATACAACTGTGCCATTGCATTAAAAAAAACCGACATGGTGTCCAGCTGGTTACTGTGCTCTTCAAGCAGGCGGTGAGCCCAGGACTGAGGTTCACCTTGAAGCAGGGATATGATGAACCCCACCTTGGTTGCTTCCAGGGAGAAGGTTCGGGGTTGCAGGGAGAAGTATAGCTCACAGGCATTGCGGAAGGCTCTGAACTTGCTCCGATCCCCAGAAAACCTTTCCGGCGTAGGGACCCTTGGTTCAGGAGGCAGCATCACCACCGTTGGACCCGAGGGATGCCCAGAGGAAGCCATGGAAGCAGCAGAAACTGCAGGATCCGTGGAGGAGGTTAGGGACTGAACACGACCCTCCAACTGGGTATAGCCCTCTTGCAGGGACTTAACGGCTTGGGTAAGGGCCGCGAGATGCTGGCAGATGTCATCCATAGGAGAGGCTCCTCTAGCAGGCTCAGTCATGGCTGTGTTATACTGTCACGGGGTAATGTGGCAGAGCCTGACGTAAGAGGAGTGGCTTACCGGGTAACTGGCGTGGCACAGGTTCACCAGAGGCGCGGAGTCTAAGTGTTAGCCGGTTTTCACCAGGGGCCCCAGATGGTGGGGATGGATTTGGCTGCTTGCTAACACCAGGTCGCGGTCCCCCGGATTCCCTGGTGGAGCCAGGATCAGGTCCAGGACCAATAGCCGGTAGCGGATAAACAGATCAGGATCAGGCAGGAGAATGGTCAGGACAAGCCAAGGTCAAAGGCGGGCAGCAGGTAATCAGAATCCAAAGACAAGCCGGGTCAGGTAAACAGGAACAGCAGACTGCAAACAGGCACAGGAAACAGGAGAGCTGAAGATAACACAGCAACTTCCTGTAGTGACAGCTGTGTTTAAATAGGCCAATTTGGTAGCCTTGAGCTATACTGAGGTAGCCTCTAATTATTCCAAGGTAGCCTCTGACTATTCCAAGGTAGCCTCTGACTTTTCCAAAGTAGCCTCGAACTACTGCAAGGTAGCCTCGAACTACTGCAAGGTAGCCTTGAGCTATTGTAAGGTAGCCTCTAGCTATTCAAGGTGCCTCTTTGTACACGCAAGCGCATAGGCATTCGCCGGTTGGCAGCGCCAGTGCGCCTGCGCAGGGTATTGATTCCCTGACACCTGCCTTGGCCTTGTGCTTCCACTGTGCCCCCGCTGTCAGGTGGTTATGCCACCAGCAGCGCGTCTACCAGCGTGCGCTTGTACTCGCGCAGCTTCCAATCACGCTCCAGTGAGGGAATTAAGGACGGTACGTTGTTCTTGTAACGGGGATCCAGCAGGGTGGCCACCCAGTAAACAGCACAAGTTACTATGTGGGAAACTCGGCGGTCTTTGCGGAGACACTGCAGCATGTAATCGCTCATGTGTGCCAGGCTGCCCAGAGGCAACGAAAAGCTGTCCTCTGTGGGAGGTGTATCCTCTGTGTCCTCCGTATCCCCCCAGCCATGCACCAGTGATGGCCATGAGCTGGCCTGGGTGCCACCCTGCTGTGAGCATGGTTCCACATCCTCCTTCATCTCCTCCTCCTTATCATCGTCATCCTCCAGAACTGTGCCCCTGCTGGACAATTGTGTCCCTGGCTTTTGTGGGTGCAGGAACCCACCCTCAGAGCCACCTGCGAATGACTGCCCTGAAAGCCTTGGAAATGATACCTCTTCAATCTCCTCCTCCTTATCCTCATTCTGTGCCACATCCTCTTCCATCATCGCCCAAAGTGTTTTTTTAAGAAGGCATAGAAGTGGGATAGTTAAGCTGAGAACGGCGTCATCGGCACTGGCCATGTTGGTGGAGTACTCGAAACAGCGCAACAAGGCACACAGGTCTCGCATGGTGGCCCAGTTATTGGTGGTGAAGTGGTGCTGTTCCGCAGAGCAACTCACACGTGCATGCTGCAGCTGAAACTCCACTATGGCCTGCTGCTGCTCGCACAGTCTGGCCAGCATGTGCAAAGTGGAGTTCCACCTTGTGGGCACGTCACATATGAGGCGGAGAGCGGGAAGGCCGAAGTTATGCTGCAGCGCTGACAGGCGAGCAGCAGCAGGGTGAGAACGCAAAAAGTGTGCACAGACAGCCCGCACTTTCTGCAGCAGCTCTGACATATCGGGGTAATTTCTAAGGAACCTCTGCACCACCAAATTCAGCACATGCGCCAGGCAAGGGACCCGTGTCAAACCGGCTAGGCCCAGAGCTGCTACGAGATTTCGCCCGTTATCGCACACCACCAGGCCAGGCTTGAGGCTCACTGGCTCACTGGCAGTAACCACTCATCGGTCTGATGTTAAATGCCCCTCCACAACTCCTGCGCGGTGTGGGGTTTTTACCCCAAAGAGGCATGTTTTAAAACTGCCTGCTGTCGTTTACCCCTGGCTGTGCTGAAGTTGATGGTGAAGGTGTTACGCTGACTGGAAGAGGAGGCGGTAGAGGATGAAGAAGCGGAGTAGGAGGAGTTAGAAACAGGAGGCAAACTGAAGCACCCTGCAATCCTTGGTGGTAGAAGGAAATGCGCCAAACTGCTATCCACCTCAGGCCCAGCCGCCACTGCATTTACCCAGTGTGCTGTTAGGGAGATATAACGTCCCTGACCGTGCTTACTCGTCCACATATCCGTAGTTAGGTGGACCTTGCCACAGATGGCGTTGCGCAGTGCACACCTGATTTTGTCACCCACTTGCTTCTGCAGGGAAGGGATGGCTTGCCTGGAAAAGAAGTGGCGGCTGGGCACGGATTACTGTGGGACAGCCACCGCCATGAGCCTTTTAAAACTCTGCGTCTCCACCAGCCGGAATGACAGCATTTCAAAGGCCAGGAATTTTGAAATGCTGGCATTCAGGGCCAGGGATCGCGGGTTGGTAGGGGGGGTACTTCCTCTTCCGCTCCAGTGTTTGGGAGATAGAAAGCTGAACGCTTCCACGGGACATTGTGGAGATGGTTGTTGGTGACCCAGGTGGTGGTGTTGCTGGTGGATCCTCTGTTTGCGGGGTGGCAGGTGCCACTGTCACTACAGAGGTGGATAAAGAGGCCGAGACTGCAGCAGCAGAAGAGGAAGCAGGAGGAGCCAGAGACCTTTCTTGGTTTTTGAGGTGTGCACTCCACTGCAGCTCGTGCTTTGCACTTAGATGCCTGGTCATGCAGGTTGTGGTCAGGTTGAGAAGGTTTATGCCTCGCTTCAGGCTCTGATTGCACAGCATGCAAACCACTCGTGTCCTGTCATCATCACATTGTCTGAAGAACTGCCACGCTAGGGAACTCCTTTGAGCTGGCTTTGGTGTGCTCGGGCCCTTGCTGCGTTGGGCAGTAGCAGGCGTAGTGTCTAGGGCACGGCCGCTCTGCTTTTTCACCCTGCTCCCTCTTCTGCTGTGCTGGTGGCTCTGTGCGACCACCGCCTCTTCCTCCAAACCACTCAGGTCACCTGAATGACGTTCATTCCATGTGGGGTCGAGGACCTCATCGTCCTCCTTGTCGGTCTCCACAATTCCACAGCAGTTGGCATCTGTGTTTCGTTATCAACCGAGATGTGCTGCGATGGTCCTCCCATGTACTCATCTGGAGACATAAGTGGTTGGGCATCGGTGCACTCAATCTCTTCCACTTCTGGGGCAGGGCTAGGTGGATGGCCCTGGGAAACCATGCTAACAGAGTCATCAAAAAGAAGAAGAGACTGCTGTATGACTTGGGGCTCAGACTGCTTGGCTGATTTGCAAGGGGGTGAGGTGAAAGATTGATGGGCATCAGCTGCAGGTGCCAACTCTGACCTTTCAGCAGAAGACTGGGTGGGAGACAATGTGAAGGAACTGGAGGCACTGTCAGCAACCCAATCTACTATTGCCTGTACTTGTTCTGGCCTCAACATTTGTAAAGGCGCATTAGGCCCTGCCAAATACTGCTGCAGGTTCTGTCGCCTATTCGCAGCTGAGAAAGGTGTTTCACCTTTGCGTGTAGCTGGCACAGATCGACCACGTACTTTCCTTGCAACAGGAGCTCCACCAGCAACACCACGACCCAGGCCACGTCCCTTATTTGACCTTCTCCTCATATTTATCAAATTTTGGATCTTCCCCTGAATGGGTTTTTATTGATAAGCGGAATACAACAGTATGCAAAGGGTGTATCTCACTGTACCATATGCAGACTAGGCCGCAAATTAATTTTTTTCCCCCCTAAATGGGTTTTTATTGCAATGCGCCATACAACAGTATGCAATGGGTGTATCTAGATGTAACATATGCAGACTAGGCCGCAATTAACTTTTTATCCCCTAAATGGGTTTTTATTGCAAAGCGGAATACAACAGTATGCAATGGGTGTATCTCACTGTAACATATGCAGACTAGGCCGCAATTAACTTTTTCCCCCCCTAAATGGGTTTTTATTGCAATGCGCAATATAACAGTATGCAATGAGTGTATCTCACTGTAACATATGTAGACTAGGCCGCAATTAACTTTTTTTTCCCCCTAAATGGGTTTTTATTGCAATGCGCAATATAACAGTATGTAATGGGTGTATCTCACTGTAACATATGCAGACTAGGCCGCAATTAACTTTTTTTTCCCCTAAATGTGTTTTTATTGCAATGCGCAATATAACAGTATGCAATGGGTGTATCTCACTGTAACATATGCAGACTAGGCCGCAATAAACTTTTTTCCCCCTAAATGGGTTTTTATTGCAATGCGCAATCAGGGCCGATCCTAGGGTCACAGACGCCTGGGTGCAGAAATGTTTCTGGCGCCCCACATGGGCGTGGTCATCTTACTAACTCCTCCCCTTTACAAATGTTTCTATGGCAACAACTCAAACACAGAGATGCTCCCCTTACCCCGGGACCCTCCCACGATCTCTTCACAATAAACAAATTACAGTAAGAGAAGCAGAGTACTCTAATGGGAACTGGAGGGGGGGTCTCCCTAATGGACACAGAGAGTGCATCTGTTAGAGAGTCTGTTAGACAGAGCCCCCAGACAGGAGATGGTAAGAGACTGCAGACTTGATACAAGAGATGGTCAGAGACTGCGGATATGATACAAGAGATCAATGCATTGATGCAGCCTCATCAGTGCACACCAAATGCAGCCTCATCAGTGCCCACCAAATGCAGTCTACCAGAGCCCACCAAATGCAGCCTACCAGTGCCCACCAAATGCAGCCTACCATTGCCCACCAAATGCAGATTACCAGTGCCCATCAAATGCAGCCTACCAGAGCCCACCAAATGCAGCTTACCAGTACCAACCAAATGCAGCCTACCAGTGCCCACCAAATGCAGCTTACCAGAGCCCACTAAATGTAGCTTACCAGTGCCCACCAAATGCAGTTTACCAGAACCCACCAAATGCAGCCTACCAGTGCCCACCAAATGCAGGTTACCAGTGCCCACAAATGCAGCCTACCAGTGCCCACAAAATGCAGCTTACCAGAGCCCACCAAATGCAGCTTACCAGTGCCCACCAAATGCAGTCTACCAGAACCCACCAAATGCAGTCTACCAGAACCCAACAAATGCAGCCTACCAGTGCCCACTGAATGTAGCTTACCAGTGCCCACCAAATGCCGCTTACCAGAACCCACCAAATGCAGCCTACCAGTGCCCACCAAATGCAGGTTACCAGTGCCCACCAAATGCAGCCTGGCAGTGCCCACCAAATGCAGCTTACCACAGCCCACCAAATGCAGCCTACCAGTGCCCACCAAGTGCAGCTTACCGGTGCCCACCAAATGCCAGTGCCCACCAAGTGCAGCTTACCAGTGTCCACCAAATGCAGCTTACCAGTGCCCAGCAAATGCAGCCTACCAGTGCCCACCAAATGCAGCTTACCAGTGACCACCAAATGCAGCTTACCAGTGACTACCAAATGCAGCCTACCAGGACCCACCAAATGCAGCCAAACAGTGCCAACCAAATGCAGCCTACCAGTGCAAAACAAGTGCAGCTTACCGGTGCCCACCAAATGCCAGTGCCCACCAAGTGCAGCTTACCAGTGTCCACCAAATGCAGCTTACCAGTGTACAGCAAATGCAGCCTACCAGTGCCCACCAAATGCAGCTTACCAGTGACCACCAAATGCAGCCTACCAGTGCCCACCAAATGCAGCCTACCAGTGCCAACCAAATGCAGCTTACCAATGCCCACCAAATGCAGCTTACCAGTGCCCACCAAATGCCAGTGCCCACAAAATGCAGCTTACTAGTGCCCACCAAATGCAGCCTACCAGTGCCCACCAAATGCAGCCTACCAGAGCCCACCAAATGCAGCCTACCAGTGCCCACCAAATGGAGCTTTCCAGTGCCCACCAAATGCCAGTGCCCACCAAGTGCAGCTTACCAGTGTCCACCAAATGCAGCTTACCAGTGCCCAGCAAATGCAGCCTACTAGTGCCCACCAAATGCAGCTTACCAGTGACCACCAAATGCAGATTACCAGTGACCACCAAATGCAGCCTACCAGGGCCCACCAAATGCAGCCGAACAGTGCCCACCAAATGCAGCCTACCAGTGCCCACCAAATACAGCTTACCGGTGCCCACCAAATGCAGCCTACCAGTGCCCACCAAATGCAGCCTACCAGATCCCACCAAATGCAGATAACCAGTGCCTACCAAACTCATCTTACCAGAGCCCTCTAAATTCATCTTACCAGAGCCCACCAAATGCAGCTTACGAGTGCCCACCAAATGCAGCCTACCAGTGCCCACTAAATGAAATTTGCCAGTGCCCACCAAATGTAGCTTACCGGTGCCTAGATTACAGAGCTGTGATCTCCTGCTGTGTCACAGAGCTTTTGAATTTCCCGGGCAGCCACTGTAACAAAGTCCCGCCTCCTAGACCGGCTCCTATGATACACGTCATACTGATTTAATTTCCCGGCATTTTGTAATGTTCTGGTACCTTTGGGTACCCTAATTACTCTTTCATAAGTGTATGCGCCCCACCATTCTCTTTTGGTAAGGTGCGCATACACCTTTAAGACTGATGCTGTCATCACTGAGCGCCGGACTGGATGGCTATTTAGATCGCCGGCTCTCACTCACATGTGTTCGTTCAAACTGCTTTGTGCCTTGATGCTAACCTGTCTTGAAGCTCTCATGCTTGCAAGCATACCTCGCTGTCGGAACCACGCTGCGCTGATCCCTGTATCCCGCTACCGGATCATCCGCTCTTGCCGAACCTCTCCTCTGCTACATTGCTATTAGTGATAAGTACCCCACAGGGGAAACCTCTATAACTTTCATACTAAAGCTTACACTATCTAGCTCTGCATACTAAGGACTATTACTACATCTGCATTATCTAAGATTGCTAGCTCTTGAGCCTACTACCACCTGTTCTTGCACTGGGTTGATCTCTCTTGTATGTCCACCTGCTACTCTGTCATCTGCTACCATACATGATTGCTAAACCTATCTGCATCCCATCTGCTACTATCTTACTTTCAAGAACATTTCCTTTCAAGTGTCTGTCATCTACCATCTCTACCCAACCTGTCTCTTCAGCCTATCATCACTGTGTTACTATATACATAAGTCACTCTAGGAAACATCTTATTGAGTGTGTGTATTTACTTGCTGAATTGAGATCATCCACACATGATGAGTCATTGAGAGTTGGGAATGGTGTCTCAGCGTTTCTCTACATGACTACTGAAGTGGAATATTTCTGCAGCTGAAAATCCACATCATACATAAAATGCAGGAGCGTTACAGATTGAACGAACCACAAATGGATTCAGCAGAAATTACCACTTAGATGACACAATTAAAACAGCAAGTACCTGCGTTAATACACGCACTTGCTGAATTAAAAGAAGACAATCAGGCTCTGTCGCAGCAGGTAATTAGACTGACACAACTTACCACTGCTCAGTCCCCTGAACCCAAAATAAATCCTCCTTTGGTATTTACAGGCGATCGCAAAAAATTTTGCGAATTTAAAAACGCATGTGAGTTACTTTTCTTGCTAAAACCCCGTACCTACCTTACTGATCACATTAAGGTTTGTACTATTATTTCTTACCTAACAGGCGATCCTCGGGCCTGGGCAGACTCTCTTTTTGAGAAAAGCGACCAGCTTCTCAACTCCTATGCCTTGTTCCTAGCAGAACTCACTAGCCTATATGATGATCCCAATAGGCAGAGTACTGCCGATCTTCAATTAAGATCCTTGAAACAAGGTGGGAGACCTGTAGAAGACTTTGTCGCAGAATTCAAGAGATGGACCCTTGATTCAGAATGGAATGATGCATCTCTGAAATCCCAATTTAGGCTTGGCCTATCAGAGGCCGTTAAAGACGAGCTCGCCCGAGCGGATCTGCCAAAAACCCTGGATGCATTGATACAACTCAGCATCACCATAGATAGAAGACTACGAGAAAGAAAGGCTGAGAAAATGGGAATGCCATTATCCAGTTCTTCTCGGATTTCGGCCGTTGACCCCGTTCCTATGGAGGTAGGAACCATACGCCCACCTCTATCAACTATGGAAAGAGCCAGAAGACGATCTGGTAATCTCTGCTTGTACTGTGCATCCACGGATCACAAGATAAACGTCTGTCCCCTAGTCTACAAAAAGAAGGGTGAGTGGTCACATGTCCTCCTAGGGGGATTGACAACTTCAATCACTAACCCTTACCTTTCTGTTTGCTTAACATTACAGTGGGACCAGAACAGGATTACTACTAAGGCCATGATTGACACAGGATCTTGTGGAAATTATATTGACATACGTTTTGCTGCTTTAAATAAAGTTCCTATTATTTCTAAACTTAAACCTGTCTCAGTGAGTCTTATTAACGGTGTTCCTTTATCCTCTGGTCCGATCACTGATCAGACACAGGCACTCCTAGTCACTACTAACGGGTCTCATATGGAGACCACTACCTTCGATCTAATACCTTCACCCCACTTTCCCATTGTTTTGGGACTTCCCTGGTTGCACACACATCAACCAACCATAGATTGGAAGGAACGGACCCTGACCTTCCTCTCTTGCTATTGCGAGGGTACGTGTAACCTCCCGTCTTTCGGGAAGATCCTGTCTGTGGTGACAGATGAGATTGCACCACTATGTTATCAGGATCTCTCTGAGGTTTTTCTTGAGAAAAATGCTCAAGCACTACCTCCCCATCGAGACTATGATTGTAGCATTGATCTACTCCCAAATAGCAAATTGCCGTTCGGTCATCTTTATCCTCTTTCACAGGATGAACTTTCCCATCTCAAAGACTATTTGGATGAGAATTTGGAAAAAGGTTTTATTAGACCTTCCACTTCTTCCACAGCAGCAGGACTCTTTTTTGTCCGCAATAAGGACTCAAGTCTCAGGCCTATCATCGACTATAGGCAATTGAATGCTATTACAATAAAAGATCGCTATCCTCTACCGCTTATCCCTGAGCTCATTGAGCAGGTGCGTGGAGCTACCTATTTTTCAAAATTGGACCTGAAAGGAGCATACAATCTCATTCGAATCCGTGATGGACACGAGTGGAAGACTGCATTCAGAACCAGATACGGATTGTTCGAATATCTTGTAATGCCATTCGGGCTATGCAACGCCCCTGCAGTTTTTCAACGATTTATAAACGATATTTTCAGAGACTTACTAGATGTCTGTGTTGTGGTATATCTGGACGATATACTTATATATTCACTATCCCTGTCTGAACACATAAGACATGTAAGACTAGTATTATCGAGATTGCTTGCACACAACCTTTATGTGAAACTGAAAAAATGCTTGTTTCATAAAGAAGAGGTACTGTTTCTAGGCTACATCATATCCAAAACAGGAATCGAGATGGACATGAGTAAGATATCCTGCATTCAGGATTGGCCTACACCAACCACACGCAAGGCGCTACAGCGATTCCTTGGATTTTCGAATTTCTACAGGAAGTTCATTATAAACTTCTCTGCCATTGTGAGACCCCTCACACAGCTCACTAGCATTAAAAAAACATTCAAATGGTCAGATGAAGCAAATAAAGCTTTTCACCTGTTAAAGACAAGGTTTACTTCTGCTCCCATACTACGTCATCCAGACCCATCCCTCCAATACATTCTGGAAGTAGATGCGTCAAACATGGCAGTAGGAGCAATACTCTCCCAACGACCAACTCACACTTCACCACTTCATCCAGTCGCCTTTTTTTCTAAATCCCTAAGCAGTCCAGAGATAAATTACCCCGTGGGTGAAAAGGAACTGCTTGCTATAAAATTGGCTCTGGAGAATTGGCGACACCTACTCGAAGGCACACAATTACCAATACTTATATACACGGACCATAAAAATCTCCAATATCTTCAGACTAACAAAACTCTCTCGCACCGACAGGTACGATGGTCACTATTCTTTCTAAGGTTTAACTTTCTAGTGACCTACACACCTGCAGATAAGAACAAAAAGGCGGATGCACTATCACGACTAACTGAAGAAAACTACTTCGAAATCCCTTCCGTTCCTATAATACCTCACAAACGCATTATTGGAGTTGTCCGTTCCTTGAAGGAAGAGGTTTTGCATGGTATAAGTTTGGATTCACCCCCACCACAACTAAATACTGATGCAGAAGGCTTCCTCTACTACAACGACAAACTTTACATACCACCTACCATACGCACCAAGATCTTGGAATTATCGCATGATGTGCCTATGGCAGGACATATGGGTATGACAAAGACTCTTAATCTGATTACCTGGCAATTCTGGTGGCCTGACATGAAAACATCTATACAAAAATTCGTCTCTTCATGCAATGTCCGTGCCAGGTCCAAAATTGACACTACGAGACCATCCGGTCTACTATGCAGTCTACCAATACCCCAAACTCCATGGGAAGTTGTGTCCTTGGACTTTATAGTGGAATTGCCTCCTTCCAAAGGATTTAATACCATCTTAGTGTCAGTGGACCATCTGACAAAAAATGGCACATTTCATTGCTATTCGCAGACTACCTTCGTCCAAACAAACGGCAGAACTCCTGATGAGGAGTTAAGTCTTTAAGTTACATGGTTTCCCAAAAACTCTTCTGTCTGACCGTGGATCACAATTTATTTCCAAGTTCTGGCAAGAACTATGTCATATACTACGGATCGAGCGGAAGCTCACTTCTCCTTACCATCCGCAGACCAACGGACAGACTGAAAGAGTCAACCAATGCATCGAGCAATATTTACGTTGTTACACTTCTTACCAACAGGATGATTGGGTGGATCTTCTCCCTCTGGCAGAATTTGCCTACAACAACGCAACCCACAGTACGACCAAGCAGAGTCCGTTCTACTTGAACTATGGGTTTCATCCCTCTATTCTTCCACCACGCATCCTTCCTTCAAATAACCCAGTAGCTTCAGACTATCTTACCCAAATAAAGGACTCTCTGGGTTTGCTTAATACTACCATTGCACACGCTCATAGTCAACAAAAGAAGTACTATGATCTTCGCAGAAGACCTTCTCCTCAGTACGCTATCGGGGACCTCGTTTGGCTCTCAACAAAAAATTTAAGACTGAAAATCCCTAGCAAAAAGCTTGGACCTCTGTTCTTGGGACCTTTCCCAATCAAGAAACTTATTGGAAAAGCTGCAGTACAGCTTACATTGCCAATAGACCTCAAAATACATCCCATTTTCCATGTGTCGCTACTGAAGCCCCATGTTCCTGACCAAGGAATAAGGCCTACTATCCCACCTCCTCCTCCTGTACAAGTTGAAGGTGGAGAAGAATATGAGATAAAAGAGATTCTGGATTCTCGTATCCACAGAGGAAGACTTCAGTACTTGGTTCGATGGAAGAACTATGGGCCCCAAGACGACACCTGGCTAAACACCTCTGACATACATGCCTCTAGATTAATCCGCAATTTTCATGGGCAGTACCCAGACAAACCAGCTCCAGAGGCCTTCAGGAGCCGGCCTTAAGGGGGGGGTACTGTAATGTTCTGGTACCTTTGGGTACCCTAATTACTCTTTCATAAGTGTATGCGCCCCACCATTCTCTTTTGGTAAGGTGCGCATACACCTTTAAGACTGATGCTGTCATCACTGAGCGCCGGACTGGATGGCTATTTAGATCGCCGGCTCTCACTCACATGTGTTTGTTCAAACTGCTTTGTGCCTTGATGCTAACCTGTCTTGAAGCTCTCATGCTTGCAAGCATACCTCGCTGTCGGAACCACGCTGTGCTGATCCCTGTATCCCGCTACCGGATCATCCGCTCTTGCCGAACCTCTCCTCTGCTACATTGCTATTAGTGATAAGTACCCCACAGGGGAAACCTCTATAACTTTCATACTAAAGCTTACACTATCTAGCTCTGCATACTAAGGACTATTACTACATCTGCATTATCTAAGATTGCTAGCTCTTGAGCCTACTACCACCTGTTCTTGCACTGGGTTGATCTCTCTTGTATGTCCACCTGCTACTCTGTCATCTGCTACCATACATGATTGCTAAACCTATCTGCATCCCATCTGCTACTATCTTACTTTCAAGAACATTTCCTTTCAAGTGTCTGTCATCTACCATCTCTACCCAACCTGTCTCTTCAGCCTATCATCACTGTGTTACTATATACATAAGTCACTCTAGGAAACATCTTATTGAGTGTGTGTATTTACTTGCTGAATTGAGATCATCCACACATGATGAGTCATTGAGAGTTGGGAATGGTGTCTCAGCGTTTCTCTACATGACTACTGAAGTGGAATATTTCTGCAGCTGAAAATCCACATCATACATAAAACGCAGGAGCGTTACACATTTGATCAGTGTGCCGCCTATCACAGGAGTCGGTCAAGGGGGCGGGACTATGTTACAGTGGCCGACCCACTATGCAGTGGTGTACCTAGAGCATTTGGCACCCGGGGCAGTTCCTATATCTGGCACCCCCCAACTTTAAAATGTAAAAACACCCACAAAAATTTGTAATGTTTTTTAGAATATTTATTGCACACATTTCACAGCCCCCCATCACAGTGCCCTTTGCAGTCTGCCCCCCCTGTCTCTCTAATCAAAGTTCCCCCTTTTGCACTCTCTGCCTCCCCTGCACAGTCCTACCTTTGGCATAAACAGATCGCTAATATTATTAGAAATGTGTTTAAGTTTGAGTAAGAGATTGGAGACTTGCTAAAGGAGATGGTCAGAGACTGCGGACATGGTACAAGAGATGGTCAGAGAGTACGGACCTAATACAGGAGATGGTCAGAGACTACGGACTTGATACAGGAGATGGTCAGAGACTACGGACCTGATACAGGAGATGGTCAGAGACTACGGACCTGATACAGGAGGTAGTCAGATACTAAGGACCTGGTACAGGAGATGGTCAGAGACTGAGGACATGATACAAGAGATGGTCAGAGACTGAGGACATGGTACAGGAGATGGTCAGAGACTGCAGACATGATACAAGAGATGGTCAGAGACTGAGGACATGGTACAGGAGATGGTCAGAGACTGAGGACCTGATACAGGAGATAGTCAGATACTAAGGACCTGGTACAGGAGATGGTCAGAGACTGAGGACATGATGCAAGAGATGGTCAGAGACTGAGGACATGGTACAGGAGATGGTCAGAGACTGCAGACATGATACAAGAGATGGTCAGAGACTGAGGACATGGTACAGGAGATGGTCAGAGACTGAGGACATGGTACAGGAGATGGTCAGAGACTGAGGACACGATACAAGAGATGGTCAGAGACTGAGGACATGATACAAGAGATGGTCAGAGACTGAGGACATGATACAAGAGATGGTCAGAGACTGAGGACATGATACAAGAGATGGTCAGAGACTGAGGACATGATACAAGAGAAGGTCAGAGACTGCAGACATGATAGAAGATAGAAGAGCACGGGGGGGGGGGGCGGAGAGCACAGGGGAAGCAGAGAGCACTGGAGGAGCTGAAGGGCAGGGGGAATGGGGGGGCTGGAGAGAATTAAGGGGGGGTTTGTAAAGCATTGCAGGGGGGTTGGAAGGTGCAGGGGGTGGAGAGCACTGGGGGGGCTAAGAGCACTGAGGGGGGCTAGAGCACTGAGGGGGGCTAAGAGCACTAAGGGGGGTTAAGAGCACTGAGGGGGGCTAAGAGCACTGAGGGGGGGGCTAAGAGCACTGAGGGGGGCTAAGAGCACTGAGGGGGGTTTAGAGCACTGAGGGGGGGGGGGTTAAGAGCACTGGGGGTGGTTAAGAGCACTGAGGGGGGCTAAGAGTACTGAGGGGGGGTTAAGAGCACTGAGGGGGGCTAAGAGCACTGAGGGGGGGCTAAGAGCACTGAGGGGGGGGCTAAGAGCACTGAGGGGGGTTTAGAGCACTGAGGGGGGGGGTTAAGAGCACTGGGGGTGGTTAAGAGCACTGAGGGGGGGCTAAGAGCACTGAGGGGGGGTTAAGAGCACTGAGGGGGGCTAAGAGCACTGGGGGGGGGGCTAAGAGCACCGAGGGAGGGTTAAGATCACTAGGGGAGGGGGTTAAGAGCACTGAGGGGGGGCTAAGAGAACTGAGGGGGGTTACGAGCACTGAGGGGGGGTTAAGAGCACTGAGGGGGGCTAAGAGCACTGGGGGGGGGGGGGGTTTAAGAGCATTAGGGGGGTTAAAAGCACTGAAGGGGGCTAAGAGCACTGGGGGGGGGGCTGGAGAGCACTGGGGGGCCAGCAAAAGAAGTTGTATAGGAGGGGGATGGGGCAGCTGCATATGGAGGAAATGATCGTTCCCTATTCTTCCTGCAGCGGCTGAATGCCTGCAGGAGGGAGAGGAGGAGAATCAGGCATTCGGCGGCTGCAGGAAGAATAGGGAAAGATCAATTCCTCCATATGCAGCTGCCCCATCAACCTCCTATACAACACAGACACTCGGGCACTCACCTTCTTCCCGCCGCAGCTCCACCCCCGGCTCCGCCCCGCCCCACGAGCAGCGTGGACTGAAGGAGCTGCTTCACACTGAGATGCGGGCAGGACACCGGCCTGACACACCCCATGTAAGTGGCACCCGGGGCAGGCCACTGCCGCTGGAGGAGGGGAGGACTTCGGCGCCCCTCCTCCGCCTCAGCTCATGGCGCCTGGGTGCGGTGCACCCCGTGCACCCGCCCAGGATCGGCCCTGTGCGCAATATAACAGTATGCAATGGGTGTATCTCACTGTAACATATGCAGACTAGGCCGCAATTAACTTTTTTTTCCCCTAAATGGGTTTTTATTGCAAAGCGAATACAACAACAGTATGCAATGGGTGTATCTCACTGAAACGTATGAATGAAACTCTGAAAAATAATTGTCCCCTTAATTGGTGCTTGTTGGATAGCAGATTTGAAATGCAGTGTCTAAACGCTGTAAGTCACAGTAAATTATGAAGGAAAAAAGTTTTTTTCTTTTTTAAAATGCAGATTAAGCAGACATATATGCATTCAGTTTGCATGAAATGGCCGCTACACACCGCATGCCTAACAGGTTGGATACTGTTGTTGTTCAATTCGGCTATTGAATTAAAAAAAAAACATTTGAATGAAAAACTGAAAAATATTTTTTTTTTCCCTAAATACTGAAAAATAATTATTTTTCCCTTAGCATTAAATGCTTGCATTAAATGTGCAGCACTGCACACCGCACGCCGCCCACCTAACAGACTGATAAAAGTTTTTTTTCTCCCTCCTCCTCCTCACTGGGCTCAGGTCAGGGCATAAAGATTGTGCACTGCACCTCCACACAATACAATCAATGTAGAACGCTGTCTGATTAACCACTTGCCTACTGGGCACTTTCACCCCCTTCCTGCCCAGGCCAATTTTCAGCTTGCAGCTCTCTCACGCTTTGACTGACAATTGCGTGGCATGCTACACTGTACCCATATGAAATGTTTATCATTTTTTTCACACAAATAGAGCTTTCTTTTGGTGGCATTTAATCACCTCTAGGTTTTTTATTTCTTACAAAAAAAAAGACAGAAAATTTTGAAAAAAAAAAGTTTTCTTATTTTCTGTGAGTAAAGTTTGAAAATAAATAAATTTTTCTCCTTCACTGATGTGCGCTGATGAGGTGGCACTGATGGGCACTAATAGGCTGCACTGATGGGCACTGATGAGGTGGCACTTATGGGCACTGATGAGGTGGCACTTATGGGCACTGATGAGGTGGCACTGATGAGGAGGTACTAATATGCCGCACTGATGAGCACTGATGGGTGGCACTTATAGGCGGCACTGATGAGCACTGATAGGTGGCACTGATGAGCACTGATATGTGGCACTGCTGGGCACTGAGAGGTGGCACTGCTGGGCACTGAGAGGCGGCACTGATGGGCGGCACTGATGGGCACTGAGATGCGGCACTGATGGGCACTGAGAGGCAGCACTGATGGACACTGATGGGTGGCACTGATGGACACTGACGGGTGGCACTGATGGGCGGCACTGATGAGCACTGATGGGCAGCACCATCAGTGCCCACACTCAGTGCCCATAGTGCTGCTAGTCAGTGCCCATCAGTGCCTAGATGAGCAGGCACTGATGGGCACTGACTGGCAGCACTATGGGCACTGATTGTGGGCACTGATGGGGGGCACTGATGGTGGCACTGTGGGCACTTATGGCATTTTTTTCCCCTCTTGTGTAATCAGGGCACTGGTGATCAGTGCCCGGATTACATTCCTCTGTGTCCCCTTACCGCCGATCGGCTCTCCTCTTCCTCACACTGCAGTCTCTGTGTGAGGAAGGAGAGCTGGCGATGAGAGATGATCTCATATGTTTACATATGAGATCATCTCTCATTGCACGGTCCGATCACGTGGTAAATGGCCGCTGTGATTGGCCATTCACCACGATCTGTCATTGGCTGTGTCCAAGGGACATGGCCAACACACATTTTCCCCGATGCGCCTCCCGGAAATTAGAGCCCGCGCTGTAGCCTTCTTTCGGCTATAGCGCGGGCAGGAAGAAGTTAAAGAAGATTCTTCCTATTCTTTCCCTCAAAGCAATCTCCAGCCTGCCCCGACAATAATCTCCTATCTCTCCCTCTGGGCAAAAAGATTGTGCACTGCACCTCCACACAATCAAATCAATGTAGATCGCTGTCTGACCAAAGAAGATTCTTCCTATGCTTTCCCTCAAAGCAATCTCCAGCCTGACCCTACAATAATCTCCCTATCTCTCCCTCAGCAGCATCAGGAACCTCTCCCTAGTATAGTTTGAGCAGAGTGACACACAGCGCTATGTGACTCCAGCTTATATAGACTCTGGGTCACATGCTGCACATGCCAATCACAGCCATGCCATTAGTAGGCATGGCTGTGATGGCTTCTAAGGGCACACTAGTTAAACGCTTGCTGATTGGCTGCCTTGCACCTGTTCAAACCGCGCCATTAAAACTGCGCCAAAACATCAAATAACATTACCGAACAACGGACAGTACCCAAACATACAGTGAAATGTTCGGGTCCGTGTCCGGGTTCCGAATACCCAAAAGTCCGGTACGATCCCGAACAATACAGTCTGGGTTCGCTCAACCCTATTGAGGAGCCTTAATAACAAATTTGGTAAAAAATGTATATCCATGATTACAAAATTAATTTGAGTAGTAAAAACATATTCACCATGATCTGGCTGGATCATAACACACTAAAAATATATAGATCTAGAATTGAGAGCTGATTGTGTTAATAGATCCCAATATACATTAATGACATTGGTTCATAATTGGCAAAAATTACCGCCCATGGTCAAACAATAAAACGCATGACACAATAAAGGAATTGCATCCATATGGCTCGACACGTTATGTGGGGTTCATTCCTCCTCCTCAGGAGCAGATGCAAATCTGCAAAAAGTATATAAACAACATTATAGTCTAATAGTTAACCCAAATAAGGGAAGGGAGGGGGGAAGTAGAAAGAGCCCACCAACATAACGGAATACCCTACCCTGGTTTACTCACAAAGAAGCTCAAAATTCAACATGTGCTACTGTAGAATGAGGGTTGTCTGGGGTCATCTGCACCGAGATCTGTGGGAGTACTGCCCGTGACCGCCGGGGCATATATATGAGGACCTCAAGAAAATTGCAGATCTCAAACAAAGAATTGATGGTGACGTAACTGACAACCTCAGGGAATTCTGTGAAAATTATTTATAAATGATCATTGGAGTAAATATAGTTATTGCCTGCAGGTATATAGTGTAGCTACCAAATGGATCCCACAAAAGAAGGGGGAAAAAAGAAAAAGAAGGGGAAGCCTAGCTATAAAGGAGTGTGCTTAGGCATCTCAGTACAGGTGTAGATAATACATATTGGAATACTCAAGCAACCAAGGGACCCAAAAATGGCATGAGGGGGGTGTATAAGTACATATGTTCCCATATTAGGAAAGAGAATGAAGTAGTATAAACAATATGGACCCATAGTGGAGTTGTTCCACAAGTCACCTGTGAAAGTCACTAATATGATGGGCAACAAATGAGAAACAGTAAACAAATTTTACCAACTAAAATACGTCATACTGCATGGTGTAGCCAATATCCAAAATGCAGATAGTTCCAGAAAGAAGGAAGAAACAATAAAAGGTGTGTGGTCCCCAACAGGATGGTATATATAGAAATAGCAAGGCCACAGGTTTCAAGCGTCACGCAAGCTCTCACGACGAGGGAGGACATCACACCTGAGCAGAGATAGCTACCCAGGCATTGTCGTCAAAATCTCCCTCATGGAGTGAGCGGCAGGTGTATCCACGCGGGATGCGTGGCGCCAATGTGTACCAGGAAAGAGCCCGCCCAAACCCGAAGGGGGAAGGGAAAGGGGAGAGCCCCGGAGCGCATCACAGCTCCCGGAAGCAGAAGTCAAGTCCATCGAACCCCGTATATACTGCTACATGTGAAAAGCTCAAAACCATGGAAATAGAATACATAAAATAATATAGAAGATATTATAGTGAAATACATAAGATCCCAAAATATGTAGCAGAACACCTCACTCAGGGTCTGCAATCTGACATAATAGCCAAAGGCTGCAGTCAGGGATACTGACTGTAGTTACGCATCTTCATCCCTGGTTCAGTATTGAAAAGGAGAGGAGGTTTTGGGACTTTAACCAGTTTAACTAGGGGGCGCGCACGCTATCCCTGCGGTGATCTGATTTAGTTCAGAACCAATCATTTATCAGGTCCAGGCCAATGATTTATGGTTCTGATCAATGGCAGAATTTCCTGTGCCTATGTAATGTAAACACAGGCACAGGAAACAATGCTATTTCCTCTCCTGGAGCCCTTTTTGGTTCCAGCTTTGGAGGAGAGAGCATCAACTTTGACACAAGCACTGTATTTAACCCCCAGATCACCCCCCAGTTAACCCTTTCACCCCCTGTCACAGTGTCACTATATACAGTATACAGATAATTTAGTGATCGCTGTATTAGTGTCACTGCTGATGCCAGTTAGTGTGAGCGGCAGTTAGTGGTAGTTAGTGTCTGTCCCAGATAGGTTTGGGGTACCCGCCATATCCCCTAATAAAGATTTTAACCCCCTGATCACCCCAGTTAACCCCTTCACTAAGGTAACCAGATTTTTAAAATTAAATCCGGGGACATATTTTTTATTTATTTTTTATTGGCAAATGGTAAACTTTTTTTTTAAGCATATTTTCCTCAAATTATATATGCAGTGTATGTGGTATGTGTTTATGGAATGATTGTTTGATATATACTTTATTTCTCACATTTCGTCCATGAGATAAAAAAAAAGATACTTCAGGAGTGCGCTTCTGACAGAGTGCAGAGTTCAGGAGTCTTACATAAAGAATACAGGGCTAGGAAGCACTCAGGGGCGTGCTACATAAAGAATGCAGGGCTCACGAGTGAGCAACATAAAGAAAGCAGGGCAGCTGTGCCCAGCAATGCAGCCTCATCAGTGGCCAGCAATGCAGTCTCACCACTGCCCATCCATCCAATGCAGCCTTACCTGTGACCATCCAATGCAGCCTGACCAGTGCACATCCAATGCAGCCTGACCAGTGCTCATCCAATCCAATGCAGCCTCACCAGTGCCCATTCAATGCAGCCTGACCAGTGCCCAGCAATGCAGCCTGACCAGTGTCTATCTATGCAGCCTGACCAGTGCCCATCTATACAGCCTGACCAGTGCCCATCTATACAGCCTGACCGGTGCCCATCTATGCAGCCTGACCAGTGCCCATCCAATGCAGCCTGACCTGTGCCCATTTACTGGCCAACCCAGAATTCAGGTGGAAACAGCTGATTTTACTCCCCTTGGTTTTTATTTTATTTTTTTTATTATTTATTTCAGGTTCTTATATAGCGATGTCAATTTACGCAGCACTTTACATATACATTGCACATTCACATCAGTCCCTGCCCTCAAGGAGCTTACAATCTAAGGTCCCTAACTCACATTCATACATACATACATAGTAGGGCCAATTTTATACAGGATCCAATTAACCTACCAGCATGTCTTTGGAGTGTGGGAGGAAACCAGAAACCCAAGCAGGCACAGGGAGAACATGCAAACTCCAGGCAGGTAGTGTCATGGTTGGTTGGGATTCGAACCAGCGACCCTCTTGCTGCTAGGTGAAACTGCTAACCACTACACCATTCTGTACAGATCTATTGTGCACCAAAGCAATTTATATGATGATAAATTTATCACAGCAAATCCAAATTTGACATTTGCCAGAGAATTTGCACGAAAACGTATCACTTTTTCCGAATTTAAAACCTTTCTGGGCCTATCCCTCATCATGGGCATTACTAAAAAGAGTGAGTTGCGGTCATATTGGCCCACTGACCCAATTCATCATATGCCCGTGTTCTCTGCTGCCATGGCCAGGACTAGATACGAGAAAATCTTGCGGTTCGTGCACTTTAATGACAATAAACTCTGTCGTCCTCGGGGCAACCCTAGATATGACCGGCTACACAAAATTTGGCCCTTCATAAATCACTTCAACCAAAATTTTTCTACCTTGTATACAGACCAACAAGCTGTCTGCATTGATGAGTCCCCGATTTAATTTTCTGGCTGCCTTGTTTTCAAACAGTTTCTCCCCAGCAAGCATTCCAGATATGGGGGTCAAGATGTATAAGCTCTGTGACAGGGCAACAGGCTATATACAGTGGGTACGGAAAGTATTCAGACTCCCTTAAATTTTTCACTCTTTGTTATAATGCAGCCATTTGCTAAAATCATTTAAGTTCATTCTTCTTCCTCATGAATGTACACATAGCACCCCATACTGACAGAAAAACACAGAATTGTTGACATTGTTGCGGATTTATTAAAAAAGAAAAACTGAAATATCACATGGTCCTAAGTATTCAGACCCTTTGCTCAGTATTTAGTAGAAGCCCCCTTTTGATCTTATACAGCCAGGAGTCTTTTTGGGAAAGATGCAACAAGTCTTTCACACCTGGATTTGGGGATCCTCTGCCATTCCTCCTTGCAGATCCTCTCCAGTTCTGTCAGGTAAACGTTGGTGGACAGCCATTTTTAGGTCTCTCCAGAGATGCTCAATTGGGTTTAAGTCAGGGCTCTGGCTGGGCCATTCAAGAACAGTCACAGAGTTGTTGTGAAGCCACTCCTTCGTTATTTTAGCTGTGTGCTTAGGATCATTGTCTTGTTGGAAGGTAAACCTTCGGCCCAGTCTGAGGTCCAGAGCACTCTGGAGAAGGTTTTTGATCAGGATATCCCTGTACTTGGCCGCATTCATCTTTCCCTCGATTGCAACCAGTCGTCCTGTCCCTGCAGCTGAAAAACACCCCCACAGCATGATGCTGCCACCACCATGCTTCACTGCTGGGACTGTATTGGACAGGTGATGAGCAGTGCCTGGTTTTCTCCACACATACCGCTTAGAATTAAGGCCAAAAAGTTCTATTTTGGTCTCATCGGACCAGAGAATCTTATTTCTCACCATCTTGGAGTCCTTCAGGTGTTTTTTAGCAAACTCCATGTGTCTTACACTGAGGAGAGGCTCCCGTGGTGCCACTCTGCCATAAAGCCCCGACTGGTGGAGGGCTGCAGTGATGGTTGACTTTCTACAACTTTCTCCCATCTCCTGACTGCATCTCTGGAGCTCAGCCACAGTGATCTTTGGGTTCTTCTTTACCTCTCTCACCAAGGCTCTTCTCCCCCGATAGCTCAGTTTGGCCGGACGGCCAGCTCTAGGAAGGGTTCTGGTCGTCCCAAACGTCTTCCATTTGAGGATTATGGAGGCCACTGTGCTCTTAGGAACCTTAAGTGCAGCAGAAATCTTTTTGTAACCTTGGCCAGATCTGTGCCTTGCCACAATTCTGTCTCTGAGCTCTTCAGGCAGTTCCTTTGACCTCATGATTCTCATTTGCTCTGACATGCATTGTGATCTGGAAGGTCTTATATAGACAGGTGTGTGGCTTTCCTAATCAAGTCCAATCAGTATAATCAAACACAGCTGGACTCAAATGAAGGTGTAGAACCATCTCAAGGATGATCAGAAGAAATGGAAAGCACCTGAGTTAAATATATGAGTGTCACAGCAAAGGGTCTGAATACTAATAAATCTGCAACAATGTCAACAATTCTGTGTTTTTCTGTCAGTATGGGGTGCTATGTGTACATTCATGAGGAAGAAGAATGAACTTAAATGATTTTAGCAAATGGCTGCAATATAACAAAGAGTGAAAAATTTAAGGGGGTCTGAATACTTTCCGTACCCACTGTATATAGTTTCCAGATTTACAAGGGAAAAGATAGCAGTATGGAGCAGCCCTGACTGCCCAGACTACATGGGGAGCAGTGGCAAGATTGTTTGGGACTTGGTGTCACCCTATTTGAAAAGGAGTACCATTTATACGTGGACAATTTCTACTCAAGCTTGCCACTTTTTAGTCACCTTTTTGATTCTGGAATTGACGCATGTGGCACTGTGCCACCTAATCGCCGGGGCTTTCCTCAACGTCTTGTAGATTTCTGACTTAGAGGGGAGAGCCTGTTTGAAGTGTAATAAATTGTTTGCAGTGAAGTGGAGGGAAACACGGAATGTCTTCCATTCATGCAGGTACGACTGTCCAAATTACAACGGCGACTGGTGTTGTTGAGAAGCCCCTCTGTGTCCATGAATACAACCTTAACATGGGAGGTGTGGACTTCAATGACCAGATGATGGCGCTGTACTTAATTGCCCATAAGGCCAGACTCTGGTACAAAAAAGTGCCTGTATACTTATTCCAAATGGCTCTGCTGAACACTTATGTGCTAAACAAAGCGTCAGTAAGAAGTGGATCCTTCCTAAAATCCCAGATCATCACAGCCCTTCTGTATCCAGTAGGTGCTGTGGCCCAAATTCACAATCGAGATGCAGTGAGCAGGCTGCATGAGAGGCATTTTCCTGTTGTCCTCCCTGGTACCTCTATTCAAAGAGCACCCCAAAGAAGATGTGTCTGTAGAAAACATGGATATAGGCGTGACACCCGCTTTTTCTGTCCCTCTTGCCCTGGCCAACCTGGTCTCTGCATTGGGGACTGTTTCCGTCGCTACCACACACTAGTGGAGTTGCATTGCATGTATGCACATCATTAGAAGTGGGTGGATGCTGGGAGGCCTAATGGTGGGCATACCACACACTTTCTGGCAGAGATTTCTTCATCCACATCGATCGGTGTGAATGGAGAAATCGGTTAGGTCCTCTTTTTCGTTCAGCCCATAGGTTGCATAAAAAAAGAACCTTACAATATATGCCCAACAAGGACCAGCAATGTACTGGTAAGTCACTGGACTTTGAGTGGTCATACCAGGGTGATGCCTGCAGGTTTAGGCATACAACCAGTGGTCAGCTTTTATGTTGCTGGCTTACACTGGTCTGAGGACACTGTACTGGTGTGGCGGTGATCGGAAACAGAGTTGCTGGCTTACTGTCAGGATCGGTGTCATTACTTGTGTCACCTGTTGGTGGCACTGTTTTTCCTGGAATCGAAGGGAGTAATTCCGGTGGCCACCAGCGGGTGTCTCCCAGTAGCTGGACTGTACACTTAATTAGGCTTCACCCGATGTGGACTGCTGGGGGACTATAAGCCCACCCGTCACTGAGATTCAGGGCTTCAGTATTTTACCTGCAAGCTGTGTCCCTTTTGGAGCCTGAAACCTGTACCCTGATCCTAATCCTGAGTCCTGTTCCCTGTACCCTGCTTCCTGTACCTGGCTTCCTGCTTCCCTTGTCTCCTGTCCCTGACCCATCTTGTTCTTGTATGCTCCCTCCATTTGTATATAGTTAGTTCAGTTAGTATTTGGGTTTCGCACTGCCACATTTATTTTCACTTACTTTCTTTATGGTTTACTGGTGTTGGTATTGGAGTGTGTTATTTGGCCTAATAAACTTATTTCAACCTTATTAGGTCTTGGTCCTAATTCCTTAAGTGCAGCCGACTGATATGATCACCCTTGGTGGATGCCTGCATGTGGTATTCCTGACACTTAAACTCATCTGGTGAAACTGGGACTGGTGTGGCTAGGGATCAGAAACACCGTTGCTGGTTTACACTGGGCTGGTGACACTGGAACAGATGTGGCAGCGATTAGGAACACTGATGCTGGCTTACACTGGGTTGGTGACACTGGGACTTGTGTGGCAGTGATCAGGAACACTGTTGCTGGCTAAACTAGCCTGGTGCTGTGGCTGTCAGGAACAATGTTGCTGGGTGCATTGGTTTGGCGACACAGTACTGGTGTGGCAGTGATCGGGACGCTGTTGATGGCTGCATTGGTTTGGTAATACTGTACTGGTGTGGCAGATATCAGGTACACTGTTCCTGGCTGCACTGGTCTGGTGACACTGAGACTGGTGTGACTAGGGAATGGAACAGGAACACTGCCTGGCTGCTCTGGTCTGGTGACACTCTACTGATTTGGTTAGTGTTTAACCACTTCCCGTCCGCCCGCCGCAGTTATATGGGCGGCCCTCATGAGCAAAACAATGTAGGTATAGGTTGGTCGCGCGCCTGTAGGTAGGGGGCAAGCGAGCGCCAGTGGAGGCACACTCCTGCCCCCACTCGGATGCCAATGCACGGGGCAGGTGGCTCCGATTGCCGCCTGAAACCCGCGATCGATCCGCGCTGAGAGAGAACGGTCAGCTGTTGTAAACACAGCTGACCGTTCGTCTCTCTGCAATGATCACAGAGCACCTGTAATCCTGCTATATAGAAACACAGGTCTCTGTGATCATTTCACAAGCCACGCCCCCCCACAGTTAGAAACACGCCCCTAGGTACACATTTAACCCCTTGATCACTTACTGTGTTAACCCCTTCCCTGCCAGTGTTATTATTACAGTAACAGTGCATATTTTTAGCACTGATTACTGTAAGTAATGTCACTGGTGCCCCCAAAAGTGTCAAAAATGTCAGTCAGGGGTCCAATCTGTCCACCACAATGTCGCAGTCCCGCAAAAAATCGCAGATCGCCGCCATTACTAGTAAAAAAATAATAAAAATGACATAAATCTTTCCCGTGGTTAGTAGACGTAATAACTTTTGCGCAAACCAATTAAAATACTCTTATTGGGATTTTTTTTACCAAAAATATGTAGCAGAAAACAAATTGGCCTAAAATGTTAAAAAACTTTGATTTTGGGAATGGGATTTTTTTTTTGGGAATGTTATATAGCAGAATGTGAAAAACATTGTTTTTTTTTTCAGAATTGTTGCTTTTTTTCTGTTTATAGCGCAAAAAATAAAAATTGCACAGGTGATCAAACACCACCAAAAGAAAGCTCTGTTTGTGGGGGAAAAAAAAGGACATCAATTTTATTTGGGTACAGCATCGCACGACCGCGCAATTGTCCGTTAAAGTAAAGCAGTGCCGAATCGCAAAATATGTCCTGGTCATTAAGGGGGAAAATCTTCCGGTCCAGAAGTGGTTAAGGACACTTATTGGTTGCACTGTATGGTGGCAGTGTACTGAGGTGGCTAATGATCAGAGACACTGGCTTGCTGCTCTCTGTTGACACTGTACTGTGTATAAAAAAAAAAAAAAAAAAACTGCTGCAGATCACTGGGGACATGTTTTATTTTCTCTCACAGCCAATTAGTGTGAGAGGAAACAGAGTGCCGGCTACAACATGCAGCCTATGTTTATACATGTAATCACCCTGATTAGAGCATGCTATTGCATGCACTAGAGCAGTGATGGCAAACCTTGGCACCACAGATGTTTTGGAACTACATTTCCCATGATGCTCATGCACTCTGTGGTGTAGCTGAGCATCATGGGAAATATAGTTCCAAAAAATCTGGGGTGCCAAGGTTCGCCATCACTGCACTAGAGGGTCTGCATAAGCAATACAAAGGAGAGGCTTTTTTAAGACAGTCTACCGCCCTCAGACCCTCATAGTCTAACACTACATTTGCCTCACACCTCAACACAACACTGTCACATCCCTACTCTACATTCCAACCCCTCACATCACCAGTACAAGCAGCATGCAAAGTGCAAAGCTCCGGCCTTGGCAGCTTAATGGGCCATACACTAAACACTTTCAATTTGTATGCAATCAGGCAGGCCCTTGCACTACATAGAAAAGGTCAATCTGAAGGATAAAGTCTTCTCTAAATCTTACAGTGTGTATGGCCCTTTTGTCTGTAGGCACCCACACAAAACAAAAAACACATGTTCCATTCAAAAGTCTTTATTTATTCTAGAATGACAGCATAAGGAGGGATGCAGCAAGATAATATTGTCAGTCTCCAGTCCGTGTGCCTTTACAGCGCCAGCCCACGATCTTTGCTCCATGGCTACGGGATTCTGATGTCTTCCCCAACTTTATGCAGAGTTCAGAATCCATTCTGCACCTCTACCAGCTCATAGGGGACAGGCATGGCCAGGTTGCTGGTCAGCTTCCAAGCCACTTTGGAAGTTCCAGGGTGTTCATGTTGGTCATCGATGCTGCTTTTGGCCATGTGCCTTACCAAATATCCACTGACCACAAAAGAAGATGAGTGGAGTCCATCAAGGTGGGTTTCTACCAGCTACAACCGCAAGCAGTACCACTCCTGGAAAAATAAAACAAAGGATAAGACATTTCATTATGAAAATCACATCTTAATGCCTGTTTGCTTCATTCTGAACTTCATTTAATTTCGACATCACAAGTGAAATAACACATTTTCTGCCAACTTACACAAACCAGAAATCATTAATGCAAACATTTGAATGCACACCTGTGACGCCAGACAGCCCATCACCACAGGCTTCTCATGGTACATGCCATGATTCCAAGATGTTCACGTTCTGGAAAATTAGAACACCATAAGATACCAAGCAGCCGTTCATGTTATCAATAACTACACAGGTGGCATAGACACAACTAAACACCTGCCAGCTCTTCTCAGCCCTTTCCACTATTCACAATACCAACATGTTTATGGTTAGAGGTGCATGTTTTTGCTTAAGTAACACAATTTTACCAATGTTGACTACACTTTATCTACAATGGCAAGTGTCATTGGCAGATGATAATTACCCTCTGTCTCCCTGTGAGTGGCACCTCTGCTAACTAGCAAATTAATACACATGCCCTACCTTGACCGGTTACAGTACTTACATGTAAAGTGGCTAGCAACCAGGGTATTCCGGGTGGCAAAACCTGCAGCGGTGCTCCGCCGCCTAGGGGCCGCCGGCTGACGGACCTCTGGCTCCCTCTCCTCCATCAGCTCCCAAGATTCATCCCGGGCAACGCACATGTTGTGCAACACGCAGCACGCCAGGATGATCTTGGAAGCCTTTGTAGGAGAGTACATGAGTTCACCCCCAGGCCGGGCCAAGCAGAGAAACCGGGATTTGAGAAGACCTATGGTCAACTCGATGATACTCCGGCTTCTCCGCAAGGCCCTGTTGTAATTCATTTCTGCTGGGCCCTGGGGGTACCTGATTGGAGCCATCCGCCACGTCAGCTGCGGGTAACCAGCATCCCCTGAAAAAAATGAAAAATATACATTAGTTCTTCATATCATGTGACTTTAGATGACTCCTCAAAATGGGAGACAATTATGCATTTTACTAAACAACCTGCTCGTCTGTTTGCAAAAACTCATATGAAACATCTCAACTCTGTCTAACTGCCTAAATCACTAATACAAATGGGAAAAAGGACACACAAAGTGGTGTGTTTCTCTTGCAAGTTCCAACTTGGCCCCTATTTTGTTCCTATTACATTAGCCTAGGTCTTACTTCTGGAATATATCTGCAACTAGAGTGAGGAAACCAATATTGACTCACTTATGCAAAGTACTTTGGGGATATGGCAATACCATTGGAATCATTTGTAGGTTTTGTTTGGGTGGCTAGAGGACACCATTTACACATTGGTTAACCACCTTCATTTGACTCAAAGACAACTTTGGAAATCTTTCTTTTGTGAGCTGCTAAGCTGCTGATCTGGTTGTGTGTGAACAGCCTGCCAACTCCTAACACATCCATTTTAGGTAGGCTTTGCTTAAATCAGGGTGTACACCGATGTAGCTTATTCCTATGTCTATGTAATCTTACAGTTTATGTTGTTAAGACAAAATACTTTACCAATAAGCCACCCTTGGGGCATTTGGCCACTTTCAAACGCCTCGTACAGAGTACTGGTTCGTAACATACTGGAATCATGGCACGACCCTGGGTGACCAGTGTTGACACTCATGATGCGATGTTTGGCGTCACAAACTAATTGGACGTTCAGGGAGTGGTACTGCTTGTGGTTGCGGTACTCCACTTCGTGGCTCCTTGGTGGCCTAATGGCTATGTGGGTGCTATCGATTGCCCCTAGTATTTGCGGCATGTGTGCCCGCAGGTAGAAACCCAACTTGACTTCATTCCACTCATTTTCATTCTGTGGCCAGTAGATAAAATTGGGCACTATATCGACTATGGCATTAATGACCAACATGAACACCCTTGAAACTGTGGGCTGGCTAATGCCCATGATACTTCCCGAAGTGGCTTGGAAGCTGCCACGCCCTAAAATATACAAAGTGGCCAGCAATCTGGCCATGCCGGGCACTGCATGGCCGCGCTGTGTGTCCGGTTCAATTTTGTCTGCTATGAGCTGGTAGAGGTGGAGAATAGTTCCTCGCTCGAGCCGGAACTTCCTCCTGACATCAGAATCCCACAGCTTGTCCAAATAGATCCTTGGAGCAAAAATGCGTGGCTTGCGAGGTAAGGGCACACGGACTGGAGGTGCTGCTGGAGGTGCTGCTGGAGGTGCTGCTGCTTCCCCACCTTCTGCTGCCTCCTGTGCTAGGGCCTCCTCAAACAAGGCACCGATGAATGCCAACATTGCACCATCTAATGCGTCTGGGATATCGTCCTCCATTTTGAACGCGCAAATTCGCGAATGCGCAGATATATATAGAAACGGCCGCTAATTATCACACCTGTGAGCCAGCTATAAAAGGAGCACATGGCCAATATGGCTGCTGGATGTTATAGATCGATGTTTCTTATGTGCTAGCAAGACCCTGTGACCCACAACGTACATTATCTTGAGGTAAGACAATTGTATCTCTCTCTCCCAAAAAAAAAAACAACAAATTCTCTCTCTCTCTCTCTCTCTCTCTCTCTCTCTCTCTCTCTCTATATATATATATATATATATATATATATATATATATATATATATATATATATATATATATATCTAGATCTGTCTGTTTGTGTGTTCTTGCTCACCATTATTGTTTACTGAAGGAGAGAATTTGTACTTATCTTGGGTGTGCTTAAGTTGTCTATGGTGAATCCCCTCCAACCCACAATAGCTTGTGAACCCCTCAAGTGTCTTTTAATCATTGGCAGTTGGCCCCATGTGCATGTGGTTTTGACATGTGTTTTCTCATGTTTGTTAAAGGTGTGCAGTCTAGATTTGGCATCTAAACCTGCCCCCTTACCTTCCCAGATTCCAAAGACACCATTTTTGCTTTCCTGATAACTGTAATTTATTATGTGCACGTATGTAGGTCATGCGATTTCTCATGTATGTTTAATATTTGCAGCCTCCTTTGGCCTATAAAAGATTACACCACCACCACAACCAAGTCTGTTTGTGCCATTAGGTAAGTGTTTGGAGGGCCTCGTGTGATTTGTGCCCATATGCGTTTTCTTATGTGTTTTTTTCAATTTCTTTGCAGCCTCTTCTGCTCTTGGACCACCACCACCACCACCACAACCAAGTCTGTTTGTGCCATTAGGTAAGTGTTTGGAGGGCCTCGTGTGATTTGTGCCCATATGCGTTTTCTTATGTGTTTTTTTCTCAATTTCTTTGCAGCCTCTTCTGCTCTTGGACCACCACCACCACCACCACAACCAAGTCTGTTTGTGCCATTAGGTAAGTGTTTGGAGGGCCTCGTGTGATTTGTGCCCATATGCGTTTTCTTATGTGTTTTTTTTTAATTTCTTTGCAGCCTCTTCTGCTCTTGGACCACCACCACCACCACCACCACCACAACCAAGTCTGTTTGTGCCATTAGGTAAGTGTTTGGAGGGCCTCGTGTGATTTGTGCCCATATGCGTTTTCTTATGTGTTTTTTTCAATTTCTTTGCAGCCTCTTCTGCTCTTGGACCACCACCACCACCACCACCACCACCACCACAACCAAGTCTGTTTGTGCCATTAGGTAAGTGTTTGGAGGGCCTCGTGTGATTTGTGCCCATATGCGTTTTCTTATGTGTTTTTTTCAGTTTCTTTGCAGCCTCTTCTGCTCTTTGACCACTACCACCAACACCACCACCACCCCCACCACCAAGTCTGTTTGTGCCATTAGGTAAGTGTGTTCTGTAACTGTTCACTAATTATACTGTATATGAAGAGCAATCTGCAAATCATGTTTTTTTCTGTTTTCTCTTTTGTCATTTCAGATTTAGGCGTTTGGGGCTATTTGCTGCTGCTGGACAGCCAGATTCTCTGCCCACCTCGTGCTCCCATGGCCCCATCCACTGGAAGGCTGAGGAGAAGGGGCAGGGTGGCCAGGGTGGCCAGGGTGGCCATGGGGGGCAGGGTGGCCAGGCTGGCCATGGGGGGCAGGGTGGCCAGGGGGGGCAGGGTGGGCAGATCGTCTGGCTCTGGTGTGAGGGAGGCTCCAGCTGTATCCATGAGGGAGTCCACCATCCCCATCCCGGAGGAGAAAGCTGGGGGAGGTGGTAACACACCAAGTGGACAAGCTGGCTCTTCTGACAGTAGTCCAGAAGAGGGTCCGTCCACCCGAGTCAGCTTGTCCACATTATCCCGGCTTCCCCGTTTCTCCCACAATCAGTGCTGTGTCCTGGTCCAGGCCTATATGGCCAGATATCAGGCGATACATGGGACCAGGGCCGCGGTTAGCTCTGTAACCGAGAAGCGCAGATTGTGGGATGAAATCCGGGATGCTGTAAATGCACTGGGTGAAGCACCTCGCCACCATGACAGTGTGCGGAAGAAGGTCGCCGACATCTGTGCGTCCGTTCGGAAGAAGCTAATTGCATGGGCTGCGGAGGGTCTTTATGACCGACAAGGTCGGCTGGATGAACGTGCATGAAGTTCTCTCTGGGATTATCAATTACCTTTCTTGCAGATCATAGGACCCGATACCATCTTTCCCAGAGAGGACTTAGATTCGGATGCTTTGCACCGAGGTAGGATATTATCTTGGATGTCAATTGTGTGAGTTGTTTTGAAAAGATGAACTACTATCCTATGTGTGACATGAATAGAATTTGATACTTGCCCTTCCAATTGTCCTTTTTTTGTTTTCCCCAACCTGCAATTTGTTCATCTGTAGCACGGATCTCAGCCCCTCCACAGCCCATGCAGCTTGGCGACCCAGACGGACTCACGGGTGTTGACATCAGTGCTGACCCTCCTCCTGGTAGGTCCCATATCATACTGTGCCAAAAAATGTAGATGTATATTTTATTCTTTCCAAGATAGCTCATATTGCTATGTCCTTTACAGAAGATCCGCAGCAGGGAACACACCCAGTGCAGCAAGGCCTGGAGGAAGGTGTTGGTATGTCTAGCAAATTAATATTTTTTTTGGAATCTTATTAACCCCGTTGACACACATGTTTTTTCTTTTGAAAGAGTGTTGCCTTTTAGATGTTTACCCTGCAAAACACCGTTGACAGCATTAATGGGTGCCGTCATTAGTATTCAGACCAAGCCTTCTTAACCTTTTGTGAGGGTTTAGCAAGTGTCCTATGAGGCCAGGAAAGCACTTTTGAATGTTTGGCCTCAATGCTTCATTCCTGAAGCTAGGAGGGCAATCTGGCCATAATCATTACTGCCTAAGGTTATGTACTAAACATGTTTTTTTTATATTTTTTTTCCAAGAACATCAGGCCCCTCTTGACGTAGCAGCTGGAGTTGGATCAGGAGCTGGCGACGATTCTGCATCCAGTGCTGTGGTATGTGATATAAGGGAACAAGGTGCACATGTAACATTTCAATGGTAGTAATGATTTTGGGCTAGATGTGGCTTACATTGTGTGTGTTAAATTAGTGCTATGACATTCTGACGATGCACCAGCACAACAAGAGTTCGATCTTGAACATCAGGGAATTATGTTATAATTTGTTGTGCCACTAATGTTCCAAAAACATCCAGGACCTTTAAAGTCCGGCCAGTCTTTGATTTTCCAGGTCCAAATTCATGTGTATCGTTTTGTTGGGTTGTCCTGTAGCCGATTGATGGCGAGATTTTAGACAACATACGTAGATGTAGAAAGTCATTGGTGTAGTAACAGATTTACCAAAAGCATAAACAACCTACCACACCAGGGTTAATTGGGAACACCTTCATGTCGAAACTTTTTTGCCTTTGTCATATTAGTCCTACCAATATAATATGTACCCATTATCAGAAGTGTTGCTAGCTTGGATAATATTACAATGAACAAGTACTTATTAGAAGCACATCAAACTTTTCTACGTTCTGCTTGGGGTGTTAAGTTGTCAAAGTAATCTGAACTATTTAGTCATGATGTTTGATAATGATTTGGTCTATTTCTTCTGCTTTCAGGTAGCCTTCGATGCAGAGGGATTGTCACCTACCCAACCTCGTCCATCTATGCTGGATGTAGCCGAGAGGCTGCTTGATGAGTATCGGATCCAAAATGAGTTAAGGAGGCGTACTCAGCAATCTATTGAGGTAGTACGTCTGCTCAGGCTCATACAGGAATCTGTAGCAACAATGGTACAGGTTCAACAGGATATGCGTAACAGCTTGGTAAGTTTAGCAGACCAGCATCAACAGGATCGGCAAAGTGTTGACACTCAGGTGCTGGCCACACGCCAATGCCTGTTTGGATCTGAAGATGCCCCATTGGCAGAGCCCTCCCAAACATCTCACTCACCTGCCACTGCAGGTTGTGGTAGTGGGAGGGGAATGCCAGTGTTGGCCACTTGTCAGGCAGCTGGGGATGGGACAATTCCTCCTGTAGCCACTCCTAGCACTTCACACTCCGTTCGGACTCCCACACCCCTCAATGAGCAATCCTCCTGCACAACCTCATTGCGCACTGGTTCCACAATGCCCCTTCCATTTGACTACACTCCCTACACACCTTTAGAATTTCACTCCTACCCAGGCCATCACCCTTTGTCAACAGCCCCACATGCCATTTCCCCCCGCACCGTGGACCACAACAACCAATCAACCACCACTCCCCACACATCTTCACAACCCTTGCACCACCAGCAGCATCAAATAGCCCCGGGGCAGCAGTTAACAAATTAACTGGTAATGGCACACGTTCCCCAAATTCTTAGGCTGAGCACAGAGCAGATTGGACTATTGGCACAAGATCTTATGTCTGGGACATTTCCAGGGTTCACCACCCTGCATCAGCAGCAGCCTCATGCACAAGATCTGATCATAATGGGCCACTATACCACAACTCTAAGGCTGACCCAAGAGCAGATGGGACTATTGGCCCAACATTTGATGGCAGGAACCTTTCCAGTGTTCACCACACTGCATCAGTCACCACCACCACCACCACCACCAACTTAATTTGATTTTTTTTATTTATTTGTGTTAGTTTTGTTAATGATTGTTACATTGGCCAATTTGTGGGGCCATTTTTTGGTTTAATTTGAGGGTGGCACAATATGATTTATTATAGTGTTTTTTTTTGGTGATGCAATTAAATTTTATGCAAAATGATTAGTTTGTGTTTGATCTTTGGTTTTTTAGGAGTGTTGGTGGCCAAGTAAGGGCCCTGGTTAATGTAGGCATTTATACACACGTGCTTCTCTATCTCCAAACATATGATTTCATTTAAATTTGGAAAACTCAATGTTCACATAATGACCCAAGAAAAGGTCTCCCTTCAAATGTAGCTTCAAAACAAGTCTCAAGGATAACATAAACCAAAGCCAACATGCTAACAATTACAGACCACACCACTCGACTAAACAAATACAACACAAAAGACATTCGATGTGTACACCAAAAAGAAAACTTTGGTAATAAAAGATAAACTCTTTTTAATAACACATGTAGGTGTCTACCAACTGTAGCGTCAAAAAAATATATTTTTAAAATATATAATATAATGAACAAAATTTCAAATGTAACATTTGTGTTGCAACGTGCAACATACAATTTTTCATTTTTATTTTTATTAAAAAATTTTTTTTTTCCAAAATTATGTTTTGTTTTTTTTTTTTTTAGTAAACATTTTTTTCCCAAAAAAGGGTTTTTTTAGTAAACATTTTTTTTGTTTTTTCCCCAAAAAAGGGTTTTTTTTTTTAAACATTTTTTTATATTTTTTTCCCCAAAAAAAGGTTTTTTTTGTAAACATTTTTTTATATTTTTTTTCCCCAAAAAAGGGTTTTTTTTGTAAACATTTTTTTATATTTTTTTTCCCCAAAAAAGGGGTTTTTTTGTAAACATTTTTTTATATTTTTTTATTCCCCAAAAAAGGGTTTTTTTTGTAAACATTTTTTTATATTTTTTTTTCCCCAAAAAAGGGGTTTTTTTGTTAACATTTTTTTATATTTTTTTCCCCAAAAAAGGGTTTTTTTTGTAAACATATTTTTATATTTTTTTATCCCCAAAAAAGGGTTTTTTTTGTAAACATTTTTTTTTCCCCAAAAAAGGTTTTTTTTTGTTAACATTTTTTTTTCAAAAAATTTTTTTTTTTTAACTAAACATTTTTTTAAATTTTTGTAGAAAATATTTTTTTTTTTTTTTCCTTTTTTTTGGTAAGAACGAGTCAAAGGCGTGACATTACGCACAAATGGCTCCTTAGGGTCCGGATCCACCCCACACAGCTGCTCCAATAACATAATCGTTCTCCGCACCACTTTAAATACTCCAGCATTACCTTGCTGGTGAGGTGGGTGTGCCCTGGGTAGAAAAAGACATGACAATTTGGTGATGCAATTAAATTTTATGCAAAATGATTAGTTTGTGTTTGATCTTTGGTTTTTTAGGAGTGTTGGTGGCCAAGTAAGGGCCCTGGTTAATGTAGGCATTTATACACACGTGCTTCTCTATCTCCAAACATATGATTTCATTTAAATTTGGAAAACTCAATGTTCACATAATGACCCAAGAAAAGGTCTCCCTTCAAATGTAGCTTCAAAACAAGTCTCAAGGATAACATAAACCAAAGCCAACATGCTAACAATTACAGACCACACCACTCGACTAAACAAATACAACACAAAAGACATTCGATGTGTACACCAAAAAGAAAACTTTGGTAATAAAAGATAAACTCTTTTTAATAACACATGTAGGTGTCTACCAACTGTAGCGTCAAAAAAATATATTTTTAAAATATATAATATAATGAACAAAATTTCAAATGTAACATTTGTGTTGCAACGTGCAACATACAATTTTTTATTTTTATTTTTATTAAAAAATTTTTTTTTTTTCCAAAATTATGTTTTGTTTTTTTTTTTTTTAGTAAACATTTTTTTCCCAAAAAAGGGTTTTTTTAGTAAACATTTTTTTTTATTTTTTCCCCAAAAAAGGGTTTTTTTTTGTAAACATTTTTTTATATTTTTTTCCCCAAAAAAAGGTTTTTTTTTGTAAACATTTTTTTATATTTTTTTTCCCCAAAAAAGGGTTTTTTTTGTAAACATTTTTTTATATTTTTTTTTCCCCAAAAAAGGGTTTTTTTTGTAAACATTTTTTTATATTTTTTTATTCCCCAAAAAAGGGTTTTTTTTGTAAACATTTTTTTATATTTTTTTTCCCCAAAAAAGGGTTTTTTTTTGTTAACATTTTTTTATATTTTTTTTCCCCAAAAAAGGGTTTTTTTTGTAAACATATTTTTATATTTTTTTATCCCCAAAAAAGGGTTTTTTTTGTAAACATTTTTTTTTCCCCAAAAAAGGTTTTTTTTTGTTAACATTTTTTTTTCAAAAAATTTTTTTTTTTAACTAAACATTTTTTTAAATTTTTGTAGAAAATATATTTTTTTTTTTTCCTTTTTTTTGGTAAGAACGAGTCAAAGGCGTGACATTACGCACAAATGGCTCCTTAGGGTCCGGATCCACCCCACACAGCTGCTCCAATAACATAATCGTTCTCCGCACCACTTTAAATACTCCAGCATTACCTTGCTGGTGAGGTGGGTGTGCCCTGGGTAGAAAAAGACATGACAATTAGTTTTATGCAAAATGATCCTAACAAGGATTGTAATTAATGTGCCTCAACAAATATGCTTAGGAGTCTATTGGTTGGCTTTTATGAACACTCTGAAGCAAATATGCTAAATTGCTGTTGTAAACCTTGAACTCAAACTTTCAACTCTAATTGTTCAAAAGGTTACATAAGATGGCTTGGAATGTTAGTAGCAGTTCCACCAAAGCTAAGTAAAAGGCTTTTCTGCATGTAAACACAAGCAATCATTTTGAAGAATGTAAGGTGTTTTGGGTTCAATTGGTCAACACGATACATGTGCACACATTTATCTCTATCACCATTGGAATCTGTGGAGCGTTCTCTTTCCCTCTTACTGTCTATAGATTGAACCTGACACATAGTAGAGACTCACCCTTTGGAATTTTGAGGGACAGTTCTGGTCGGAGCAGATGTGTCTGCTCCCCTGATCTCCTTTCCGCCATCCCAGCTGTGTTAAGAGAGAAGAAAAAGTTTCTCAACAAATGGACTCACGCTAACTGTAGGTTACGCAGTCATGAAAACGCTCTAACACCCACTCCTTACCCCTCCACACTTCCCTGAAAGTTTTATTTAGACATTGATACGGTGGTGATGCAGATTTGTACAGTGCAAGCGTCATTCTTCTGGGTGAAGCTTGTAGCGTTAAGGATACGTACTCCCTGCTTTTGTGCTGATTGTGTTTCTCTGATGTTTTTTGTGCCTCAGCCCTGCCTGTTCTAAGTGTTGGAAACATATCATTTTTGGAGGGCTGCGGAAAACTAATCAGGTTAGACTTACCCTCTCTAGGTTTTTGGGGACAAGAGAAATCACAATCCTCCTTTTTACATGGCCCCTGTACACACCTCTAGGCACCTCCCTCCTGTTGGTTGACCCCACAGCAGGCAGCTTGCTATGGAGGCACATGAGATGAAGCCAAGCACCCTGTGCCTGTTCAGGCACTAGGCTGTGAGCCAGCCTTGCCCCCCTCCCTTCCGATGGTCTCAATGATTAGGAGTGACAGCATCAGGAGGCAATATTGGCATGCTGTCACCTCAGTTAAGGAGGAGGGGGAGTCTGTTCCAGACAAGTATTTGTGCAAAATTTTAGACAGTAAGAAAATGGTCCCAGTAAGTCTTAGGGGGAATATGCACACCTATCACTTGGAATACTAATGCATAGAATGCATTCACATAAAGAACCTGCTGCCTTTAGAACAACTTGAAGCCTGATCGGGGACATACACAGTTAGCATTTCTCCACTTACTAAGTAGACACATTACTGCAAAAGCACACAACTTACCATCATCACGGTTTTTTTGGCCCCCGAACAGGATGGGCTTGCTGGCTCAGGAGAAACTGCACAAAAAGAACACAAATTGTGAACTGGAATGTGGTACATTACCGAGGAAGAGTATTTATGAAAGATTGATAAACACACATTTTCAGTGTTGACTAAATCAGGACATGAGTAAATTACAATGTCCCCAAAAAATTTACAAGTACAAAGCACACCATTTCCAATGTAGAGAAACTAACACCAATTTAGAATAGGGTGGCTTGAGAAAACTTAAAAAAAATAACATGTCCTGTAATGCTCCCCAAAACCACCTTTCAAACATGAAGGTTAAGCAAGAGTGTTTCATGACCAACCTTCCTGTCACATATAGCAAAACTACACTTGCTTTGACTCCAACTTAGATTATCCTAGATACACATCATCCTAGCACACACAATACATGTGATAATCTAATTTTAGGTACTTACAGACTAGTTCAGGGGAGCCACTAACATCATCTGCCTCCACCCCTGGAGTGGGGGAGGATGGGGGAGACCCTTCATGGGGGGATGGTGTCCCTTCATGGGAGGATGGTGTCGTATCTCCTAGAAACACAAAGACACGGATACAATCCTTGAACAAAAGCTATTTGATAAAGGCACACAGAAAGTAGTCGGGAAACATTGAAGGTAGTAGTTACAGTGGACTGGGTAAGCAGCGGCCCCTCTTCCCCAGTCCTCCACAACAAACATCCTCAATGTCAGCTGCTACATAACCCCAATGTCAAAATATATATATTACAGCCCTTATATTTCCCAGGACACATTGAACACACAAACACATGTAGAATACTTACTTCCCATTTGAGGAGAGCCCAGGTCCTCATCAGTCTCTGACCAATTGGCCTCTTCTTGGGCAACAGTGTCTTCCTGGCCCGGATCCAGGCGACTTGGCCCTGCCTGAGGCTCCTCTCTTGCTGAAGTTACATCAACCACAAAAGAAAACAAAACAAACAATCATTCCTCCAAGTTCGACCTAATACACAACACAACAGCACATCCACATTACTTACAGTGGGCCTGAGAAGTCTGAGGCTCAAGATCCTCATCACTGGTTTCTAAAAAAATAAAAAATAAAAAACATCAAAAATAATACATTATATATTATTTATGGACACAAATAGGCAGTAACCTCTCATCATGCTAGCACCATACTCAATGCCCCTACAATTCAGAACATAGAAGTGCACTTACACCAATGAGATGCATTGAGCATGTTTTAAAACAGGAGGGCACCATGCAAATTAAGCGGTCGCCTAAGGCCTCGCACCTACAGGGGCCTTGCGGCCAGTGGCGGAGCACCAACATTTCGAAGGGCGCAGTCAGGGAAATCGCCCAAGTAAAAGATTGCTTTTAATCCTCGGATCTAAAATTTGCAGCAGTGTGCTGCAGTCCCTTCACTGCGTCTGCCAGGTGTCTGTTGTCCGCTGACACTTACTCCTCCTTCTCTGACTGGGGATTGGCCGTCTGATCATGTTATCCTAAGATGTTGAGGAATCGGTAGGTGTGTACCTGCACCAGTAGGAAGTTACTGCCTGGTCAACTCACTCTGCTATCATCGGTTGTTGCTCTGGGAGGAGAGCTCCGCCCTGGATCCAGAACATACAGGTAATCAGGCCCAGACTTGATATTTTGCAGGCTGCTCATAGATTTGTGGTGTCTACTATGCAAAGGGGTGAGTAGCCCCAGGGAAGTTGGAAGAGTCCGAAAATGGTTGGTGGAGGAGGAGGAGAAGAAGGCCCTGGGTGGCTGGGGGACAAGGAGAGGGCCCCTGGGTGTTTTCTAGAGGAGGAAAGACCCCCAATGACGCCAGAGTCAGTTGCCAGGGAAGAGAGTGGAGCTGAGCAAGTCCTGCATATCTGACATGAAAGCCAAACATGGTGGAGATGGAGCCCTCTGCCCTACACAATGACAGCACCCGAGGTGGAAGGTGAGGGGTAGTGGGTCTTTGACATTATAGAGCATATGGACTCTGTCCATTATTGTTAGTTTGGTTTGGAGTTGTCCTTTAGATGTTTAACTCTGTTGTTTTTGTCCCGAGCTGTGAGGGACTGAGGTATGACAGCCCACTATGCTGGGACTTATAGTGCCCTAGAATGTGGAGGACTGAGGAATCCTTAGTCCCTAACAGAGGGCACTACAAGTCTTAGCATAGCAGGCAGTAGTTCCTTAGTCCCCTACAGAGAGCAGTACAAGTCCAAGCAGGTAGCCTTCTGCGTTGGGACTTGTTGTGCCCTTGACTGTGGTGGACTGAGGAAGGGAAGTGTAAGGGGGTCTCTGTAAGCTCAGATGTATGGGGGAGCTTTGGTGACCACAGAGTTCCCTTTTACACCAGAGTCCCCAGCTTTCCCCCTCAAATAATGGTTCCCAGAACTCTCCTTACATCAGAGTCTTCACACTTCCCTCTTACAGTGTAGTAAGTCTGGAGACTCCGATGTAAAGGGGGCTCTGTGAAATGTGATTAGAGATTAGACATTTCTACAATGTACATTTTTCTACTTACGATCCACAATTTGTAGCAGCTCAAATGGCTCGCTGCCTCTGAAGGCATAGTTCAATGTGGCAGTCCTCCTCCTCCCCTTCTTCACCAAAAGTACAAGAGGGTGTCGCCCGTCCGCTTTTGCTAGAAGCAGAAGAGAAAAAATAAACATAAAAAAAATCATGTACATAGTAGTATTAAAGGTTGTGAAGAGACACTTGATGGAGGTAGGAAAGGTAGGAGCGAGAGGGAGGGGAGGGGGGGGTTGTTGGTATTTGTGTTGTTGCATACCTAAACACATGTCCACCTACCCACAAAATTGTAACCTATCTGGTCACATGTCATGTATATTTTTACTTACCGGAGATTTGCTCCACAGCCTTTTTCAGGAGCCTGGGTGAGCGCCATTTGGCATCACTCCAGGCCCGCTGAAAATCCACCACAAGAGGCAGGAAGTTAAATCTCCGCAGCAGCCTCATCCGGAGACGACACATCATCTTGTACTTTTGGTGAAGATGCATGTTCACCTGATCATACCCCCAGAGGAGGAGGAGCTGTGGAAAGAGCAATGTATGTTTGAGTCCAAGTATGTCCAAAAAAGTACAGTCTTACACAAACATACTAGGTCGTCTTTGAGATTTTGTAGAACAAAGAATCCCATTTCTGGTGATACATAGATATCGATGTCCAAATCTACCTCCATGACATAGGTTGCCCCAACTGGTGATTTCCTCTACATGATCTAGACATTTTGACAATTGTCCTTTCATTACACACCCAGGGCCGCCATCAGGGGGGGACAGCCAATACACATGTAGGGGGCCTGAGTGCCTGTAGGGGCCCCGGACCCGCCATCCATGAAGTGTGCAGGAGACAGTAGCCAGTTGACACATAAGGCAGGAGAAGCGCCGAAGGATAAATGCATAGTAAGCACACTAAACTAGCTGGAAGGCCTGGGACTCAGGAGATGTTAGGAGGAAGGGACTTAAGAGCCTTTCAGCTACTCATTGGCTGAGGAGGTAACAGGAGGCAGGCTGATCCACTTCCTGCTGCCTCCTTAGCCAATGGGTACACAGGGTGCACTGTCCATCACTGCACAGCCTTGTGCTTCCTCTGCTGATGGGATAGAATTCCTCTGCCAAAATAACATGCAGCAGAGATGGAGATAAGAGAGATGTAAATTAAATCTTTCCTAATGAAGCTGCTATATTTAGCTAGAATACATGTACAATTCATAGCCCTTGGCATGTTAATTACAGTCACTGTATTTACAACCTTATTGCTGTCCATTTAGCAGGGTGCAAGTAACTTTACACACATGTAGCATAGGTATCAACTTTTGACACCATGTTAAAAGGACAGCAGTATGGGTAGCATTACAGTGACTGTTATTAGTCCAGGCTCACTAAACTAGCCAATGCTTGGAAAAGCAAACCATGCAGATTGCTTTTCAGGTCCCTTTTAACATGAGCTGTCTGATTGGGTGTGTCTGTTCATTATGCTGTGCTGAATTACCCTGGAATCGCAATTCCTGCAAGAGGAGCACATGGGATCTGGGAGATGTGAATTTAATGTGTCAGAATTATCCACACAATCACACATAATCCTTTTTAAAGGTCCCCAGCAGAATTTGATGGCATAGTGGTGGCCAGCAGTGCCATCAGTTTCCAGTTATATCTGTAAATTAACAAAGCAATGGGATCTGGGGGCGTATTTAACTTGCAATGGACACCCCCATTGAAACACATATGGCAGTGTGAGATGCGTGTGTTGGGAATGTTATCCATTAAGACAAGTGATTATACACTCATGTGTTTCGTTTAGAGGTGATTTGTCCAATGCAATCCTTTGAAGACATGACCAGTCCATATTTTTGGGAGCACTGATTCCATCTCAGGTGAACAAATTAGCTGCTGTGTGCAGATCCAGCTTATGATGGCGAGTCTCCGACAAGACAAACGGTGCAGAGCTTGCAGTGTGTATGGATGTATTTAAGGCAATAATTTTTGGCATTATGTATTTAGGGAATATAATGTTTATAATCTTGCATATATGAAAAGGGGCAATACATTTGTCTTTATCTAGACAGATTCCAAAGCGTCATAGCAATCTGTCACAGATAATTGTGTTTCATTTTGTGTAAAAGTATAAACTAATCAAATCTATCTATATACAGGCATACCCCACTTTAAGTACACAATGGGACCAGGGCATGTATGTAAACCAAAAATGTACTTAAAGTGAAGCAATCCCTTTTTTCTTTTCTCAATGCATGAAAATACACCAGCTCCATAGTAAATTTTGGCCACATTGACATGGCCTTGCTCCCAAACCATGTGGGAGCATGTTAAGGGGATCCAGGACTATGAAATGATAGATTACCTAGGCAAGCTGGCCAGCCACAAAATGGATATGGTGTAGTCCTGGGTACCCTCTCGTTGCTCCCTAAGTTTGTTATCCCTGTCACTTATGGTTTGTGAGCAGTGTCATGACAAGCTGAACAAGCTGTGTCCTTACTCACGAGTGTATGTAAAGTGAGTGTACTTAAAGCAGGGTATGCCTATCTATATCTATATAGAAAGTTCAGAGATGTGAACCTGTTCCCTATTATATACACTAATATATGGTATATAATATATTCTATATATGTATAAAATATATAGATTTTATATAATGTATACATATTGTATATAATGTATATATATTGTATATAATATATACATAGTATATATATATATATATATATATATATATATACATTGTATATATATATATATATATATATTATACACATATATATATATATTGTCTCTAATATATATTTTGTGTGTGTGTATATATATATTCACACATATATATCTATATCTATCTATATATCTATATATATATATATACACATACACATTATATACAATATATATATATATATTAAATATATACATAGATTATATATATATATATATATATATATATATATATATATATATATATATATTATATACATATATTATATACAATATATATATATATATATTATATACCCAAAAATAAAATTATATATATACGTGTAGGGAACAGGTTCACATCTAGGAAGTTTCTATAACAGGAAGCTTCTAGATCACATCTAATAGGCAGAAAGTGCATGCGCAGATCAGCAGACCAAAAGTTAATTGCACACCCGCTAGATAAGCGACCCACCATCCCCCATCCCCCATCTCGCACATTCACCCCCCCCTCCTTACCTTACACACAAATGCCACAATTTCGGCAGTAAAGAGTGCAGGAGCCATGATGCACAAACTTGCGAGAGGGCCTGGACAATTTCCGGAAACGTGTGCACTCACCAATAGTTTTGTTTCCGGTTGCATGTACAAATGTGAGAACGCGGTTTTGTATATTAGCGAATTCGCAAACAATAGTCACCTTACACAACCATTAAGCATATTTAACTTAAAACAATAAATACAAATACATACATTTGTGGACACCAGAAAACTTTATTTAGACACATGAAGACATTTGAAAAAAAGATTTGAAACATGCTGTTTATTACACAAATACACAGCTCAAACATTTCACATAACATATTTTTGGCACAGTCTCCACAGTATCCCATTGAAGCCACAGATTTGGATTTTTAAAACAAAAACAAAAACAACCTTTGTACAACATTTAGACCATATACGTCGACAAAGAGCCCATAATCTACAGATGCATGTGCAGATTGACAGAACAATACACAATTATGTTAACAGCAATAAATACTTACAGAGAGTCAACACACAACACAGCCAAATCCCACCTCCATAAATAACAAAGGCCCCCAAATGTTAACCATAAAGCATGTGACACACAATATATTGGACCTCTTCCTAGGTCAAATCTTTCCTGCTGTCTGAGTGAGCTATATATAATCAAAGCAAACACACACCCAGAATGGTAACTCCCAGGCAAAAATTTAACTGTGTGTGTCCTGTGTGTTTTGGAGCATGCTCAGTTGGCAAAAAAAGGGAAATAGAAATGAGGAGGAGGAGAGAGACCTAAACAGCCCAAATACATGTATGTATGTATGTAGGTGTGTATATATGTGAATTGATAAAATTCTCTCTTCAAGTTTGCTAGTCATTATTTAGAATGTTTAGATACAGGAATACATACATATATATACAATTACATGAGACAGCGAGAGAGAGAGAAATATATATTTAGGGAAACAATTGAAACACACCTTTTGGGATTTGGGAAGTGAGATTGTGACGATTGAACAGATATGTAAGCCAACAATCTGACTCATCACTCATGAACATCCCTAATCTTGGCGTGGCAATTATATCAGGCGTTCTTATGGGCGTTTTTGCTGGCGTTTTGCCAGGCGTTTTGACATGCATTTTTTGGGCAGGCATTTTTATATGAAATCACCTAAAAAAGCCCCAAAAACAGACCACGAACACCTACATGTGAACGTAGCCCGTTTGGGGGCGTTTGAGGGGGATTTGTACAGCTCAAGGATCAACTCCCAAAACAGCCAAAAAATCCAATCCTATTCAGTTCAATGGCCCCTGTTCCCATGTGAGCATTTTGACTGCATGAGGAAAACACCCAATGCTCACTGAGAAATAGCACAATCATTAGGGAGTCTGCCTTCCTGCTGTAGGTTTGTAAGTTCGAATCCAGAAGGAGCCCTCTGTATGGGCAACACTTGGAGGTCTCCAAACCTCCAAATGTTCACATCATTAATTTTGTTCATGTTTGAAAAAGGCATGTGTATCAGCAAACTTTTAATCTAAAGACATGAACAAAATATAAAAGATGCCACATAAAGTCAATATGTAGCAATATTGTGAGCTAAAGCTATATTTGTTTGTTGGGCATACTTTGCTAATTAGCCAAGTATGGGGATATATATATATATATATATATACCTTCAGTTAAATGTGTAGTCAAATGCTAACACTTGGCCATACCCATATGGAAGAAAAGGTAGTATTTGCAATATATTTAGAAAAACATTCTTTTGAATCACATAAAATATTGGCAAAATTGTGACATTTCTTTGATATGTGTGAGATGCTTATAATCTGTCTTTTAAATATGTTTTACATCTATTTTTGTTCTATCTGAGTACCCGTTCCCCAATGTAATATTTTGTGGGTTTTTTCAGATAATGTGGAGGTTCTATATAAACACTGTAGATTTCACTGTTATGATTTCAGAGTTATCAGGAAAGGTGTATGGAATGTGATGGTGTTTACTAAGGGATCCCTTGTTGGAAGTGTGCATGTTTTTCCAATTCCGCCGTTTTTTTCCATTTTCTATGGGCGAGCCAGCGGATTTTCAATCGGTATTCAAAAAAAATATTGCCCAAAATCACGCTGGCGGAATTTTTTGAGCCTATTTGGCGTTGCGCATGCGCACATTCGCGCGTTCGCAGCTCGGGGCTGGAGGAGCTTTTTAACCTTTCTACACTTTTGCAGATATCTCTCTTTCTAAGTCAGTTTTTGACATTTTTTAAAAGCCAGTCATCTCCAAATTGTTTTCCACACCTTCCACAGTGATTTGGGATTTTTGGGGGTACAGGGGAAAATTTGGCAAAACTTTAGTCAAGCTTTTAGCTGGCGTGTTTTTAAGTCGCGCTCTGACCTTGTTGCATCTTAATGAATCTCACACTAGGCGTTATTGTCCGCCCGCCGTTCTCTGAATACCAATTTTGGCGTACGAATTCGCCGGTTCGCAAAAAACCCGCCAAAACGCCAATTCGCTGTACTATGAATCAGGCCCTTAGTCTTAGCATGTTTATAATGAAATATGAAATATTATGGCATTCTTTTGAAAAACGTTCTCAAATGGAACAGTTACGCCTGCTCTCACATACTCACCAACTGGTACAGCGAGTATTGTATGCAAAGGATGGCAACTTGATGCTAGAAGCAACGTATTGCCAGCACAAGGTTTCCGAAATATTTCTAACATCTCCTGTACTAGAATTGCCTCTAAGTGTGACATCTAAGAAATGAATGCTGTTTTTGTTGTGTTCATAGGTAAACTCCAAGTTATGCTTGTTACTATTAATTTAAAAAGCAAAAGAAGGCAAGATGGAATCAGGCCCATCCCATATGAGGATCAGGTCATCTCAATACTGTCCATACCATCTAATGAGGTATACATTTATTTTGTTGAGAAAAGAGAGTCTGTTCCTCCCACCAGCCCATATTTAAATTTGCTAGTGAGGGAGAAAACTTGGCCCCCATAGACGCACCACAGCATTGTAGATAAAAGGTCTGATCAAAAACACAATAATTGTGTTCAAGAAGAAAAGTCACTGCAAGAACAATGAACTCCTTTAGTGTGTTATCATAGAGACTATACTTGAATAGGTGGAATTTAAGGGCTGAATGAGTATAGTGATCGTGACCTACAAAAAGAAGTCTTGCCATCTAATGTTCTCGGTATGTCTTAGAATGGAAGCAGAGTATTTAACATTTCCTAGCAGTCTAACCACCAGGGGCTGTGGAAATTGGTCTACCCATTCTCCCAATCTTTCAAGCAATTTCCCTGTACCTGCCACAATTGGATGCCCCTTAACAGGAATGTCAGCTTTGCGGACCTTAGGCAGGTGATGAAAAACTGGGACAACTGGGTACTCAACAAACAAAGAATCCACTAACTTGTAAATTGGCACACCCATTTCTAATCCCACATCCAAAAGATGTATGAGTTTCAATTTAAAGATCTGTGTGGGGTCAGTGCCTAGCTTGCGATAAGTTGTGTCATCACTTCGTTGGCATAGGGCTTCTGCTTTGCAATTCTCTGCTTTCAGAACATCTACCACACCCCCTTATATGCCTCACAGATAATGATATCCTTGGGGGTTTTAAATTTCTAAGGGCTTTTACTTCAGATGTCCTGAGATTGTTTCTAGAATGGGTAAGGGTAGTGTCAACGGTGTTTTTCAAGGCTACTAGTTTCTTTTCCACCATGCTTTAAAAGGTGTCTACAACATTACTACTAGAATGCACTGGATAAAAAAAAATGTATTACCCCTGTACGTAGCATCTGGAGTCTGCACCATACATGCCCCCAGAGGATTTGGACTGAAGGCATTCTAAAGCAGATCTGGCAATCAGATGAGAAAAAGTAAAGGTGTCAAAAGATGTTTTAATGTCCTGTTCCTCATGAGGGAAGGTACTGCAGACCCAGATGAGGTAAAAAAATGTTTTCTAAGCAGTAGATTGCAAACAAATCTAATAATATCTAGAATTGTGTTGAATGCATCAAAATGTGTATATGGACCAAAGGAGAGTCCCTTGGAGAGAAGGGAGAGTTCAGATGGTGTAGGGGAAACATCAGATAGTTTTATTACATTAAAAATGCTATCATCTACCTCTACTAGTCCTTTTTATTTCATGCTTTGCATTAATATCTCGTTCTGTGTCTTTTCTTCCACTTGAGACCCTCCTTGCCTTTCTTTTGTATGTTTTGGAATCCAGGTTTGGTAAGTTTTTTGAAGATGCGGCATCCGAGTCATCTTCAGCAAGCCACGGTCTGGTGGCAGATAGAGCAGATAGGGATCAAGCTGAAGCGTAGTCGGTAAACAAGCCAAAGGTCGGTATCAAGTAGTTGCAGGTTGGCATCAAGTGAAAATGTTATTAAGAAACAAGCCAAAGGCCAGTGACAAATGGTTGCAGGTTGGGATCAAGGGTAAGCATAGTCGAGGAGCAAGCCAAATGTCAGTAAAAAATGGTTGTGAAAATTTGGATGGCAGCAGGAGCGAAAGAAGCAATATATTCGCTGGAGAGGAGCACAATAAGGAAATGCAGAGATATGGCTTAAATCAAATTAATGGGATGAGCAAAGGGTTCAAGATTCCCAAAACAAGGATGTCCAAGAAATCAGAAAGGGAGTTGTCCAGCATCCATGGTGGCACTCGGGAAGAAACACAGCTAGAAGAAGTCTGTGAAAGACTGACAATGGCCTGGAGTGTAAAGCCAGAGTGGCAGTACTGCAAGTGCAAGCCAGAAGTGCTAAACACCCCTGCGTGGGAAACTCATGTTATGAAGTTTTTCTGAACTTTCTTTAATAAAATTGGGCACGAAAATCCCTTAAAAAGAGAAGAAAGTGAGCAGCTGAGTCCCTAAAGCTCTACCTTTAATGCTAGTTCTCACATGTGGTGGAGAATGCAGGCAGAACTGGAGATCCCTTCAATGAAGTTTGTCTGTTATATGAACTGTGTTCGGTGCATGAGACTGAACAATCTGAACCTACAGGAGGAAAGTAACTTGCCTTTAAAGAGACAGTGCTCCATTTCTTTATTGGCAGACTATGCAAAAGCATTTTTGAGTGACTGCAAGGATAATGCATGAAAAGGAAAAGGCGTGAGGATCTGCCAGTTTTTGAGTCCGCTGTGGAGTAGTGTCAGTGCCTGATGGCAGCTGTGATCCCAATTACAGGGGAAGTGCATGCTGTTGCCCATGGCAATGCTGATGAAGGGAAGCCAGCTTTCTTTGTGCAGAGTCCTAAGCTTGAAAGAGAATGCAGTGTTGGAAGCCTTGTCATGATCCTGAGGCAAGAGTGCTATTTGCAGTGCAGTGAGTGAAGGCTCGCTGTCTCCAAATGCCCCTTGCCCCAGCTTTCAGTACAACATGACACAGCAAGGCAAAGATCTGTGTTTGCAATTGGGAAGCCTGCCCTGATTGCCAGGAATGAGCAACAGGCTGCCCAAAAGTTTGAGAGGAGTGCGGTTGCCCATAGTAATCCCTGTGATGTCAGACCTTTGGACCACATGAGAAAGGAATTGTGTACAGAAGATTGAAGCAAGGCAAAGATCAGAGAGAGAAGCCAGCCAAGTTCAGCTGGGAGAGTGCCATCTCCATTAGTAATGGGAGAAGGAGTGCTAGCTCGAAGGGGAGCTACAGGGAAGATGTGGCTCAGCATCTTCCCCAATGAAGATGGGTGTGGAAACATGCCATGCCTGGAATGTGGTCAACTGGGGCATGGCAATTTTTCTTGCCCTAGGTTCTGGAATACTGCCGGTTATAGTGCTACGGGGAAAGAGTCTTTATCCGCAAGCCCAGTTTCTTGTTTAAAAGTATTTGCAGTTCCCCCAGTGAGGAACCTGTTGTGCATGCAGGGGGTGCTAAAGAGTTGGAGATGCCTGCTATAATTTCACCCAGTGGTCACCTGGGGAAGTTGGCCAGTAAAAATTCAGCAGAAGAAAGTCAATATACTTAAATGAAGATGACAACACCTGTAATGTAAAAGACTGCTCAAACTGGAGTGGAAATGACCCCAACTGGGAGATTAGCTATCTGTGCAGAAAAGCACTTGCCTCACTGCAGTGCCTTGTCTAGTGGGGAACCAAGCGATAAAGTTGAATGTGATGATGTAAAACTTACTAAGGAATATGACAATATTGCTACTGGGTTGACTAATGTTGATGGTACAGTTGCTGATGGGCTAGCGCAGTTTGCTAGAGATAAAAATATTGCTGAGTTAATGATGTGCTATCTCTCCTAGCAACAGGATATAAGGCATCCCTGGAAACCTCCACTGAGTTCTGTGTTGGAGAAGGAGGATGCCCAGAGCAACTATGCTCTGATGGTAAAGAGGATACTTAAACTTGGTGATGAGAATATGTTAAATGCTAAAACTGAAATGTTTGAAAATACTCTTGGTGATAATGGGTTAATGCAGTCTGTCAATGCTGACAATGAAATTGTTTTGAAAGGGTTTCATTGTCAATGCTGACAATGATAGTGTTCATGAGTTTAATGAAGCGTCACAAAAGCAAGGTGGTGAAGTTATGGTATTGCAGCCAGCTATGGTTAAAAAGGATTGTCGCAGTTTAGTTTAAACAAAAGTGATATCTGCAATGTGTCTGCTGTTGAGCCACTTTGTCCTGTTTCTCCTCTGGCAGTTGGAGTAGTACTGATGGGAGCATAGAGAAAGTAGACTGGGACAGATGGGCAACAATCCTGTTGAATTTAATGAAAGAAACCTCTGTTTTTGTAACAGTGGAGCACCGTTTCTGCTGTGCTAGATGGAGGGACTGCAGAGCAGCTTAAAGACAAGGGCTTGCTTGCTGCTGCTGTTGCTGCTGCTGCAGATGGTATCCCTCACAAGATGGAAGGGCCGTGCAAGATTGAGCACATAGCAGAGGACATGCGCGCAACCCACAAAGGATCTAATGGTGTGGTAAATAAAAATGTGATGCCAAACAAGCTGGTGTTGCCAGGAGCAAGGCATCGTTAAATGTTGAAGGATTAGTGACCATGGGTGACAATGAGAATAGAGGTAGACCTAAAGGTCAAGTTGACATGGTTGCCACTGATCTTGAAAAATGTAATGGGTAATGGCACAATAGGGGTAAACAGCTCAGTAGAAGTAGGTCCCTTACAGGTTCAGGAAGGTGGCTTGGGGAAAGATTTTACTCCTTTTATTCAGCACCATGGAAAGAAAACTTTGAATACCTTACCTGCTTGGAAGGAAAACTTGGATAAAGAAAGTGGATCTTTAAAGGTGGCACCTGACTTAAAATCCTCTGAATGGCAAGGGAATCAGTCTGCCCTTCAGAAAGAGAGTAGGATCTTGCTCCAAAAAAACAAATTGATTTCCAAGCTCAACTTACCGAACAGCCTGCGACCAACTGAATTTACCTGTCCTTCAGTATGTGTTAAAAACAGGGGTTTAGTTGCACACATTTGTAAGCCACAGAGTCCCAGCAAGGCACCCCATTTTCTGTGGACCTAACTTTAATTTCTGTGAGTCTCCAACAATGGAAGCACTTGCATTTATATGGACAGGTGTAGGGCAACCTTCAAGGGTTAACTGTATCTGCAACCTGAAAAAATACAGCGGACATAGAAAATGTAACATTCAAAATGATAAGTGATAGGCCCGCAGGCCTGTATTTGTGGGAGGAGCTAGCCTGCTTATAAGGCGCTGCTCCTCCCCTCCCTCCGCCTGCCGCTTCGCACGCTGTCATCCCGGACAGCCGAACTTGCAGTCCTCCAGCACCGCAATAGCCGCCGCCGCCTTGTCCCTCTGGCTGCCTCCAGCCTGCCTCCAGCCTCCTGCCCTCGCATCATCCGCTTGAGCGGCCCATCCATTCATCCGCCCGCCGGGCCTCAGGTACCGCTGGGGGGGGTTTCTTGCGGGGGCTTGATTCTGCCTTGCCTGCACCAGGCCATGGCCCTGCTTGTCTCCCCATAATAGACATGTGTGTACTACTTGGCAATTCTAGCACAGCTTTTTCACCCCTGTTATGGGAGCTGGTGCACTTGGAGTAAGTTAGTATGTGGGAATCTATGGTTGGGTTGTAGGTGGGCCCCCCCTAATACTACCACTGGTACTACCTGTATACCCCTTCACTGCTGGTACTGCGGCTTCCATGGGCTCGGCTTTCGTGGCTTCTACTACTGTGGCTACTGCTACTAATACTATTGTTATTATGGACGCTACCACTAGGTGTTTTGCTGCTCTACTAATACTATTGTTACTATGAGTGCTACCGCTGTGTATACTACTGCTACTAATACTATTGTTACTATGAGTTCTACCAGTGTGTGTACTGCTGCTACTAATACTATTGTTACTATGAGTGCTACCACTGTGTGTACTGCTGCTCTACTAATACTATTGGTACTATGGGGGTCTGCCACTGTATGTACTGCTACCCCACTAATTCTATTGTTACTATGGGTGCTACCACTATGTGTACTGCTACCCCAATAATACTTTTGTTACCGTGGGTGCTACCACTACGTATACTGCTTCCCTACCTATACGGTTGTTCTCTTTTGGACTATTGCTAGTCATACCACCACACTCCTGTTCCGCGTGCTACTGCGTACATACTGTAAGACTGGGTACCACTGCTACACCAACACAATTACGGCCACGAGAGCTACAGCTACACTGATGCACTGATAATACTATTACTTTGTGTACCACTACTATACTGTTACACTGCTAGTTTTATTTCTATGCGCACTACTGCTGTATACCACTACACTACAACTAGTACTGCCACGTGCGCTACTGCCATACCTTACTAATACACTGCTGATACTATTTACCTTATGTTTTACTACCACATACCGTCCTACTATGTCACTGCATAACACTGCTATATTGCTACATTGCATCACAGCGTGTACCATTACTACTACATCACTGCCATACTTTTACTTCAGCCGTGCTACAGCAACATACTGCTACACTACGCTACTAATATATACCATTGCTGCCACGGGTATTACTGCCAGATGGGTACTGCTACACTACTTATACTACCATGTGTACTACTGCTATTTCAATAAGTATGTTGCGTTACCCTCAATCAAGTCCCCTTGCAGGGTGAGAGAACTGGCTATTTAGGGCTAGGCGCTGGTCTTAGCCTCACCAGTAGCTGGTCCCGCGAGGCCAACTCCCCAATCTCAACACAGAGATTTTTTAGCCCTCGGGCCAAATCATAGCTAGAGCCTCGCATCCACCCATCTCTTGGGGTCATAGTTAGGGCCTCACCTGTCACGGCCACACATTTTAAATCTTTTCACCGTCACCGAGAGGCCAAGCCCCCGCCACCACGCTAGTGGCTCGTGCCCAAAGCCCAAATCATAGATAGAGCCTCTCACCTGCCACTTGGCAACTAGCAGGGCCTCACTTGTCGCGGGGTAGACAGCTTTTCGCCTCAGCACTAGCTAGCCAGCCAGTTCTGTTTTAGCTTAGCAGCGTTATTTAACCAGAGTTTGTTTGTGTAATTTTTCTCTTTCAGCATGTCTCAAGGAGCCGACATGGGCGAAGGGTCAAATCCCCCAAGCACACCCACTAGGCCTGACACCCCTGTTAGAATTGGTACCCCAAGGGGATTCCAAGAATATTCCACGCCAGGCTCTTTAAGTTCCTGGACCATCCTCAGGATTTCGGCTGTTTTGCGCCACAGGGGCATCCCTTTCCCAGCTACGGCTAGAAAGGCTGAACTTTACAGACTACTCTTGGCACATCCGGAGGATCCTGGGCTGGGTTCCAGCTCTCAGGGGGTTAGCACGGACAAACATGGGACTCTAAACACCATCCTGTCTTCACTGCAGTCAATCAATGATAGACTGTCCAAGCTGGAAAACGCCAGCCCATCCCACATGGACCCGCCTCCCTCAAGGCCGGTAAAAGCTCTCGCTCCTGACAGCTCACAGGGTAGGCCCCCAGTTCCCCCCTTTTTCTCCCCTGCTGCTTCTCCAGTCATTACTGCAGCGCACATCGTTCCACCAGCCCTCCGCAAGGACATCTTAGATGGGAAAGACGTGAATCTGGTTTCTTTGCTAATTGCCTCCCAAGACGTTGTGGAGAACAGGGTGTACAATTACGGTGATTTGGCCATCGTAATGAAGGCCAGGGACCCTATACTCAACAAAAAACTTACCATCTCGGAGTTTGTCCTAGCCTTTGGTATCTACAGGGATGTTGTGTGTTCAGTGTATCCGCAACGCCGGGAAGAATTCGATTTATACCTTCATAAGGTGGTGGACTTAGGCCACAAGTATGGGGGTTTCATGTTTTACGACTTTCATAAGTCTGTGTCGGCAAAAGCAGCCGCAGCCTTGGCCCAGTTTAACATCCGTTCTGATTGGAGCATCTTGGATACGGAACTCTTTTGCAGACATTTTGCAGGCTTGGTTCCACCGGCTTGTACAGTCTGCTCTTCCACATCTCACACCGCCAATCTGTGGCCCTCGGAGGCCGATCCCTCCTTTTCCAGTTTCTCAGGGGGAGCTAGTAAGCCTGACCAAAGTGGCCTAAGGGATAAGCTCGGCTGTCCCATCGTTTATTTGGGCAAAGCTCAGATATGTAATAATTTCAATGGTGGGGCCTGTAGCTTTAGCGCCTGTAGATTACTACATGTCTGTTCTATATGCTTTAGGGCCCATGCCAAATCCATGTGTCCTTCCAGGTTAAATTCCAAACAATATAGACAAAAAAGTTGCGCTCAGTGATGTAGGACTAAATAAATGTCCAAAATTGCCTAGTATTGAGAGAAACCAAAATTTCAATAATAAATTATAAATAGATTATAAATAAAATAAATGTCCATAATAGTCCATATATCAATGGTGAAATTGTGAAGACAATGGTGTCAATCCAGATTGCCCTTCGGTAGTACGCTTACTAGAACGCCGTGTGTCAAAGGCCAAGAATCCAAATCAGGGATCTTGATACTGGTGGCAGATGTCCGTGATAGAACTCCCAAAAAATTGAATGTATGGAATCATGGAAAAAAACAGAAGAACGCCATAGCGTAAAATCCCACAAACAAATGTTGATAAATGTCAAATGGCAATAGATCACCAGTGATTTATCACAAAATGAAAGATGTGTGTGAAAAAGGAAGTGATATAATGAATCCACCACCAACATTAATGCTGCTTACCAGAACTACAAATAAAATACGCAAATATTAGTATAGGAAAGCCAGAACCAGGAAGGACAATCAAGGTGTTAGCACGTTGTGCATTAAATTAGGCTGGGACCCCTCATCTCATTCCGGACATTCATTCAGAATAGGAGCGGCATCAGCTGCTTCCAGTGCCAATATGCCAGGTCACATAATTAAGAAACTAGGGCGGTGGGAATCGGCCATTTTTAACACATACATCCCACACCAGGAAAGAGAATTAAGGTTGGCTTTCAAGAATCTTGTATCATAAGTTGTGTTATGAATAAAGTGTTACTGCACCCCTTTTTTGCCCTCTTTTATTTACAGGCCAAGTGATAGGCCGCAGGCCTGTATTTGTGGGAGGAGCTAGCATGCTTATAAGACTCTGCTCCTCCCCTCCCTCCGCCTGCCGCTTCGCACGCTGTCACCTTCGCCCTCTTCCTTGTTACACTATCCCTTCGGGGGGGGCCCTCTTTTATTTACAGGCCTACCCCCTACGTCGGTTCTGGCACACCACACCGACTTCAGCCATACACATGGTTCTAACCATCATAAATTTACCGACCACAAGCTATTTACATAAAACACTTCAACTCAGCAAAAACACATTTGATAATTCCCATTGGTATCCTAATTTGATACATTTACTAATATAAAGATGATAATATGCAATTGTGTACTTCAGGATGTGCTTTCAGTTACTATGAGTAACCTGAGAAGCTTGTCACGTACCTATTACTATTGATTATTAATTTGCACTTAACCTTTGAAAGTGTCTTGCTTCTAATTAACTAAGGCACATTCATTTTTATTTCATTGGTTTATTGAAAAAATAAGAAATGTATATATACACACACTCTCTTTATGGCTCATTTTACATTGCATATATGGACAGAGATGAATATGCATGTACCTTCTTGCTTTGCTCTGGTCATGATCCCGCTGAAGTCAGCAGGAGCATGTCCCAGAGGATCACAGGTTCAAGTGAGGAGAAGGCAGGAGAAGCTTAGCCAGCTTAGCCAGGTGTGCATGTGTGTACCAAAATGGCTCATGAGGTGCGCACTCCAGATAAATTTAACAAATTAACTCACAATATGTGCAAACTCAAACAGTGTCAGATATTTGTGAAAAGTTATACATGCAGAATAATAAACATATAAATGAATTGAAAATAGTTTAAATGGGAAGCAGCTGGTTGTAAGGCAATATACTGTAAGCCTGAACTGTGAGAAAAAACAATATGAAAAACCGCGCTCCCTTTGTGAACCAAAATTGATAATGATACAAATTGTCCATATTACACCAAAGTGCTCAAAATAGTGCAAAAACTGAGTTGCAGAGATCTTCCCTGGTTCCTTTACACAATGATTCATGATTTGTGCTCTCTTCCACCACCATCAGGTAAATTTCCTACTCATCAGATACAAATATGTAAAGCGCATAGGATTATTAGGAGATAGTCTCTCATGTAGATCAAGCTCCCCACTAGCGATCCACTCCAATCAGGTACTTAACTCCAATGAAGTATGGTAAAAAGTACAGGAAAAAACAAAAGGCCCTTCATAGTGTAGTAGTTTGACATTTTTAAATAAATAAATAAAAAAACACTTACAGATTTTGCAGTTAAACAAGCTTGTCTTTTATTGCAGGGACGCCGGTTTGCGTTGGTGGAGTCCAGTGACACACACACACGCACACTTGGGTCCAAAACATTATTTCTGGGGGCTACAAACTATAATTTTGGTCTCCTCCTCCACCCCTCTTAATGTTGTGAAACTTGTCAGCATCTCCTCAAAGACAGGTGGGCCTTCACACTAGAGCAGCTCCTCTACCAAGGTCTTAAAACCATAGTCCTGGAGAAAAAAAGGCATCCATCCCATATTGGATCTAAAGATTTCAAACTGATTTCTTTGAATGCAAAGATTCTATATGGAATCATCCTGTTCAGTCATTGTTCCCCCTGTAAAAACAAATGGCCACTGCCCACACCTATAACTGGCCTTTGCAGCAAGAAGCACATGGAAGGGCAATGCATGCCAAACAAATCCAAAGAAATTCCCAGCTCAAGTTACCGACCCACCTGCAACCAACCAAATGATCCTGTCTAACAGTATGCGTTAAAAACAGGGGTCTAGTTTGTACACGTTTGCAAATACATGCATAAGCGCTAAAAACTGGTTTAGTTTGCACACATTTGCAAAAACATGAGTAAGCTACAGAGCCACATCAAGGCACTCCAGTAATTTCTGTAGTCCTAACTCTAAATTTTCCACAGTGGAAGCACATGCATTATAATGGATAGGTAGAGGGCAGATGAGGATATTTTCTGGCCTCTGAGGATGGCACATCATCATGTTTCAGGTATATCAACACTACCTGCATTTTGCAAACATTCTCAAAACAACATACGTTAATCAACATATTCAGATCTTCACCAAGGTCCTAGCTCTGGTTTCCTATCTGCTTTGATCTCAGGGCATCCCATTGTATGATGTTTGGATGACCTTTCTCTGAGGGAACAATTGTTGCAAGCTCTGTCAGCCAATCCCCAATGGGCCTGAAGGTCTTACATCTCTAGAAATCTGTGCTGGAAATATCTAATTTCCTAAAGTATCAGGGCCTACTCTTAGTTCCTGTACCTAGTTTTCCTTCAACAGAACAAACTCCATAATCTCCACTCACATGCTTAGACTGTCCAGGAGCCAACTAACCCTTAGCTTTTGCATGAGGGTTCAGGGCTTGATGATGGTTAGTGATGGACAAACATCGGCCGGGGCGGTTCGTGAACGTCATCTACAAATTTTCTCAAATGTCCGCGAACCGCAAGTTCGCGGCGGGCCCCATTGACTTTAATGGGAGGCGAACTTTAAAAACCTTTAGGTCATATTTGCAGCCACAAAAGACTTACTAGCTGTGCACAAATAGTCCCACCGCATGGACAATGTCATAACAGAAGTATTGCAATTGGAAAAGTTGCCCTAAAATTAAAAAAAATTTTTTTTTTTTATAAATCAGCCAGAACTGACAGCAGACGGTAAATACATGCCAAATATATATAGAGTCCATTCACACATCCATTCCACAATTTGGTGGAACGTTTACAGGCCCATTGATTTTCAATTCCAGTCTGAAAAATTAGGCATTCACAGGATAAATAAGTAAGTGTCGGCCAGTACAGGCCCCAAAAATTAGCCCACATAGGTTTACCTGACAGCTAAGAATGTAGTATTTGTTGGCTGGAGGTACATTAGGCATTCACAGGATAAAGAAGTAAGTGTCGGCCTGTATAGGCCCCAAAAATTAGCCCACATGGGTTTACCTGACAGCAAAGAATGTTGTATTCTATGACTGGAGGTACATTAGGCATTCACAGGATAAAGAAGTGTCGGCCAGTATAGGCCCCAAAAATTAGCCCACATGGGTTTACCTGACAGCGAAGAACGTAGTATTCTGTGGCTGAAGGTTCATTAGGCATTTACAGGATACAGAAGTAAGTGTCGGCCACTATAGGCCCCAAAAATTAGCCCACATGGGTTTACCTGATAGCAAAGAACGTAGTATTCTGTGGCTAAAGGTTCATTAGGCATTGACATAGGTTGAAGCCGGCCATACATGGGTCATTCCTGGTCTCTCTGCTGACCAGCCAGCAGGTGGTGCTGTGGAGCAGAGCGCGGGATCAGAGGCTGTCAGGGCGTGCAGGAGAGAGGAGTGTGTGTGGAGGGTGTGCGTGACCGACCGCGTGTGAGTAACCCCCCCCCCCCAGGAGAGCAGCGGCGGGGAGCGGCGCTCGAACCCCGACCCCCCCCCCCCAGAGGCGAGCGGTGAGCGGGTCGGTAACCCCCCCCCCCCTCTCTTGTTGCCGGTGGTGAGCGGAACAGTAAACCCCCCCCCCCCTTTTTGCGGCGGGCGGCGAGTGGTGCGGACCCCCCCCCCCCAGACAGAGAGGGAGCAGAGGAGACTAGCGAGCAAAGGCTGACCGGGAAGTGACAGAGGGAGGCGGGTGCAGAGCGGAGACTGAACGTCTGAGGGAAAAAAAAAAAAAAAACAGCCAGGAACTGCTAGAGTCAGACTTAAAGGGACATACACTAGGTAAGTAAGACTGGTGACTGAGATTGTACACTGACTGAGGGTGTAGTGTAGTACCTGAGTATCTGTGAGTACCTGAGTATCTGTGAGTACCTGAGTACCTGTGAGTACCTGTGAGTACCTGTGAGTATCTGGGAGTACCTGTGAGTACCTGTGAGTACCTGTGAGTATCTGGGAGTACCTGTGAGTACCTGTGAGTATCTGGGAGTACCTGTGAGTACCTGTGAGTACCTGTGAGTACCTGTGAGTATCTGGGAGTACCTGTGAGTACCTGTGAGTACCTGTGAGTATCTGGGAGTACCTGTGAGTACCTGTGAGTATCTGGGAGTACCTGTGAGTATCTGTGAGTACCTGTGAGTACCTGAGTATCTGTGAGTACCTGTGAGTACCTGTGAGTATCTGTGAGTATCTGGGAGTATCTGTGAGTACCTGTGAGTATCTGTGAGTATCTGTGAGTACCTGTGAGTACCTGAGTATCTGTGAGTACCTGAGTATCTGTGAGTACCTGAGTATATGTGAGTACCTGTGAGTACCTGTGAGTACCTGAGTATCTGTGAGTACCTGTTGCTACCTGAGTGTCTGGGAGTACCTATCACTACCTGAGTGTTTTGCGTCTGACCGGGCTGTGCGACTGAGCGTTGTGCGTCTGACCGGGCGGTGCGACTGAGCGTTGTGCATCTGACCGGGCGGTGTGACTGAGCGTTGTGCGTCTGACCGGGCTGTGCGACTCAGTGTTGTGCGTCTGACCGGGCTGTGCGACTCAGTGTTGTGCGTCTGACCGGGCTGTGCGACTCAGTGTTTTGCGTCTGACCGGGCTGTGCGACTCAGTGTTTTGCGTCTGACCGGGCTGTGCGACTCAGTGTTTTGCGTCTGACCGGGCTGTGCGACTCAGTGTTTTGCGTCTGACCGGGCTGTGCGACTCAGTGTTTTGCGTCTGACCGGGCTGTGCGACTCAGTGTTTTGCGTCTGACCGGGCTGTGCGACTCAGTGTTTTGCGTCTGACCGGGCTGTGCGACTGAGTGTTGTGCGTCTGACCGGGCTGTGCGACTGAGCGTTGTGCGTCTGACCGGGCTGTGCGACTCAGTGTTGTGCGTCTGACCGGGCGGTGCGACTCAGTGTTTTGCGTCTGACCGGGCTGTGCGACTCAGTGTTTTGCGTCTGACCGGGCTGTGCGACTCAGTGTTTTGCGTCTGACCGGGCTGTGCGACTGAGCGTTGTGCGTCTGACCGGGCTGTGCGACTGAGCGTTGTGCGTCTGACCGGGCTGTGCGACTGAGCGTTGTGCGTCTGACCGGGCTGTGCGACTGAGCGTTGTGCGTCTGACCGGGCTGTGCGACTCAGTGTTGTGCGTCTGACCGGGCTGTGCGACTCAGTGTTGTGCGTCTGACCGGGCTGTGCGACTCAGTGTTGTGCGTCTGACCGGGCTGTGCGACTCAGTGTTGTGCGTCTGACCGGGCTGTGCGACTCAGTGTTGTGCGTCTGACCGGGCTGTGCGACTCAGTGTTGTGCGTCTGACCGGGCTGTGCGACTCAGTGTTGTGCGTCTGACCGGGCTGTGCGACTCAGTGTTGTGCATCTGACCGGGCTGTGCGACTTAGTGTTGTGCGTCTGACCGTGTTGTGCGACTGACTGGGCTGTGAGATTGTGAGTGTTGTGCAACTGAGCGTCAAGTGAGTGAAGCGGAATACCACAGGGTGAGAAGGTAGCGTTAGGAAGCCAGGAAATAGCCACATAGGATAGACTTAAATCGCTGAATCCCCATTAGATTAGATTAGTAGGTACAATGCCCGGCGGGTGTGGAGATGCGACTCGGTGTACATCTTGTGATATGTATGCGTTCCTCGGACAGGTGATCGAGGGCGAATACAAATGCGCAAAATGTGAGCACGTTGCTTCCCTGGAAGCTCAGGTCCTGAATCTAGGGAAGCAGCTGGCAACACTGAGACGAATGTCCATACCGGAGGAGAGCCAGGATTGTACCAATCAGGTGCAGACAGGGGTCTGCACAGAGGTGGGCGGAGTATCGGAGGTGCAGGCATCAGAGCAGAGTAGAGGGGTGACAGTTAAGAGGGGTAGAAGGGAACAAGGCAAGGAGGCTGATCCTGGGCTGGAGCACCCCAACAGATTCGCCCTGTTGAGTGATGTTGGGGAAACCAGTCAGGGACCAGCATTGCTGGAGCAGAGTGACGCCCCTAGCTGCCAGGGGAAGAACTCCTCCAGTGAGGCCGGGAGAAAGGGAAAGGAAAGACAGGTGCTGGTGGTAGGGGACTCAATTATTAGAAGGGCAGACAGTGTAATCTGTGACATAGACCGTGTGCGCCGAACAGTCTGTTGTTTGCCGGGCGCTCGGGTTCGGCACATCGCGGATCGGGTGGACAGATTACTGGGTGGGGCTGGGGAAGACCCAGCTGTCATGGTACACGTGGGTACCAATGACATAGGCAGAGGAAGACGGAGAGTCCTAAACGATTTCAGGGACTTAGGCGCTAAGTTGAGGACTAGGACCTCCAAGGTAGTATTTTCCGAAATACTACCTGTACCTCGAGCCACACCAGAGAGGCAGCGGGAGATTAGGGAAGTTAACGAGTGGCTGAGGAGCTGGTGTAGTAAGGAGGGTTTCGGGTTCCTGGAGAACTGGGCCGACTTCTCAGTCGGTCACCGGCTCTTTGGTAGGGACGGATTGCACCTTAATGGGGTGGGTGCAGCCGTACTGGGTGCGAGGATGGCCGAAAAGTTAGAGGGGCTTTTAAACTAGGGAATGGGGGGGAGGGTACAGATGTAGAATTAGCCAATGGAAAGCAAGATTCAGAGGGCAGAAATGGGGGCATTAGCGGTAGGGTGTTCGGAGCTCCTAAACCCAGGGTGGGTACGGGGAAAAATCAAGAGAGCAGCCTAAAAACATCAAATGAGGATAAATGTAACCGATCTAAATTACGAGGCTTGTATACCAATGCCAGAAGCCTGGCCAACAAGATGGGAGAGCTGGAGCTGCTGATGTTTGAGGAGGACTTAGATTTTGTGGGGATAACTGAGACTTGGTTCGACAGCTCTCATGATTGGATGGCGACCATTCAGGGGTATTCCCTTTATCGCAGGGATAGAGAGGGTAAAAAAGGGGGAGGGGTATGTCTGTATATTAAGAACAGTATACAGGTAAATATGAGGGATGATATTAATAATGGAGCTATGGACGAGGCAGAATCCCTATGGGTAGAGCTTCAAAGGGAAGGCACGGTGGGGAAGGTAATATTGGGCGTATGCTATAGGCCCCCCAACCAGAGTGAGGAGGGGGAGGCGGACCTCATGTTACAGATAGGATTGGCAGCAAGGATGGGAAATGTCATTATAATGGGGGACTTTAATTATCCGGATATAGACTGGGCAGAAGGAACCGCGCACTCAGCCAAGGCTAGGCAGTTCCTAAATATTTTGCAGGACAATTTCATGGGTCAGATGGTGAATGCACCGACAAGAAACAATGCGGTACTTGACCTACTGATTACCAACAATGCAGACCTGCTCACGGATATAGAAATACGGGAAAACTTAGGGAGCAGTGACCATAGGTCAATTGGTTTCAGTATTAATTACAATAATAGGAAACACAAGGGTAATGTTAAGACGCTGAATTTCAAAAGAGCCAATTTCCCTAAACTGCGCTCGCTGCTAGAAAATATCAAATGGGATAGAACCCTGGGAACAAAGAACACGGAGGAAAAATGGGAGTGCTTCAAGAGCATACTTAACAAGGGGGTGGGCCAGTGCATTCCACTGGGAAATAAATTTAAAAGAACAAAATTAAACCCTGGGTGGCTAAACTCCAACATAAAAATGTATATTAGAGCTAAAGAAAAGGCCTTCAAAAAATACAAGACTGAGGGGTCAGTGGCAGCATTTAAGCATTATAAAGAGTGTAATAAGAAATGTAAAGATGAAATCAGGGCGGCTAAAATAGAACACGAGAGACATATAGCAGAGGAAAGTAAAAAGAACCCCAAGAAGTTCTTTAAGTATATAAACAGTAAGAAAGCGAGGCCAGAACACATTGGCCCCATAAAAGATGATAAAGGAAAAATGGCCACTGAGGACAGAGAAAAGGCGGAAGTGTTAAATAATTTCTTTTCTTCAGTCTTCACAAAGGAATCGGGGGTCTACACGAACCCAGCTTGTAAGGCCGAACTAAATAATACACCTCAGGAAGTGCCGCCATGGCTAACAGAAGATAGACTTAGAGCTAAACTAGAGAAGCTTAACATAAATAAATCCCCGGGACCGGATGGCTTGCACCCGAGGGTTCTTAAAGAGCTCAGCCAGGTGATTGCCAGACCATTATTCTTGATCTTTAAGGATAGTTTACAGACGGGTATGGTGCCAGCTGATTGGAAAAAAGCCAACGTGGTACCAATATTTAAAAAGGGGCCGAGATATATCCCGGGTAACTATAGGCCGATCAGCCTAACATCTGTAGTCTGCAAAATATTGGAGGGGATGTTAAGGGACCACATACAAGACTTTAGTAATGAAAACGGTATTATAAGTATTAATCAGCACGGATTCATGAAAAATGGTTCGTGCCAAACCAATCTATTAACCTTCTATGATGAAGTGAGCTGCCACCTAGATAAAGGTAAGCCTGTGGATGTGGTGTATCTGGACTTTGCAAAGGCCTTCGACACCGTTCCCCACAAACGATTACTGTACAAACTAAGGAAGGTAGGTATGGATCAGAAGGTGAGTACCTGGATAGAGAACTGGCTCCAGGGGAGAGTACAGAGGGTGGTGATTAATGGGGAGTACTCTGTGTTCTGCCCATATTGGTCAGTGCTGTTGCAGATTATACTGCAATGTTGTTGATTTTGCTGCCATCTAGTGGTCAGAGTTATTATAGTTATTATTTGCCAGAGCTTATAGGAAGTAATGTTTTCCATCATAGGAAGAGGCTGTAACCTTTAACCTGGAAGTATATTTGCTAGAGCTTGACAGGAAAAGGTATTCCCCTCAGAGGGAAGGGCAGTAACCTTTAACCTGGAACTGTATTTCCTCCATTTCATAACTATTCCTGACAGCATTCAGAAGAGCTCTTATCTATTCCAGGACTAATCAGAGAATTGTCTGTAAGTACATCCACTGATGGAATGAGGCTGCTGTATAATGTTTAATGTACTGACACATATGTTTTGTTTATGCTTATGTTGTAGTTTTACAAAGTTATTCAGAAAAAAGAATACATACAGATCCGATGTCTCACGTTTCTTGACTTCTGAATTATTGTTAAGCTGTCTGACTAGTGTTATACAACAGTTCAATAACACGAAGCAGAACAGTAAAAAGACAACCACGTCCGGTCTGGAATAAACTGAGACGCCATTACTGCAGCATGAGTCTAAGATCGGGAACAAAGTACAAGGCTGATGTCACGCCACCGCCGACACAGCAAGGCAGGGAGAACATTCCCGGCGCCCAGCAAGACGATGCACAATCGCATGCATCCAGATCTTCACGGGCTAGCAAGATGTCCTCAGCAAGTTCCTCAGCGGATAGAGCTCGTGCCAAGGCAGAAGCTGCCCGTGTCCAGCTACAGTACGCAGAAAAAGAAGCCAAGATGATGCAGGAGTTAGCAGCAAAGAAAGCTGTCACAGCACAAGAAGAAGCCAAGATGATGCAGGAGTTAGCAGCAAAGAAAGCTGTCATAGCACAAGAAGAAGCAGAATTGCTCATCCTGCAGCGACAGACTGCAGCCGCAGTTGCTCAAGCAGAGGCCGATGCCTACATGGGAACAAGTCGATCAGAAAGTGAAAAATCATATAAAGGTGCAGAGGTTCCAGAAAAACCTCTATTCTCTGCAGATCGTACAAGTGAGTACATCCAGAACCTTACTGATGCACACACAAAGGAACAGTCTCTTAAACCTGAAACAAAGGAAGTCAGGCCGAGATCAACAGACCCCCTGAGCAGGCCCAATCAACCACATGAGGTCAGCGGCTGCCAGCAAATCAAGAATGAAGCACCAGAAACCCCTAAGAACAAAAAACAAGTGTTCCCATCGCCTCAACCTATAGATTACATGCGCGAACAACAATGCGCAGTGGACGTCACCAAATATCTCATCCGCAAAGAAATGGTTAGCTCAGGCTTTCTCCAATTCGATGACTGTCCTGAAAACTATTGGGCATGGAAATCTTCCTTTTTGAATGCCACTGAAGGCCTGAACTTATCACCAGCAGAAATGCCTAATTTAATGATAAAATGGCTTGGTACCGAGTCAGTAGAGCATGCGAAGAGGATGAGAAGAGCAAACCTGTTCAATCCTAAAGCAGGACTCAACATGACCTGGAAAAGACTAGAAGAAACGTATGGATCCCCAGAGGTAATAGAAGGAGCACTGTTGAGAAAACTTGAAGTCTTTCCCAAAGTGGGCTACAGAGACAACGTGCGGCTACAAGAACTAAGTGATCTTCTACTAGAGATAGAATATGCCAAAGAGGATGGCTACTTACCAGGACTTTCATATCTAGATACAGCTAGAGGCACTAATCCCATAGTAGAGAAACTGCCCTCAAATCTACAAGACAAGTGGATGTCTGTGGGAGGTAAATTCAAAGAAGATTATGGAGTTGCCTTTCCCCCTTTCTCTGTGTTTTCTAGGTTTGTCCGACAGCAAGCGAAAATCCGAAGTGATCCCAGTTTCGCCTTCACCACCAGCGGCAATCAACCACACAGACCTGAGAGACCTCACAGACCTCACGGTAGGACCTCTGTATCCACACACAAAACAGCTGTACCTACAGAAGTCACAGACTACCAAAGCACCCACAAGGTACACACCATAGAAAACCCTGATAGACATTGCCCAATACACAAAAAACCACATCCACTAAAGAAATGCAAAGGCTTTAGAAGCAAACCCATTGCAGAGCGGATGTCCTTCCTTAAACAAAACGGCATCTGTTTCAAGTGCTGCGGATCTACCTGTCACATTGCCAAAGACTGCAAAATACCAGTAGAATGTACAGAATGTGGCAGTGAGAGACATATTGCAGCTTTACACCCTGGCCCTGCTCCTGCTTCACTAGAGACTGTAGAACCCAGGAAAGATCAGGGCAGGGAGCAACAAGAGACCTCACTCTCCTCAGTAATGTCTAATTGCACTGAAGTATGTGGACAAGGCAAGAGTGCACGATCATGCTCAAAAATCTGTTTAGTGACCGTGTATCCCACTGGCAAGAGAGAAAGAGCAGTGAAAATGTATGCAGTGCTAGATGAACAGAGCAACAGATCCCTTGCAAAGTCAGATTTCTTTGATATCTTTAACCTCAAGGCAAGTGCAGTTCCATACACTCTAAGGACATGTGCGGGGACAATTGAAACCACAGGGAGAAGAGCTACTGACTTTACCATTGAATCCTTCAATAAGAAAGTGCAGTTCCCGCTTCCTACCCTAATAGAGTGTGGCATGATACCTGACGACAAAACTGAGATTCCCTCTCCAGAAGTAGCCCATCACCACCCTCACCTCCGATCAATTGCTCACCTTATCCCAGCTGTTGAGCCAGATGTTTCTATCCTTCTACTTCTTGGGAGAGACATCCTTCAGGTACACAAGGTGCGCCAGCAAATAAATGGACCTTATAATGCCCCCTATGCACAGAGACTGGACCTGGGGTGGGTCATTGTAGGAGAAGTTTGCCTGGGGACAGTGCACCAGCCTGACAACATTAGCACTCTGAAGACGTCTGTGTTAACAAATGGACGCACATCCCTTCTCAGTCCCTGTCACAACAGCTTCGTTGTCAAGGAAAGCTTTGGCAGGTCAACACAACACTGTGACTCTTTTACACTATATGGTAAAGAAGAAGTCAATTCCAACATTGAAACAGACAATCTAGGGATTACAGTGTTCCAGAAAACTAGAGATGATGACAAACAGGCCCTCTCTATAGAGGATCAGACCTTCTTGCAGATTATGGATAGAGAGGCTTACCAAGATGACAATCACAGTTGGGTGGCCCCTCTCCCCTTTCGCACACCCAGACGTGTTTTGCCTAGTAACAGGGAACAAGCCATGAAGCGTTTGCATTCACTTAGAAAAACACTGCAGAGAAAGCCAGAGGTGAAAAAAGATTTCATTGAATTCATTAAAGGGATGCTAGACAACGATCACGCTGAAGTCGCAGAACCACTTGAGACAGACAGGGAACACTGGTATCTACCGATGTTTGGTGTCTACCATCCACACAAACCTAACCAAATCAGAATAGTTTTTGATTCCAGTGCAGAGTATAAAGGAGTCTCTTTAAATGACGTACTTTTGAGTGGCCCTGACCTAAACAATACTTTGCTAGGTGTCCTCATGCGCTTCAGAAAAGAGCCTGTTGCTTTCACAGCAGATGTGCAACAAATGTTTTATTGTTTTCTTGTCAGAGAAGACCACAGAGACTTTCTACGTTTTCTCTGGTACAAAGACAATGATATAGACAAAGAAATTGTCGAGTACAGAATGAAAGTGCACGTATTTGGCAATAGCCCATCTCCTTCTGTCGCTATATACTGCATGCAAAAAGCTGCCCAGAAAGATGCAGAGCGCTATGGACAAGAAGCCAAACACTTTGTATTGAGACATTTCTATGTAGATGATGGACTCGCTTCTGCTAGCACACCTGAAGATGCAATTTCCATCCTCAGTAAAGCAAAGCAAATGCTGGCAGAATCCAACCTGTGTCTTCATAAAATTGCTTCCAACAGCCAAGAAGTAATGGAAGCCTTCCCTGTAGCAGACAGAGCTAAGGACCTTAAAGATCTTTGCCTGGGTACAGACACTCTTCCCCTGCAGAAAAGCCTAGGCCTAAGTTGGGATCTAGAATCAGATAGTTTTGTTTTCAGAGTTTCCTCAGAGGAAAAGCCTTTTACACGTAGAGGCATTCTATCTACTGTAAATAGCCTCTATGATCCCCTAGGGTTTGTATCGCCTGTGACAATAAGAGGTAAGGCCCTAGTTCGGGAACTGTCATCTGGGAAAAGTGAATGGGATGCATTGCTTCCACAGGAGAGACTAAGTGAGTGGGTTCAATGGACAGAATCCTTGCAAACGTTAGAGCACCTAAAGATAGCCAGATGCTATGTGCCCGTATCTCTATCATCAGCTTGCAGGAAGGAACTGTGTATCTTTTCAGACGCATCCACCGCAGCTATAGGTGCAGTAGCTTACTTGAAAGTAGTTGATGCAGAAAATGTGTGTCATGTTGGATTTGTCATGGGAAAGTCCAAATTAAGCCCTAAACCAGCCCACACTATTCCTCGTTTAGAGTTGTGTGCTGCTGTACTTGCAGTCGAAATGTCTGAGCTAATCACAGATGAACTAGACACTGACTTTGATGCTGTGAAATTCTTCACCGATAGCAAGACTGTCCTAGGGTACATTTGCAACACCACTAGGAGGTTCTATCTGTACGTCTCCAACAGAGTGAATAGAATCAGGCAATCTACTCACCCAGATCAGTGGTTCTTTGTATCTACAGAGCAAAACCCTGCAGATTATGCCACTAGACCTATTCAACCAGTATGCCTTCAGAACTCTATATGGTCCTCCGACCCAGATACACCTATGGTCCTTACCCCAGCAATGTTGTTGACTCAAAAGGTGAACTCTTTGTCTGCTCCATCTGGAACCATAAGTACAACCCAAGTCCATGTGAAACAATGGAAGCAAGTACAATGCTTGGCAGACACCTTTTGGAAAAGATGGAAGAGAGAGTATCTGTCAAACCTGCAACGCCGCAGAAAATGGACTGAGGATCGCCCAAATGTAAAAGTGGGTGATGTTGTTCTGTTGAAGGACAGCCAAGAGAGCAGAAACGAGTGGCCCATAGGACTTATTGTCAATGTTCTACCTAGCAGGGATTGCAAGGTTAGAAAGGTAGAGGTCAAGATTGTAAAAAATGAGACTGCCAGAATTTATCTCAGACCTATAACTGACATTATAGTTTTGATCTCAGACTAAGTAGGATTCCATTTACCTGTTTATGTTTTTTCTGCATAGCAGTAATTGTTTGGGTAGTGACATAATAAATTATGCCAGACAGGGAGTGTTCTGCCCATATTGGTCAGTGCTGTTGCAGATTATACTGCAATGTTGTTGATTTTGCTGCCATCTAGTGGTCAGAGTTATTATAGTTATTATTTGCCAGAGCTTATAGGAAGTAATGTTTTCCATCATAGGAAGAGGCTGTAACCTTTAACCTGGAAGTATATTTGCTAGAGCTTGACAGGAAAAGGTATTCCCCTCAGAGGGAAGGGCAGTAACCTTTAACCTGGAACTGTATTTCCTCCATTTCATAACTATTCCTGACAGCATTCAGAAGAGCTCTTATCTATTCCAGGACTAATCAGAGAATTGTCTGTAAGTACATCCACTGATGGAATGAGGCTGCTGTATAATGTTTAATGTACTGACACATATGTTTTGTTTATGCTTATGTTGTAGTTTTACAAAGTTATTCAGAAAAAAGAATACATACAGATCCGATGTCTCACGTTTCTTGACTTCTGAATTATTGTTAAGCTGTCTGACTAGTGTTATACAACAGTTCAATAACACGAAGCAGAACACTCGGATTGGGCGGGTGTGGAAAGTGGGGTCCCCCAGGGTTCTGTCCTGGGACCAATCCTGTTTAATTTATTCATAAATGATCTAGAGGAGGGGATATCTAGTACAATCTCAGTATTTGCGGATGATACTAAATTAGGCATGCCAATATCTTCTATGCAGGATGTGGAAACCTTGCAAGCGGACCTGAACAAAATAACGGAGTGGGCAACTACATGGCAGATGAGATTTAATGTTGAAAAATGTAAAGTAATGCACTTGGGGGCCAGAAACCAGAAAGCAAGCTACTCGCTAGGGGGGGAACCTCTGGGTGAGTCTAGGATGGAAAAGGACTTAGGGGTACTGGTAGACAACAGGCTTGGCAGTGGCATGCAATGCCAGGCCGCAGCAAGCAAAGCCAACAGAATACTGGGATGTATAAAAAAGGGGATTCACTCCAGAAATAAAGAGATTATTCTCCCGCTCTACAAGACTTTGGTCCGGCCACATCTGGAGTATGCTGCCCAGTTCTGGGCACCGGTCCTCAGAAAGGATGTGCTGGAACTGGAGAAAGTCCAGAGAAGGGCAACAAAAATAATTAGGGGGATGGAGGACATCAGCTATGAGGAAAGACTACAAGCCCTGAACTTATTCTCTCTGGAGAAGAGACGATTGAGGGGGGATATGATATCAATGTACAAATACTGTACTGGCGACCCGAGCATAAGGAACAAACTATTCAGAGAAAGGAGATACAATAAGACACGTGGCCACTCACTAAAACTAGAGGAAAGGCGGTTTAACCTTAAAGTGCGTAAGGGGTTCTTCACTGTAAGAGCGGTAAGGATGTGGAATTCTCTTCCACAAGCAGTCGTATCAGCAGCGAGCATTGATAGTTTCAAAAAACTATTAGATGGACACCTTAAAGACCACAACATACAGGGGTATACAATGTACGGCTAAAAGCAAACACACACACATCATAGGTTGAACTGGATGGACTCATGTCTTTTTTCAGCCTCACTAACTATGTAAACTATGTAAAACTATGACAGAAAAAATAATTGTCGGCCATGAAAGGCCCCAAAAATTAGGCATTCAATGGACATGAAATGCCTTTTATGCTGCTGTATTTAGCGAAGACAAGGACCAGGAATTATTGTGGGTGGATGGCGGTCTGGCGGTCTGGCGGTCTGGTGGATATTTGTGGCCTGTCATGAGGAATTTCAATGAAACATGGTCTACTGGTCACATGTGTTGAATTACTCAGAGATCCATGCCTCATTCATTTTTATAAATGTGAGGTAGTCTACACTGTCATGAGCTAGGCGAGTGCGCTCATCAGTCACGATCCCCCCCTGCTGCGCTGAACGTCCTTTCGGACAGGACACTGGACGGGGGCAAGACAACAGTTCCATTGCAAATTGTGCAAGCTCTAGCCAGAGGTCAAGCCTGCCCACCCAGTAGTCCAGGGGTTCATCACTCCTCAGAGCATCCACATCGGCCGTTAACCCGATGTAGTCGGACACCTGTCGGTCTAGGCGTTCCCTGATGCTGGATCCGGAGGACAGCTGTCGATGGGTCAGCTGAAAGAGGGATCTCATATCTGAAGTGACCAAGACATCTTCAAACCGCCCTCTTCTTGCAGGTGCTGTTGGGTTGCTACCCGCAACTGTCTCTCTGTGACTGGAAATTCCTCTGCCAGCACACGCAAAAGCAGAATGCAGCATTTCTCGCAGCAAGGCCTGGAAGTGCTGCATTCTGACCGCCCTCTGTGATGGTGGTAACATTTCCGCCATTTTTTGTTTGTACCGGGGATCTAAGTACGTTGCCACCCAGTACTGGTCCTTGGCCTTTATGCTTTTTATAGGGGGGTCCCCCTTAAAACACTGGAGCATGAAGGCCCCCATTCGCACTAGACTGGAAGCGGTGTAGTGGCCTGGCTCCAGCTCATTATCATTCTCCTCCCCCCATCCATGGATAACACCAGGGATCCCAGAAAGGTTTAAAGCATGCTCTTCTTGCTCCTCTTCATCCGCCCTGGCACCATCCTCCTCTGACTCCTATTCAGACTCCTGTTGTTGACTTGTCTCAGATGGAGTAGCACCCCCTGGGAATTCATCCAACATTGCAACTTCCTCATCTTCCTGCTCCTCAACGGCTTGGTCAATGACACGACGCAATGCACGTTCCAGAAAGAAAGCGTAAGGTACGATGTCACTGATGGCACCCTGGCCGTGACTGACCAGTTTGGTGATCTCATCGAATGGCCGCAGAAGTCTGCATGCATCCCGCATGAGCAGCCACTGGCGAGGTGAAAAAAACCCAAGCTCCCCAGAACCTGTCCTGCCACAGAGTTCGTACAGGTAGTCGTTAACTGCACGTTTCTGCTGGAGCAGCCTATCAAGCATATGCAACGTTGAGTTCCATTGCGTCGGGCAGCCACAAATAAGACAGGCAGGTTATGTCGCCGCTGAATGTAAGCAAGGCAAGCCATGGCTGTGAAAGATCTTCTGAAATGGCCCGAGATTTTCCTGGCCTGCCACAAGACGTCCTGGACCCCAGGGTATTTGGCAATGAATCGCTGCACCACCAAGTTCAGAACGTGTGCCATGCATGGCACATGTGTTATTTAGCCCTGTTTCAGCACGCTCAGCAGATTGGCACCGTTGTCGTTGTGTTAGCCACTGATCTGCCTGTGAACGCAAAGCTGAAAGGAGTGCAGGACCAGTGTGGCTCTTGGCTTCCAGGCACAACAGACGCAGCACAGCATGGCAACGTCTCACCTGGCATGTGGAATAGGTTCTGGGGATCTTGGGTGGTGCAGTGGAAGAGACGGTAGCAGCGGAAAAGGAGGAGTCGGCCGAGGAGGAGAGGGAGGATGGAGGAGGAGGAGGAGAAGAAGAAGAGGCAGGCCTGCATGCAATCCGTGGCGGTACAACCAAATCTACACGGGTGCCACGGGTTACATGCTTGACGGCCATCAGAAGGTTCACCCAGTGGGCAGTAAAAGTGATATACCTTCCCTGCCTGTGTTTGCTAGACCATGTGTCTGTGGTCAGATGTATATTGGCACCAACACTGTGTGCCAGAGATATATTCTCTTCCTGATCCGATGCCAACAATGGCTGCGCATCGCAAATGTCTTGTGATGGATTGGAAAATAATTCCAGTGACTCAAGCGGAGGGTATGTGGTGGTGGTGTTTGTGGTGGTGTCTTTGGGGGTGCACACAGCAGAGAGTGAAGAGGGTGCAGATAGAGAAGATGAGGAGGGTGCAGAAGAGGAAGGCTAAGTGAGCCACTCAACCAAGTCTGGTGCGTCCTTTGACGTAATCGAATGCACCTTCTGAAACTTCACACTTTGGCTCCGGCCTACTGCTCCTGCCCTACCCCTTCCACCCCTGCGTAAGGGCCTGTCTCCTCCTCTGCCTGTCATTTTTTAAATTAACCTGTGACAAAAGTCTCTAGAGAATCGCAGTATATCTGGAAAAAGGTATACAACACCCCGCTTCAATCTGTGGTATTGGGGGGCTACAAATAATTGGCCAGTAACTGTTGTCACTGTGTGTAGCACAGTAAACGCAGCAAAAGAAGCCACATTTTTGCAGGACTAAAATACACTCTTAGAAAAGTATACTGTTAAATAACACCCCACTTCAATATGTGGTATTGGGGGGGGGGGGGGGGGCACTGGTCTATCGCGCCAGTTGTTCAAAAAATTGGCCAGTGAGTTTGGCACTGTGTGTATCAGAGTTAACACAGCTAAAGAGGCAATATTGTTGCAGCACACAAATACACTTTTAAAAGTATACTCAGATAACACCCCCACTTCAAAATGTGGTATTAGGGGGCAACTGGTTTATCACACCAGTTGTTCGAAATATTGGCCTGTGAGTTTGGCACTGTGTGCCTCAGAGTTAACGCAGCAAAAGAGGCAATATTGTTGCAGGACACAAATACACTTATAAAAGTATACTCAGATAACACCCCACTTCAATATGTGGTATTGAGGGGCCACTGGTCTATCACACCAGTTGTATAAAAAATTGGCCAGTGAGTTTGGCACTGTGTGTGTAGCAGAGTAAACACAGCAAAATAGGCAATATTGTTGCAGGACACAAATACACTTATAAAAGTATACTCAGATAATACCCTGCTTCAATCTGTGGTATTGGGGGGCCACAGTTTTATCACACCAGTTCTACAAATAATTGGCCAATAACTGTTGTCACTGTGTGTAGCACAGTTAACACAGCAAAAGAGGCCAAATTTTTGCAGGACTAAAATACACTCTTAGAAAAGTATACTGTTAAATTACACCCCACTTCAATATGTGGTATTGGGGGGCCACTGAACTATCACACCAGTTATTCATAAAATTGGCCAGTGAGTTTGGCACTGTGTGTATTAGAGTTAACGCAGAAAAAAAGGGGAAATATTGTTGCAGGACACAAATACACTTATAAAAGTATACTCACATAACACCCCACTTCAATATGTGGTATTAGGGGCCACTGGTCTATCACATTAGTTATAATACATTAAAATTTCTTGTCATGGACATGCAATAGTGTCTGGTAGCTTACCTTATCCTCATGTCTGCATTAGAGGCCAGACTCTTCCTTCTGGCTGCTTTTATCATCTCTCCTCCCTGTTTGGCTCCACCCCAGGCCATTCTAGGAAGTCTATATTAACTAGCGCACTGCAGGTCTGCTTGGCTGTTCAACAGTGTTTGTTAGTTGTTTCCTGTCTGCCATGTGCTTGATCTACCTTTCTGTGTACCGACTTTGGCTTGTCTCTGACTACTCCTGTTTGCCTGTGACCCTGACCTTTGGCCTGTCCCTTGGTTTCCCTCGTCTGCCTGTTGTCCCGACCTCGGCTTACCCATCACTATCCCTTGTGTCCTCAGTGGCTGCTTCCCCTCTCTTCCTACGGAGCGTGACCCGGGGGACCTCAGCTGCAGCCAAGTCCATCCTCACCACTAGAGGCTCTGGTGAACACCTGCTGGGTCTTAGACTCTGCGCCCTGGGGAATCTTGGGTTCACGTTTCTGTCCATCCACAGCAGTCAGCTACTGGGTTCACTACCTTGAGGTGCACCCCTGTCTTCAACAGGGTGCAGTTATCACCTGGCCACAGGTGACCTGACAGTGCTTTTGTCACTGTTTGTAGTATTGCTGCAGCAACGCTCAACACACCAGTCACAGTGCTGCAGAGTGCACAATACAAATCCACTATAATATGCTTTCTATATTAGAAAGTATATTATACGTGGATTACACCCCTATATAGTGCACTGCACACCTATACCAAATAGCAGCCCTTAAAATGACGTTTGTGGACCTTAACAGAGCGATTTGTGTCACTGACGATCTGTCCCTGGTGCACACAGCATACCTGTCCCTACACTGACAAAAGACGTCACGCCTATACCAAATAGCAGCCCTTAAAATTACTTTTGTGGACCTTAACAGAGCGATTTGTGTCACTGACAATCTGTCCCTGATGCACACAGCATACCTGTCCCTACACTGAAAAGAGACTGTAGACATATACCAGATCCACAAAGGACTTTTGTGGATCTGAACAGAACTATTTGTGTCACTGGCAATCTGTAGACCTATACCAAATACCAGATCCACAAAGGACTTTTGTGGATCTGAACAGAACTATTTGTGTCACTGGCAATCTCTCCCTAATGCACTCACCAACCTCTCCCTACACTGACAAAAAGCAGAATGTGAAATGGCCGCCAGCTCTGGTCTATTTATAAGGTAGGGGGCATGTCCATGTGCTGAAATGTTTCAATTGGCTGTCCCGTTCCACCTGACGGCTGTGTCATGGGTCAAAGTTCTCCCCAATGTAAACTAATATGGCTGCCGCGAACAACGCCATGTGTTCGCAAAATTGGCGGGCTGCGAACAAGCAAAATTCGCCGTGAACCGACCGCCGTGGAACAGCAAGGCCATCCCTAATGATGGTCTCCTTTGAGGCTGCTTCATATACACTCCACTAGATCAGTTAGTGCTTCATGGGCTTTTCAGCAATAGCCATCTGTTTCTTAGGCTTGCAAGGCTGCCACCTGGTCTTCTGATTACACAGTCATTAAGTTTTACAAGGTGGATTTTCAGGCGTTTGCTAATGTAAAGGCCTGTAAGGCTGTACTGTAGGCTCTCTTGAGCTGCTGCTGTCTATTTGCCTTGAGTGTGCTGTTGCCCACCCTTCACTGGAACTGCTTTTGAATGTTCCAGCTTTACAGAATATATAGTATGCCCCAAAATGTACAACTAAGAAAACAGGATTTTTGTCTTAACTGTAAAATCATTTTCTTGGTGTACATTATGGCATGCAGGTCTTTGTTCCTATGATCTACTCCTATCATTACTTGCTACTAAGGCATGATGTGAGCACTAGAGGTTATACTGGGCTTTGTTTTGCTAGTGTCTAATTCTCCTAAAGCAGCCTGAATACTCAGTGTTTCAGAAAACTATACCGTTTCTTGGAAATGTACTCCAAATAAAGGAATTTTGAAGGTAAGGCAAAAAGTATATTATTTTGTAAAGTAATAGGTTCACTTTTAGAACTGGCAGAAAAAGAGCAGTAAAACTGACAAGCACAAACAAACCTTTGACATCAAAATGTTCTCGCTGTTACAAGAAGGTGAGACTTTAATAGGGCACACTATGTATGTGGATTTAGAGTGCCACTCTTTTTTGCAGTGGCAAGTTAATTGGACTATTAAACTGATGACAAGTGTGGTAGGAAAGAATGTGCACCCATGGAAAACTTGATAAAATATTTAATCATAAGACTACTCAAAGGGCAGGTAAGAACTATGCAGTCAATATAATAATGGCTGCTGAGTTATTTTTTCCCAGTTACATAGCAACAGGACTGAAAAATACATCCATTTCAGTCTCTCAAAGATTCTGGTGATACCAATAGTATCTCATGAGGGCAGCTGTAGCCAGTTCCTACCAGATCTAAATATTCCTATATGATGTATCAGTAATTGTAACTGTGGATGCCATAGATTGTAGGAAAATCATCCTTCATTTAAATGTTATTTAGTTACACTTCAATCATGCTTATCTTTTTGAGTAATCTTTTACTATAGTAAAGGAAATTTCTCCTTCCTCCCCATGCAACTGATGTTTCCATTTCCTTCAGCATTATCCTTAGGATAAAAAGCAAATTTACAAAATATGTACACTGTACTGATCTTCTTGGGTATATTGATATACAGTGTGTTAATTTTAGCTCCTTAAAGGATAATAAAATCCCTAACGGATAATATTTTTATAATTCAGTATATCAAAATACCACAGCAGATCTAAGATCAAATATAAAAATCCAAATTCTTTACTAAAATCTAGCATTTCTAATATTGTGTAGCTAAACCTCAATGCTAATCTCATCAGCTTTCTTGAACATACCGAATGTGCAAAAACCACCTTTAAAACGTGCACATTTTACTTAATATGACTGTCAAAAATTAGATCCCCTTATATGCACACAATACTAGAAGCATCAGAGTTTAATACAGCGGGAGCCTTATGTATACAAAGTCAGGACACTTATGTTTGAAACAAGAACATCAGAAATATGATATTCACAAGGCGCCAGGGACTGTATTCAAGACATTAGGTTCAGTACAAAAAGCTAAGACATGGGATAAAGGTCATTATTTAGAAAATGTGACAGTTATTTTTGGTGGAGTCAAGTGACACACACACACACACACACACACATTGTCTTGTTAAGGACCAGCAAGCAATGGCCCAGTGCTAAGGTAAGTCATTCCAAAAAGGGGGCAATTATTGAATACATAACAATAACAACAACCAGATGTTCAAATAACAGCATTTATAGACTATAAATGATAAAGTGAACATTAGCTAACCACAACACGTTACAACTCTTTGATCTACTGTTCCACACCTGTTATTGAGCTTCATTGCAGCTTCCAACTATCCAACTGGAGGCAAATCTGTTTCTCTTTCCTCCTCAGCTATTCCATTTTTTGGTCTCATATAAAGAATTAAAAAAAAGAAAGCAACCACACCAAACCTTTTATCCAACTTTCAAATTACTGCATTTGACAATTAGAAAAGCCATTATAAAGGAAAAATAGTGGTGGACAAAAACACTTTTGTGTTTAACCAATAATTTATGGTGTAATAAACTTTTGTGAACCGTGTAACTGGGGGCATGGCAGGGATCTGTAATTTGCCTTCGTACAGTACAATGTTGTGGGTCCCTCTATGTCATCTTAGAAATTTGGGAAGTATGCTTTATTAATGTTAAAAGGACAGTGTACCCAGAAGTGATACTTCAACTAAAGGTGGAAATTTATAGGCTGTGCCCCCACTTAGCTACTTAGCAGATCAACTCTCAACATATTTCCTGATTCTGTTTCTGTACACATTTTTGGTGTTTCGGCCACTTTAAAGTGTTCCCACTTCTGTTGCATGCTCATCAAATGTATTAAATTGAAGGACCACATTGAAGGATCAGTACATGTTTCTTACTAACAAAGCATACTTCACGTTCTCTGTAAAGCACATATTAAAAGTTAAACTGTTACCGATCAAGTAGTATTGGTATCACTGCATCCAAAACGCTGCTCTTCCAGCCTGACCAAAGTGCAATATTAAGCAGCCTCAGCCGGCTCTGCTCCACATACCAAACCCCCAATGTATTTTGCCCCACCCACCAAGGCTTAGCCATAGAGGTCACTTGTATATACCCGATACTGATACTGCTGGATAAGTCATTTTCACACTAGCACTCCTAACGCCTAAGGACCAGGAGGAAAATGTCCTCTTGCTTCAAGAGGTGCTGCAAGTCTTTTAGGTCAAAGTGGTGTACCTGATTAAGGTCACATAGAAAAGGAGAGTTTAAATATGTGCTCAAGCAAAAACATAGTAATCAGCAAAGTGTTATATGCATAGTCTATATTGTAAAACCAGCACCATTTCTGGCTTCATTTTCCCCAATTAAGCATCCAGCCCACTAATGATTACAGTGTAATCATGCTCATGCTCAGATCATTAATTGATGTAGTGTATAGTGCAGGGTAATAGAAATGATCCATCACCATCATCAATCAGGGCCTTAATAGTGTAAATCCACCATCAATTATCGGGTCCAGTCATGTACATTGGTTGTCCATCACAATGCCCCAATGGCCAGCAATGTTTTCCTGCTGCACTTCTGTTCTTCTGTTGGTAAATGACAGACCTCTGGCACTACTCCAATGAGAACACAGCAACAGCGATCCTGGGTCATGACCAAAATATTATATCAATTTAATACAAGAATTAAGGGACTGCAGATGATACAGCAGTGGAACACAGATAAGCAGCAGGACCATTTTAAAAGCAATTTTAGGCCAAAGTTACTAGAGACAAATGAAATAAATATAATAATGATATTACTCACAGCGCATATCCTAAACAAACAAAATGATGCAAAATGTGTGCAATGTTATGTGCTGGGTGATGTGTCAAATCACAAAGAGTGATGCTAGAAAACTATTGCAAAAGAAACAATGGTTCTTTGAACTGTGATGGGTAGCTTTACCTGCTTATCTATCTATAATGGGTATTTTACATATACCTTTTCAGCATCCACCCTTATAAAGTGCTTAAACAGTCATTATGCACTAAGACATTATGCAGACATTATGCATAATGCACATTATGCATTAAGAATGCCTAAACATTATATATATCTTTTTTTGTTAGCAGAGACCTAATAAAATGGCGATCGTTGCAATATTTTATGACACACTGTATTTGCGCAGCGGACTTTCAAATGCAATTTTTTTGGAAGAAATACACTTTCATAAATTAAAAAAAAAAAACAGTAAAGTCAGCCCAATTTTTTTGTATAATGTGAAAGATAATGTTATGCCAAGTAAATAGATACCTAACATGTAATGCTTTAAAATTGCACACACTTGTGGAATGGCGACAAACCACGTTACTTAAAGATCTCCATAGGTGACGCTTTGAAAATTTTTTTTTTTTTTTTAAGAACACTTTAATGAAGTTCAAACTCTTTACAACAAAATCAATAACAGAACCAGTAAAAGGGAAACAAAAGCATTGAGTTTCAATTACCAAGAATGAATGTTCATAATACAACCCGAAAGGTATGGTGAGGAACTCCTTGTTCAACAATAACATTAGATCGGAGTACTGTTGTTTAAATAAACCTTTTAACATATAGGATGAGAGATTAGAGGAGATAAGGTTAGAGGAGATAAGGGTAAGGTGGGGGGGGGGTATCAGATGGGGGATAAAAGGAAGGTAAACGGGGAATAGGGCTAGAGGGAGGGAATGGGAGGGTGGAGGTGTGAGCGATGGGGAAAGGATAAGAGCAAGGATCAGGGGTACAGTATCAAGGATTAAGTAGATGCTAGAGGTCAAGGTATTAAGCACTAGTTATATTAATTTTCAACTATCACGTGAGAAAGCTGAGCTATACGTCATTTATCATGGTTACAATGCGTTAGTGATTTTTATAGGAATAGCTTTCGATGACGCTTGGCTCCAGGCATGGCCACTGAAAGAAATGGAGAGAAGTGTCATCAGTAGTAGCGAAAGCATTCATAAGGGCATTAGATAAGGTCTAGGTCATTTCACAAGTGGAATTGCCATTCCCAGGGGGGAAGTTGGACCACTTCTTGACAAAGCGCGTGTCACTTTTGGAGAGATTAAGGGTCAGTCTGTAATGTTCTGGTACCCTTGTTTCCATATTTCTCCTCTCCTAATTGCGTCCCATCTTGTGTAACAAGGGACGCATATACCTTTAAGACCGGATGACATCATTGCCGAGCGCCGCTATGAGCGGCTATTTCAATCGCCGGTTTGCTCTCACTCATCGGTCGTTCAAACCCACATGTTCATCGCACCTACGCCTGAGAAGTCGGAGCTGCTGACATACCTCCCTTGCTGAACTGAAGCCGGAAACCTCGCTGGTGATCCGTATCTCGCTACGGGATCACCCCTCTCCAATGGACACTGTTATTCCTAAACCTATCTAAGTGATAAGTACCCCGCAGGGGATTCTTGCTAACCAATCTCCTACTGTCATCTACTGCAATTACCAAGATTATCTGTATCTATCTATTCACTATCATCTGCATAGACTGTTAGCTCTTGGGACTACCTTCAACTATCCTTGCACTAGGTTACTCTGTCTAAGTATACTCCATCTGTGTCCTCTTACCATCTGCACTATACTTGACATCAGAACCTATCTGCTTTACCATCACCTGCAACTCTCCTAATACTACTTCCAGTGCTCACCATACAATAGCCTGTCTCTCATCTATATATCCTCATATACTCTATCCCTCCATTAAACATCTATTAATAAATATAGTATATAACAGGCTGTACACGGTGATGAAGTCCTGAGAGTTGGATATGTTGTTCAACAGATTCTCTACAAGGCTACTGAGTGTAATAATTCTGCAGCTGTAAATCCATCCACAACCAAAAACGCATGAACGTTACAGATTGAACGAGCCTTTAAAAAAAAATATGGATTCAGCAGAATTATCCACTCATGTACTACAATTAAAACAGCAAGTAGATGCATTGATCCATGCGCTTACAGAGGTAAAAAATGACAATCAAACCTTGAGACAGCAGCTTGGCCGTCTCACACAGCCTCCTGCTGCTCAGCCCCGTGAGCCTAAGATAAACCCTCCTATAGTGTTTTCTGGTGATCGGAGCAAATTCCGTGAATTTAAAAACGCATGTCAATTGTTTTTTTTGTTAAAACCTCTAACCTACACCACTGACCAAATTAAGGTTTGTACCATCATCTCCTATTTAACGGGTGAACCCCGGGCCTGGGCAGATGCTCTCTTTGAAAAGGATGATCCACTCCTTAATTCTTATCCCTTATTTCTAGCACAACTTGCTACTTTATATGAAGACCCCAACAAGCAGAGTACCGCTGACACCCAATTACGGGCCTTAAAACAAGGAAGGAGACCTGTTGAAGATTTCGTGGCGAATTTTAAAAGATGGTCCCCTGATTCAGGGTGGAACGACACATCTTTGCGAACGCAGTTAAGACTCGGCCTATCTGAGGCCGTTAAAGACAAGCTCTCCCGAGCGGATTTACCTGGCACTCTAGAGGGACTGATCCAGACCAGTATCAATATTGACAGACGACTACGAGAAAGAAAGGCTGAGAAGATGGGCTCACCATTTTCCAGTCCTTCTCGGATGTTGCCTGCTGACCCTACTCCTATGGAAGTAGGAATGATACGTCCACCTCTGACCCTTTCTGAACGTGCCAGGAGGAAAACCGAACATCTTTGCATGTACTGCGCATCCCCGAATCATTTGGTAAATGACTGTCCTCTTGTCCGCAGAAAAGAGGGTGAGTGTTCAAATGTCTTGCTAGGGGGACTCACAACTTCCTTTTCTAATCCTTATCTTTTTGTTCAATTAACATTGCAGTGGGACCAAACTAGGATCACCACCAAGGCTATGATTGACACAGGATCTTGTGGAAACTACATTGACATTTGTTTTGTCTCCCTTAATAAAATACCTATTGTTTCAAAACCCAAACCTGTCTCCGTTAGTTTTATTAACGGTACCCCTTTATCCTCTGGTCCTATCACCAGTCAGACACAGGCACTTCTTGTAACTGCTAAAGAGTCTCATGTGGAGACCACCACCTTTGATGTATTAACTTCACCACATTTTCCAATCATTTTGGGACTTCCCTGGTTACACATACATCAACCAATCATCGATTGGAAAACAAGAACGTTAGCCTTCTCTTCTCACTATTGTGAGACGATGTGTAACCTTCCCACACATGATAGGATCCTGTCTGTACTGCCGGATGACATTATTCCTAAGTGTTATCAAGATTTATCGGAGGTTTTCCTTGAGAAAAACGCTCAAATGCTACCTCCCCATAGGGACTATGATTGTTGTATCGATCTGCTCCCTAATAGCAAGTTGCCTTACGGACATGTATATCCTCTCTCACAGGATGAACTCTCTCACCTTAAGGAGTATCTGGATGAGAACTTGGCAAAAGGATTCATCCGACCTTCTACTTCCTCCACTGCTGCTGGGCTCTTCTTCGTCCGCAATAAGTACTCTAGCCTTAGGCCTATCATTGATTTCAGACAATTAAATGCCATCACAATAAAGGATCGTTATCCTTTACCTCTTATTCCTGAACTTATCGAACAGGTGCGTGGGGCTTCTTTCTTTTCAAAATTGGACCTAAAAGGGGCATACAATTTAATTCGAATCCGTAAAGGGGATGAATGGAAGACGGCATTCAGAACCAGATACGGACTGTTTGAGTACCTTTTAATGCCATTTGGGCTATGTAATGCTCCCGCAGCCTTCCAACGGTTTATAAATGAGATATTCCGAGATGTGCTTGATGTTTGTGTGGTAGTATATTTAGACGATATACTTATATACTCTCATTCCTTACCTGAGCACATAAAACATGTGAGACTTGTGTTGTCAAGGCTACTTGCACATAACTTATATGTTAAATCAAAGAAATGTTTGTTTCATAAAGAGGAAGTACTATTCCTAGGATATATTATATCTAAAAGTGGAATCAAAATGGACATGAGCAAAATATCCTGCATTCTGGATTGGCCTGTGCCAACCACTCGCAAAGCATTACAAAGGTTCCTAGGATTCTCTAATTACTACAGGAAATTCATTAAAAACTTCTCTGCGATTGTGAAACCTCTCACACAACTTACAAGCACTAAGAAACCATTTAATTGGACAAAAGAAGCAAATGGAGCATTCTCTCTGCTGAAATCAAGCTTTACTACTGCCCCCATACTATGCCATCCAGACCCATCCCTTCAATACATCTTGGAGGTAGATGCGTCTAATATGGCAGTAGGAGCAGTTCTCTCACAACGACCAACAAACACCTCACCTCTTCACCCAGTTGCTTTCTTTTCAAAGTCATTAAGTAGCCCCGAGGTGAACTACCCAGTAGGTGAGAAGGAGTTATTAGCCATAAAACTGGCATTAGAGAATTGGCGACATCTACTTGAGGGCACTCAATTGCCAATTCTGATATATACTGATCACAAAAACCTTCAATACCTTCAGACTAATAGAACTCTTCCCACCGGCAGGTAGGGTGGTCGTTATTCTTTCTGAGATTAAATTTTTTAGTAACTTACACCCCCGCAGACAAAAATAAAAAAGCGGATGCACTCTCACGACTAGCCGAAAAAGATTGCACTGAGGTTCCCTCAGTTCCTATAATACCACTTGAGCGTATTATCGGAGTCGTTCGCTCCCTGAAGGAGGAGATTTTGCACAGCATAGGGTTGGATTCACCTCCACCACAACTAAATACTGATGCAGAAGGCTTCCTCTACTACAACGATAAATTATACATTCCCCCTACTATGCGAACCAAGATCTTAGAATTGTCGCATGATGTACCTATGGCAGGACATATGGGTATGACTAAAACTCTCAATCTACTCACTAGGAAATTTTGGTGGCCAGACATGAAGACAACCGTAAAAAAGTTAGTTTCATCTTGTGATATCTGTGCAAGGTCTAAAATTGACAACACGAAACCATCAGGGTTACTTTGTAGTTTACCGATACCCCAGGTTTCGTGGGAAGTGGTATCCTTAGACTTCATAGTGGAACTACCACCTTCCAAAGGATTCAACACCATCCTGGTGTCAGTGGACCATCTGACCAAGATGGCACATTTCACTCCTATCCGAAAACTACCTTCATCCAAACAAACAGCTGAATTACTTGTGAAACATGTCTTTAAGTTACATGGTATTCCAAAAACACTGCTGTCTGACCGTGGTTCACAATTCATCTCAAAGTTTTGGCTAGCTCTATGTCAGATACTGCGAATAGAGCGTGACCTTACTTCTCCATACCACCCTCAGACCAACGGACAGACAGAGAGAGTTAACCAGTGCATTGAACAGTACCTGCGTTGCTATACTTCGTATCTACAGGACGATTGGGCAGATCTCCTCCCGCTGGCGGAATTCGCCTATAACAACGCTACTCATAGCACTACTAAGCAAAGTCCGTTTTACCTGAATTATGGGTTTCATCCCACACTCCTTCCTCCACGTATCTTGCCATCAAGTAATCCAGTGGCATCTGATTATCTTGCCCAGATAAAGGATTCTCTGGGATTACTCAACAATACCATAGCTCATGCTCATAGCCAACAAAAAAAGTACTACGACCTCCGTAGGAAACCCTCTCCCCAATATGCCATTGGGGATCTTGTTTGGCTTTCTACAAAAAATCTGAGACTAAAAATCCCTAGTAAAAAACTTGGACCTCTATTTCTGGGACCTTTTCCAATAGAGAAGCTTATTGGGAAAGCTGCAGTACAACTTACATTGCCAGTAGACCTCAAGATACATCCTGTCTTCCATGTGTCTCTACTGAAGCCCCATGTTCCTAACCAAGGAATAAGGCCTACTATCTCACCTCCACCTCCTGTACAAGTGGAAGGTGGAGAAAAATTTGAGATAAAAGAAATTTTGGATTCCCGTTTCAATAGAAGAAGACTCCAGTATCTTGTACGATGGAAGAATTATGGGCCCCAAGATGACACCTGGCTGGATACCTCCGATATACATGCCCCTAGACTGATTCGCAATTTCCACTCGAAATATCCGGAAAAAACAGTTCTAGAGGCCTTCCGGAGCCGGCCTTAAGGGGGGGGGGGGTACTGTAATGTTCCGGTACCTCTGGTACCCTTGTTTCCATATTTCTCCTCTCCTAATTGCGTCCCATCTTGTGTAACAAGGGACGCATATACCTTTAAGACCGGATGACATCATTGCCGAGCGCCGCTATGAGCGGCTATTTCAATCGCCGGTTTGCTCTCACTCATCGGTCGTTCAAACCCACATGTTCATCGCACCTACGCCTGAGAAGTCAGAGCTGCTGACATACCTCCCTTGCTGAACTGAAGCCGGAAACCTCGCTGGTGATCCGTATCTCGCTACGGGATTACCCCTCTCCAATGGACACTGTTATTCCTAAACCTATCTAAGTGATAAGTACCCCGCAGGGGATTCTTGCTAACCAATCTCCTACTGTCATCTACTGCAATTACCAAGATTATCTGTATCTATCTATTCACTATCATCTGCATAGACTGTTAGCTCTTGGGACTACCTTCAACTATCCTTGCACTAGGTTACTCTGTCTAAGTATACTCCATCTGTGTCCTCTTACCATCTGCACTATACTTGACATCAGAACCTATCTGCTTTACCATCACCTGCAACTCTCCTAATACTACTTCCAGTGCTCACCATACAATAACCTGTCTCTCATCTATATATCCTCATATACTCTATCCCTCCATTAAACATCTATTAATATATATAGTATATAACAGGCTGTACACGGTGATGAAGTCCTGAGAGTTGGATATGTTGTTCAACAGATTCTCTACAAGGCTACTGAGTGTAATAATTCTGCAGCTGTAAATCCATCCACAACCAAAAACGCATGAACGTTACACAGTCCCGTTGCTTCCCTTCCGCGGAGAAGATGTAAATCGTTGGTCAGTTCAGTGAGTGTGTGTGGGGAGCTGTCCATACAGTGTTTAAGTATAAATCTCCGGGCTATCATAAGTAGGGATGATCGAACGGTTCGGGTCGACCATCGGTTCGGCCCGAACATTGGGTGTTCGAGGTTCGGCCGAATTTAGAACTTTTTGCCCAAAAAGTTCGGAATTCGGCAACCAGAACCGCCCAAAATGCAATGCTTCAGGAAATGGGCTTTAAAAGCCTGTGATTGGACCAGAACCATTAGCAAAAGCCAATTGAGGGGGCAGGAGAATGCTAGGAATGTGATTGGAGTGACTAGGGGGTCCCTAGACCAATCATTAGTGAATACGCCCCCCAGTATATAAGATCGCCCCGCCATATTCCTAGCATTGTTATACTGGACATGGAAGAGAGTGGAAGCAGTTCTGTTAATTTTACTTTAAAAGTGTTATTTAGCTATTTATTAGTGTGAGGAAAGGGATATCTAGTGTAGTTAGAGTGCTCCTTTACACTTAAGTTAGCTTCAAAAATTGAGTTTCTGTAGGGAAAGTGTTAAGTGTAAGGGGACCGTAGTGTAGTGTAGGGTTAACTGGCAGTGACTGCTATGGCAGGGTGACAAAACCCTTCCATAGCAGGGTGACCGCTATAGAGAAATGATCATTTCTCTGAAATGCTTCGGCACAGGAATATGGCTTCTCACCAGCCAAGCATTTCTTATGCTGCAGGGGCTGCCACTGCCACTGCTTTTTTGAGGACATGTTTGATGTCAGACATGACATCTGAACATGTGGATAGGGGGTATATATACACATATATGTCTGTATATATACCCCTAGACATATATAGGTGTGATAGTAGCAGAAATATATGCTTGCGCTAATGAAATCATTTACAGTAATATATTTCTGCTACTATCACACCTATATATGGCTAGGTGTCTATATACATATAATTATGTGTGTATATATACCAATATACACAAGTTCAGATGTTTTGCCTGCCTCAAAAGAACCCCAAAAAATGCCAAAAAAACGCTAGCGTCAAAAAAAAAATGCCCCGGTGTGTTTTTGCTGGCATTTTTTGGGGGGTTTTGGAGGCAGGCAAAACATCAGAACTTGTGCACAGTACCACTATACACAAGTTCAGATGTTTTTCCTGACTGCAAAGAACCCAACAAAAATGCCTGCTTTGAAACCGGCAAGGTGTGAAAACCGAGGAGAGAAGCTAACCCCCAGAGCTGAAAGTTTTCTAATACATGCAATCCTTTTTTTTTTTTTGTTCTGGACATGCTACAGAGCTGAAACTTCACAGGTACACCCCCCAGACACAAAATCACACAAAAAAAGTTCTTAAAAATTGTCATTTTTGATAAAAAAGCCAATTATTGAAAAAATTAAAAAAAAGAAAGAAATTTTTTGATTTTTACTTTGGATTTCAGATCTGGGGGGTCTAAAAGTGTACATGTAAAGTTTCAGCTCTGTAGCATGTCCAGAACCATAAAAAAAGATAGTTTGTATTAGAAAACTTTCAGCTCAGGGGGTTGGCTTCGCTGCTGTAACACCTTGCCGGTTTAATAGAAGGCATTTTTTTGGGTTCTTTGCAGTCAGGAAAAACATCTGAAATTGTGTATAGTGGTACTGTGCACAAGTTCTGATGTTTTGCCTGCCTCCAAAAACCCCCAAAAAATGCCAGCAAAAACACACCTGGGCATTTTTTTTGACGCTAGCGTTTTTTTTGGCATTTTTTGGGGTTCTTTTGAGGCAGGCAAAACATCTGAACTTGTGTATAGTGGTATATATACACACATAATTATATGTATATAGACACTTAGCCATATATAGGTGTGATAGTAGCAGAAATATATTACTGTAAATGATTTCATTAGCGCAAGCATATAGCCCTCTGGAGGGCTGCTCAGCTCTGCTCCCCCCGGCCTGAGCAGCCCTCCAGAGGACACAGGATTGGGACCCCCAGAGAATTGGGAGGGAGCTCATCCAGTGTGAAGACAGAAGTTATCTCCACCTGTGATCACAGAGGGTTGTGCCTTACATCTGATGAGGTTGCAGTCACCCCATGTGGACACTTGGGAGCATTTAAAGAGGAAAAGGAGTCTTTTTGGATCTCTAGCAATTATCAATGAATCCAAGGATCATCATGATCACTATTTCCTGCTCTGCTTAAGCCAGATTGGGGTAAGTACATCCACAAAGGGGGAGACCCCCACAAGCAACACGGATGAGCACCAGCACTTTATAATTTGAAAAAGGACTTTTATAATGGACTGTTTATGAGCAATTATTGTTACACTTGTTTTATGGTGATATCTAACAGGTCGTTTTGCACACTTAGCACAGCACAATTGCACTTGATGATTTAATAATTTTTTTTATGCGGTTTATATCCATTTATTTTTGCACTTATGAATTTTGAATTTTATTGTATTTTATGAAATATATGCACGTTAACACTTTATAGCAGCGCTGCAACACAGACAAACACATTCAAAAAGCACTTGCACTTTTTATTGCAGCAGGCAGCTTATTTATTTTTTTTGTTTCATATACCCACCATAAGCGCGAGGCACATCAGTTTTACAGTGTTTAGTGGAAGGATCTCATTCTTAGCAAAATTTATGTGTAAGCCCGAGCACAGACAGTATTCGGCGAAGATCGCTTGTATGATAGGTAAGTCATGTTCCGGATCCAATGTGAAAATTAGGACATCGTTCGCAAACATTGCTGTCCTCAGCTCCTCTTGACCCACCTTGATGCCCCGAAGCCCAGGATGCTTCAGCATGTATCTCGAGAGTGGTTCCAAGGCCAAATTGAATAGCAGGGGTGAGAGAGGACACCCCTGTCGTGTCCCCTTATACAACCAAAATTACCTCGAGATATGTCCTGCTATCGCAACCTGTGCCTTGGGAGAATCATACATGGTCCTGATCAAGTGTAGGAAGAGACCAGAGAATCCTAAGTGCACTAGGACTTTATCTAACCATTGGATATTGACAAGAAAGGGAATTTGTTCAATATCAGAATTTAGTAGCAATGAGCAAATGTGCCTGAGTTTAGGCTTGCAATTTGACTAATAGGCAGGAGACTGTCAAAGGGCATAGGGAGCTGGGTACTGCCGGGAGGAGCATATACCAAGGGGAAAAAAATTGTTTAGTGGAGAACAGGTATTTTAATAAACCTGAAGAAAAACATAGAAAATGCAAAATACCCTTAATTAACATGTTTGGGGTTGTCCTAAACCTAATAATCATACAAAAACGTGATGCCCCAGAAATACACAATTAATAAAAGTGATAAAATTAATAGATAATTATAAACACATCCGGTTCATAAGGCACACAATAGTGCTCGTGCTCAGATCAAGTAATAATATTGAAAGTGTCCCAGTGTTCAACTAAAGATGTAATCCAGTGATGACTAATAAACACCAATACGTGAATCCCTCCACCAGATGGATTAGCCTCTCACCTTCCTGCCAGACCCAAACGGGCCAGCAATCGCATATATCAAGGATATAGGACTCCAGGAAAGGGCCTCCCTGCTATTCACCTCCGGGGATTCCGGGACATAAATGGGGATAAAAATATGGCAAAATCTAGTGCTCTCTGCTTGGTAATTTCAATAGGCTTTATTAGAGAAAATATATTCCACTCACATTTGCAGGGCACTCAGCCGTGCCTGCTATGCTGACAAGTTCGTGGACAGTGCACCGGAGAGAAGGTCTGCGTCGGCCACGCACGCTCCGCCCCCTCTATACGCGTTACGTCGAGCGTGATGCTCCTCTGACTTCCTCGGTAGGGGTCCTAACCATTGGATATTGACAAGAAAGGGAATTTGTTCAATATCAGAATTTAGTAGCAATGAGCAAATGTGCCTGAGTTTAGGCTTGCAATTTGACTAATAGACAGTAGACTGTCAAAGGGCATAGGGAGCTGGGTACTGCCGGGAGGAGCATATACCAAGGGAAAAAAAATTGTTTAGTGGAGAACAGGTATTTTAATAAACCTGAAGAAAAACATAAAAAATGAAAAATACCCTTAATTAACATGTTTGGGGTTGTCCTAAACCTGCCTGTGAAGTGGCACACCTATTGGATGTACTAAGGCAAAAGTGATAAAAAGAACAATTTACCATTCAATGACAGTGCCAATCCCCTGCCTTGTAAACAAAGCAGCCAGGGATCTTAGGTGACATCATTGACCACATATAGTCATGGCCAAATACGGATAATGATGTTAGCCAGCAAAAAAATAAAAAAAAAATGGCATAGGATTTCCCTCAAAATGTATACCAAACAGTCGGGTATGGTATAGATTTTAAGGGGGAACCTATATAGAAACTGGTGTGGGGCTCCCCAAAAATTTATACCAAAGCAGCAAGTACACAATTTAATTCCTGAACCATACCAGACCACATGGTCTCAACGTTGGGAGAACACAGCACTAGGTCCACTATGTGGATGAGCACAAGGACATCATCCCGACAACCTTGACCCAATGAATATGAGGGTCTTTGGTGGTGCAAACACCCTGTAAGATAAGGGGGCCCCAGATATCCAGCCCCTCCTATGTGAAAGAGAGCAACCTGTGAGAGTTTAAATGGAAATTGCTTGAATCCTTAAGAAAATCTTCCAGTGCTAAATATACTTGTGGCTTACAAAGCGTCAGACCTTGGCCATCTTCATTAAGTGACAATAATTCAACAGAGGAAAAAAAAAAGAGTTTAAGAATGAAAAATATTTAAGAAAGTATGGTTTTGCAGGTTTGGCAAAGTCCAATCAATAAACAAGATGGGTTAGTGGCTCTAAGTCTTGACTGATGTTCCCTGTTTGATGGTAAAAGGAGAGCTATATACTGCTGATGCAGCCTCTCTTTTTAGATCTTGAGGAGGGTGTTGACAGAAATGATCTGACCAGTTAGAAGGTCTGAGGAGTGGCCAAAGAGATATCATGGTGTTTTTTGACCATGTAGTGATCATATCCATTCAGTCTTTTTTTTCGACATTCAAATAAATAATTGGTGGTCTAGCTTTATCGTGTCTGATTTTAAGACTTATGGGTAGATTTTGAAACTGTGAATTGGAGAAGGGTTTTTTTACCAGTAAAGAAGGTTACCTGTCAGCAGAGATCAGGCCTAAATGCTTTTATGATATCAGTTAGCCCCGGGTAGGACATTTTATTTCACACCATGTACTCCTAATGGGTTTACTTACCCTGCAGATTGTGTGGCAGAACTGAAAGATTTTTTTACCATTTTATGATGGGTCAATCCCAATTCCCTCAGAGGAAAGTGACAACCTTCTAGATGCTTTTTTTTTTTTTTTAGACATGGAGATAATAAGAAAACCCTGACTGACTGCAATGTTCTGTCCAGACCTTCTGTGAAGGTATCAATTATATATTTATGGCTTTGGCAAATCACTGTTAAATTATTATCTGCTAAGTAATAGTATAAACAAAATGATCAATAGCTATCCCTGAGTTGGGATAGAAGATCCTTTGATATTCCAGACCTTTGTAGAAATTAGACTTAAAGTGGTTGTAAATTTTGTTACACCACTTGTACCTACAAGTAAGCCTATAACAAGGCTTACCTGTAGGTACTGTGAATATATCCTAAACTTGCACAGTTTAGGAGACATTCAGAGTGCATGCAGCCTATGAAGTGCCGGACCTTCAGAGCCCTTGCTGCAAACAGGCAGCTCCCATGTGCATGCGAGGGAGTGACATAATTGCGGCTCGGGTCACTCACAGTGGCGGAGCGCCGAACCCGGAAGAAACACTGGGGAAGACCACATACACTGCATATATCATTTGAGGAAAATATGCTTATAAAATAGTTTACCATTTGGCAAATAAAAAAAATATATCCCCGGATTTCATTTTAAAAATCTGGTCACCTTAAGGTAGATGAATACAGAAAGAGGCATTTGAAACAAAACACAGTACATCTGTGCAATGCATGCACATTTCCCTATTTGTTTTAAAAAAAACTCTGCAAATCAAGAAAAGACATCTTGATCTCCCAGGAATCTAGTGCTCCTAACTTCCTGTTTGGCCTGACAACACAGTACCTCTGATGCAATGAAATCTTAACTAGTATTGTCAGCTCTGCCTACTGGACTGCAAAACAGAGCCTATCCCTAACACCTCCCTAACCCTCTCCAGGTGCACCATTGATTTCTTTCCCAGCAAAACAATGCCGTTGCCTTAATTCTCTAAACCACTCTGCATGTAGGGAAATTGCTTTTGGAATGTTCTTCCTACATAAGTAGGAACTGACCTCCCAGCTGCTGCCCATGGAAGAAAGGCTGGTAATGTCACAGGGAGTAACAATGGCTGTTTCTCACTACAGGAAGGAGTAGAAGAAAAAATAATGCCAGAACAAATTAAAGGGAGAGATGGAAGCTCAGAGGTATATTTGGGCAATTTTTATACAAATGCTTTATTTACCACTTGCCGCCAAATCACGTACCTGGTACACCATTTGACTTAAAATGGTTAGACCGGGATGATGCCTGCAGCTGACAGTCCGTTCTTTTGTAATAGCAATTGCTATTACAAGCAGAGGGAGCCTTCCACAGCTCTATTGAGCTCATTCATCCCACTGGGAGACCCAAGCTACCAGCCGGAGCATCTGCTGGCTGGCCGGAGACCCATACAAAGCTGGAATCAGTTTAGATTGGGTCTCTCCTATAGTAACCTGAAAGCGATGACATGACATCACATCCCTTTTACCTGGCTGTCAACGGCACCATTTTTTGAAAATATCTTCCTTTGCACTTGAAAGTATTAAAAAACGCAGATCTTGGCGTTTTAAATGTTTTCAAGTGCAAAGGAAGGATTTGGGGTCTTATTGACCCTCTTATTGACAGATCCCTCCATTAAGAGTACCTGCCACGTGCCTATTGCTGTCACAAGGATGTTTACATTCCTTGTGACAACAATGAAAGTGATCAAAAAATATTTTTTAAAGCAACAGTGTAAAAAGAAATAAAATAAAATAAATGAATAATTACATTTTTTTTTTTTTAAAGTGCCCCTATCCCTTGGTGCTAGCGCGCAAAGGCAAACGCATGCGTCGGACCCACACACATGCAAACAGCGATCCTCCCACACATGTGAGGTATTGACGCAAACATCAGATCACAGGCAGTAATTTTAGCACTAGACCTCCTCTGTAGATATAAAGTCATAACCTGTAAAGGCTTTTAAAGTTTTGCCTATGGATAGTAACATTTACATTGGTTGTTGCCGCTGTGCGGGCATTTGCAATTTTAAAGCGTGACATGTTTGGTATCTATTTACTTAGCATGACATCATCTTTTATTTTTTTACAAAAAAAGTTGGGTTATATATTGTGTTTTTTGCATTAAAATTTAAAAAGGTGTATTTTTTCCCAAAAGTTGCTGCGCAAATACCGTGTAACATACAAAATTGCAAAACTAACCAATTTATTCTCTAGGGCCTCCACTTTAAAAAAAAAATACATCATGTTTGGGTGGTTCTAAGTAATTTTCAAGCAAAAAAAAACCTGATTGTTACATGTGAACAAAAAGATCCAGAAAAAGCCTGGTCTTCGAGTGGTTAAGGATGGTTAGCTATCTGTTCCCTATCATTCTCAAAGGGAAGTGTTGGCCCCTATTCAAATTCAATTCAAATAACTACTTTAAAAAGTAAAGGGCTCAACAAGAGACTGAATTATTTTCCTATTAAGATCCTCTTTTAAAGGCTTTTATCAACTGCAAAAACTCTTTCATCTTTACAACAAATAATAATTTTTCATCATAACCCATGTAGTATATTTATACAGCAAAATTGTATTTCAAGGAGCAGCATTACATTTTTCTCTTTTCTAAGCAGTAGCAGGCTGAACATATTTGGTGCTCAAGGAAATAATGGTAAACAAAGCTCCCCAAAGTTTACCAGCATGCATAACTTCCCTTAAGAAAGAACCAATGAGCAGTGAAATAAAGGGAAAAATGTACTGTAGTTCTGGGGAGGAGGGCATAGATAAAAGTAAACCTGTTGCTTTTACCTGCATGAGTAAATCACAAGAGATAGAAAATTGAAACCTACTTTGTGGTATTCACTTTTCGATGCCAGATCTAATTTAGGGGGACCAGTCAGGCAGTTCTTCCTCTGTAGAAAGGACTGATCTGAGCTGCTGGATGTATTTGGTCCCCTGTTCCTGTGTCCACGACTCTGCAAATAGCATCCCACACTTCTGACACACCTGGCTGGGCGGGGATTTTTTATTTCAGATTTACACACTAGGAATAACACAGCAATTACTTAAGTAATAGCAAGAAATATACTGCAATGGTCAAACAGTAAGAGAAACATACAGCAATGATTAAACAGTAGGAATATTATGCAAAAACAATAACTGGTATAAATCACAGCCCTTCCTGAACCCAATACTAGCCAAACCTAACTTGTGGAAGTTATACCACAACAACAGTTCAGCAGTCAATGATTTACTATTCTCTTTCTTCTGCTAGCCAGCTAGTTGGGGGCCAATTATTATGGTGGTGTGCTCAGGGTAGTATCCCTTTAGGACATGATACGGAAACTGACATTGTGTAGACAACTCTGCCCTCTTTTATCAAAGCGTAATATAGGGTTGGCCAGTGGCCTCTCAACAACTGTGTGTCTGCAGGGGAGCTCCTTCTACATACTGGGTAAAGTACTTGCCGAACAGTGCCCTGCTCCCCAGTTAGACAGCAGGTTCAGCCAGCATCGATGACATCCTCAGATGTTCTGGAATGACTGCCACTGTGTCTCTCCTTCTCTCAGATGCATGGTCCACTGACAGCCTCAGTTCCACTGCAAGTAATCCTGTCTTCCTCTCCTCAGCAAAGGAAAGTTCCAACACTGCAGGGGCGTAGATAATTGGGCAGGGTCAGGGGGAGTCTGAACAGTGCCAGGACAAGGTCATCCAGTGCCCAGGGCAAAGATGCCAAACTGTGCCCCCCGTTCATGATGTGCAAACTTAGGGGATCCTACGCCCAGCAGTCTCTCGCTTGTCAAAATCCATCCAGCCACTTATGCAATGTGCAAGTTGCAGTTCCAATATCAGCCGAGCACTGGCAGTCTGTGTCATGCTATTGCTGCTTCCGCCTCCCCCCTACCTTCTCCCTGCTGCCTTTAGGCCATTTTAGATTATATCTCTTCACTGCACTCAGCAACGCTTGCCTGCTACTGTGTTGGGCTCTGTCTTTGTGAAACAGAGAACTGTACTATAGCTGTGTACAAACTGCCTGATTAGCTGTGTCCAGTTTGTTTGCAACCAGTACTCTGCAAAAAGTCCAACCCAGGATGCACACTGCCTGCGTCCAAGGTCAGTTGGAGGCTCTGTTCACATATAAGCACTCAATTGAGGGCAAATGATTGATTGTGAATGGACTGCCAGCAGGCTGAATCAAAAAAGTGAACAGATTCCTCATCCACAAAAAATTCGTTTTTTGGAGCGATCCTTCCCCCCTGGATAATTTATTCTAAAATTGAGACCCTGTCCTATCAGAATATACTGATCAGTGGCTGTAGCTACTGATCAACAAAAGTTTTCCAACTTGACCATTCAGCAAAAGTCAATATAACAATAATTTCTGTCAAGCAGTTAGGGCCACACATGGATCAAAATTCATCCATTCCCTGCTAAACTGAACAGATTTTTCTCTCTATATGATCAGCCCCCCCCCCCCCCCCAAAAAATATATATATCTACGGCCCTGTAACACTTCTCTTACTCTCCACCTTAGCATTTCTAATAGCTGAAGTATTTTCCTCTTCGAGTCTGAAGCAAACTAAGTCTGTAGAAATTACATCTCACACAATCCTCCGCACATCTCTTCTCCCCAGAGTCTCTAGCAGTCCACAGCTTAACACCGGCTCCTCTATGTTTTGTGATAACAGCCTCTCCTACAGCCATTGATGGCTATGATTAAGCCTTAAATAGTTTATAACAAACCACGCGTGTCACATTAACCATCCATTATTTGAATTAACTAAAATTGTGAAAAAAAAGGTATTTTATATAATTAATGTGCTTCAGAAGAAAAATAATAAACAGTCAATCCATTTGAATAAAAGTGCCAAATGCAGAGTCCCATATAAATCTTTGGCACTTCTATTCAAAAAGGTGGACTGTTTATTATTTTTCTTGTGAAGCACATTAATTGTATAGGATACCTTTTTTTCACTATTTTAGTTGATTCAAATAATGTGACACGCGCGGTTTGTTAAAAACTACTTGATCAGTTAAGTTATAATAGTGCACATGGTAACTGCAGCAGTCACAATAAGTTGTGTTGAAGGAGTGTATTTATTCTTTGATGTAACCTAGCAGGTATCCAAGGAACAGAACAAATTTTTTTAAATTTGCTTATGATTAAACTTATTGCCAAAATGCGTAAGCTGCTGTAATTTGTACACTCTGATAACATAAGTTATGTCATTTATTCTGAAGAACGAGTTGACAGTTTTCAACTTCATCTTTCCAAGTTCTCCTACAGCCATGCCTTTAAACTGTCTCTGTCAATGATCAAACTCAAAAATCCTCTCCCAAACCACAAACAAAAGCAGTAGTGTATGCAGTGAACTGACAGTCAGGTCCATGTAGCTGCTTCTATGTTGGTAGCTCTGCAGACCTGGCAACAACTTCTATTACTTATTTATGATTTTTTTTTTACAGGATTCAATCAGCACTTTAAATATGTATTGTACATTCACATCAGTCCCTGCCCTAAAGGAGCTTACAATCTAAGGTCCCTAACTCACATTCATTCACACACATATAAGGGACAATTTAGACAGGAGCCAATTAACCTACAAGCATGTCTTTGGAATGTGGGAGGAAACTGGAGTACCCGGAGGAAACCCAGGGCAAAGGGAGAACTTGCAAACTCCAGGTAGGTAGTGTTATAGTTTGGATTTAGTGCTGCCAGGCAGAGGTACTAACCACTTAGCCACTGTGCTAATTGTGCTAAAAAGGAAAATTCTGCTCATTTACCCCCCCCCCCCCTTACTGATTGGCAGAGGGTACCTGTTTTTGACAGCAATCTGAGTGGAAGTTCACCACCCCTTTGCCCACACCATTCTGGGAAACATCACAAGCCTTGAGGCTTCATAGTTGGTTTTCCTCAGTTAAGATGCTGGCACTAGGGACCCGAAGCCCAGTGAAGAATGAGCTTGGGTGAGGACAGTGCTGGACCCCTGGGAAGGTAAGTATCCTTATATTAAAAGTCAACAGCACATTATGTGTAGCTGCAGACATTTACATTTTTTGGGGGGAAAAAGAAGCTCCTCTTTAAGAATCCAAACGAGATGTCTTGAAAGATAAACTCCAGGCAGATATGAAAAACATGCAGGATTGCATCTGTATTCTATAAATGTATCATTAAATGTATTTTTAAATGCAAGCAGTGTAAGTAGCTGAATTTGATTTTGAATTAGCCTCTTGCAAACATCTTCAAGGCAACATGATTTGAAGACTTTTGCCCCGTACACACGTGCAGATTATCTGCAGACTTTTGTCTGCAGACTTACCTTTTCTATGTAGTGCAAGGGCCTGCCGGATTGCATACAAATTGAAAGTGTTTAGGTTTGACCTCATATTATATGGTTTTGGTAAGTCTGCAGACAAAAGTCTGCAGATAATCTGCATGTGTGTATGGGGCATTTGAGAAACAGCACAATGAGTCAGACAATTATGCTGCAGTGTTTATGTGCTAACAAGAAGCACGCTGACAAGAGAAGAAAACAGGTTTACATGAGCTTATCAGTCTGATGCTTTTTCTTTTACTCTCCAATCCCAGGCAGGGAGAAGGTCAAAACCTGTATGTGTTATTTAACTGTAGCAGAGGAAAAATAGTTCCCCTGCTCTTCATTGACTCCCCAGTGTGGTAAGATTTGTATACCCTACTTTGGGCATTCAAGTCTCTCTTATTTTGTCCTGGGGGTTCTTCATATTTGACTGTTTTAAATTTGTTTTTCTTCCCCTCTCTTCCCACTTTTTTGGGACCTTGGTCTGACCATTTAACTTGCCTTCCCTCCTGTTCATTATATCTGTTAGGAACGCTCCCTGTGCACACTGAAATGCTGTCATGAATCTGCCACTTAAGAGTTAACCTAGTGCAGACTAATTGCAGTAATTGGCAACAGGCTGCCTTATTTAAACACCTCAGCAGCACTATGTCTTTAACAGACAAAAAAAGACCCAAAAGGTCCACCCTGCGCATATGTAAATAATTGAATATACATTTTCTAACTACTGCAGCTGCTGCTCATCACCAGGTGAAAAATATTAAATACATAAATAAACACAGCGCTGAAAACAGTGTGCATCTCTAGTGATATAAAAAGATTCTCTAACAAACCAATGATTATTAAGTGATTTGAATATAAATTAGTAAATAAAGTGTCTAAAATTGAAAATGTATAATTATCAGTGTCCAAATAAAGTTCCAAAAATTCCAAAAAAACAAATGTCCACTGTGAAATTCCTTGTGCAAAAGCTGAATAATATAAAAAGTGCTCCAACGTGAACTTAGCGGATGAGTGAAATCCACACGTGCCCTCTTCCCCACACGCTGGAACGCACACCGCTAGCCATATCTAGGAGGACGGTAGGATCACTTTCCACTAGACGCCGGGGATATCTTTTGATGTAACTTATTAACCACTTGCCGACTGCCTAACGCAGATCTACGTCGGCAGTCAGCCCCTCACAGGCAAAGCGACGTAGGTCTACGTCGCTAGCTTGTGAGGGTCTAGGGAGCGAGCGCGCGCCGCCACGCACCCCCCCGCGCGTGTGACCGGCGGACCCGATGTCTGCCGGTCACTCTGCGATCGCCGGGGGAGAGGGAGAAAGTCAGGCGGCTTGTGTAAACAAGCTGCCTGTCATTCTCCCCTGTGTATGAAGGATGATCATACTGTTCTACTATGTAGAACCGTTGATCACTGTTCATACATCTGAAGCCACAGCCAATCACAGTAGAAAGCACGTCCCTAGAGACACACATAGCCCCTCCCTTTCAAAAAAAGTTAACCCCTTCACTGCCAGTGTATTTTTACAGTAACAGTGCATATGTATAGCACTGATTACTGTAGAAATGTCACTGGTAACCCCAAAAGTGTCAAAAATGCCAGTCAAGGGTCCGATCTGTCCGCCGCAATGTTGCAGTACCGCAAAAAAAATCACAGATCGCCGCCATTACGTGTTAAAAAAAAAAACACCAAATACGACAGAAATCTTTCCCTTAGTTAGTAGACGCAATAACTTTTGCGCAAACCAATCAAAATATGCTTATTGCGATTTGTTTTACCAAAAATATGTAGCAGAAAACAAATTGGCCTACAATGATCAAAAATTTTGATTTTTACATTTTTTTGGGGGGGAATTTCATATAAAAAAATGTAAAAAATATTGTTATTTTTTCAAAATTGTCGCTATTTTTTTGTTTATAGCGCAAAAAGTAAAAATCGCACAGGTGATCAAATACCACCAAAAGAAAGCTCTGTCTGTGGGAAAAAAAGGACGTAAATTTCGTTTGGGTATGGCGTTGCATGACTGCGCAATTGTCAGTTAAAGTCGCACAGTGCCGAATCACAAAAAGTGGCCCAGACGTAAGACAGCACTCCGGTGGTAAAGTGGTTAAAGTTAATTTAATTGGAATGTACTGCACCATTGGGTTTTTTTATGCTTGTTTATCAACATGGGAAGAACATCCTGAATCCACTTGCCAAAAGTTTTTTAGACCCCAAGGCCATAATGTCTTAAGGGGTCCACACAATTTGGTAAGTGGACTCACGTGTGGGGAAGAGGGCACGTATGGATTTCACTCATCCGTTTAAGTTCACGTGGGAGCACTTTTTATATTATTCTTCTTTTGCACAAGGAATTTCACAGTGGACATTTGTTTTTTTGGAATTTTTGGAACTTTATTTGGACACTGATAATTTTAAATTTTGGACACTTTATTTACTAATTTATATTCAAATCACTTAATAATCATTGGTTTATTAGAGAATCTGTTTATATCACTAGAGATTCACACTGTTTTCAGCGCTGTGTTTATTTATGTATTTAGCACTGTGTCTTTGCTGTCTTGTCTGCAGCTTTACCTGTACTTCCTGATCCTGAACCTGCTGTTTCCTGTTGACTTCTTGATCGAGCTCCTGGCTTGTCCACTACTTCGTCTGCTTGCTGCCCGCCCTGATCTTGGCTCGTTCCTGTGACCACTCTCCTGCCTTATGCTTGTTGGCTTATCTGCTTCCGGTTCTGGACTTGTTAACCTCCTGGTGGAGCAACCCTGAGGACCGCGACCTGGTGTTCATCACACAGCAAAATCCATCCTCACCATCAGAGGCTCTGGTGAAGACCTGCTGTCACTTGGACTCCGCACCTCGGGCTAGCCCGTGTCTACCACCAGTGTGACCCGTCCTTGTTCCTGTTTTACCGGATGCTACAAGGCTACCTCTGCATGTCAGGCTCAGCCACCAGCACCATTACAGTACAAGACCGCCATGTCGGAGCCCGCAAGAGGGGCCTCTCCTCTGGACGAGATCTGCCAGCACTTGTCGGGATTGTCACAAACAGTCAAGTCGCTCCAGGACGGTTACGTGCACTTGGAGGAACGGTTGCACTCTGTGACTAACCCTGGGAACCCTCCTGTTTCTTCGGTACCCCTAACATCCACGACACCAACAGGTTTTGCCTCAGGGCCCACAGTGGTGATGCTACCACCTGAACCCAGGGTTCCTACACCAGAGCGATTTTCAGGAGATCGGGGGAAAATTTAGGGCGTTCCGTAACGCATGCAAACTTTATTTCTCACTGCAGCCCCGGACTTTCTCCTTGGAAGCCACCAAGGTTGGATTTGTCATCTCTCTACTCTTGGATGAACCCAAGTCCTGGGCACACTTCTTGAAGAGCGCAGCCCACACCTAGACTCCTTGTCTTCTTTTTTGGTGCCATGGCTCAATTATACGATGATCCACAGCGTACTTCCACAGTGGAAGCTGATCTTCATGCACTCCAGCAAGGCCGCAGAGCAGTAGAGGAGTACCTCACGGGTTTTAGACGGTGGAGTACTGATACCCAGTGGAACGACCCAGCGCTACGTCACCAGTTCAGCTCAGACCTATCTGAGGGTCTGAAGGACTAGCTAGCCCGAGTTGGCGTTCCAGACTCCTTAGAGGCATTGATTTCGCTGGCTATCCAGATAGATTGCCGGCTTCGTGAGCGCCGTGCGGAAAGGTCTGCCCAGCACCCTCGCCCGGTCTGGATGATGCCGTGGTTTGCAGCCTCCGGCTCATGACACCTCCACCAGGCCCATTCCGGCCAACCCAGCTCCTGCTAACTTCACACCAGATTCCCCAGAACCCATGCAGCTTGGAGTTATGCGGTCTACCCTAACCGCTGAAGAACGGCACTGCCGGCAAAAGAATAACCTCTGCCTATACTGTGGTGAAGCCGGCCATTATGTACGTTCTTGCCCAGCAAAGTTATGTAAGTTTCTCTCCATCTCTCCTTCAAGTTATCCAGCATCCGCTGCCAGTGCTACTCACTTAGCTCTCCCTGTTTCGTTTTAGCTCCCGGGAGGTACAATACCAGTCACCGCAATTATTGATTCTGGAGCGTGCAACTGTTTCATTGATCTCACGTTCACCATCCAACAACCCATCCCTCTTCAAACCAAGACTAAAGGACTTTCCATTTTTCTTGCAGATGGGTCTCCTATTAAGTCTGGATCTGTGACTCAGGAGACCCCTCCACTTCCTATGGTCACTTCTTCAGGTCTCAAAGAGCTACTCGGCCTGCATGCTATTGCTTCTCCTTTATTTCCGGTTATCCTGGGATTGCCGTGGCTGCAGGCCCACAACCCGCAAATCGATTGGATGACAGGAACTATCAAGTTTCAGTTTGATTACTGCCTAAACTCCTGTTTACCGGTCTCTCTCAGCCCTGCCAGTACCCTGCTCTGTTTGTACTCTGACACAGATCTGCTTTCTGCTGTGCCTAAGCCTTATCATGGCTACCTGGACGTTTTTAGTAAACATGGGGCCGAGACCCTTCCTCCTCATCGCACATACGACTGCCCGATCGAGTTACTTCCTGGGACCGAGATTCCATTTGGTCGGAACTTCCCTTTGTCAGAATGGGAATTGAAGGCTCTGAAAGAATACATGGATGAAAATCTAAAGAAGGGGTTTATTCGTCCATCGACATCCCCAGCAGGGGCAGGAATCTTCTTCGTGGAAAAAGAGGACCACTTTCTCCGCCCCTGTGTGGACTACCGGGTACTAAATAAGATCACGGTCAAGAACCGTTACCCTCTTCCCCTGGTACCAGAACTTTTCCAAAGGCTGAGATCAGCCTTCATTTTCACTAAGTTAGACTTACTTGGGGCCTATAATTTGGTCCGTATTTGTGAGGGGAATGAGTGGAAAACAGCGTTTCGCACCAGGTTTGGGCATTTTGAATATCTGGTGATGCCCTTCGGCCTGTGCAACGCCCCAGCAACCTTTCAACATTTTGTAAATTATATTTTCAGAGACTGGTTAGATATCTTTGTTATTGTCTACCTGGATGATATCTTGATTTTCTCTGCACCCCTGGATCAACATCAGGGACATGTCAAAAATGTCCTCGGCCGATTCCGCCAACACAGATTATATGCCAAGCCTGAGAAGTGCGAATTTGAACGTCAGAGTATTCAGTTCCTAGGCCTCATAATTTCCACTGAAGGAATTAAGCTGGATCCCCAAAATGTCTCAGCCATCTTGGACTGGCCACCCCCGTCAGACAAGAAGGGCGTCCAGCGCTTCGTAGGTTTTGCCAACTTTTACAGGAGGTTTATTAAGGGATGGATTCTGACATAATTTCCCCCATTACACAGCTCACGAAGCAGAATACCCGGTTCAATTGGTCTCCTGAAGTCCAGACTGCCTTTTTAACCATGAAAAGGCTCTTTACAACTGCTCCCATCCTGAGTCACCCGAATCCCACCCTTCCTTACCTTCTCGAAGTAGATGCATCAGAAGTGGCCGTGGGGGCAGTTATTTCGCAAAGGGAGGGTACTAAAGATCTCATACATCCTATAGCCTTCTTCTCTTGTAACTTTTCCCCAGCAGAAAGGAACTATGACGTTGGCGATCGAGAACTTCTGGCCATTAAGGCTGCCCTTGAGGAGTGGAGGTACTTGTTGGAAGGGGTAACGCATCCTATCCTCATCTTCACAGATCACAAAATCTCGAGTATTTAAGAGCTGCTAAATGACTGAGGCCACACTGGCAAGTTGGGCATTGTTTTTCTCGAGATTCTCCTTCCATATTACCTACCGGCCGCATGTTTGATGATCCAAAGGAAGTCCCAGTCCCCGACACCATCCTGTCCGTGGGTAATTTCTTGTTATTACAGACCAACTTGATGGCCCAAATAAAGCAATCTTCTGCAAAGAATCTCTGTCTCCCTGAGGTGTCCCTGGTACCCAGAGATGGGTTATTATGGTTGGAAGACAAGATCTTTGTCCCTGAAGAGGTCCAAGTGACGGTTTTAGGGTTATGCCATGACCACCTTCTGGTAGGCCATTTTGGTACTCATAAGACCCTGGATCTATCACAACCAACATTTTGGTGGCCAGATCTGGAACAAAGTTGCAGGGAGTACGTGAAGTCTTGTACCGTCTGTACCCGGAGCAAGTCTGTAAGAAACAAGGCGTGGGGCCTGCTGAGGCCACTACCAGTCCCTGACAGGCCTTGGAAGATGGTCGCCATGGACTTCATAGTGGAGCTTCCCCCCTCAGAAGGCTGTTCCGCCATTTTTGTGGTCATTAATCGTCTATCTAAGATGGCCCATTTCTTGCCACTCAGGAATACGCCCACGGCCAAGGAGACCGCAGAAGTTTTTATTAAAGAGATTGTTTGGCTTCATGGGGTTCCTGCAAATATTGTTTCAGATAGAGGGGTCCAGTTTACCTCCCACTTCTGGAAAGCCTTGTGCGACGCATTGGAGATTGAGCTGTCCTTGTCTTCTGCCTACTATCCTCAGACTAATGGACAAACGAAAGGACAAACCAGACGTTGGAACAGTATATCCGTTGTTTCACCACATTTGTTCAGGATGACTGGGTGGCCCTACTACCATTGGCAGAGTTTGCATACAACAATGCTAAGCTTTCTGCTACAGGGTAAGCTCCGTTCTTCGCAAACTACGGTTTCCATCTGTCTTTCTTACCGGACGTTCCCGCGGAACCCACAGTTCCAGCAGTACAGGATATCGTTAGTTTCCTCAACCGCAATTGTAAACTGCTGCAGGGTACTATAATAAGGGCACAAGCAGCCTCTAAAAAGATTTTTGACAGGAGGAGGAAAGGGGAACTAATCCTTCAACCAGGTGACCAAGTATGGCTATCTACATGCAACCTCCGCCTAGCCTGTCCCTCAAAGAAATTGGCACCCAAGTTTATTGGACCCTTCCCGGTCAAGAGGAAACTCAACGAGGTATCATATGAATTACACTTACCTGATTCTCTTAGAATTCATCCAGTGTTTCATGTCTCCTTGTTAAAACTTCAGTCCCTAACTCCTTCCCGGGCAGAAGCTCGGAACCACCCGAACCTGTGATTGTCGATGGGGAGGAAGAATATGAGGTGGAGGCTATTTTGGATTGCAGGAGGAGGAGAGATCAATTACAGTTTCTCATAAAGTGGAAAGGTTATGGCCTGGAAGAAAATTCCTGGGAATCGGAAAGGAATATCCATGCTAAAGAACTGATCTACGCTTTCTTTCGCAGTCACCCACAAAAGAAAAACCTATTGGGCACCCAGAGGTTGCCCTTAAGGGGGGGGGGGGGGCAATGTTAGGAACGCTCCCTGTGCACACTGAAGTGAATGTCATGAATCTGCCACTTAAGAGTTAACCTAGTACAGACTAATTGCAGTAATTGGCAACAGGCTGCCCTTTTTAAACACCTCAGCAGCACTGTGTCTTTGCTGTCTTGTCTGCAGCTTTACCTGTACTTCTGATCCTGAACCTGCTGTTTCCTGTTGACTTCCTGATCGACCTCCCAGCTTGTCCACTACTTCGTCTGCTTGCTGCCCGCCCTGACCTTGGCTCATTCCTGTGACCACTCTCCTGCCTTATCCTTGTCTGCTTATCTGCTTCCGGTTCTGGACTTGTTCACCTCCTGGTGGGGCAACCCTGAGGACCGCGACCTGGTGTTCAGCACGCAGCAAAATCCATCCTCATCATCAGAGGATCTGGTGAAGACCTGCTGTCACATGGACTCCGCACCTCGGGCTAGCCCGTGTCTACCACCAGTGTGACCCGTCCGTGTTCCTGTTTTACCAGTTCCCACGAGGCTACCTCTGCACGTCAGGCTCAGCCATCAGCACCATTACAATAACACACCGATGGAACTCCTACGGAATAAACCCTGGTTACCTTCCTTCGACAACTGTCTCAGCCTGGATGGTGGCTGTTCTGCTAGACCTGTGTTAGCGTCAGTGCAAGTTGTGATGACAGGGAGTTCAATGACTTTTTTCATCATCTAATATTTGTTTTATATGTGTTATATGTGTGTTCATACTTACAATTCAACACTGCCACACATTTGTGGCAAGTTATCCTTGCTATCTGGGTTGGATATGGTGAGTTAGGAAAGAATATTGGGGCACCCAAATACCATATGTATCCAATACGCAGAGCAATTGGCGGAAGAGTAGTATGAGTATTTGTGTGCGGTTCTAGGGAGAATGTGGTGTGATCCTTTCTTCCTAAAATGGATTGATCTTGTATATAGACATTCCCTGGCATCCATTAAAATAAGGAACATGATGTCCTTGTCAAGCAAGGTACTTTTTAAGGGTATAATAAAAGGTGTAAATAATCAGCGCAATCCCTAATAACACACCTGGGCGTTTTTTTTTTGGGGCGCAGGCGTTTTTTTGGGCATTTATTTGGGGTCTTTGGAGTCAGGCATGACATCTGAACTTCTGTATAGGGGTATATATATACACACACACTTATATGTATTATACACATACACACATATAGGTGTGATAGGAGCTGAGCCATATGCCTGTTAATTATTTCATTAGCGCAAGCATAGTGTTCTGCTCTTTTCACACCTATATATGTGTAGGTGTATATATACATACATGTGTGTGTATATATACCCCTATACACAAGTTCAGATGTCATGCCTGACTCCAAACATGTCCTCAAAAAAGCCCAATAAACGCTTGCTGCAAAAAGCAGGCTGACCGGCGAGAAGCCATATCGCTGCTCTGTAAGTCACATAAGAGAAACAATCTTTTCTCTATAGCGGTCACCCTGAAATGGAAGGGTTTGGTCACCCTGCCATAGCAGTCAGTGTCAGTTCACCCTACACTACACTACAGTCACCCTGGCACTTAACACTTTCCCTACAGAAACTAGATTTTCGAAGCTAACTATAGTGGAAAATAGCACCCTAACTACACTAGATATCCCTTTCCTCACACTAATAATTGCTAAATGACACTTTTGAAAAAAAAAAATGACACTTTTGAAGCAGAAGTAACAGAACTGCTTCCACTCTCTTCCATGTCCCTGTATTAAAATGCTAGGAATTTGGCGGGGCTATCTTATATACTGGGGGGCGTATTCACTAATGATTGGCCTCTGGACCCCCTAGTCACTCCAATCACATTCCTAGCATTCTCCTGCCCCCTCAATTGGCTTTTGCTAATGGTTCTGGTCCAATCATGGGCTTTTAAAGCCCATTTCCTGGCCCATTGCATTTTGGTCGGTTCTGGTTGCCGAATTCCGAACTTTTTCAGCAAAAAGTTCTAAATTCGGCCGAACCTCGAACAGTTAATGTTCGGGTCGAACCGATGGTCGACCCGAACCGTTCGATCATCCCTACTGTTCAGTGTGCTTTGGTGCTGCTCATGCTGTATTGAAGTTACACACTGGTCTAGCAGCTATGGGAGGTGCTAGACAGTGGATGGAAATCATGCTGATGAGAGTAGAATATCCATACAGCCCTAGCCAATTAGAATGGGAGATGCCTCTAAGCATGCTGGGTGAGTGTATTCATATTTGATGAGCACATAGGCTCTGGGATTTCCTCTACAGAGAGAGGTTCAGGTGGGGAGGGGGCCTGCCGCCCCTCCTCAGCACAGGCTGCCACGCGGCCTCAGGTGGGCAACCTGAAGACCCGAAACATTGAAGCTGAAACCCATGGTTCTCCTGAGAGCTGACTGAGGGAAGATGTCCACAGATCCTGTCTGGTATCACAGAGGAAGGTGACCTGCGCCCAAGGCCTTGTGAGTGCAGACCCCCCTTAAGGGATCCTAGAGACTCGTGTTGCTAAATCCCCTCTTGGTGCTAAAAATCAGCAAACTGGGTGTAAACTAAAGTGGACACTGTCTGGTGTGTGGAAGAAGCAAGGTCCACTAACTTCCTTCTGCTACAAAGGGACTTTGCTTTATTCTGTACAGTCTGATACACAGTTCTACTGACAGCCTGCTACACAGTTCTACTAAGAAAGTTGTCCTCGCATGTGAATAGTTATTTTGGAGTATCTAAATACTTTCTCTTATCCAAGTTCTCCAAATAAAACAAAAAAACAAATCCCCCTAGACTGGTTACTGGAGACAACAAGCGGAAGAGTGTGTGCACCCTATGTGAGAAATTGCCCTGTGACTGGCTGCGGATCAATCAGTGGGAGACCCAGGCACAAAAATTCAAGCGGCTCCTGCAGGGGTAGCACTACATGTGTTAAGCTAAAAATTCGTTGAGCATTTATTATTACATTCAAAGTTCAATAAACATGATTGGTAATAAACCTAGGAGCTTCTTACCATCAATGCTCTTTCATTCTAGAAGCTTTTTTTATTGCATTTTACATTCTACAGACCAGGCAATATGCATCCAGTGTTTTTAGAAAAGTCCTGCTTGCTAAATTCTAGTGTGAACAGTGTGTGAAAAAAATGCACAAAGAATATTCTTGCATTTCCGCGTACTAAACTGCACACATCTAGCATGGTCGTAGTCCCAGGCAGTGGATCAGATATATTTTGGTTTCCATTAGTCAGATCATTTATTTATGGGTCATTGCCCTTTATCCATTATCACTGCCCTTTGTACAGCTTTACTGAGTAAACTACAAGATGTACATGTATTACTTCATATTGGATACAGGATTAGTGAATGAGGATGCTTAGCATGCTTTGACAAACAAAGCAGAGCTTTCAATTTAAGTGATAAGTGCGTCACATGCATATACAATTTTGTACATGAACAAACCCATTTTCTCTGGAAATGTTCATTAAGTGCTGATGATTACAGATTCATACATTCTTCCAGTTCCGTTCAATGTATTTTTAAAAGGGACTGATAGATAATCTGTTTGACCTTACAATGCATAGATTTAATTATGCAAATACTAGATTCCCAGGGGTTTTTTTTTTACCATATAAAGGGGAATAAGTTATAGTTACCAATTTTATACATTAATAGCTCATAAATTACTTGCAAATATTTTAATATGTAAGTAACAAAGCTCAGAATTCACATTAAAACATTTACATTCCATTAACGCACTAACCTCTTAAAAAAAAAAAAAACATTAGCAGTTGTCTGCAATTCAAACAAATATATATATGTAATATATGTATAATAATGCTGTGTGCTGAGGTATTACCGTGTTTCCCCGAAAATAAGCCCGGGTCTTATATTAATTTTAGGTACAAAAAATGCATTAGGGCTTATTTTCGGGAGATGTCTTATTTGTCCCCTGTCTTCTCTACCCCTCTCCCTCCCTGTCAGCTCAGGAGTCAACATCCCTGTAATCTCCAAAATAAACTCTAGGTAAAGTCCTTGTAAAATCATTTAATATGCTCTGTAAATGGATTACAGTATATATATATGTCTTTATGTAATGTTATAGAAAATACCTTATTTACAGTGTTGCTGGGCTCTCACATGACCTGCCGGAGCTCTTCTTTCCTGCTCCGAGCACTGCCAAGGGAAATGCCAGGATCCCCACTGATGTCAGCCATGCTCCGAGCACTGTAGGGGGAGGGGCCATTGAAGTCAGCCGGGAGGAGGAGGAGGTCACACGAGCGCCTAGCGGCTCTGTAAATAATGTATTTTCTACAATCATGTTACATACAGACACACACTGGACATTATATAATACTTTTACAGTACAGATTACATGATTTTACAAGGATTTCAACTAGGGCTTATTTTCGGGGTAGGACTTATATTGTAGCAATCATAGAAAACTGAGATAAGTCTTATTTTCGGGGTAGAACTTATATTGTAGTAATCATAGAAAACTGAGATAAGTCTTATTTTCGGGATAGGACTTATATTGCAGCAATCATAGAAAACTGAGATAAGTCTTATTTTCGGGGTAGGACTTATATTGCAGCAATTATAGAAAACTGAGATAAGTCTTATTTTCGGGGTAGGTCTTATTTTCTGGGAAACATGGTATATACATTTATTGTTGAATTCTGCGTGATCATTCCTTTTTATTTTTTTTACATTTTGGGTGGGGGGTGGGGAATATGTAAATGATTACTTAGATGAATGACCTATTATATGTGAAAAATAAATCTTTGTCTGTGGCTGAGTAATAAAAGTCTATAATTATGAGTTCAGTAGCATTGCTCATGCTTTTCTTTATGGCTCAGAAGTGTGATGCAGATGATCTGAGTCCAGCACTAGAGGGAAACAGGAGTAACCTGCAGGGATGAATATAAAGTCTGCTACATCAATACTACAATAGTCCGCTCCCGGCTATACTCACATGTCTGGGACCAAGTGTAGCTCAAGTGCAGTGCTAGACAGCCAGGAGAATGCTGATTCTTTAACCTTGGGACTAGAGCAGCCCGGTGCTGTGAAATACAGCCATATGCTGTGTTTTTAAAACAACCATTTTGAACTGTTACTCCTTTTTGTTTTCTACACCACTACTCCCACAACTGTGCAGTCCAGTTTGCATCTTGGATAAGAGCAGCCAGAGACTTAGCAGGCCCTCAACTGTTTGAAGTTCTACAGTTTTCTTCAGTTTTGGGTATCCCATTAACCCCAATTACCCATGCAAGTCAACTGACCCTAAAATAAACACCCAAAACCAACACCCCTAGACTTTTTTATCCAGTGGCTCCTTCAGACGTAGCACTACATTTGCAGTCTGTCATGCATCTTCCTTCTTCCTTAGGGACCTGTTGATAATGAACCGGACATCTGCTGCACACTAAACCACAGCATTTGGGTGTGTGGCAGCTGTCCATGGGATAACACGCAGCATTATTTATTCTCCAACAATCTCCAGACATGCAAATAACACAATTAGACTTCTTACTGGCAAAACTTTTGGCCACGGCCTTTATTAATTGGTTTTCAAAATATTACACTTTTATTAAACTTCAACTTCACATGAATAACGACATCACTTATAACTTTTAACTTCCAAACCAAATTTCAACTCAGCTATTAAAGCTCGAGCTGAATAACCATATCACCATATTCTTACACTGTCCCCCTTTTCTTACAAAAAGGTGACCCACCACATTAACAAGGCCGCGACAAGGGGAGGGGGGGGTGGGTGAGCTCTGCAGCTTCTCATATCCCGCGGCGTCTGGCGCCAGTTTTCAGTCAGCACCTAATATTTATAGACCCCAGTGGGCTTCCAGAAGCTTCTAGCAGCCTCCAAAGTTCCCACCTATCAGGTACCACCTTTATGTAACCACGCCCTCACCTGCAGGGGGAACCTAGAAACCTCCCGCTGCGGTAATCCCATGAGGAAAAGGGGGGTCCTTGAAACCCATTCCCCTTTTCCCAACATGGGATAACACGCAGCATTATTTATTCTCCAACAATCTCCAGACATGCAAATAACACAATTAGACTTCTTACTGGCAAAACTTTTGGCCACGGCCTTTATTAATTGGTTTTCAAAATATTACACTTTTATTAAACTTCAACTTCACATGAATAACGACATCACTTATAACTTTTAACTTCCAAACCAAATTTCAACTCAGCTATTAAAGCTCGAGCTGAATAACCATATCACCATATTCTTACACTGTCCCCAAACAGACAGAGGACGTGCACCTGGCGCCTCCTCTGTCTACCCCCAAACCGCGGCCTTCTCAATGCATGCCTGGAGATTGTTATTGAATATATCCATCCCTATTTCGGACAAATGAATCCCATCGCCCCTATACAACCCTTTAATGTTGCCTTCTAATTCTAAATGGCGAAAGGAAAACCCATAACTTCTCCATTATTCTATTGATTCTTTTACGAATCTTATCCCCATACCGGCCAACACTTAAACTTGTCCACTGCAACCTGGGAATGATTTCGGAAAAAACCACCACCGAACTAGGGTATATAGCTTTTATCGTTCGGACATAGTGTTTCATCTGAAAAACCAGATCCAACGTTCTCATATGCCCTATGTCATTTCCACCCAAATGTATTATCAATACATCGGGTGGGAACACATACCTGCCATAATTCCTAATTCTGTCAGAAGATCCGCCCACACCATACCCCTAATTCCATGCCAACAAACGGTGTATAAACTTGTATCCAAACCAAGGGATTCAGTATAGCTTTATAGTAGCTGCTCTTCTTTTCGCCCAAAAGATATATGAATGTCCGACTATCCACACTATCCGTTGAATACCTAGGTAATTCAAAAAATATAGTTAGGTCTCACATACAACTTAAATGCATTTGACTTCCATCTTCCAATTTGCTTAATTTTCTCAGTTTTTAAACCTAACCTTGCAGCCTCAGTGGCCGCTCCTATTCGGAATGAATGTGACGATATTACTACATCATTTAACTTACAATATCTTACCACTTTTTTCAATACTGACTGGAATTGAAATCTAGTCATGGGCGAACCATCCTGATGGATAAATAAAAAACCTTCCTGCTTTGGTCTATCAAGTAAATATTTGTTTAGCAAACTCACTGGGCATACCAACCTTTTACCACACCTTGCTAAAGTAATCCAACAACCCTTACCTTCTTGATCCGTCTTTGACCGCTGCAAGAATAACTTAATGCCCTCCGAAGCAGCCCGAACATTATCAATCCTTAAACCATCCTTACCTTTTCTATTTTTTGGAACTAATTCTGATATCCTCAGGGCCGCGAAAAAACAAATTGAAAATGCTGCCCTAAACATATCAGCCTCAAACGGTGAATAACAAATTTTGTCCAAGCCTACACATAACTCGCTTAGCATCTGAACTGTAATAGGCTTTCTTTTATCTACTGCTAGGTTATTCTTTTTATACCCTTTCAACGCTTGTCTTATAGAGAAAAACTTCGCTAATGAAGGAAATGAGTGCAGCTGCAAGAAAAAAGATACTCCTGATACAACCCTATTAATATGGGACCAGGAGTACCTCTTTTCCATTAAATTGTTCACAAATAACAAAGCTAAACTTTCGGACACTTCAAACTTTCTTATGCCAATCGAATTAAAAAAAGACAGCCATAATAACCACGCTGCCCTGTAACCCGACCAGGTCCAAGGAGCCAGCGACTTTATAATGTTATCCGCGATCACACTATATCCCATATTTGCGGGGGGCAAGTAGATCCTTCCGCGTCTGCTTCTGGAAAAAGCTGGAAGAAATGATTCATGTGAAATCTCGATAAAGCATCAGCTACCACATTACTTTTTCCTCTTACATACTTCGCTTTCACCCACAAATTAAGGCACAAGCATTTATAAACCAAATATCTTAACAGACGACTCACCGGTTTGGACCTGGATGTTAGACAATTCACTGCATATACCACTCCCTGGTTGTCAGTAGAGCATAGAATCCTTTTGTTCCTAAAATAAGGACCCCACAGCTCTATAGCAACAATTATCGGAAATAGTTCCAATAAAACTATATTTTTAACTAAACCGTTCTTAAACCATTCTAATGGCCATCTAGCTGCACACCAATGCGTTCTCCATATTGTACCAAAACCAACAGATCCTGCAGCATCAGAATATAAACTAAAATCCTGATCGATGATAAATTCATCCTGCCACGCTGATCTTCCATTGAATTCTCTCAAAATTTTTTGCCAAACTAAGAGGTCCTCTTTCAATTCTGCTGTAACCCTAATATGCGCGTATGGGTTTGTAAGACCTGCAATCACTAAGTACATCCTGCGAGAGAAAATACGCCCCATTGGGAGTACCCTCGTTGCAAATGCCAACAAACCCAACAGCTGCTGCATGTTCTTTACAGTAACCTTTTTAAGCCCAATTACCTTTGCAATTGTACTGCAAATGCTTTCAATTTTTTCTCTTGAGGTAATCTATATTCCATATTTACTGAATCTATTGTTATCCCTAGGAATTCAATGCAGGTGGTAGGATATACTGTTTTATCTTCTACCAATGGGATGCCAAATTTCCTGCACACTTCAAAGAACTTTTCAAGCAAAACTACACACTCTTGAGAGTCTGGACTTCCTATAAATAGGTAATCGTCTAAATAATGCACTAGATTACTCGATCTTGCCTCCTTTGCCACTACCCACTCCACAAATGACGATAAACTCTCAAAGTATGCGCATGAAATAGAGCATCCCATTGGTAAACATTTGTCAAAAAAGTACATACCTTCAAATTGGAAACCCAATGAGTTAAAACTCTCTGGATTAATTGGCAGCAATCTAAATGCTGATTTTATGTCGGCCTTTGCCATCAAAGCCGCCTGACCTATTTTTTGCAATTTACTAATCGCTTCCTCAAAAGAAGTATATGTAACAGAACACAGGTCTTCACTAAATTGATCATTCAGGGAACATTTTTTTGGGTAGGATAGATGATGTATTAATCTATAACTTCCTAACTCCTTCTTAGGTATGATTCCAAGTGGTGACAAGCGAAAATTTGGAAAAGGAGGAAAACTGAATGGACCTGCTATTCTTCCTTCTTGTAACTCTTTAATTAATTTGTTTCTAACAATATCCGAAAATTAATTTACCGATTTTAAATTCTGCACCCAACTACAGCCTAAACCTTCAAAAACTGGCAAGTTAAAACCAGACATAAAGCCTTGTCTAATTAGTTGTGCTGTCACTTGGTCTGGGTAACTGCACAGCCATGGCTCCATGTTTTCCAATTTCACTGGCGTTTTGGCTTTTTTGAAAACTATCCCTTCCAGATTGCTGAGACAATTTTTTGAAGCATTTGCTTATTGGGTGAGGTCCAGTGCAAAAAGCACACTCATGCCGAAATTTACAAGAATTCGGCCACCTGCATTGCGGGTCATTAAATGCAAAGCAAATACCTTTCTTGTAGCCCCCGGCCTGGTTACTCACCACTGTACTGTTCAAGCGGGGCAAATTAGGTCTCTGGGGGACAAATAGGTTCAGCCAGAGCCCAACATCCTTACTACCCCAAGCCATACTTGCATGTACTGCCATTTTTTGCCTGAACGCCTCCTCATAGAAAAACCAACCTAGTCCTCCAAAATTTCTATAGGCTTCCAGTATTATCTCTATGTGCTGGAATAAACCTGTACTAAGCTCAGGAAACTTTTCACATAGAATGCTGGACAATGTTACAAAGGCTTGAAGCCAATTATTGAAGGACCTAGGTACCGGCTTCTTTTTATCTTCCTCATTTTTTTCTTTTAAATAATATTCCTTTTGACTAGGAAGTAAGGAAAATAATTCTATATACTCTCTCCGCCAGATCTTTACCTTTGTGCCCATGGGCACATGAAAACCAAGCGGCGACAGTATACAAGGCATCACCTCTCTATATGATTTTTCAATCTCTGGTGAAGGGTCTCTACCCGCCTCTTTACTCACACACCAATTCGCTGGTGCTTCCATTGACAGCTTTAATTCATTACCATTCATATGTGTTGCCCTATTCTCACCCCCCCATACTGATGCAAAATCTTCATTCCTATCAGTTGTGGGGGCTGCTGACAATTTATTCACAAGCTGCAACAAAGTTGCTGACAATGAGGACAACACACCTAGCTGCCCACACTCACCACTATTTAGCCTTTCTTGGTCTTCAATTACTTCAGCCTCATTAACTGAAGCCACACCTCTTCTGCCAGGACCTGTGTTAACACCCACAGCGTCCCGCCTTGCATAATCTAGGTCTTCTCTTCTCCTTTGGTGTTCAGGCAGGTTTACTTCTGTCCCTGCCTCCCAGCGGGACCTATATGTCTTCTGCTCTGCCCCTTTACTCTTCTCACAGCCTCTTTTCTTCTTGTCTTCCAACTCCTCCCTCCTTTTTTCCGCTTTGCTGCGCACTGGCCGTGGGCTATATGGCTTCTTCATTCCTCTTCCTCTCTCTCGTCCTTCTGCCTCGCCCAGCTCCACTCCTCCCTCCACCTTGCTGCTCCTTAGTCACCTCCTCAATATCTTCCCTCACAGACTCTGCACCGCTGCCTGCTTCTTCAATACAGCCTTCCACCGCTTGAGGTGACATACCGCTCACTCCAGCTATCTCACCAGTCTCTTCATGCCGCGCAGGCAGGCTCAAACAATGCCGAATCCACGCCTCTACACCTTCAGCTTCAGCCCTTTCTATCAGCTGTCTGAGCAGAGTCTTCATCCTGAGGTAAACCGCCGACCGCCACAGAAAATAACTCTTGTCTGAGCTCTGCAGCTTCTCATATCCCGCGGCGTCTGGCGCCAGTTTTCAGTCAGCACCTAATATTTATAGACCCCAGTGGGCTTCCAGAAGCTTCTAGCAGCCTCCAAAGTTCCCACCTATCAGGTACCACCTTTATGTAACCACGCCCTCACCTGCAGGGGGAACCTAGAAACCTCCCGCTGCGGTAATCCCATGAGGAAAAGGGGGTTCCTTGAAACCCATTCCCCTTTTCCCAACATTCTGGCTGCAGTGAGCTGGCAGTAGGGGACGGTGTAATGTGCATTTTAGCGCATCAAACCGCTCCTTTAATTTGAAGTGCACAAAAGAAACACTTCATTCATGTCACTGTACAGCAGCACTGTGTGCTTCACTTCGTACGCTGACATGTGACCGTGTCCAGTACACTGTGATACAATGCAACATGTCTGCATTTTATCACAGACACATTCACTGTTTTCTGTGTGTCCTAACAGTGACTAGCTTTCCTCCAGTGCAGAAAAACAACGGTCACCGCACTGTGTGTGAAATGGTTTTAAAATGCAAAAAAAAACTGGAAAAAAAAAAAACGTTTAGGTATGCTGTGTGAATGGAAGGACATAACAAACATGTAGTGGGGTTTTCTCAAATTTGACTGGAAAAGTGCTTGAGGACATTGTAGCCGTATTAGTGCACTTGCGACAGAGACAGTTGAGTACTGTCCGTGATACTTTTATTATTTGCACTAACATACAATTTTTCAGGACAAGCCTTCGGGGTATGTCCCCTTCTTCAAGATCCAAGCAGTACTGGAAAAGTGAAAATACACTTTATAGCAGAACTATCCACAAAAAGGGAAGTTCTGCTCTCCCCCCCTCCTCCTGTTCATTTGCCAATTTATTTTATTAGGTGGGTGCGGGTACTTGAATTTGACAGGTACCCACTCCCCCACTCTTGCCCAGATCGTCACTGCGATCTGCTCAGAAGTTCGCCCCCCCCCCTCCTTCCCCAGCAATCTTCTGGGACTATTCACAAAGCGCAGCACGGCTCGCTCATGTGCAGTTGTAAGCCAAGTGGTTTCCCTTAGTCAAGATACCGGCGCCTGGACCCCAAGTTGATTGAAGAATCGGCGCAGGTGAGGACAGCGCTGGATCCAAGGGCAGGTAAGTGTCCTTATATTAAAGTTAAGCAGCTTCAGTATTTGGATTTGTTTTTTGGGGGGAGACTGGAGCTCCTCATTAAGCTTGTCACCGTGAGTCCGTGACTGTTTTTCATGCTCATTTTCATCTTAGATTCAGTGAAGATAAGGACAGATCACTAAAAGAAATACAATTCAGGCATAGAAATTATTACAAATAGATGTTATGGCTGTTGAAATTATACAGGAATAAATGTTAGGGCACCCAAGCATCATGAGAAATTGTTGAATAACAAAATTTAGTACCATAGTTAAACAATCTAGCAATATATAGTTTATATACCATTATGGTACTGTATACAAGGAAGAGCATTTAAATGTTTAACCTCTATAACTGAAAAAAATCTTTAACTCCCTGTTGTTTACAGTTAACATGTCTCACTTAGCTCTCACTCTGTTAACATTGTCAGTGACATTGAGTAGTGATTACCAGATAATGTACCCTCTGACCTAAACACAAGTGCGATCACCTGATAGGCTGTCAGACAAGCATGCTGGTGTAAAGTTCCTTGGCCAGCTTCCCGCATGTTGCTGAGCAGAGTTCAGATATAGAAGCAGATGTTGTGTTTCTTGACCCCCAGTCACATCACAGAAAGAATCTTTCTACAATGAGTTGGCACACACATAATAACATATTAAAACTTATCAGTCTTTTATTTTACAACAAATTACCCATGGGCAACATACTGAATACATTTAAAACCTTTTTTAGCCCTCGATATACTGTAGTACTTGTGTGGGTAAAGAACCATAGAAGACACAATAACAGTACCATTTTCTGGGATAATCCCATGGGGTGGGACCCATATCCAAACAATAAATACATAAAAGAGAGTGCATTGTGCATAAATAAAGTATAACTAAAGGAAGAACCTTTTTTTTTTTTTTTTTTTTGGACAGAGTGGACAGGGATTAGAACATCTGTCTGGTTTTTATTGCTACCTCTTCCCCTAGAGATTCAGCCTCTCTATTTGTCCTGTTTACTGTTCTCAACAAAAGTGAAAATAAAAGAAAATCCCAGCTTTTGGGATGTCCCCAAAACAATAATACAAGGGAAATCTTCCAATAGGGACACCAGTTCTGGTGACCTGGAGGGCCTCAATGGATTTGCTTGATTTGCGGGGATTTCTTCTCACTTCTTGTTTTGGTTATGGAACAGGAAGTGAAGGTAAATCTTCCCTAAGGCTGCATTCACATGTCAGCGTATATGGATCGCGGGCAGAATTGCCGCGATTCAGCCCGCGATCCGGAAATCATTGCAAATCGCGGGACGCCTGTGCGTTGCTCGTGATTTGCAATAGCACCCCAAACGCTGAGCGATGTTGCCGCGATTTCCGCCTGCCCAATCGCGGTAACATCGCGCAAAAAAAATCGTGGGACGCATTACGCCCAAACAAGTACAAGAGCTTCTTTGGAGCGTAATGCGTCCCGTGATTTTTTTTGCGCAATGTTACAGCGATTCGGCAGGTGGAAATCGCGGCAACATCGCTCAGCGTTTGGGGTGCTATTGCAAATCACGGGCAACGCACAGGCGTCCCGCGATTTGCAATGATTTCCGGATCGCGGGCGGAATCGCGGCGATTCTGCCCACGATCCATACGCTGACATGTGAATGCAGCCTAATGGGACACAGATGGCAAAAGAAAAAAGAAACTGATAGGGTTTTAACCCTCTCTAAGGCCTCTTGCACATGGAAGTAAAAAATGCAGGTTTTTTGCTGATCTGAAATCAGATCTATGGAACCATGCACACAGCTGGGTAAAGATCAGTATTACAGAGTTGATTAAAGAGCAGTAAAATAAAAAATAGAATTTTTTTCATTTGAGTGCATACATGTGTTTACTCGTCTATGTGAGTATAAATTAGTACTGTATATTACAATACTTGCAATAAGGAAGAATTTTACTCAATTATACTCATCTATACACTTGCGCACATTTAGGCCCCGTTCACATACAAGCGACGCTACTTCCCGGGGGGCGACCTACGAGGTCGTGGTGCGAGCAGCGCGCCGTGACCTCGGAGCGGCCGGCACGGACTTCATAACATTGAAGTCTATGGTGGTCGCCTCCAGGTCGCCCCAAAGAAGCTCCGGACCCTTTTTCTAAGTCGGAGCGACTTGTGTCGCTCCTATTAGAACGGGTCCGCAGCTTCCCTATGGAAGGCGACCTACGGCCACCTGTGAGGCGACCAGGTCGCCTCACAGGTCGCCTTAGTGTGAACGGGGACTTACTCGCCTATACTCAACATTACTCTGGTCTTTCCACATAGTTTTTGGCCCCTTGCACACAGGGGTCACAAGTTCCCGAGTAAACTTTAGCAAATTATGATGCCCGTGTGCATAGGAATAGATAGAATAAAATAAAGGGGCCTTATTCCATCTATGAAAAAAAAAAAGTTTTGTCTATAGTTCTACCTTAATGCTTCCAGGTTTTCAAAATGAAATCCAGGGATACCCTACTTAACACGCCAACCTTTAACTACACCCACAAAATCATGCTCCCATTCATAGCCAAACTTACAAAATGTGCCTCTATCTTTACCATGACCTCAAACAATTGGTCATAGACTTTTGAAACATTAGGCAGACATTCGGGCTCCATGCACACTGGCTTAAAAATCGCTGCTACTACAGTAGTTTTGTGTTTTGCCTGTAGAAGCAGCTGAATGTTATCTTATGTGTCCATCCACATTAGGACGATTACAGGAATATTTTAAGCTCCATGTTTAAAGGCAGGAGAATAAACCCTTTTGGTTTGCGTTTCTGATTGGAGGTTACAGACAGAAAAAACATGAAACTCTCCTAAACTCGTCAAAACTCTGTACAAAAAAACACTCTATATGAGCATTTTTTTCTGCCAGGGAAACTGTCTTTTTTTTTTAACCTGCATGGAGTCCTAAGGTATAAAGTGAGGCCTGTAGGAGAGAATAGACACAAGGGCGGCATGACTAGGGGAGGAACAGGGGAACAGGGTCAAGGAAGGGTCAGCTAGATCAGTGTAGTGTGAAGAGGAGTAGGCCTTACCTGATTACCTGATTGGAAGTAGAGGTTGGTGGGCAGGGTTCAGATGTGTGGGGATCTGCGTATGTAGGTCCCTCCAGTCAATCTGAAGAATTTCAGGAGAAGAGGTGACTTCCCTCCCTCCCGCCCTTGGGTTAGCGGTTATTGAAGGACATGGGTGGTGGTACTGTTTTTTCTTTTGTTTTTTGTCCAGGACCGTGGATGTAGTTTAAAAAAAAAAAAAAAAGCCTCGGGAAAGTTGGCATAAATCAGTTACTACCTCAAAACCAAAAAAAAACAAAAAAATAATAAATAATAATACAATAAATAAATACAATAAATAAATCAATAAAATAAAAATACAATCAATAAATAAAGGACTAACTGCCATACATCCAATAATATTAAATGGAAGAAGTAAATCCATAAAAAAAATATATGTTTATTTGTTTGATTTGTTTGTTTAAATTATGCAGTTTTTTAACATTTGTCACAGCAGTGACGGGTCAAGGGGTCTTTGGGGGGTCAATGAGCAAGTAAATTGTTAAAAGAATTGTGAGGCCCATCTAAGGTATGGTGCTTTCATTTGGTTAGTGGTGGTCCTCCCAGGAGCTAGGTCCCCTGGGGGGAAAAATGGAAGTATGTGTGGTGTCGTAACGTCTTCGAGCCAGTTGAGGCGCGGCTGAGGACATGGACGATTACAGTTACAATCGTGTCTAAGGACACCCAAAGACCCCTTCTGGTTTAAGCATTGTTTATGTTTTATTGTTATGTTATTTATTCTTAATAAAAATGGCTGCTGTGGCCGTATTAAACCCATGTCACGCAGTCCGTGTCGTTATTTTATAGTATTAAGGACCCCAGGTTAACGAATCCTTTAGTCAAGACAAAGTAAACAGTTAAAAAAAAGGCAACAAGATGCATGCATAATTAGGAAGAGTGCTTTGAAGGTATCAAGAAGAACTGGCCTGCTGAACACCTTGAAAGTAGCCAATAAAGTGGATGTCACTTCCTAGTGTGTAGCTTGTAGTATTGAATTTAGAAAAGCCCCAGCATTGATGTCATTGGCTGCAATAATCTCACATCACTCCCTCTAGAAGCTGATGCTCTCCTTTTCTTCCTCTTTATTTACAATACAGAACTGATGGTCCTGCATCGTACTAGGTGATATGACAGCTACAACAGGCAGCTAGATGCTAGAGTGCTGTAAGTTTTTAGGCCTGGTTCACACCTATGCATTTTCTAGTGCTTTTTGCAGAAAAGCACTACAGTCCATTTTTTAATGATTTCCTATGGGACACGTTCACATCTATGCTTTTTTCAGCCCCTGCACTTTTGGAAAGGGTCAGGGAGTTTTTTAAACGCAAAACTGTGCATTTTTGGTTTAGTAGACTTCAATGGAGAAGCTGCAGAAAAGCATGTAGTGCATTTTTTGCCGCAATTTTGTCGTGATTTGCATTTTGCATATTTTAATCTGCCCAACAACAAATTGGCCAAAACAAAAAACAATCATAAAAAATGCAAAAAGCATCAAAATTATGCGTGTGCAAGATCACACTGCAGAAACTGATTAAAAGCAAATTACGCAGATGTGAACCAGGCCTTTGACAGATGGCCAGAACAAACACCACAGAGGTATAGTCAGCTGATCAATGTTCTGTTCCGACACTAACAGAGTCCTGGTTTCAGACAGATAAATGAAGCAAAACAAGGTGAAAGCAGAGATGACAGGCCAATGATCAGGATAAGCACAGATCAGTATAAACACAGTCCAAACAACACACAGAAAAAATCAAACCTAAAAAGTCAGACAGAAGTTAGAGAAAGAAAAACCTGTATCCAGGGCATGCAAAAAAAAAAGAAAGCAGGCAAGCATGTTGATCAGGCACAGGCTTTAAGTTGTAACCTTGCTTTAAAGTCCACAAACGGGAGCAAAGGCATGTACATCTGGGACCTAAGCTGCAGTGTTGTGTAACGACTAGTCAATGGGGAATATTCAAGGTTGCTTGTTGCAGAGATATATGAAGCAGCTAAGTCAAACAGAATGGAAAGCAGAGAGAAAGAGTGCTTAGCTGCATGGATAATAGGGGAACGCTGTGGCACATAGCATGCACTCCCTCAGGTTCTCTGAGTTCTTGCTCCTATTAAATATTATGCATCACTCAGTGCCAAGAGCAAAAATATACCATAACCACATCTTAGGATGATACCACAGTAAAATGTATGCTTACCTGACGGTGATTTTCCTTTTCTGGCGCTAAAGCATGACAACATATACGCATGGTTGGCCACGCCCAATTCCAAGACTGGTTATACTATATAAATGGGTCACCTCCCAACAGGCAGCATTCTCGTAACTATCATCAATGCGAAGGTAGGGACCTATATTCGGTCCTGCTTTAACATCAGGAAAGGAAAATTACCATCAGGTAAGTATACAATTTTCCATTTTCCTGACACAAGCATGACAGCATATACGAATGGGATGTAGCACACAGCAAAAAAGAAACAAGGGTTGGTAATTCTGAAGTGTTTAAATCGAGGATTAGATCTATCCAACACTGAACGACCTAAATGTATTGTAGCTAAGGCCACTGGGTTCCATTTAAAATGGGCCCAAAACGTGTTGACTGTAGACCAGGTCGCAGTTTTACATATTATTTCTGGAGATACTTCCTTCAGTTCTGTCCATGGAGGCACAATCCATCTGGTAAAGCAGTCTCTGCACTCAATTGATTCATCTGTCTTAGCCATCTAAGCCCCTCGAACGAACTACCTTGACCAGCAACAATGCAATTGTGTTAATGAACAGTGAGCATCCTCTTCTGATGCTGCTAGGCCTGAAGAGCCCATTGTTTGACCTTTGAAGAAAGGCACTTCTATGTATTTCTTCAACATCTAGTCCATTTCAAATGCTTGGGGTAAGTCAGACATTTTAGTTTGCACATGCTGGAAGGATGATGTCCTAACCCAGATGCAAAGATGCAGACCTCTGTATAGCGCTGAAAAGAAGAGACTAGAGCTATTCTGCCTGATAATGGTAGCAACAAGGTAGTTTACAGCTTGACGCTTTGATACCTAAGATCCATCTTCTAGACATGCTAGTCGTAGGAAATACTGCTTCAGCGGAACTGACCATGTTGAGGAAGTCTTATCCAGAAGAATGGAGCGTGAGACAACCTGTCTATTACTATTTGGAGGCCCAAGGGCAAAGAACTATCTGCACAGGCTTTTTGGAATTGGTTTGCCAAGATATGCAACAGTTACTGGATCTCAGAGAGTGAGGACACGACTGAGCATCATCTACCACTTAATCCCATATCTAGGCTTACTTGCATACAATTCAATCTTTACAGCAGGGAACAGAGGATTCAATCCTTACAATTCTGCAAGATTTTGCAAGATCATGATTTCCATGATCTAGTACACATAAAGTTGTAGTAGGTGCCCTGGCTTCAACAGGGTTTCAAACACTAAAGGTGAGACCTCCAGTTGAGCCTTCACCTCTTAGTCCCCCAGCCACTAGATATAACTTGGCTACGCTGAGTAAGGTATGGAATCTCAGGAAGGAGGAAGGAGATTTTGGAGGTTGGATCAGAGACTGTACCTGAGGATACCATGGCCTGCAGGCCATGGGGCAATTATTGCCCTCATCACCACTGGACGACTGCGGATCCTGATAAGGAGCCTGAAGACCACTGGGTTTGCTGGATATACAGTATCTCACAAAAGTGAGTACACCCCTCACATTTTTGTAAATCTTTTAATATATATTTTCATGTGACAACACTGAAGAAATGACACTTTGCTATAATGTAAAGTAGTGAGTGTACAGCTTATAGAACAGTGTAAATGTGCCGTCCCCGTAGCAAATTTATGTCAATAGTTCCACTGCTTCCACCTCGGGGGAACCATCAAGGTTACTGTCATGTTACTGTCATGTAGATATTCCGATAGCCTTATTAGTTGTAGATCCCTTGAACTGCTTGCTGGTTTGGAGGTCATCCCTTACCATCCAAAGTCTTTGTATCTTACATTGTCTGACAGGAAGTTCTAGTAACCCAGAACACAAAGGGCTGGAAAATCTGAATGGGATATACCTCTGACATAAGTTGACTAGTCTTGCATTCCTTCTTGATAGTGAAGATAGGACATTACAATTTTGCTGACACTTCGGAGCATAACTGAGTCTACCCTGGTTGCGTTTTCAGAATGACTTCAGCCTGAGACCAACTCTGATTTTTGACACTTTGTCCTCCATTGGCATGAATACCCAACAAAGTAAATATATTGTGACGATTGGTATGCCAGGTATCTAAAAAAAGCTAAAACGATTACCTGGCTTAACCACCACCAAAAAGGACTTGTCTCCTTTGTGGAGTCACTGTTCCTTGTGCAGGAAGCAAGTCTTCCAGTCCTTTACAAACCTGTTAACAAAGTTCTCAACCATTGGGCCACATGGATTACTACGGACTACTTCTCTACCATTTTGAGACCATGGGATGCAACAGATGTGATAGAGCTATGGCTTCTCCAAGTGAGATACTAATACTGTCGCCTTCTCTGAGGGCAACTCTACGGCAGTGTTCAGGACTGCTTCTATAAATGTCATTACTTTAATGAGATTAGTTGGTCTTCTCCCGATGATGGCTTATCCAAATTTGATCAGAGTCTGAACTAGAAGACGTTGAGCCAGCAGGCTGTTGTCCAAACCAGGAGCAACTGTAGCCCTTGCTCACGCAAGACTGCCACTACTGGATGTAATGTCCGGGAAAATGCTCTAAGTATGTGGAAAGGCCAAAGGCTGAGAAATGAACTTGTAATTAAACACTCGAATGGCCAAGCGAAGATACTCGCAGAAGCATGGGTGTACTGAAGTGTGTGAATATATACACATCTGCTAGGTCTAGAGACAACCTAAAATCTTACGTGATGGCTTGAGTGACTCATTGCAACTATTCCATATGAGGTTTTTGGATCTTAATCCTTCCTTCTGCTTTTATTATTATTATTATTATTATACAGGATTTAATCCCAAGTCTGCTTTTCAACTAAGAACATCATTTTTGGACAGATAGCGCACAGTTGTTTCAAGCATTAATTGCTCTAAGAAGTCATGGAGGGAATTAATTGAGTTGAAGGAGAGAAACAAAAATTCCAATGACTTCCTTAAGCCCCGTACACACGTACCGATGGTCGGCTTACAAATGTTCCTCTTTTCTCCCCGGGATGTCGGTGTCTGCTGAAAAGTGCAAAGACAGCACAAGGACAGCACAAGAATTTTGTCCGCCGACTGCAGAAGTGATGTCATGTAATGGTTAACTTTCCCTGTGTTTTCTATTTTCTGAGCATGCCCAGTCTTGCAAATCTGCGGTCTGTCGGCCGAATTGTGTACTGACAGGCGAACAATCGTCTGTTCTGGTGTCGGCATACAAATATTTTCATGTTTGCAAGAAAGACTTTTGTCCGCGGATTGTGCGCAGACATCTGTCGGAGGCACCATACTAACACGCGTACAATCGGCAGATCCTTCGTCCACCGACGTTTGTATGCCGACGATCGGTACGTGTGTACGGGCCTTTAATGCACAGGACCCATTGATCCTTCCTTAACCTAAACTGCCCAAAATGTCTCCTCTATAGCTTTTCTCAGATCTAACCTGTCACTCAGTCTTCTATACTTCACCTTTTAACTAAACTCTGGTCATTGGGGACTAACATAAGAGATGAATTCCCCCTTCTAGATATCACTAGATCCAGCTTGAACACTCAGCAATTCAACTTAGAAGAGGTATGTTGCGCCATAAGGGTTGACTGACCACAACACACTACTAGAAGAACAGCATATTGTATCCACAGGGGATGAACTGCATCAATGGCCTCTTTAATTTCACTCTGGGATCAAGCACCATAGAGAGTTCATTACTGGCCAAACCTTTGCCTTCATCTTGTCTGCTGAGATCCAAACAGCCTGGCTACTGAAGTGAGCTCCAATGCAGGCCACAAAACACTACCTTATAGTAGTATAAACCTACTTAATTTCCAAATCCATTTGCTGTTCCTGGGCCTCTGAAAAGGATATTGCTTCTTCTGCTGGCAAAATGGCACCCCTGGCTAATCTGATGAACACTGCTTGGCCAGCTGCTTCTGAGGCAGAGGTACCCTTTAAACAAATGAAGTTGTTAAATTAGCTTAGTACCTTAAGTTTAGCCAATAGAGATCCACACAGTCAGTTTGAGCAGAACATCTACCTTCTCGCCTCTAGTATGCTAACTTGCCATAGCAACTTCCCAGAGGCAAACTACTACCAGCCGAGGCTGACACATCTGGCCAGTCTGACAAAGACTTCTTGGCCAACTGCTTCTGAGGTAGAGGTTGCCTTTAAATAAACGTAGCTGTTTTGATTAGGCTTAATATCGGACCATTAGTGACTATAGCTCTTTCCATCTCTGCCTCCCCATTTGCTGCTGCCTCTGGCATGCAACCTGGCATACATCTTGGCAGGCAAGCCAGCTGCCACAAGCTCAATACCGCCCAGGACGCTTATTGTAGTGAGATTTCCTTAGTCTGCCTAGGGTTGCCACATCATCCCTTCAAACTAGGACACATATTAATTACACAGGTTCTGAGGCTAATATAATGTACATAAGGCACTAAGTGAGTTTAATTACCGCCTTAATCAGCCACAGAACCTGTGTAATTAATGCGTGTCCTGGTTTAAAGGGATGAGGTGGTAACCCTAAGTCTGCCTCTCCCAGCAGTTGAATACATAGTGGTTCCTTTAGTGCTAAAGAGGGCCTGTACCTGTTGAAGTGGTGCTGTTGTTGATAGCTGGAAAGATTTAAAATCAATTATGCCCATAATGTGCACTCTTTTAGGTTAAAATATACCTACCTGACCCTCATCTTAACGAACATGGCTGGTCTCTAGGAAAGCTGATTGCAAATTGCTCACAGATGAGGTGAAAGACTGGAGACATAATACCTGGGAGTATTTGTTAAAAACATCAGCAGTAATCCACTACAAGCAGCAAACCACACATCCATCTGTAGTCTACCACAAGTAGCAGATCACTCATTCATCTGCAGTCTACTACAAGTAGCAAACCACACATTCATCTGCAGAACATTGCAGGGTCAGATCTCCATTCAGAACTGTGAAAGGTGCTATCTGCAACCAGCCTCCAAGACCAAAGAGGCTGCCACCTAGCTATCCAAAGCCAGTCGCAGCACCCAAGGAGCCCTAAACGACTAGTAGCAAACTGACCCGCCCTGCAAGTGTGAGCGAGGTCTGAGTCACTTCAGACAGAAGGAATTACATATTGATAACTAACAGGCAAAAAACTTAGGGCAATGCAACTAAGCAGTCATTAAACGCATAGCAGTCAATATATATCACAGGCAAAGCAGTGAAGGGTTAATCGACATCAGACAATTAGCAATGGCAGGTTAACCTGCCTTAGGCAAATGTACTGCAAAGGTTAATACCACAAACCAATCATTAATCATTAATAAACAATGAGTCAAGCCTGTTATGAAATATGGACAAGTCAGCAAGATTCACATGTGTGATACCTGCTATCAGCAGTGCAAAATAGAAGCATAAAACTGCAGACAACTCCTAACCACATAATAGTAACTGAATATTATAAACTAGGGATGGGCTCAGGCATGTTTGGATTGAGCCTGCCAGGAAGCTGGTACTGCACACTGCCAATCATAGGCAGCATGTGTATGTGCAGCTCACTGCCTATGATTGGTGGTGTGCAGTGACAGGTTCCTGGCGGGCTTGATCCACACATGCCCTAGTCTATCACTACTATAGACTTGTGCACCATGCGGTGCCTTACCACCTGAACGCCTCATGGCCAACAGGAAGTCCAACAAATGTCCATCAATGGACTCATGATGAGGGAGCAATCCCTAGAGCACAGTTGCCTGCACCCCCAATACCTGCAATATGGAGGGAAGCCTCCCCCATATATGAGCTTTACAACCTATACAGAGGGGAGCATCACCACAGAAGAGGCTGAACCTGTGCGGCTTGGCCAGATGAATCCAGCAAGGTGAGGGTAAAATTCTTGCCTAAAAAAGTAGCATAACTGGCTGAGCCATGAGGAAAAAAGGAGAATGCTGCCTGGTGGGAGGTGACTTTTGTGATGAAACTTCAGTAATATGCCACTAAAATCCATCCATAGCAGCTATCCCTACTTAAAGTTCACCTTTCGTAACATGTTACACACATATTTAGGGTGTAACATGTTACAGTAGCACCCGCACCCCCATCGATACCCTATTGCAGTGATGGCGAACCTTGGCACCCCAGATGTTTTGGAACTACATTTCCCTTGATGCTCAACTGCACTGCAGAATGCATGAGCATCATGGAAAATGTAGTTCCTAAACATCTGGGGTGCCAAGGTTCGCAATTACTGCCCTATTGTGACAGTGAGCAAGGGATCTTCTCCCCCCGATCATGGACACAATTTAAAAAAAAAATGTGGGCATGCGGGGCTCTGGCCTCTTCATTCATTCACAGAGTTTTGTACATGTGAAAAGTACCAACATCCTTTACGGCTGCCAGATTGTACTCCTCAATGAACTACCAGGGCACTGTTGTTGTCTGGTAGTCCATTTATTCCTTCTGTCACTGTGAAACTGCCTGCCCATACGATGTATGGGCAGACAGCTTACACTGACAGTCTGTAGGAGTCCTGCATGGCTTCTGCGATCTGCAAAAAAAAAAAAAAATAGTAAATGCACAATTTTTTACCTTTCTTAAAGGCTAAGTTCACATTGCAAAAAGAGACTCGCTTTGCTTTGTTTTTTCCACATAGCGACGCAAGTGACGCAAACGCAACATGTTTTCTTAAATGTGTACAGCTCTGTCCGCTGTCCTAATTAGATGTAGGCAGGAGTGGACTACAGTTATCTAACACTGCAGACTTGTCCTCTGCCTTCCCAGACTGCCTCTATATTCTCCTAGTGCTGGGCTCTGATTACATGCATCATACTCATGAGCCTAGAAGAGAGCATTGTGGGAACTGTAGTCTCCTGAACAGACATCACTTTAATGCAGAACTATCCATGAATTACACGTCCCAGCCATCTGCTCCAGGGGAGAATTGTGGGAGAGACTATAAAGGGATCTGCTGACCAGACCTATGCTCTCTTGCTTCCCGGGATCCATCGATTGTGCACCAGTTTGCCACTGTGCGAAAGAATTGCGGCCTTCCATGCGACACACAGCCTCCATCCCAGGTGGGACAGACGTGGATTTCTACACCAGGGGTACCCCAGCAGCATCGCTGATCGCATCAAAGTCGGTTGACGCACTGAATCAGCAGACTACAGCCATCACACCCCGCTTGCAGTACGGAGAGTCGACTTTGACTGTTCAAGAAGTCATTAAAGGTCCTCAGGATTGGTGAGAGGGCACTGCCCAAAAGCCAATTATCAGCCACTAATACATCATTCTGAACACTGTATACAGGCACAGGAAATTTTAGAAAATTCTAGGGTGTGGGACTTTTAAGGCATTCACTAGTATAAGCATATGTCCAGCTTGTTCTGACTAGTGGCAATCCTCTTAACAATCCAGGTATAAGGTGCCTGTATACAGTTGTTGAAAGGAAATGGGAGGGGCTATAATAAAATTTAATGGAGTACCAACATCCCTGTAAAATATAGGAAATTTTAGAAAATTCTAGGGTGTGGGACTTTTAAGGTACTCACTAGTATAAGCATATGTCCTTAGAAAGAATATATATACACAACCTTTATAAATACAAAATTGTTTATTTTTTATTCACACATATAGACATGAGACTGATTTAGATTAAAAAATACAGCATCCATGGAATCATACATGAATGATGAAAATTCAAAATCCTACCGGTTTCGCCGGGTTGGCTTCTTCAGGGATTTGAACATAGACTATAACAAAATGTACACATATATGAGAAACCTAAATACTAAATATAGTACAATATCCTTGATGTCGGGACAGAATGAATCAATGCACATGATGAAAATAGTGTCATACCTGCAGTAGAAATCCTGAAAATTATGGCGTGTGTGTAGTGGTGATACAAGGACCACACCCGTTGGTGATTAAAGACTGCAGGCCAGCAAATGACCTATATCAGTGGAATTATATATATATATTTTCAAATTTTTCATCTTGCATAATTTTGTGGTAGTCCAACACTGCCTCAGTATAGAATATATATTATGTATGTTCTAAATTTGACCACAAAGATAAATACTATGATACCATTTACTTTTGGCGCGCTCGGCATACTGTTTAAATTTTTGTATTTTTTCTATATATATCTTTTAGTAAGTATATGATAACTATCTTTTGGCATATATATACATTTTTGAGTGTTTCTCTACACCTTATATATAAATATTGATATTATATTTTTTGTCAATCAGCTATATTAAGAGCTACTATACTCCCTCCCTCCATATGGATGGGGGCCTTCATTTGCTGGCCTGCAGTCTATAATCACCAACGGGTGTGGTCCTTGTATCACCACTACACACACACACCATAATTTTCAGGATTTCTACTGCAGGTATGACACTATTTTCATCATGTGCATTGATTCATTCTGTCCCGACATCAAGGATATTGTACTATATTTAGTATTTATGTTTCTCATATATGTGTACATTTTCTTATAGTCTATATTCAAATCCCTGAAGAAGCCAACCCGGCGAAACCGGTCGGATTTTGAATTTTCATCATTCATGTATGATTCCATGGATGCTGTATTTTTTAATCTAAATCAGTCTCTTGTCTATATGTGTGAATAAAATAAACAATTTTATATTTATAAAGGTTGTGTATATATTCTTTCTAAGGACATATGCTTATACTAGTGAGTACCTTAAAAGTCCCACACCCTAGAATTTTCTAAAATTTCCTATATTTTATAGGGATGTTGGTACTCCATTAAATTTTATTATAGCCCCTCCCATTTCCTTTCAACAACTGTATACAGGCACCTTATACCTGGATTGTTAAGAGGATTGCCACTAGTCAGAATAAGCTGCTCTGCTTCGATTGCTTTTCACTGTGCCATACCTGAGCTCCAACTCCTGGTGAAAATAATTGCAAGGCATTGCATTTTGAACACTGCTATTTTATTTCTCTTGCTCTATATTACTCTATTGCTCTATGTAACTTCATCTCTCATCAGGATAAAGGTATTATATTTACTTACTGTCTATTATTGTGTACTTTTGTATCATTTACTTGTCATTGCTAATTGTCATTTAACTGCTTTAAGAACATTTTCAACCAAGTCTTGGCTGTTTATCCAGGACTTGGCTGACCGATACCCTTTTTAAGTCTCTGCTCTTGATTAAGTACATTTGACAGAGATAAAGCAATCTGCATTGTGTCAGTGTGTTATTTAAAGCTATACACAACATGCCTGAACCTAGAGTTTTAGGAGAGCTGGAAAGTTCACAGAATCAAGGCGGCACAGTAGAACATGCAACTACAAGCAATCCCCTAGGGGCAGTGCTACATAACCATTGTAGGCTGCTTTTCTAGGCATTCAGGGAACTGCAAAAATGCACCCTAAATGTCTGTTACTAGTGCCAGTGTGCAGAACAGATGGTGTCCTCTACTGAGCATACTCCAGTTTAATTTTCCTTCTAAGCTCTTCATTTCCTCTTTTTTCTTATCCGTGCAGCCTGTGCGACTATAGAGTCACAAAAGTGGGTGTATACACAGTGGTCAATGGCACTGTTCTCCCACCTCCTCCATGTCCTCCTATTGCTTAACACTACATGGGTGGGATAAAGAATGCTGATTGATTACATTTACTAAGAAACTCACAAAAAAAAGCGTAGTTTTAATATAAATTGGTGGTAAATATATTAAATGTAATTGGTAACACCTGTAAAGTAAAAAAAAAAAAAGGAGCCTTTAATGCAGATGCTGTCTGGTTAAAATGAAAGTTTGTGTCAATCATCTTTGTCTCTGCCTACACCATATAAATGCACAAAAATACACATTTTATAGGGAGCTATGAAACAGTTTTTTGATATTTATAATTACATTCATGTAATCAGTCAGGGCTGGGCAGACACAGATTCATACTGCAGACGTGCTCTGCTGATGTAAAGAACATACATCACCAGAGTAATAGAAGCTCCTTCCAAGGATATTTTTCTGCAGATACCAAAGAACAGAGAAAGATCATGTGACCACACAACAGCACTGTAGGAATAATTTACTTACAGGATTAAAAAAAAAAACAGTGGCTTGATATACTGTATATGATTTATGTGAATAAAACTATGGCAATAATTATATTTTAACAATGTTGTTCAATTACAATTAGGACAGTAAATGCATTGCAGTCACAGTCGACCAAATTGTATGTGTTTCGTTTTCAAACCAGGTTTAAAAAAACTGACATCTGATTGGTGGCCACTGTGTACACTAACTCTATCATTTCGTTAAGTTTTTCAAAATAACTGTTAGCAATATGCTTAATTGTCATATTTAAAGGTTAAATTCACCTTCTGGAACATGTTACATGTTCCACCCATATTTAGGATGGAACAAATAACATGTTGCAGCTCCTGCCGCCAATTCGCCCAATCCCCCCCCCCCCCCACGACAGTGGGCGGGGGATCTTCTGCCTGCATCCGCTAAGATATTAAAAAAACAGTGCAGCCATGCAGGCTCCACCCACAGGGCCACTGATAAAAACATGCAATCAGCCTCTCCAATTGTTACATGCGATTATTTTTTCAAAGCGGGGGGAGGGGGCCCCATCAAGTAGGCTGTACGGGGCCCCCTTCAGTCCCTAGCACCTCCCCTGCTTTGAAAAAATAATCGCACGTAACAAGTCGATCTATCACTTGGGTACAATCAGCTTATCCATAGATGGTTTGAATCCTAGCCGGTCCCTGCTAAACCAGGCAAGATTCTAATCATCTATGGCTAGCTTAACTGACTAACTGACACTGACATCAACAGTGGCACTAATTTAATGATCAGCCAAGGGAGAGGAGTACAGAATATATGGCAGTGGATAGTATGTGCAGGAGAAGAGTGTGAAGTATATGGTGGTGGATAGTATGTGCAGGATGGTGTCAGTAGAGCAATAGACAGTGTCAATTTTTATTTATGTTTATTATTTTATTTTTTATTATTTTTTACAATTTTGTTTTTGTATTATTTTATTAGGAAGATTTTGTGAGGGCAATAGATGGTGTCAGTAGTTTATTTTTATTATTTGTTAAAAATGTTTTTTTATATTTTTCTTACAGTGCTTTGGTTGGGAGTAGGGGGGAGCTTTGGACGGTTATGGCTAGATGCTGTCAGCAAAGCAGTGGACAGTGTCAGTAGTCTTATAGATTTATTTTTTATTTATACATTTATTTACAAATGTATTTATTTATATTTTTTTTACAATTTAATTTCTTCTTCTTTTTTCTTTTTTTTCACAATACTTTTTTGGAGGGAGAAGGTTGGCAGTGGGTTGTATAAGTAGGGCAGTGGATGATGTCAGTAGTTTTTTATTTTTAATTTATTTTATTTTTTACAATGTATTTTTCTTATTTTTTTATAATTGATGTTTTTTTTTTTTCTTTACAATGCTTTCTTTTTTTGGGAGGGGGGGGAGGTGGACAGTGCCAGTGTTTTCTTTTTTTTTTTTTTTTTTACAATTTAATTTTTGAATATTTATTTCTTACATTTCTTTTTTTCTTTTCTTTTTATCAGCTAAACAGACCCCCGACATCTTCCCTTTGATACAGGGAAAGGGACTGAGGACACCTATTCCCCAGACCCTTTCTCTGCAGACTCAGCAACACTGAAGATTAATGAACAGGAAACAGAGGCCCCTCTCCATTCATAAAATGAAGCATTGTAAACACAGTTATGAATGGTCAATAATGACATATTACCTGCTCATTCCGCTCTCCATCCTGACAGATCCTGGACTAGGGAGGGACTGAAGGAGCACAGGGGGGGACCAGAGGATGACCTGGGGAGCCAGAGCAGCACGCAGAGGACACAGGGAGCCAGAGGAGGACATCAGGAGCCAGAGAGGACACGGGGAGTTGGAGGAGGACCCAGGGAGCCAGGGGAGCACACAGCGGGCCCAGAGATTAAGGGACATTTGGTTGGCAGTCAGGGATGATTGTTGGGGGAAGTTACAAGCACCTATCTCCCTGTTCGGCTTTCAATGAAGCAGCTGACAGCTGCGGGAGGGAGAGGAGGAGAAGCAGCGCTCAGCTGCTTCATTGAAAGCCACACAGGGAGATTGGTGCATTAACTCCCCCCACCACTGCACCGATCATATGTGGGGGTGCCCGGGCCCCCCCTGCTGAACTGAGGACATCGGGCCCGGTACAACAGGGCCGGCTGTACTGGCTTATCAGTGGCTCTGTCCACCCACATGGCCGCATCATTCAATCACAGTTCCTGTGAATGAATGTACTACAACTGCTATCATCCACTGTGGCTGATGGCTTGTATTTCTGAATGGAGTGGGAAGGCGCTGATTAGCGCTCTCGTAGTTCATTCACAAGCCCCGCAGCTTGTAAATGTACCTCGGATATTAGCTGAAAGCTGCAGGGATTGTCTGCAGAAGCTAGACTTTGCACCCACTGATCGTGGGTGCAATGCTTTCCAGGCTCCTGCAGGAAAAAATAATACTGTACATTCAATTTTTTTTTCCTGCAAAAATGTGTGCATTTATTTTTTCAAAAACGTGAACTTAGTCATTAAACATTTCCTGTGGAGTCTGCAGATTCCCTCATTAGAATGAGAATAAATGGTGTAAATTAAATTCTCCTCATGCTTTGAATAATTGACATTACACTCTACATTTTGCCTTTTGTGAGACATACCAGTATTCTTAAAATCAGCATTATTCATGATAAATGAACAATGATTATATTAACGGTTCACTTGTTTTTAATTTCACCCACTGGGACTGGAAATGCCTGCATGATCCGTGTAACCCTGAATGTATTTTATCTGCATATAAATATGAAAACCTGGTTCGTGAATTTTTCTTTCCAACCAATTTTTCGAGGAAATATGCTTCTGCAGATATAGCTGATATCTATATGTGGTGTAATAATTCTTCTAATCGTTATCTTAGGAATCAGTCACTTTGCGGTTTATGCATTTGATTCAATAATCTGAAAATAATATCATTTTGTTATCTGCAAGAAGCTCTGCATTTTCTGTATCAGGAAATCATTGCACCTTAAGTGTATTTTATCTTATATGTCTTTAGGGCTATAGCTGAAAAATAGATACTGTATACAGTATATAGCTTAGTATACTCAATTAACTCTCATTATTAATATTTCTTGTTCAAATGGTTTAATCACAGAGTTTGTAATCTCCTACCACGATAGCCTTTAGTAATGTCTAATGAAGATAAATTCAGTTTTCCTTTCCATGTGTTTTCTTTCGATATTTAAACACATTAAAGACAGGATAATTGTTGTAGCAATCCTATATCATATATTGTATATACTGAGCAAATTTGTTTGCCAAGCATAGACTATGTAAATTAGGATTAATATATGTATAATGTGAAAACCTTATCCTGATAAAAGAAAAAAATCCATAGGAAAATTTATATAAAACAGACCAGAGTTTTACATATTTGAAATGGTGCATAGCAAAAATGAGCAACAAAGAAATGTTTTTCCACTTAGTATGCCTACATTTTTTTGCTGGCTGTGGTGGATTGTTCTCATCACGCTGCTTTCAATTATTACCCACTTTAATACAGGGCACTTATAGCCCCTTCCTGCCCAGACCAATTTTCAGCTTTCAGCGCTGTCATACTTTGAATAACAATTACTCAGTCATGCTACACTGTACCCAAACAACATTTTTATCCTTTTTTTTTTTTCACACAAATAGAACTTTCTATAGGTGGTATTTAATCACCACTGAGTTTTCTATTATCTGTGATATAAGTAAAAAGAGGAAACAGTTTCTATTATAAAGATCTGCAAATAAGTCATTTTTGTTTATAAATTTGGGCCAAAATTGAAAATGTATTTTGTTTACACAAAGTTGTCAAGATATTTCTAACACATAGCATATACATAGCAGAAATTCCACCCCAAAATACATTCTGCTACTCCTCCTGACTGAGTATGGCGATACCACATGTTTGAACTTTTACACAGGTAGCTACATACAAAGGCCCAACATCAAAGTAGCACTTTCAGGCGTTCCAGCAGCATAAATTACATATATAATTTCCTGACTACATATCACATCTGTGAAGGCCCTGGAGCACCAGGCCAATGGAAAATGCCCACAAAATGACCCCACAAAACAGGTACTCGGGTACTTTGATGGCTCTGGAGACAGGAACTCAGGTATTTTGATGGGCTGCAGATAGATACTCTGGTACTCCGATGGGCGGCAGATAGGTACTCGGTTACTCTGATGGGCTGGAGACAGGTATTCAGATACACTAATTGGCTAGAGACAGGTACTTGGGTACTCTGATCAGCAGGAGACAGGTACTCTGATGGGCTGAGGATAGGTTGAAGACAGGTCATTTTAGGCCTTCTAACCTCATGTGCGCCCTGTGCTGGTCAGCACGTGGTGCTGTGCTGTTGCTGGAAAAGAGGCACAGAGTCAGCGTTCAGCTGAGCGTGTGTGAGGAGTGAGGGAGCGTGGGAGCTGCAGACTGTAACCCCGCCCCCCCCAATGAGACAGAGAGAGGCCTGGGAACCGAGGGAGGCGGCAGCGGTGTAGTACATCGGGAGGCGCAAAAGAGACTAGGACAGTGTCGCCACACTGAGCTGACAGACAAACAGAGGAGCCGAGGCAAGGCGGGACTGGGAAGTGACAAAGGCTGACCGGGAGAAGTGGCGGGTGAGTGTATCCACAAACCAGAGGGGGAGTGTGAAGCAAGCAGAGCAGGGAGAGACGGGCTGGCTGGGGAAGAGTGAGGTAGCTGACGAGCCCTACAGGAGACAGAACAGGGGAGGCACAACTAATAGATAACATTGACTGACTGTGACAAGCTGACGGAGCGTAGTGGGGACACTGGTTGAGGAGGGTGTAGCATGAGTAACTGAGTACTGCTGAATACTGGGAGTAACTGAGTACTGTGAGTAACTGAGTGCTGCGTAGTAACTGAGTACTGTAAGTAACTTAGTACTGCTGAGTACTGTGAGTAACTGAGAACTGTGATTAACTAAGTACTGTGACTAACTGAGTACTGCTGAATACTGTGAGTAACTGAGTGCTGAGGAGTAACTAAGTGCTGTGGGGTAACTGAGTACTGTGGAGTGACTGGGTGCTGCGAAGTACTCGAGTAGTGTGAATACCTGAGTTTTGTGAGTGCCTGAGTTTTGTGAGTATCTAAGTGGTGTGACTGTGTAGTGTTGAATACTGCTGAGTAACTGTGTGTGAATGAGGAGAAGCTGTGTGCTGAGAAATTAGAGTCAGGAAGTTAGTAAACAGCTAATAGGACAGAGTTAAATTCCCAATCCCCATTAGATTAGTGGGTACGATGCCCGGTGGGAGTGGAGATGCGACTCGGTGCCTTCCTCATTCGAATGAGGGCGAACACAGCTGCGCAAAATGTAAGCACATTGCTTCCCTGGAATATCCGGTCCTAAATTTAGGGAAGCAACTGGCAACACTGAGAAGAATCTCCATACTTAAGGAGAGCTGGGAACGTACCCGGCAAGTGTCGGCAGGGGCCAGCACAGAGGCGGGTGGAGATACAAGGGTACGGGAACCAGAGCAGAGTAGTTGGGTGACAGGAAGGGTAGAGGGGAAAGAGTCAAGGAGGCCAGGCCTGGGCTGGAACATCCCAATAAATACGTGCTGTTGCGTGATGTTGGGGAATCCTGTCAGGGACCAGCATTGCTGGAGCAGAGCGACACCCCTAGCTGCCAGGAGAAGAACTCCTCCACTGAGGGTGGGAGCGAGGCTAATGGGAAGGAAAGACAGGTTCTGGTGGTAAGGGACTCAATTTTTAGAAGGACAGAGAGAGCAATCTGTCAAAAAGACCGTAAGCTTCGAACTGTTTGTTGTTTACCGAGCGCTCGGGTTTGGCACATCACGGATCTGGTGGACAGATTATTGGGTGGGGCTAGGGAGGACCCAGCTGTCATGGTACGCGTGGGTACCAATGACAAAGTTAGAGGAAGGTGGAGAGTCCTAAAAACGATTTCAGGGGCTCACGCGCTAAATTGAGGAGTAGGACCTCCAAGGTAGTATTCTCAGAAATACTACCTGTAATTTGAGCCGGAGAGGCAGCGGGAGATTAGGAAAGTTAACAAGTTGCTGAGCAGCTGGTGTAGTAAGGAGGGGTTTGGGTTCCTGGAGAATTGGGCCGACTTCTCAGTCGGCTACCAGCTCTTTAATAGGGATGGACTGCACCTAAATGAGGAGGGTGCAGCCGTACTGGGAGAGAAGATGGCCGAAAAGTTAGAGGGGCTTTTACTCTAGGTGATGAGGGTGGGTCCAGATGTAGAATTAGCCAGCGGGGAGCAAGGTTCAGCGGGCATTATTGGGGGCATTAGCGGTAGGGTGACCAGAAATCCAAAACCCAAGGTAAGCAGGCTGACAAATTGAAAGTGCAACCTCATAACATCTACGAGGATACAGTATGCAACCAAACAAAATTATGGGGTTTGTATACCAAGTCTGGCCAACAAGATGGGAGAACTGGAGCTGCTAAAGTATGAAGAGGATTTTGACTTTGTGGGAATCTCAGAGACTTGGTTTGACAGCTCTCATGATTGACTGGCAACCATTCAGGGGTATTCCCTTTATCGCAGAGATAGGGAGGGTAAAAAAAGAGGGGGGTATGCCTGTATATCAAGAACAATGTGCAAGTGAATATGAGGGACGATATCACTAATAGAGCTAGAGAGGAGTTGGAATCCGTATGGGTAGAGCTTCAAAGGGAAGGTACTATGGGAAAATTAATATTGGGTGTATGCTATAGGCCCACCAACCAGAAGGAGGAGTGGGAAGGCAGACCTCATATCACAGCCTGAAATGGCAGCAAGGATGGGAAATGTCATTATAATGGGGGATTTTAATTATCAGGATATATAGACTGGGCAGAAGGAACCGCGCATTCATCTACGGCTCGCCATTTCCTAAATGTTTTGCAGGACAATTTCATGGGTCAGATGGTGAACACACCAACGAGAAACAATGTGTTACTAGACCTACTGATTGTAACGGACAGTTTCAGCAGACAAGGGGTTAAAATCCATTTAGGCGATATGCCCCTTTCTGAGAGACAGGCACAGCTACTTGCAGGACACCAAACTCCCGAACTGGATACAAAATAGCACTCCAACCTGGAACCTCACGAATAGCTGCTAGCTGTAAGATCCTGGTACCTGCGGTACCCTTCCAGCCTATTATTTGTACATTACGTTCCACCATATAGATAGGTGGAACGCATCTAGTACCTGTCCCTTTAAATTCCATGACCTCATCAGTGAGTGCCGCTCTGAGCGGCTATTTCAACCGCCGGCATTCACTCACATGTGTTCGTGCAAACCGCTTGCTACAGCATTACCTAACGCTGCCGAATCCTCCAGCTATTCCCTAATACCTGGATTGACCAAAGACTTGCTACAACATCTTGTATCTCGCTACAAGATCATTACCTCACCGCCGGAACCCTCTCCTTACAAACCTACCAGTGATAAGTACCCCACAGGGGAATACCTTCCTAATCTACTTTCACTACTACTCTGCTTACTAAAGACTATTGCTTGTAATGTTCCGGTACCTTTGGTACCCTAAATTACACTTTCCACAAGTGTATGCGCCCTACCATTTACTTTTGGAAAGGTGCGCATACACCTTTAAGACTGGAGCTGTCATCACTCAGCGCCGGACTAGATGGCTATTTAAGGCGTCGGCTCTCACTCACATGTGTTCGTTCAAACACCCTTATCTGGATGCTAACCTTGCTTGAAGCTTCCATGCTTGCAAGCTTACTTCGCTGACGGAACCTCGCTGCGCTGATCCCTGTATCCCGCTACTGGATCATCCGCCTCTCCTGAACCACCCTTCGGCTGTATCGCTAATAGTGCTAAGTACCCCGCAGGGGAATTCTCTATAAACTTATACTAAGCTTACACTATCTAGCTCTGCATAGTAGAGACTGTTTATCACATCTGCATAAACTAGATTGCTAGCTCTTGAGACTACTGCTACTTTTCTGCACTGGGTTGATCTCTTTTGTATGTCCACCTGCTATCCTATCATCTGCTATCATACAACATTGTTAAACCTTCCTGCATCCATCTGCTACTGTCTCACCTTCAAGTGTCTATCACCTACCACCTCCACTCAACCTATCCCTCAAACCTTCATCATTGTGTTACCACATATATAAAGTCACTCTAGGAACCAGCTTGCTAATTGTGTGTATTTACTGGCTGAAATAAGACCTTCCACACATGATGAGTCATTGAGGTTGGGAATGGTATCTCAGCATATCTCTTACATGACAACTGACGTGGAACTATTTCTGCAGCTGAAAATCCACACCATATAAGAAACGCAGGAGCGTTACAGATTGAACGAACCTAAAAAATGGATTCAGCAGAAATAGCCACTCAGGTGACACAATTAAAACAGCAAGTATCTGCGTTAATACACGCACTTGCTGAATTAAAAGAAGACAATCAGGCTCTGTCGCAGCAGGTAATTAGACTGACACAACTTACCTCTGCTCAGTCCCCTGAACCCAAGATAAATCCCCCTTTGGTATTTACAGGCGATCGCAAAAAATTTCGCGAATTTAAAAACGCATGTGAGTTACTTTTTTTGCTAAAACCTCGTACCTACCTTACTGATCACATTAAGGTTTGTACTATTATTTCTTACCTATCAAGCGATCCTCGAGCCTGGGCAGATTCTCTTTTTGAGAAAAACGACCAGCTTCTCAACTCCTATGCCTTGTTCCTGGCAGAGCTCACTAGCCTATATGATGACCCCAATAGGCAGAGTACTGCTGATCTTCAGTTAAGATCCTTGAAACAAGGAAGGAGGCCTGTGGAAGACTTTGTCGCAGAGTTCAAGAGATGGACCCTTGATTCAGAATGGAATGATGCATCTCTGAAAACCCAATTTAGGCTTGGCCTATCAGAAGCCGTTAAGGACGAGCTCGCCCGAGCGGATCTGCCAAAAACCCTGGATGCATTAATACAACTCAGTATTACCATAGATAGAAGACTACGAGAAAGAAAGGCTGAAAAGATGGGAATGCCATTATCCGTTTCCTCTCGGAGTCTGGCCGTTGACCCCGTTCCTATGGAGATAGGAACCATACGCCCACCGCTATCAACTATGGAAAAAGCCAAAAGACGAAATGAAAATCTCTGCTTGTACTGTGCATCCCCGGATCACAAGATAAACGTCTGTCCCCTAGTCAACAAAAAGAAGGGTGAGTGTTCACATGTCTCTCTAGGAGGATTGACAACTTCATTCACTAACCCCTACATTTCTGTTTTTTTGACATTACAGTGGGACCAGAACAGGATTACTACTAAGGCCATGATTGACACAGGATCTTGTGGAAATTATATGGATATATGTTTTGCTGCTTTAAATAAAATTCCTATTATTTCTAAACTCAAACCTGTCTCAGTAAGTCTTATTACCGGTGTTCCGTTATCCTCTGTGTCTGATCACCGATCAGACACAAGCACTTCTAGTCACTATTAACGAGTCTCATAGGGAGACTTCTACCTTCGATTTAATACCATCACCCCACTTTCCCATTGTGTTGGGACTTCCCTGGTTGCACACACACCAACCAACCATAGATTGGAAGAAACGGTCCTTGACCTTCCCTTCTTGTTATTGCGAGGAAACGTGTAACCTCCCGTTTTCCGGGAAGATTCTGTCTGTGGTGACAGATGAGATTGCACCACTATGTTATCAGGATCTTTCTGAGGTTTTTCTTGAGAAAAATGCTCAAGCATTACCTCCTCATCGAGACTATGATTGTAGCATTGATCTACTCCCAAATAGCAAATTGCCGTTCGGTCATGTTTATCCTCTTTCACAGGATGAACTTGCCCATCTCAAAACCTATTTGGATGAGAACTTGGAAAAAGGTTTTATTAGACCTTCCACTTCTTCCACAGCAGCAGGACTCTTTTTTGTTCGCAATAAAGATTCAAGTCTCAGACCTATCATCGACTACAGGAAATTGAATGCTATCACAATAAAAGATCGCTATCCTCTACCACTTATCCCTGAGCTCATTGAGCAGGTGCGTGGAGCTACCTATTTTTCAAAATTAGACCTGAAAGGAGCATACAATCTCATTCGAATCCGTGATGGACACGAGTGGAAGACTGCGTTCAGAACTAGATACGGATTGTTCGAGTATCTTGTGATGCCATTCGGCCTATGCAATGCCCCTGCAGTTTTCCAACGATTTATAAACGATATTTTTAAAGACTTACTAGATGTCTGTGTTGTGGTATATCTGGACGATATACTTATATATTCACGGACCCTGTCTGAACACATAAGACATGTAAGACTTGTATTATCGAGATTGCTTGCACATAATCTTTATGTGAAGCTGAAGAAATGCTTGTTCCATAAAGATGAGGTACTCTTTCTAGGCTACATCATATCCAAAACAGGAATCGAGATGGACATGAGTAAAATATCCTGCATTCAGGATTGGCCTACACCAACTACACGCAAGGCGCTACAGCGATTCCTGGGATTTTCAAATTTCTACAGGAACTTCATAAAAAACTTTTCTGCTATTGTGAGACCCCTCACACAGCTCACTAGCATAAAAATACCATTTAAATGGTCAGAAGAAGCAAATAAGGCTTTCCACTTGTTAAAGACAAGGTTTACTTCCGCTCCCATATTACGCCATCCAGACCCATCCCTCCAATACATTCTGGAGGTAGATGCGTCAAACCTGGCAGTAGGAGCAATACTCTCCCAACGACCTACCCCCACTTCACCACTTCATCCAGTCGCCTTTTTTTCTAAATCCCTGAGCAGTCCCGAGATAAATTACCCCGTGGGTGAGAAGGAACTGCTTGCTATAAAATTGGCTCTGGAGAATTGGCGACATTTACTCGAAGGCACCCAATTACCAATAATTATATACACGGACCATAAAAACCTCCAATATCTTCAGACTAGCAAAACTCTCTCGCATCGACAGGTACGATGGTCACTATTCTTTCTAAGGTTTAACTTGCTAGTGACCTACACACCTGCAGATAAGAACAAAAAGGCGGATGCACTATCACGACTAACTGAAGAAAATTACTTTGAAATTCCTTCCGTTCCTATAATACCTCACAAACGCATTATTGGAGTTGTCCGTTCCTTGAAGGAAGAGGTTCTGCATGGTATAAGGTTGGATTCACCCCCACCACAACTAAATACCGATGCAGAAGGCTTCCTCTACTACAACGACAAACTTTACATACCACCTACCCTACGCACCAAGATCTTGGAATTATCGCATGATGTGCCTATGGCAGGACATATGGGTATGACAAAGACTTTCAATTTGATTTCTCAGCAATTCTGGTGGCCTGACATGAAAACATCTATACAAAAATTCGTCTCTAAATGCAATGTCTGTGCCAGGTCCAAAATTGACACTACGAGACCATCCGGCCTACTATGCAGTCTACCAATACCCCAAACTCCATGGGAGGTTCTGTCATTGGACTTCATCGTAGAATTGCCTCCTTCCAAAGGATTTAATACCATCTTGGTGTCAGTGGACCATCTGACAAAGATGGCACATTTCATTGATATTCGCAGACTACCTTCGTCCAAACAAACGGCAGAACTCCTGATGAAACATGTCTTCAGATTGCATGGTATCCCAAAAACTCTTTTGTCTGACCGTGGATCCCAATTTATTTCTAAATTCTGGCAAGAACTATGTCACATACTATGGATTGAGCGGAAGCTCACTTCTCCTTACCATCCGCAGACCAACGGACAGACTGAAAGAGTCAACCAATGCATCGAGCAGTATTTACGTTGTTACACTTCTTACCAACAGGATGATTGGTTGGATCTTCTCCCCCTGGCAGAATTTGCCTACAACAACGCAACTCACAGTACAACCAAGCAGAGTCCGTTCTACTTGAACTATGGGTTCCATCCCTCTATTCTCCCTCCACGTATCCTTCCTTCAAATAACCCAGTAGCCTCAGACTATCTTTCCCAAATAAAGGATTCTCTGGGTTTACTAAATACTACCATTGCACACGCTCACAGTCAACAAAAGAAGTACTATGATCTTCGTAGAAGACCTTCTCCACAGTATACTATCGGGGACCTCGTTTGGCTCTCAACAAAAAACTTGAGACTGAAGATCCCTAGCAAAAAGCTTGGACCTCTGTTCTTGGGACCTTTCCCAATCAAGAAACTTATTGGAAAAGCTGCAGTGCAGCTTACATTGCCAATGGACCTAAAAATCCATCCCATTTTCCATGTGTCGCTACTAAAACCCCATGTTCCAGACCAAGGAATAAGGCCTAATATTCCACCTCCCCCTCCTGTACAAGTTGAAGGTGGAGAAGAATACGAGATAAAAGAGATTCTGGATTCTCGTATCTACAGAAGAAGACTTCAGTACTTGGTTAGATGGAAGAACTATGGGCCCCAAGACGACACCTGGCTAAACACCTCTGACATACATGCCCCTAGATTAATCCGCAATTTTCATGCGAGATACCCAGACAAACCAGCTCCAGAGGCCTTCAGGAGCAGGCCTTAAAGGGGGGGTATTGTAATGTTCCGGTACCTTTGGTACCCTAAATTACACTTTCCACAAGTGTATGCGCCCTACCATTTACTTTTGGAAAGGTGCGCATACACCTTTAAGACTGGAGCTGTCATCACTCAGCGCCGGACTAGATGGCTATTTAAGGCGTCGGCTCTCACTCACATGTGTTCGTTCAAACACCCTTATCTGGATGCTAACCTTGCTTGAAGCTTCCATGCTTGCAAGCTTACTTCGCTGACGGAACCTCGCTGCGCTGATCCCTGTATCCCGCTACTGGATCATCCGCCTCTCCTGAACCACCCTTCGGCTGTATCGCTAATAGTGCTAAGTACCCCGCAGGGGAATTCTCTATAAACTTATACTAAGCTTACACTATCTAGCTCTGCATAGTAGAGACTGTTTATCACATCTGCATAAACTAGATTGCTAGCTCTTGAGACTACTGCTACTTTTCTGCACTGGGTTGATCTCTTTTGTATGTCCACCTGCTATCCTATCATCTGCTATCATACAACATTGTTAAACCTTCCTGCATCCATCTGCTACTGTCTCACCTTCAAGTGTCTATCACCTACCACCTCCACTCAACCTATCCCTCAAACCTTCATCATTGTGTTACCACATATATAAAGTCACTCTAGGAACCAGCTTGCTAATTGTGTGTATTTACTGGCTGAAATAAGACCTTCCACACATGATGAGTCATTGAGGTTGGGAATGGTATCTCAGCATATCTCTTACATGACAACTGACGTGGAACTATTTCTGCAGCTGAAAATCCACACCATATAAGAAACGCAGGAGCGTTACATTGCTACTCTAAGAACTATACTGTTACATCTAACATCTGCACCGCTACTTAGATTGCAAGCTCTTGAGCCTATTACCATCTTGTCACTGCACTAGCCTAGCATCTCCTGTACACTTCATCTGCTCTTCACTACCACCTGTTACCTGTACATGATTGCTATCCTAAGTGCTTACTATCACCATCTGTTACCTCTTACCATTGCTATCACTATCCACGCCTGTCCCCTCAGTATCACCTCTATACTTTCACATATAAACATATCACTCCAGGAACATCTTTAATGAGTGTCTGTGTTTGTGTATGTGCTTGCTGAGACAGGCTGATGCACAATGATGAGTCTTGAGAGTTGGATATGGTAGTTCAACACATCTCTACATGACTACTGAGTGTAACTTCCGCAGCTGCAAATCCACACCACACAAATAAACGCCGGAGCGTTACAGATTGCACGAACCCGAAAAATGGATTCAGCGGAAATAGCTACACATGTGATACAACTATCACAAAAGGTAGATTCATTAATTCTTTCACTTACTGAAGTGAAAAATGAAAACCAGACCTTGAGACAGCAGATAGCCCGTGTTTCACAGCTCACTGCTGCCCAACCCCGTGAGCCCAAAATAAACCCTCCACAAGTGTTTACGGGTGATCGGAAAAAATTCCGTGAATTTAAAAACGCATGTCAATTGCTTTTTAATCTAAAACCTCGTACTTACATTACAGACCAATTAAAAGTCTGCACCACTATATCATATATGTCAGGTGATCCACGGGCTTGGGCAGACTCTCTTATTGAGAAAAATGACCCTCTTCTCAACTCCTATCCTACGTTTTTAGCAGAGCTCTCCAGCCTATATGAAGACTCTAATAGGCAGAGTACTGCTGACAGCCAATTGAGGGCTTTAAAACAAGGAAGGAGACCTGTTGAAGATTTCGTAGCAGAGTTCAAGAGATGGACCCTTGATTCAGGGTGGAATGATGCATCTCTGCGAACCCAGTTCAGGCTTGGGTTATCTGAAGCCATAAAAGACGAGCTCGCCCGAGCGGATTTACCTGGCACCTTGGATGCCTTGATACAACTTAGTATCAAAATAGACAGACGATTGCGAGAGAGGAAGGCTGAGAAAATGGGAATCCCATTACCCAACCCTTCTCGGGAGTCGTCCTTCGATCCTACTCCTATGGAGGTAGGAACCATCCGCCCACCAATATCGTCTACTGAAAAGGCCAGGAGAAGAACAGAAAATCTCTGTATGTACTGCGCCTCCGCCGAACATTTGATAAGCGTTTGTCCCCTTGTCCACAAGAAAAAGGGTGAGTGTTCACAGGTCTTGCTGGGGGGATTAACGACTTCTTTTACTAATTCCTATCTCTTTATTCGTTTGATCCTACAGTGGGACCAAATTAGGATCACCACCAAGGCCATGATCGACACAGGATCTTGTGGGAACTACATTGACACTAGTTTTGTTGCTTTAAATAAAATACCTATTATTTCAAAACCCAAACCTGTCTCTGTTAGTTTGATTAACGGTATTCCGTTATCTTTTGGTCCAATTACCACTCAGACACAAGCACTCCTTGCTACTGCTAACGAGTCTCATGTTGAGACCATCACGTTTGATGTGTTACCCTCACCACATTTTCCCATTATTTTGGGACTTCCCTGGTTCCATTTACATCAACCAACTATTGATTGGAAGACACGGTCCCTAACCTTCCCTTCTCACTATTGCGAGACCACGTGTAACCTCCAATCTCAAAAGAAAATCCTGTCCATGGTGTCAGAGGAAATTACACCACCACCATGCTATCAGGATTTATCAGAAGTCTTCCTTGAGAAAAATGCTCAAGTGTTGCCTCCCCATGGGGACTACGATTGTTCTATTGACCTACTCCCTAATAGTAAGCTACCTTTCGGTCATGTTTATCTTCTTTCTCAGGATGAACTTTCTCATCTCAAGGAATACTTGGATGAGAACTTAGCGAAAGGGTTCATTAGACCCTCTACTTCCTCTACAGCTGCAGGACTTTTCTTTGTCCGCAATAAGGATTTAAGCCTTCCGCCTATTATTGACTATAGGCAATTAAATATTATTACGATAAAGGATCGCTATCCCTTACCTCTCATCCCGGAACTGATTGAACAAGTGCGTGGAGCCACTTACTTCTCAAAGTTAGACCTTAAAGGGGCTTACAATCTCATCCGCATCCGTAGTGGGGATGAGTGGAATACGGCATTCAGAACTAGATACGGACTATTCGAATATCTAGTGATGCCGTTTGGGTTGTGTAATGCTCCCGCAGCATTTCAGCGGTTCATAAACGACATCTTCCGAGATCTACTCGATGTCTGTGTCGTAGTATATCTGGACGATATACTCATTTACTCTCAATCCTTGTCTGAACATAAAAGACATGTAAGACTTGTGTTGTCCAGATTGCTCGCACACAACTTGTACGTAAAACTGAAGAAATGCCTATTCCATAAGGAAGAGGTGTTATTCTTAGGATACATCATATCCAAGAACAGCATCAAGATGGATATGAGCAAGATATCCTGTATTCTGGATTGGCCTGTACCAACAACTCGTAAGGCCTTACAACGATTTCTTGGATTCTCAAACTTCTATAGGAAGTTCATCAAGAACTTCTCGTCTATTGTGAGACCACTCACACAACTTACAAGTGTTAAGCAAACATTTAAATGGTCTGAAGAAGCAAATAAAGCGTTCAGCTTGTTGAAATCAAGCTTCATTACCGCTCCCATACTACGCCATCCAGACCCATCCCTCCAATACATCCTGGAGGTAGATGCGTCAAATATGGCTGTAGGAGCAGTTCTTTCCCAACGACCTACGAATACTTCACCACTTCATCCAGTTGCCTTCTTCTCTAAATTACTAAGTAACCCAGAGGTGAACTACCCAGTGGGTGAAAAAGAGTTACTTGCCATGAAGTTGACACTGGAGAATTGGCGACATTTACTTGAGGGCACCCGGTTGCCAATACTCATATATACAGACCATAAAAACCTCCAATATCTCCAGACCAAGAAGACCCTTTCCCACCGACAGGTACGTTGGTCGCTATTCTTCCTAAGATTCAATTTCTTAGTGACCTATACACCTGCAGACAAAAACAAGAAGGCAGATGCGTTATCACGGTTAACCGAAGATAACTGTGCCGAAATTCCTTCATTACCTATAATACCCCATGACCGTATTATTGGTGTTGTTCGTCCCTTAAAGGAAGAGATTCTGCACAGTCTAAGACTGGATTCACCACCACCTCAACTAAGTACTGATGCAGAAGGCTTCCGCTACATTAACGACAAACTCTACATACCTCCCCGTATGCGTACCAAAATCTTGGAGTTATCCCATGACGTACCTATGGCAGGACATATGGGTATGACTAACACATTTCATTTGCTCACTAGACAATTTTGGTGGCCTGGGATGAAGACGTCTGTACAAAAATTCATTTCTTCATGTGACATCTGTGCAAGATCCAAAATTGACACTACAAAACCTTCTGGTTTACTTTGCAGTCTACCAATACCCAAAGTTCCATGGGAAGTTGTTTCTTTAGACTCCATAGTGGAATTACCACCGTCCAAGGGATTCACTACCATCCTAGTGTCAGTGGACCATCTGACAAAAATGGCACATTTCATTCCCATTCGCAGACTACCTTCATCTAAGGAAACAGCGGAATTGCTAGTAAAATATGTGTTCAAACTACATGGAATTCCAAAGACTCTTTTATCTGACCGGGGCTCGCAGTTCATCTCTAAGTTTTGGCAAGCTCTATTTCACATACTGCGCATTGAGTGAAAACTTACTTCCCCCTATCACCCGCAGACCAACGGACAAACTGAAAGAGTCAACCAGTGTATTGAACAATATTTGCGTTGCTACACCTCATACCTACAGGATGATTGGGTGGACCTCCTCCCTCTGGCAGAATTTGCTTATAACAATGCAACCCACAGTACTACTAAGCAAAGTCCGTTCTACCTGAACTATGGGTTCCATCCCACAATTCTTCCACCACGCATCCTACCATCAAGTAACCCAGTAGCCTCTGACTATCTCACCCAAATAAAAGACTCTTTGGGCTTACTTAACACCACCATCTCACATGCTCATAGCCAACAAAAGAGGTACTATGACCTCCGCAGAAGACCTTCACCTCAATATGCTATTGGGGATCTTGTTTTGCTATCTACGAGGAACTTGAGGTTGAAAATTCCTAGTAAAAAGCTTGGACCTCTATTCCTGGGACCTTTCCCAATTGAGAAGCTCATTGGGGAATCTGCAGTTCGACTCACTTTACCGGCAGATCTTAAAATACACCCCACGTTCCATGTATCTCTATTGAAGCCACATACACCCAACCAAGGGATTAGACCTACCATCGCGCCTCCACCTCCAATACAAGATGAAGGTGGAGAAGAATTTGAGATTAAAGAAATTTTGGATTCTCGTATCCACAGAGGAAAACTCCAATATTTCATAAGATGGAAAAATTATGGTCACCAAGATGACACCTGGTTGGATGCTTCTGACGTCCACGCACCCAGGCTTATACGAAGGTTCCACTCCAAATACCCGGAGAGACCAGTGTTATAGGCCTTCCAGAGCCGGCCTTAGGGGGGGGGGGGTACTGTAAGATCCTGGTACCTGCGGTACCCTTCCAGCCTATTATTTGTACATTACGTTCCACCATATAGATAGGTGGAACGCATCTAGTACCTGTCCCTTTAAATTTCATGACCTCATCAGTGAGTGCCGCTCTGAGCGGCTATTTCAACCGCCGGCATTCACTCACATGTGTTCGTGCAAACCGCTTGCTACAGCATTACCTAACGCTGCCGAATCCTCCAGCTATTCCCTAATACCTGGATTGACCGAAGACTTGCTACAACATCTTGTATCTCGCTACAAGATCATTACCTCACCGCCGGAACCCTCTCCTTACAAACCTACCAGTGATAAGTACCCCACAGGGGAATACCTTCCTAATCTACTTTCACTACTACTCTGCTTACTAAAGACTATTGCTACTCTAAGAACTATACTGTTACATCTAACATCTGCACCGCTACTTAGATTGCAAGCTCTTGAGCCTATTACCATCTTGTCACTGCACTAGCCTAGCATCTCCTGTACACTTCATCTGCTCTTCACTACCACCTGTTACCTGTACATGATTGCTATCCTAAGTGCTTACTATCACCATCTGTTACCTCTTACCATTGCTATCACTATCCACGCCTGTCCCCTCAGTATCACCTCTATACTTTCACATATAAACATATCACTCCAGGAACATCTTTAATGAGTGTCTGTGTTTGTGTATGTGCTTGCTGAGACAGGCTGATGCACAATGATGAGTCTTGAGAGTTGGATATGGTAGGTCAACACATCTCTACATGACTACTGAGTGTAACTTCCGCAGCTGCAAATCCACACCACACAAATAAACGCCAGAGCGTTACAGATTGCACGAACCCGAAAAATGGATTCAGCGGAAATAGCTACACATGTGATACAACTATCACAAAAGGTAGATTCATTAATTCTTTCACTTACTGAAGTGAAAAATGAAAACCAGACCTTGAGACAGCAGATAGCCCGTGTTTCACAGCTCACTGCTGCCCAACCCCGTGAGCCCAAAATAAACCCTCCACAAGTGTTTACGGGTGATCGGAAAAAATTCAGTGAATTTAAAAACGCATGTCAATTGCTTTTTAATCTAAAACCTCGTACTTACATTACAGACCAATTAAAAGTCTGCACCACTATATCATATATGTCAGGTGATTAACGGGCTTGGGCAGACTCTCTTATTGAGAAAAATGACCCTCTTGAGAGTTGGATATGGTAGTTCAACACATCTCTACATGACTACTGAGTGTAACTTCCGCAGCTGCAAATCCACACCACACAAATAAACGCCGGAGCGTTACACTAGCAGACGAACAGGAAAAGCATACATCAGCTTACACTCCTAGCAATCAGTCTCAAACAGCATACAGTGAATCCCCCCAAGAACGAGACAAAGCTCCGAGTTGAGGGTAAAACAGGATCAACATTTATTGGAAGAATACAGCACACTTTTATACAGAATTTGGAACATCCTTCCCCCAACAACCGCTTTCCCATTGGTCAATTTCACAGTACCTGCAGTCCCCCATAAGGTCCTCTCCAGACATGCAAATGAGGGCTCGAAAATGAGTCAGTAGTGATTGGTCAGATAGCTTGACCAGGAGGGCTGCTATACAAATGAGGACTTGAAAATGAGTCAACAGGGATTGGTCAGATAGCTTTGACCATTGCAAGGAGACAGAAGCCCCAGGGGGCAATCAATGTAAATTATAGTCCAACACAGAACAATGGTTCCCTAACGAGCCCTCAATACACATTATTCTGAGTGTAAATACCTCCCTTGGCAGACAACAGGTGAGGTCATTAGCACACCTGACAAAAGGTGAATGGGGAGCCACCCCAGACAGCCCGTCTCCTCAGAACTTCCTGGAATGACCATATAAGGAGTTGACTTCCTGTTCCTTACAGTTTACAGGAATAAGTGTTAGCTTCCAGGATAGAGGCAAGACTCCATTAGCCACATTGGTTAAAGAAACACAAAAATGCATAACTCCCAGTCTACTGAACAGAACCCCCACATTCAACCCATCCCCAGATAGCCTGGATCGGAGCGCTCAACATATCCAAACAGCGATTAGATGCCACAAACACAGTCAAATTGCCATGGGGTTTACGTTTAGCATGGGCTGATGAGAGGGTCCATAGTCACATTGCAGGAGGCGAGCAACCAGGCTTCTCCAACGCCCAGTGGCGAGATTGGTCTCGTCACACTGATTACTAACAATACAGACCTGATCGCGGATGTAGAAATACGGAGCAACTTAGGAAGCAGTGATCATAGGTCAATTACTTTCAGTATAAATCATAGAAATAGGAAACTGTTCTGGACATTTTATAGATAGGCAACTCCTATCCTCATATTGATTAGTGGTTCCAAATTAATAATAACTACTGCAGTAGGGAACAGACACAAAAAGATACACTCTGCATCTTTCCAAAATAACTGTTCTGCTTTAATTGATGCAGTTGAAGGCTTTCATACACATGATTACGTAGGTATTACATTAATATTACAATTGTACTTTTAAGGTAACAAGGGGCGTAACACAGGCAGGCTAATTCTAATCAGGACTCGAAAAAAAGCAAACATGTAATGAAAACATTATTAGTGCCATGTGCACAATGAGTGCAGTGTACAATACATACAAAATATAATACAATAATATACAGGATGTACAAATTTTCTTTACAGAAACACAAGGGTAATACGAGGACCGTGAATTTCAAAAGAGCCAATTTCCCTAAACTGCGCTCTATGCTAGACGATATTAAATGGAATAAAATTCTAGGAACAAAGAGCACCGAGGAAAAATGGGAGTGCTTTAAGAACATACTAAATAAAGGTATTGGCTAGTGCATTCTAACGGGGAATAGTTTAAAAGAGATAAAATAAACCCTGGGTGGCTAAACTCCAATGTAAAAATGCATAAAAAAAAAACTAAAGAAAAGGCCTTCAAAAAATACAAGGCTGAGGGGTCATTGGCAGCATTCCAACATTACAAAGAAGGCAATAAGAAATGTAAGAGCGAAATCAGGCCGGCTAAAGTAGAACACGATACGGGGGAGTGGCGACCGCCAGACAGCATGGATGCCTAGGCTCTGAGCTCCGCGCCTCACTGGGGAACATCAACGCACATGCTCGTACCTCCTATCACCGCCGCAGCCCGTTCATCTGCCTTCCCTCACCCGCGGCCAGCTGTCAGTTATGCAGTGGCGCTGCCTGGACCCGCCTCAAGTACAGAAACTGTCCGATTTCTATCCGACCATGCAGCACGGAACCCTCCATCATGGCGCCGGGACAGTGTCTCCTGCTTCCTCCTCTGGCTCAGGTCGCACAGTGCATCACACAGGTGAGCCACTATCCACGTCTACTAGCCACTCGAGTCCTTCCCCCCTGAATCAAGAAGCCCGGTCAAATCTAGACCAAGAATAGACAGCTCACTTTCAGAGGCCTCCCAGCCCCTCATGGGCATTAACCCCTCGGATGCCACAGACACTGCTCAGCCTCCTGACCCCATATCACAATTCCCCACAACGGGTCAGTCCCTCTCTGACATAACCATGAAAGAAATGCTGCTTTCCCTGAGAGCCTCCCTGCAAGCAGACATGCTCTCCTGTATACAGCAATGTAAGGCAGAAATTAATGACAGGGTGACAGGGTTCACCAAGTAGAGAACAAGATGTCTGACTTTACCACCTCATTTAAATCACTTGTGGACTCCCACACCTCACATCAGGATATCCTGTCTACTATGCAAGCTAAAATGGCCAACCTTGAGGACCGCTCCCGCAGAAATAATCTTAAAATCCGCAGTATCCCCGAATCTATCCAACCGCCACAACTGCCTCACTTTGTTAAGGATCTATTCCTAGCGGTACTCCCGTCATTGATGTCTGCGGACCTCACCATTAACAGGATACACAGAATCCCCAAACCTCCCTTCCTGCCTTCTGAGACCCCTAGAGGTGTCATAATGCGCATCCACTTCTTTCAGGTGAAAAAAGCATATTAACAGCTTTCCGCCGACCCGACGACCTACCACCCCAAGCTGCCAACTTTCAAGCTCTGCCAGACTTTTCTCAGTACACCCTTCAATGCCACTGCAATTTGTCATCCCTGACAAAGGCCCTGAGAAACCACCAGATACCTTACCACTTGAAATACCCAGCGAAGCTGGAAATAACCCACAACTGCTCCAAACATTTTGTCACGTCCCTGGATGATAGCACCTGGAATATCCTCCCTGATGACCGAAGGCTGCAAGGAAGCCCTACACCCTCACCTCCTGCTCACCTACAACAAGAGTGGCTGTCGGGATTCGAACCCGTGACCAGCCACACCCCAGGCGGTAGCCCTGCGTACTAGGCTACCATCCTTTCTGGACATTCCTCCCTGAAGCCTATTATTCACCCTTGATTCCCCACACCTGGTACTTCCCTATATAAGTCAGGCCCCTTGCACTCCAGCTTGCTGATTATTGTGCTCCTGAGCCTTGATCAAGCTACTCCTCATCTGTTGCTCTTGCCTACTACCATAAGTCCACTGCTGACCAGGAATTGCCTACCGACTACTCTTCTACTTTGCCCCTACCTACTGAACTGCTACCACCATTGCCGATTCGGATTGTCTGACCACGCATACGGCTGCCCGCCCTGACCTTTGGCTCGTCTGACTTCTCTCTGGTTATCCCTTGTCTGCACCTCCGGACCGAACCTGCACTCTGCCTGGCTGGGTGATCCTGGGGACCGCGACCTGGTGTTAGCTTGCAGCGCAGTCTATCCTCACCATCAGGGGCTCTGGTGAATACCAGCTAGCACTTAGTTTCCGCACCTCAGGTGAACCCGTGTCCTCATCAGAGTACTACCTAGTGTCCATCCGGTATCCAGCACTGCTACCACCATAGCCGATCTGGATTGTCTGACCACACCTCTGCCAGACTTCCTGCACCTACTACCTGCCTGCGGTCCTTGCCACTGGGCTTCACTCCTACCTCCAGCCAGCTGTCCTCTGACTCAGGTGAGCCTGTAGAATTGTTACAGTGGCACACAGTCTCCTACAAGAAACCATCCAAAAAGAAATCCGGAGGTAAGCAGCCTACTTCCCTGACTTCCTCCACACCAGTTCCCTAAGTGTATGCGGGTACACATGTGGTACTCTTACCCCCTCTACCTTGGCAGTATGCTCTGCCCGGACCCATTTGCAGTCTATTTTCTTATGTCCCTAGTTCTCGCTATCGCATTCGCGTACTTTATCCTGGAACATGTGGTTCATTCTCATCCCATTTGTTGCGTACTGACTGTTCACTTCTCCTGCCCTATGCTGCTCTTGCTCAAGCGATTCTCCACGTGGATTTCGCAAGACTTCAGGGAATCCCTGCTGAAAACTTTCCCTGCCATACTCTGTGATGGAAGACTTTCAAAGACGCTTACTGAACTATCCTGCCCACTATCTCTCATCCATCAACCATCTCCACTCTCATCCCATCTAACCGAGTTGCTCTGTCATGGGGATTAAAGTGGTTTCTCTTAATGCCCATGGTTTAAACCATCCAGCAAAATGACGCTCCCTCTGGCAACAAGCCCAACAGCTCAAGGCTGACATATTAGCAGTTCAAGAGACACACTTCTCTCTACAAGCTACTCCCAAGTGCTCACACCCGAACTTTCCTTTCGTGTTTCAAGCTTCAGCGAGGAAACAAGGAGGAGTCCTTGCCATCCGTGACTCTGTCTCATTCTCTCTCAAAGACTCCATCACTGATCCTGATGGTCGGTATGTCATTATTGTATGTGTAAATAATAACTTACCTATGACTTTGGTTACTGTTTATGCTCCTAACTCCCACCAACTCCTTAAAAGGTTACTAAAGAAAATTACACTTGGGAAACCTGTTGATATGTGGTGATTTTAACACAGTCATTGACCCAGGCCTCGACTCATCTTCCCCTCCGGGCAGACATGCCTCCTTTTTGGGCAATCTCCTCGGCGGTGAAGACCTGTACGATGCCTGGAGATGCTTGCATTCCACTGAAAGATCCTACACCTACTACTCCCCCAGCCACAAATCATATTCTCGCTTGGACTTTTTTTTGGTAGACAAACTGCTTCTACAGAGAATATCCGCCTCCTCTAAAACTAAAATCCTCTTCATTATTCATCCTGACACTCAGGCTAAACACACCAACCCCCAGGCTATAGTGGATTCCTTTGCGGACTATTACAGTTCACTCTATAATCTGGCCAATAACTCGAGCACCCCCAAACCACAAGCCACGGCAATTAACAACTTCCTCTCCAACCTTAAACTTCCATCACTATCTCCATCCCAACTAGATACCCTAAATGCCGCAGTCACCATAGAGGAAATCAATAAGGTTATTCGCACACTTCCCAACGGAAAATCGCCTGTTCCAGACTTCCTCTCCAACGAATATTTCAAAACTTTTGCTAAGTGTTTGTCCCCCCCATCTGCTTTTAGTTTTTCAAGAAGCAACATCTAAAGGATCCTTCCCTAGGGAAATGCTTCTGGCCCATATAGCCACCATACCTAAACCAGGTAAACCTCCCACTACACCTTCCAATTTCCACCCTATTTCACTATCAAATGTAGACATCAAAATATACCCTAAGCTACTTGCACAAAGACTACAGGTTGTCCTACCCTCCTTGGTGAGGCATGACCAATCAGGCTTCATGAAGGGTCGTCAGGCCTCGGACGCCCCCAGACGTGTAATCAATACCACCATGCTGAATGTAGTCGAACGCCTTCTCTGCTGCTTTCCATAGACGCGGAGAAGGTGTTCAACAGGGTGCACTGGGGCTACCTCTGAGAAACCCTCCAAAAATTTGACTTCCAGGGTCCAATCCTCTCAGCCATCCTAGCACTTTATTCCCACCCTTCAGCTCGGGTACTCACAAATGGATTGATATCTAAGCCATTCGCCATCACCAATGGGACTAGGCAAGGCTGCCCTATGTCCCCTTCCATCTTCAACCTAGCCATTGAACCCCTTGCAGAGGCCTATACGCTCGCACCCCGCAAATATCAAGTTTTAAAGTGCGCAGAACCCCCCATGGCATAAACTTGTTTGCTGACGACATCATTTTAATGCTGACTAACCCGACAATCAGACCAACCCGACAATTGCGTCTAACCAATTTTGATTGGTTAGACGCAATAACGTTTGCGCAAACCAATCAAAATACGCTTATTTCGGGGGGGTTTTAGCAAAAATATGTAGCAAAACACAAATTGGCCTAAAATGTTAAAAAATTTTGATTTTGAAATTTTTTTGGGGGGGGGGAATGTTATATAGCAGAATGTGAAAAATATTGTTATTTTTTTTTTTTTTCAAAACTGTCGCTATTTTTTTGTTTATAGCGCAAAAAATAAAAATTGCACAAGTGATCAAATACCACCAAAAGAAAGCTCTATTTGTGGGAAAAAAAGGACGTCAATTTTATTTGGGTACAGCGTTGCATGACTGCGCAATTGTCCGTTAGGTAACCCAGTGCCGAATCACAAAATAGGGCCTGGTCATTAAGCAGGAAAATCTTACGGTCTTAAAGTGGTTAAAATGATGGTCCTTCCAAAAATCCTGTACATGTTTTGCACTCTACCAATTCCCTTCAAAACCGCCAAGCTCTCCCGCTGCCTTAATCATTTCCTTTGGCAAGGAAAAAGAGCACGTTGCTCACGCAAACATCTCATACAACACAAGACAGTTGGAGGTCTCGGCCTCCCAGACATCAGAGATTACTACCTAGCGGTAGTTCTAGCACAAATGTCACAATGGTTTGGTAACTCAGATTCGTCCTGTTGGGTGGAACTAGAAGCATTTTGCTCCCGCACAAACGACATTTCTCTTACTACTAGCAGACCTGTGGAGACCACTCAACCTATCCGATCTCCCCCTTTCTACTCAAGCCTCCCTCTTAGCCTGGAGATCACTCTTCGACCAATCCAAATCAGACCCTACCTGTACTACAACCAAATTACAGATAGGGGTGCTAGAAATCCTTATCCCCAATATCTTGGTTTGTCCTCTGTTAGACATGGGCATCTCATGGATAACTGGTCTAATGAGTGGTGACACCCTCAAAACCTTCGCCTCACTTTCTTCACAATATAACCTACCCAAATCTGCAATCTTCTCTCACTCCCGTATTGTATCCTTCCTCAAAAAACACTCCCCACCGACTATTATGATAGACTTCAAAGCGTGGAATTATCTCACCCTAGTGTCTGCCCCAACCAAAGGCATTTCCCTGTTTTACTCCATTCTTTAGCACAAACAGCTCTTAATCAAAACCGCTCCCATGTTAGCCTGGGAATCTGACCTCAAACAAGAATTCTCCCTTTCACAATGGTCCTTCACGCTCCGTTATATATGCAAATCCTCCCACTTTGTCAACCAATGGGAAACATCAAAAAAGCTTGTAGCCCGTTGGTACAGGACCCCATCTCAACTGGCAACGTTCTACCACTCCCAAACCCCGTTATGCTAGAGAGACTGCGGCCAACCAGGTTCCCTCCTACATATATTCTGGACCTGTAAAACCCTTTCCAGCTTTTGGAACCAAATATTCAGCTTCCTTGCCAAAATCACCAGAATAATTATAAAACCTAACCAGGCCCTTGCCATCCTACTGATTGGTATTGACTGCTACCCATCACCCTTTAGAACAATAGTATCCCACATACTAATCTCATCTAAACTTATTATAGCCAGACATTGGAAGAGCACTCACACCCCGAACCCCTCAGAGGTGCTTTCCCAAGTACAACTGAATTTCAACTATGAACGCCTCTTAGCTCTGAGATCCTTGTCCTTCGCGTCCTTTGAAAAAATTTGGAAACCGTGGGTGGATTGGCTCGGTCACACACCCTGATGATATTTAGTCCTCATACATCAGATACGGATTCCCCCACTTGGCAATTAACTAAGTCTCCTCATTAACTGAGCATTCCCATTCTCCACAACTCCCCACAAGTGTTCGTTCAGTACGCAATAAATTTTGTTTTGTTTCTTCTGATTGCTGTTTTTTCAACTGTACGATGATATTCACCCTCACTGTTATCTATATCTTCCTCCTTGTTCCAGTATAGACAAAACAAAAGTTGAAAAGGATTAAAAGAGGTGCATGGAAGCCAGCCAGCCCCCAATCTGATGTACTCACCCTCCAGTCTGCACCCAACCAAGTAGACCTGTCTCATGATATAAATAAAGAACAGGGGTTTCGTTGACATGCATTTGCAAACGCATGTGTAAGCTGCAGGGCCACTACACGGCACCCTGTTTTACCTGCAGTCCTAACACTTTCTAATTTGAGTGTCTCCACAATGGAAGCACATAGCTGCTAAATGGATGGATAGGAGGCAGGTGGGAGGGAGCAGCCCAAACCTCCCCCAACCCACCCCCATTCATGACTGGTCACATGCATTTGCAAATGCGTGTCAACTAAATCCTTGTTCTTTATTTATATCATGATACAGGTCTACTTGGTTGGTGGCAGACTGGAGGGTGAGTACATCAGACTGGGGGCTGGCTGGCTTCCATGCACCTCTTTAATCCTTTTCAACTTTTGTTTTTTCTGATACAGGAATGGAGACGCTGGGCATTACCTGCTGGTGTCTCACTTAAAGTCCCACATAGCCTACATTGTTTATGTTCCAGTATAGACTTTATTTTGTACACTTTATTGTTTGTACCCACCTGTTTTTTTTCTTCTACATTTACCACAGTGCTGCTGCATCCGCTGTTGTTTGTATCTCATTTCTATAGTTTTACAAAAGCTAATAAAAACCATTTGAAATTAAAATAGAACACGATAGCACGATAGGCACATAGCCGAAGAGGGTAAAAAAAAAAAAAAAAAAAAAACCCAAGTAATTCTTTAAGTATATGAATAGTAAGAAAGTGATGCCAGAACACATTGACCCCATAAAGGACGACAAAGGGAATCTGGCTACAAAGGACAGAGAGAAGGCGAAGGTACTAAATAAATTCTTCTCTTCAGTCTTCACAAAATGATTGGGGGGCTACATTAATCCAGTTTAAAATATTACATTTAATAACCCATCACAGGAAGCACCCTCATGGTTAACAGAAGACAGACTCAGAACTAGATTTGAAAAACTTTACATAAATAAGCCATCGGGACCAGATGGCTTACATCCCAACTCAGGCAGGTGATTGCCAGATCATTGTTCCTAATTTTTTATGGATAGTCTACTGTTGGTAATGGTACCAGCTGATTGGGAAAAAGCCAATGTGGTACCAATATTTAAAAATTGGCTGAGATACAGTATATCCCTGGGAATTTCAGACCGGTAAGCATAACATCAATAGTCTGTAAGATATTGGAGGGGATGATAAGGGGCTATATACAGTACAAGTCTTTAGTAATGAAAACTCTATCATTAGTAGTAATCAACATGGATTCATGAAAAATCACTCTTGCTAGATCAATCTATTAACCTTCTATGAATAAGTGAGCTGCCATCAAGATAAAGGAAGGCCTGTGGATGTGGTATAACTGGATTTTGCAAAGGCATTTGATACAGTTCCCCACAAATGTTTACTGTACAAACTAAGGTACGTAGGTGTGGACCATTGGGTGAGTACCTGGATTAAAAACTGGCTGCAGGGGCAAGTCCAAAGGGTGATAAATGGGGAGTACTCAGAATGGTCTAGGGTGGAAAGTGGGGTCCCCCAAGGATCTGTCCTGGGACCAATCCTATTTAATTTATACATAAATTACCTAGAGGATGGGATAAACAGCACAATCTCCATATTTGCGGATGATACTAAATTAAGCAGGGCAATAATTTCTACACAGGATGTGGAGACCTTACAAGAAGACCTGAACAAAATAAAGGGGTGAGCATTTACATGGCAATTGAGGTTTAATGTTGAAAAATGTAAGGTAATGCATTTGGGTGCCAGAAATACAAACGCAAGTTACTAACTAGGGGGAGAGCTTTTGGGGAAATCTAAGATGGAAAAGAACCTGGGAGTCCTAGTGCTCAGCAATGGCATGCAATGTCAAGCTGCTGCAAGAAAATCCAACAGAACATTGGCATGTATTAAAAAGGGGATTAATTCCAGAAATAAAACAATAATAATCCAACTCTACAAGACTCTGGTCCAGCCGCATCTTGAGTATGCAGTCCAGTTCTGGGCACTGGTCTTCAGGAAGGATGTGCTGAAACTGGAGAGAGTCCAGAGAAGGGCAACAAAGCTAATAAAGGGACTGGAGGATCTCAGCAATGAGGAAAGACTGCAAACATTTAACTTATTCTCTCTGGATAAGAGACACTTGAGTGGGGATATAATATCAATTTACAAATACCGTACTGGTGACCCTAGCATAGGGAACAAACTATTCAGTTAAAGGGAATATATAAGTTTAATCTTAAACTGCGTAAAGAGTTTTATACCATCAGAGCGGTAAGGATGTGGAATTCTCTTCCACAAGCAGTGGTATCAGCAAGAAGCAATGATAGTTTAAAAAAACTATTAGATGGGCACCTCAACAACCGCAACATACAGGGATATACAATGTACTTTTGACATAAACACACACACACACATACACACTCATCATAGGTTGAACTAGATGGACTGGTATCTTTTTTCAACCTCACTAACTATGTAATTATGTAACAGGTATTCGGGTACTCTAATGGGCTGAAGACAGGTGCTTGGGTACTCTGATGGGCTGGAGACAGGTACTCGGGTACTCTGATGGGCTTGAGACAGGTACTCGGCTACTCTGATGGTGTGCAGATAGGGGCTGTCAGGTATGTCGTGGCAGAGCCTGACGTGTAGAGGAATGTCTCACCGGATGAAGAGCCTGGAACTATGTGCGATCCCAGGACAGGGATGCTGACAGGATATCTTAGCAGGACACAGGTTCACCAGAGGCACGGAGTCTAAGTGCTAGCCAGTATTCACCAGGGCCCCTGATGGTGGGGATGGATTTGGCTGTGTGCTAACACCAGGTCGCGGTCCTCTGGATTCCCCAGCCAGGCCAAGAGCAGGTCCAGGTCCAATAGCCGGTAGCAGATAAGCAGATCAGGGTGAGGCAGAAGAGTAGTCAAGACAAGCCGAGGTCAGGGCAGGCAGCAGGTAATCAAGATCGAAGGCAAGCCGGGTCAGATGATCAGGAACAGCAGGTAATTTCAGGTACAGGAGACAGGAGAGCTGAAGAACACACAGCAAGGATTCAGTGTGACCACTCCCCTTAAATAGGATGTTTGGCACCAAGTATAATAGGTAGCCTCGAACTATTCCATGGTAGCCTCAGACTGTTCTAATGTAGCCTCGAACTATTCCATGGTAGCCTCAAACTGTTCCATGGTAGCCTCAAACTATTCCATGGTAGCTTCTAACTATTCAAGGCGCCTCTGCATACGTGCATGTGCATAGGCGTTCGCCGGTTTGCGGCGCCAGTGTGCCTGCGCATAATAGTGAATCCCTGAAAGGTGCTCGGGCACTCCAATGGGTTGCAGATAGGTACTCAGGTACTCTGATGGACTGCAGATAGGTACTCAGATGGGCAGGAGACAGGTACTTGGGTACTCTGATGGGCTTGAAACAGGTACTCATGACCTGATGGGATGCAAATAGGTATCCATGCCCTGATTGGCTGCAGATAGGTACTCGGATGGACTGGAGACAGGTACTCGGGTACTCTGATGGGCTGCAGATAGGTACTCGGGTACTCTGATGGGCAGAAGATAGGTACTCAGATGGGCTTGAGACAGGTACTCTGGTACTCTGATGGGCTAGAGACAGGTACTCGAGTACTCTGGGCTGCGGATGGGTACTCGATTACTCTGGGCTGCAGATCGGTACTCGGGTACTCTGGGCTGTAGATGGGTACTTTGGCCTGCAGATCAGTACTCAGGTACTCTGGGCTGCAGATAGGTACTCGGGTACTCTGGGTTGCAGATTGGTACTTAGGCCTGCAGATAGGTACTCGGGTACTCTGGGCTGCAGATAGGTACTCTGGTACTCTAGGCTGGAGATAGATCTTCTTTTTTTGGGGGGCAATCTGGGGACTGTGTTTTGAACTGTAATTGGTAACTCACTGTTACCAGATCTCCTCCAAATACTGGATCAGTGTGTGAGGAAGAGAACAAAGTAACGGAGAGTTACCACCATCTGCTGACATTTGTGACCGGCTGTAATTGGACACAGCCGATCAAGTGGTAAAGAGCCAATTTCAGAGTGTCCGCAGTATATCAATATATCAGCAAGAGAAGGGAGCTGCAGTGCTGAGCAGGAAGCTGAGCAGGAAAAGTTCAATAGACTGAGTTGGGCAGCACTGCACTTTGAGAACTGCAGTCCAGAGAAAAGAGACTATACTGTAACTAAGAGCTTTTGAACTGCATTTCCCAGAGGGAGATACCCAGGAGGAAGGGAAAGAGCTGCATTTTCTCAAGCTGTACAGAACACAGCCTGGAGAGTGCACATTACTATCCAGTGTTCACCACCAGTGCTGAGTCCAGGTGTGTTGACAGCCAGAGTCACATGGGTGCAGAGCAGAGAGTGGACTAATTGTTATGGTGAGCTACAATATCGCTGAGTCTGGTAAGCTGCTGCTGTGGGGATTTACTGTCTGCTGCTAGAGAGACTGATCCATTTAGGAACTGACCATACAGCCATCTATTAGCTCTACTGCTGCTTGCAGGCTTGACTGGGACTATTCTCATGGAATCAATGGTACAACTGGGCCCCAATTATAGCCGGCTGAAGAGTTAGGACTAAATACAGCCCTTTTACAGCTGCTAAACCTATTGCTTATGCTAAGAGGTAACTTACAGGGAACATTGCACCATATCCTGGCCATTCTCCTGGAGTGCACTCTAGACTAGTTAAACGTTTTATTATTCACATTGCAGGCAATGCTTATATGCACTGTGAAGGCAATTATTTGCATATGCTGACTTTGCTGATTCATAAATGAATCCCAGTCTAGTGGTACAGAACTCTATTCTATTATAGTGATTACACTGTATAGGGGACTGTATCTGAACCTACCTTTTGTGTGTTCATTTATGCTCAAACCACCATTTACAATGTATTCTAAGCTGTACCAATACATTGAGTTAATTTACCACTAAACGCTCTTGGTGTGTCAGAAGGGTTGAGGTTGTTCTTGGAGTTAAGGCACAGAACAGATTACCCAAATTATCCAGCGGCTCCTAGGGTGGTAGCGCTACATAAGTATGTGGACAGGGCCACTTGCCCTGCACATGGAGTTACCTGTTTGTGCGGAGCACGCTCATCAATGCCCCGAACCAGGCGGGGAATGTGTTCATGTGAGAATCAAACATTATGGCAGTTCCCTGACTTGAGATGAACTATACACTGTGTGGAGTAATAAATGTGCAAAGTTCCACTGTAAAGTACCGACCCATGTCACTACCCACATCTTCCTTCTGTATATTGCTATTAGGAGGGACATCACAGAGCCCAATGCTGTCTCCACCAGTCCAGCATACTTCTGCCACCTCACTCTTAGTGACAGAATGGGGTCCCGTTGTGCACCTCATGGGTGCAGTTAACTCCTCTCCTGTACCATGTGACCAGGCTATGAGTCCCTGTAACAGGGAGGCAGTCCCGAATGCTTTGGGAAACTGACCACTGGGGAGGAAGCCAGATGCAACTAGAGGACCCATCACTCACACCAGATACCACACTTCACGACTGGCTGCAAAATACCTTGCACTAGTTCTGGCTACCCATAGCAACTTCAATGCCACTTTCCTTGCTGGTTTTGCTGAATACACCTTCTCTAGTGGCTTTGCTTGATACTCCACATGTGCTTTACTGACCCTAGGTCTTTCATACGCCAGGAACCTTCATGCACCCCTTTAATTGACTTCAGACCAGGCTTAGAATAGTTGTTGCAATTCAAACCCTTCACGCCGACGGAATGCAAAATATGCAGCCTCGGCTTCAGGGGGTTGTACTGGGGTGATGCCTGCAGCTAGAGGCATCACCCTGGTACCGTTGTTTAGAGATGGTGGTCGGCTTTCTTGTAATAACAACCGATGAGGCTGAGCAGCTGCTCGGTTGTTATTACAAGGAGTGGGAGAGGACATCCTCCCGCCAACTTCAGTGGCTCACCTAGGTCTCCCGTCCAACTGGGAGACCCGAGTGACCAGACCAGCTCCTGAAGACCCGAACAAAGCCGCATTTGGCTTTGATCGGGTCTCTGGTGTAAAAACCTTTAAAGCGATGCCTTAAAGGCGCCAGATTAAAAAAAAAAAAAAGACAGTATTCAAAACAGCCAAACTTAGCGTTTTAAATGCTTTTAGCTGCAGAGGAGGGATTTGGGGTCTTTTAGACCCAAGATCCCTCCATAAAGAGCACCTGTCACTGCCTATTACTGTCACAAGGGATGTTTACATTCCTTGTGACAGCAATAAAGTGATCAAAACATTTTTTTTTAAAGGGACAGTGCAAAAATAAAAAAAAGAAAATATAAAAAATTTGAAATTTTTTTTTAAAATGACCCGTCCCTCCGTGCTTGTGCGCAGAAGCGAACGCATACGTAAGCCGCACCGGCATATGTAAACTATGTTTAAACCACACATGTGAGGTATTGCTGCGATTGTTAGAGTGAGAGCAATAATTCTAGCACAGGATCTCCTCTGTAACTCTAAACAGGTAACCATTAGCATATTTTAAAGCGTCGCCTATGAAGATTTTTAAGTACCGTAGTTTGTCGCCATTACACGAGTGTGCGCAATTTGAAGGCATTACATGTTAGATATCTGTTTACTTGGCGTAACATCATCTTTCACATTATACAAAAAAATGGACTAACTTTACTATTTTGTTCTTTTTTTTTTTTAATTCAAAAAAGTATTATTTTTTTTCAAAAAAATTGCATTTGTAAGACCGCTGCTCAAATACCGTGTGACATAAATTATTGCAACAATCACCATTTTATTCTCTAGGGTCCCTGCTAACCGCAGTGCAGTTCTGCTGCGATTGTCACACAAAAAATTGTACTGCAAACCGAAACTTGTTGCCCAAAAATGTGCAAGTCCTTCTTTTGGGCAACAAGCTTTGTGCAATGCAGCACGATTTATCGCAGCAGAACCACACAGCATTTTAAGGTGCCATTGAAATGAATTGCACCTGAAATTCGCGTTGTTTGATTTTTTTCAAGGTAAAATTAATGGCACCTGAAATTTGTAATATGTAATTTAGCAGAGCGTTTTGAAATCATGGGCAGAATCGGGACGATTCTGGCTGTGATTCAAAATGCCCAGGTGTGAATGGAGCCAAAAATAAAATGCCATTAGTGTTGCGTGATTAAGAATAGATGTACTAAAATTACAAAAAACTCACACCCAAAATTGAGCAAAGACTGAAATACATATATACATTATGTTGTAATTGCAATGATGGCAAAAACTATTGTGATGCAAGGGTCTAGCAATGCCTCTGACTGGCAATATATCTTTCCTGACAGACTCCATGGCAGCATACGTATCGGGTTTGGCCCCGCCTCCAAACCTACCCATAGGACCTCACTCCCATAAATCTTTGCTCCTGTTCAGCACACGTGTTCTTTTTTTGTCCTCCAAAGGATTACCTGATATCCTACCTGAAGATGGATTCCGGGTGATGGATGGCTCTACCTGTCGGGTATGGAGCTCTCCAATAAGCCCCAGCTGCTGCGGGGTATGGAGGAGGGGCGAAGATGTAGCAGCCTTGGCCAAAAAGCCCAGCTGCTGCGGGTGGCCGGTACCCTTGAAAGAGATAAGTCCGGTGTGCATCCATCCCTGGTGGTCTGCGGTTCGTGAGTACACTCCATGGCAGCTATGTTATATGCTTATATTTGCCTTTGTTTATATGTTTTTTCTCTTACCTGGTCTTTCCTGCCTTCCCTGGTGGCTAGTGGTCCGGGGCCGGTCAGCGGTTCACTTCCTGACCGGCCGCCGGTGCGGTGCGCTACTGCGCATGTGCGGCGCCTCCAGAACGAGGCTTGGTTCTCGCGCGTGCGCAGTAAGAGCGCGGCGCATGCGCAGTGAGTTGGCGTCGGCGGCGAGCGCTGATGACGTCACCAGGCGCCATATTTAAACCCCAGAACTGTCAGCAGTGTTGTGTTTATACACACTGCTGATACTGGGTGTTCCATACTCCGCATCTGATCGGTGTTTGGACGCCTGCTGTTCGTTGCCGCTCTGCCTGCTAACCTCTGGTTCTTGGTGAGTACTGGCCCCAGTTTGGGAGCCTTCCCCCCCCTCCTCTTTTGCTGGTTTTCTGACATTGCTGTCCGGCTCATTCTTGTAGGTCAGCATCAGAATGGAAGCTACTTTGCCCTCCGGTGGTCAGCCCGCCCCTAACAGGTATTTGGGGCTTCTTAGTGGGGCTGTGGGTTATAGGGGGTGGGGGTAGGAACTCAAGTGTTCCTAGCTTCCTGTCTGTTTTTTTCTGTTTTTTCTCTTGTTCACAGCCCTCCTCGTTCAGAGACTAGGCACTCTTCTCAAAGAAGTGAAAGACGCTCAAGCTCTCGCCACCGGCACTCTACAGGAAAGTCCCGTTCGGGCTCACATCATCAAAAATCATCTACTTCAGCCAGCCACGCACGGAGACCTGACAAAGCAGGTTGCAGAGGCTGTGGCGCTAGTGTCCCGGAGAGGAAGCTTTTCTGTGATAGATGTTTCTCCCAGGCTGCGGGAGAAAGGGATACTTCCGATCAGCGCATTGAGGCTTTGGTCAAGAGAGTGGTTAAGGACTCTTTGGCAGAGTTGGGTGTCAGTCGTTCTCAAGACACTGCAACGGCTTCCCCAAGCCCCTCCCCTGTAGCACTACAGGTACAGGAAGATTTCGAGTCAGCCCACACAAGCCATCAGTCGATGCTCTTGTCAGGTAGCGACTCTGAAGATGAGGATCCCTGCTTGGGTTTTGAATATACCTTGGTGCCTTCCCTGGTTAAAGCGGTCAGAGAGACCTTAAATTGGGAGGAGTCAGCTGTTCCCCCTCCCAAGCAGAAGAAGTACTTTAAACAGCTCAATAAGGAGCGTGTTAATTTTCCCTTCCTGGGAGAGTTGGGTGAAATCATCTTGGAGGAGTGGAAAAAGGTGGAACGTAAGAATTCCTTAGTATCCAAGATGGCTAAACTTTACCCCTTCAAAGAGGATGATGTGAAACATCTTGAGTCCCCTCCCCTAGTTGACGCAGCAGTCATGAGACTGGTCAAGCACGTGACCCTTCCCTTAGAGGATACGGTCTCATTTAAAGACCCGTTGGACCGAAGGATGGACTCTGATTTGAAGAGAATCTACCTTACAGCAGGTATGGCCTGTAAGCCAGTCCTGGCTTTGGCTGCTCTATCCAAGGCCATGGAGTCTTGGGCTGATGTGGTAGACGAATCGGTCAGATCTGTTTCGGAGGAGGTGGCCAGAAGCGCTCCAATCCAGGAGCTTAGGCTGGGCGCGTCGTTCCTTGGGGAGGCTTCCATAGACTTGATCCGTCTATTGGCAAGAGTTATGCTGTCCTCGGTCACAGCTAAGAGAGCTCTTTGGCTCCGCCCTTGGGTGGCGGATCCGGCATCAAAGCAAGTTTGGTGCCGTATTCCCTTTGAGGGGTCCTCCCTTTTCGGGAATAAACTGGACGAGGCCATAGCCCGGGCTACAGGCGGTAAGTCTGGGTTTCTTCCCCAGGATCGGCGCCAGTTCAACGTCAAGAAAGGACAGCCTACCAGAAAATTTGTGCCTGACCGGGCCAGGGAAGCTCGTTCTTATAGACCTGGTCGGGAGTTCAACCGGAACTGGAGATCCAGACAGTCTTCCAGGAAGACGACAAAGAATGTCTCCTCTGGGGACCGCGAGCCCACTAAGTCCTTTTGAAGGTGGGCCCGCTCAGACATGTCGGGTGGGTGCACGTCTACGCTCCTTCCGACATGTCTGGGCGGCTTCGATTCGGGACCCCTGGGCCGTCAGGACGGTGTCTTCAGGCCACAAGTGGGTCTTCAAGGAGAGGCCAGGCTCAAGGTTCCTGCCTACTGCCATACCATGTCTAGAAGAAAGGCGTCAGATTTTGTTTTCTTACGTCGAAGCTCTCATTGCTCAAGGGGCTGTCATCTCCGTTCCAGAGTCAGAGCGAGGCCAAGGAATATATTCTCCGCTCTTTCTGGTCCAAAAGAAGAACGGATCATGGAGACCAGTAATAGATTTGACCTTCTTGAACAAATTCATAAAAAAAGAAAGGTTCAAAATGGAGACCCTGTTGTCCATACAGCAGTCAGTCCAGCCGGCAGATTGGATGGTGTCCATCGACTTGAAAGACGCCTACTTTCATGTCCCTGTGGACGAAGATTTTCAAAGGTTTCTCCGGTTCGAAGTGGGAGGATTACATCTTCAGTTTATCTGTCTCCCATTCGGGCTCTCAACATCTCCACGGACCTTTTCAAAAATCTTATTGGCCGTGGTAGCCCTACTGAGATTGAAAGGTATCCGTCTTCACCACTATTTGGACGATCTACTCCTGTTGTCCCAAGACAGAGACCAACTATTAGTTCATCTGGAGCAGGTCGTGTCCACTCTCCAGAAGTTTGGTTGGTTACTCAACAAGGAGAAGAGTCACCTGATTCCAACTCAGTCCCTGATCTACTTGGGCGCTCTGTTCGACACAGAGAAGGCGACTATCTCTCTTCCAGAGGAAAAGATAGGGACTCTCCGAGACAGGATTCGCTTTGCCCTCTCATCCTCTCATCTTCAGGCACGTCAATGTCTGAAGGTGATCGGGACTATGGTCGCAGTAGTCCCCATGGTGAAGTGGGCCCTGTGGAGGATGAGACCCTTTCAGAAGGGATTCCTTCAGCAATGGGATACGTGGCATCTGGATCAACGCATCTTCCTAACCCCTTCAATGAGAGCGAGTCTTCCTTGGTGGCTATGCAGAGACCACCTGCTGAACTGCCACTCTCTGAAACCAGCTCCGTGGGTAGTGGTTACCTCGGACGCCAGCAACATAGGCTGGGGTGCCCACTGTCTGTCGGAGGTGGCACAGGGCAGGTGGGAGTTTTCCACTCGAGGAATAGTATCCAACATACTAGAACTCCGAGCAGCATTCCAAGCTCTTCGAGCATTTGCTCACCTGACAAAAGACCAACCTGTCATGCTGCGCCTGGACAACACCTCAGCAGTGGCATACATCAGGAAACAAGGGGGTACACGCAGCTGGTCCCTATTGAGGGAAGTGGAGCCGATTATGTCCTGGGCACAGAAAAATCTCTCGAATCTTTCAGCGGTTTATGTTCCAGGAGTCCAGAATGTCAAAGCAGACTTCTTGTCCAGAGTGGATCTGGACAACAACGAGTGGTCCCTTCACAAGGAAACGTTCGACTGGATCCTAACATTGGGGTTTTCTCCAGAGGTAGATCTCTTCGCCTCCCCCTGCAATCACAAACTGCCGAAGTACTACTCAAGATTCAGAGATCCACAAGCATCAGGGATAGATGCACTCTCGGATCAGTGGAGATTCCACAGGGCATACGCCTTCCCACCAATTCCGATTGTGTTGCAGTTCCTTCGGAGACTCAGGTCGGAGCCAGTGGAGGTAGTGGCGGTGATTCCCTTCTGGCCGAACAGGCCATGGTTTCCCCTTCTGACGCTACTCAGTGTCCAAGATCCAATCCCGCTACCCTTCAGACCGGACCTGTTGTCCCAGGGGTCTGTACTCCATCCATGCCCAGACCGTTTACATCTCAAGGTCTGGATGTTGAGAGGAGGAGGTTACAGGCTTTAGGCTGTCCAGAAACGGCAATCTCGACACTACTTAGTGCTAGAAGAAGCTCAACGAACAGGGTGTATCAGAGAATCTGGGAAAAATTTTCTGCACAACTGAATACAAGGCCTGATCCTCAATCTTCAATTAAGATCCAGGATGTATTGAGCTTTCTCCAATCAGGACTGGATTTGCCTCTATCAGTGAGTTCGCTCAGAGTCCAGGTCTCGGCTATTTCTGCTTTTACAGGGATCTCCTGGGCCACTCATGCCCTAATTCGTCAGTTCTTCCAAGGGGCAGTGAGAATCAGACCTCAGAGAAAACCCAGGTTTCCCAAGTGGGATCTGCCACTAGTTCTGGATTTCCTGGCGAGTCAAATTCAAGACATGTTTGATTCTTTGACCATAAGAGAGCTTACACTGATAACAGTGTTTCTGGTGGCTATAACCTCAGCAAAAAGAGTGTCGGAAATTGGGTCCTTTGGGACACAAGAGCCTTTCTTAACCTTTTTTCCTGACAGAGTGGTGCTCATCCCCATGCTGGATGCGAGACCAAAAAGGACCTCTGTCTTCCATGAAAACATAGAAACAGTATTACCAACCTTTAGACAGGAAGAGGAAGAATCTTCGGTTCATCCGCTGGATGTTGGAGAGTGTATTAAGAGATATTTAAATGCCACTTCCTCTTTCAGAAAATCAGAACATCTTTTCGTTACCTTTTATGGAAAAAACAAAGGTTCAAGAGCCTCGACGAGATCCATTTCCTCTTGGATCATCCAGACCATCCAGTGGGCTTATAGGGCTAAGGGCTTGACCCCTCCAGCAGTAGTTACAGCTCATTCGACGCGGAGCATCTCTACCTCCTGGGCAGTATCCAGACATGTGGCTCCTGAAGTCATTTGCAGAGCAGCATCGTGGTCCTCTATTAACACTTTCTTATCCCATTACTGTGTTGAGCCAGCGGCTCTTTCTTCTGTGAATTTTGGTTTGCAAGTCCTGTCTGTTTGACAAAATGCATTAAAACTTTTCTGTTCAGCACCTGCCCACCCTGTGTGTACGGCGAGTTATTTCCCGATACGTATGCTGCCATGGAGTCTGTCAGGAAAACGGAAAATTTATATCAAATACTTACCGTAATTTTCCTTTCCTGATGGACTCCATGGCAGCAGGAGTTCCCTCCCGGATTTCTGTGGAGGATAGTTACAGAACACGTGTGCTGAACAGGAGCAAAGATTTATGGGAGTGAGGTCCTATGGGTAGGTTTGGAGGCGGGGCCAAACCCGATACGTATGCTGCCATGGAGTCCATCAGGAAAGGAAAATTACGGTAAGTATTTGATATAAATTTTCCGTTTTTAGCACATCCCAAGCCCTCCATCATAAAAGTGAAATTGTTCAATCCCTGAGTGGACATCTTTTTAGATTTTAGATTTGTGATCAAGACATCTTTTTGATTGCTTCTGGAAGTCTGACCACCATCTGATATATATACAGTGCCTTGCGAAAGTATTCGGCCCCCTTGAACTTTTTGACCTTTTGCCACATTTCAGGCTTCAAACATAAAGATATAAAACTGTAATTTTTTGTGACGAATCAACAACAAGTGGGACACAATCATGAAGTGGAACAAAATTTATTGGATATTTCAAACTTTTTTAACAAATAAAAAACTGAAAAATTGGGTGTGCAAAATTATTCAGCCTCCTTAAGTTAATACTTTGTAGCGCCAGCTTTTGCTGTGATTACAGCTGTAAGTCGCTTGGGGTATGTCTCTATCAGTTTTGCACATCGAGAGACTGAAATTTTTGCCCATTCCTCCTTGCAAAACAGCTCGAGCTCAGTGAGGTTGGATGGAGAGCATTTGTGAACAGCAGTTTTCAGTTCTTTCCACAGATTCTCGATTGGATTCAGGTCTGGACTTTATATTGGCCATTCTAACACCTGGATATGTTTATTTGTGAACCATTCCATTGTAGATTTTACTTTATGTTTTGGATCATTGTCTTGTTGGAAGACAAATCTCCGTCCCAGTCTCAGGTCTTTTGCAGGCTCCATCAGGTTTTCTTCCAGAATGGTCCTGTATTTGACTCCATCCATCTTCCCATCAATTTTAACCATCTTCCCTGCCCCTGCTGAAGAAAAGCAGGCCCAAACCATGATGCTGCTGCCACCACCATGTTTGACAGTGGGGATGGTGTGTTCAGGGTGATGAGCTTTGTTGCTTTTAAGCCAAACATAACGTTTTGCATTGTTGCCAAAAAGTTTGATTTTGGTTTCATCTGACCAGAGCACCGTCTTCCACATGTTTGGTGTGTCTCCCAGGCAGCTTGTGGCAAACTTTAAACTACACTTTTTATGGATATTTTTAAGAAATGGCTTTCTGCTTGCCAGTCTTCCATAAAGGCCAGATTTGTGCAGTATACGACTGATTGTTGTCCTATGGACAGAGTCTCCCACCTCAGCTGTAGATCTCTGCAGTTCATCCAGAGTGATCATGGGCCTCTTGGCTGCATCTCTGATCAGTCTTCTCCTTGTATGAGCTGAAAGTTTAGAGGGACGGCCAGGTCTTCGTAGATTTGCAGTGGTCTGATACTCCTTCCATTTCAATATTATCGCTTGCACAGTGCTCCTTGGGATGTTTAAAGCTTGGGAAATCTTTTTGTATCCAAATCCGCCTTTAAACTTCTCCACAACAGTATCTCGGACCTGCCTGGTGTGTTCCTTGTTCTTCATGATGCTCTCTGCGCTTTAAACGGACCATTGAGACTATCACAGTGCAGGTGCATTTATACGGAGACTTGATTACACACAGGTGGATTCTATTTATCATCATTAGTCATTTAGGTCAACATTGGATCATTCAGAGATCCTCACTGAACTTCTGGAGAGAGTTTGCTGCACTGAAAGTAAAGGGGCTGAATAATTTTGCACGCCCACTTTTTCCGTTTTTTATTTGTTAAAAAAGTTTGAAATATCCAATAAATTTTTTTCCACTTCATGATTGTGTCCCACTTGTTGTTGATTCTTCACAAAAAATTACAGTTTTATATCTTTATGTTTGAAGCCTGAAATGTGGCAAAAGGTCGCAAAGTTCAAGGGGGCCGAATACTTTCGCAAGGCACTGTAAATGTCCATCTTTACCGTGAAACCTATTATTGCAAAGATACAAGAAAGCAATTACTCACAAACTCGTGCAATTATTGTAGAGTGCACTGCTCAGCAAGATAATGGGGATTTGAACACCAAAGGCAGGCAATGATAAAATCTTAAATTAAATGTTTTTTTTTTTTCTACAAATTTTAAGTAAATAAACTATATGTGAAATGCCCATGGCCTAAATGAAATAAAAAAAAAAAACGAAAAATAAATTATTTTCGTACTGGCTTTTTAGATTAAGATGACACATTATTAATTTTTCATTCTGTCAGATCAGTTTATTTATCCTATGGTCTGTCAGCTAATTAAAATGAACAGTGTTAGCTTAATAGCTTTCTGAAAAAAAAATATTTAAAAAAACTCCTCTAGGGAGCTAAATGCAACACACATGATTAAGTTGGTCTTCTGTCAGATATTAATGATTTTTTACTTAGAGATTGTTTTTAGTGCCCCTAACTAGCTCTAGTTCAAGCTGACGTACCAATATTTGAAAATCAGCTGATAAAAGGCAGGTTAATAGAAGGTCGGCATTGGAGGCATAATTAATCTGTGTTCTCTTTCCAATACCTTATTAATCCTTTTTGTATACAAGTAAAGCAATAATCCATTATAGAGCTTAATTGAACACAGAATTATGCCATGCAACTTGCTCGGGAATTACATCTTTGAGCACTCTTTGGCTTTCAGTATATCATGGCCATCTATCTGAATTTAGAGCTCTAATATATAATAGCTCTATTAAATTTCCCCCATCCCATAGTGCAGTACTCTGAGCCTCTCTGAAAAGTTGTATTAGAACAGAAGAGGTGTGCGCTAGGGGTTTTAGCACTTCTTGGAGCCTGTTTTCATTTCCAAACCTCTAATCACATTGCTTTGCTTTTGAATATACTTTAAAGTGGTATTAAATGCAAAATGTATTATATTGTGGTGTATCAATCATTAGATGTACAGTAGTGGCTGCATCAGTTTTCTTTCCTTTGGCTTTTTCCCCTTGTTTTCCCCTGTGATTTAACCAGTAATATACCGCCTGTATTAGTGAGAAACTACTCTGCAGGAATGAGCACAGGAGGCACAGCTGACAGGAGCAGAAGTATTGTTAGTCTGGAGGGGGGGGGCAGGAGTGTTAAATGTATTAACAGACTTAGATCCACTAAGTTTGCTAATACTTAGGTGTCCTGACGTCAGATGTTGCTGACAAAACACGTTGGTAGGGACTTTTGGGACACGTCACTTCTGCCGTTTGGAGCATAGGTGGAATACAAATCGGTGTTTTCACTTTTATTTCAATGCCTGAATTGTTTTACTCCGTGTAAGTGCAATTTTTATCCATTTACTATTAAATCTAATTTAATACAATATGAGAGGTCCCTCTTCCTTCTCCACTATGATTGAACCACATGCAGAGTTTGTTTAAGGGCGCAGGAGCCCCACACTACTACATCTATGTGCCTTTGTCAGATTCGATTGGAGTGCTTTATTCCAGGGCCTGATGTGAAAGCCTGCCAGTTAAGGATTAAAAAGGCGCTGTTTTACTTCAAGTAACAGGGATCATATATTTCTGGTAAGTGAGCTGCACATCTATCTACTTGGTGGAGAGGAAAGCACAATTACAAATTCAGTGTTTAATCTTCACATTCCAGATTTATATACTGTACTTGGACTGATTTGCATTTTATATCTAATTTGTATATATACTTTTATGGACATTATCCATGTTTATGTATGTTGAGCGGTGAGTGGGTTGCACATCCACAGTTCTTTGGTAGAGAGGAAAAGCACAAATATTTGTAGGTGTAATAATTAATTTACTTTGCATTCATTTTGTGCATAATATCAATCTTTGTATGGTCTATGTTGATATAATATTATGGGGATGTGAGAGCTTGGTTACTAATTTATTCTGGATAAATTATTCACTTATGTTTTTGATTAGCGCTACACTTTTTTATTATTATTGCATTATTGATCACAGTCCGTAGATCTTGTTTTTAGCTTCTTTTTCGTTTGTAACAAACCCCTTTTTTTTCATCACATATTGACTATCACTTTTTAGCGCAGAAATACCCCCCCCTATTTTACTTGTATCTTTTACTGACACATTTTCAGCAGCTTTATTCATCATTTTTATCTATTATGGCCACCACCATGGACATTTTTGATTACATAAATCAACATGTCCTAGATGTTGGGGATGTCTTTGATGGCAGTTCTGTTATTACAGATGACATTGCCGGTGGTTTTTTACGACTAAAAAACCTTAATCACTTCAGAAACCCATACCAGTTGGGATATAGCCTTTTTGGAAAGATACGTGGTGGACACCAATTTTAACTGCCTTACAGAAACCCACCTCATAATAGGGGTGGGAATGTTAACAATTCATACCGGGGACCCAACCCTGGTTTTACAAAACCTAGATGTTTTGATGTGCCTGTTTATAACAGATTTGCCCCATTGGACGGTGATAAATGGAATTCCCCTTCAGCCACTGACGGTAGGGTTATCACCCAAATGAGGGGTGGGGAGACGATAGAAGACCCCGGAATGGCTATTACCCTCCCGGTGGTACTCCTCGTCCTTACTACCCCCCCTATTATCAACAAGGGGATTTTCCCAGGGGAGGCAGGAACAACAAGAGGTACATAGAACAAAGAGAGGGACCAGAGGGGGGAGGCGGGGGGAGGCGGTCAAGGACAGAAAAAGAAGGAGGGTGTAAAGGATTCTGGCATATTTAATTTATCTAAAGTTCAATTTTCTGATGATTTCACCATGGGCTCAAGTTCGCACCTCCTAGGACGCTGAATAAGTTTGGCGTTTTCATGGACGTGCAAAAATATGTCAGAAAACTAAATATACAGAGATATATTATCTCACATCCCACCCACACCCTGGTCAACCCTGATCATAGGTTTACACACACTTCCTTGGCTAACGCCTCCCTATTTAACCCCCTGGGAAGGTTGCCCCCTCGGTCCAAGTTTTTAAAGACTTGGTTTTGAACGATATTGACAAAATGAAAGTCAAAAAAACCTCCCAATAATGATAAGCTTCACACTGGGCTTCAAAAACTCTGTGAAAACAAGGATATTGTGATCCGCCCCGCTGACAAGGGGGGCGGTATAGTGGTTTTGGACAAGATAAATTATGTTTCAGAAATGGAAAACATTTTAAGTGACAGAGACACGTATAAAACTCTTGTTTCAAACCCAACTGTCAAATACAAAAAGGAACTCCAATCCCTAATTGACAGAGCATATGGGGAAGGGATTCTTAATAAGAAAGAAAAACTTTTTCTGATACCTTCTGCAGCCCGTTTGCCTATTATTTATTTTTTACCGAAGGTTCACAAGAATCCCGTCCTATAATCAGTGGGATAGATTCCCTATGTTCCCATGTAGGCAAGTATGCAGATGAGTTCTTGCAACCCTTGGTGAAAAGGATCCCATCCTACCTCAAGGATACTACCCATGTCCTCAATATCCTTCAGGATATGCCTTGGAAAGAGGGTTATATTATGGCCACAGCAGATGTGGCATCCTTATATACTATAATTGATCATGAACAAGGATTGGAAGCCGTACAGTACTATCTTGATTTATGGGGCTCTCTCCCTTGTGAACAAAAGAAGTTTATTATTGATGTCATTATGTTTGCTATGACCCATAACTTCTTTTGGTTCAGTAATACTCATTACCTACAAAATCGGGGAGTCGCGATGGGGACAAAGTTTGCCCCCAGTTTATTCATGGCCAAATGGGAGGAGGATGTCATCTTTCTAGATCGTCTGCCACAACTGGTTTTGTGGCGGTGCTACATCGATGACATCCTCCTTCTATGGGAAGGTGATCCCTCCTCTTGGGATTCCTTTATTTCTGGCCTAAATATCAACGACAGAGGAATAAAATTGGACCACACTAGTAGTAAAACACACATTACATTCTTGGACCTTAATCTGGTGGTGCAGGATGACAAAATCATCACTACCACGTTTTTTTAAGAAAACAGATAGAAACAGCTTTATCCTCTAAGATAGCTGTCATCACCAATCGTGGCTTAAAGCCATACCGAAGGGACAATTCCTGCGTTTGCACAGAAATTGTACCCGCATTGATGATGACTTTTTCCAACAAGCTAGTGCCCTAAAATCTAAATTTGTGGATAAGGGGTATGATGCCACTCAATTGGTTTTAGTCATTAGGGAAACAGCAGCCACTGATAGATCTTCCTTATTGGTCCCTAGTTCGAAAGGGAATGACAACCAGAGTTTTAAAAATTTGTTTGTCACTTCTTTTTTGACTTTTTAATTAAAAACATTATTAAAAAACATTGGCCGGTTATAAAAAATGACCGTATCCTGGGTCCTATTTTTTCAGATCATCCCAGAGTTATTTTCAGAGGAGCCCCCTCCCTGAGACATAGGATTGCCCAGAATGTGATTGAAAGACCAGTTCAACCGACTTTTTTTGGCAATTTTAAGGGATACTATCCTTGCCATAGATGCAAGATTTGTTCCCTAAACTCCTTTAAGGGAAGAAAAATCGAAAAATTTACATCATCTGCCACCGATCGTGAATACAACATCAATTATTTCATTACATGCTCATCCACCAATGTGGTTTACCTGCTACAATGAATGTGTGGTAGAGAATTTGTGGGGCGAACCACTAGGAAGATACAGTTTAGATTAGGCGAACATGTGGGGAATATCAAGAAGGGTTTCCCTGGTCACAGTGTGTCCAAGCACTATGACCAATGCCACTACAAAAACCCCAATAACACATTGTTCATAGCCATCGACAAATTCTCACCCCACTGGAGAGGATCCAATGTGAGATACGAAATTTCGCGTATGGAAACACGTTGGATTTATTCCCTTAAGACCTACAGTATGTCCCGTATGGGTTAAACGTTGAATGGGATGTTAATTCTTTTATTAATAATAGTTGATTTTAACACCCTCTCCTTTGATATAGTTTTTATGGTTTTTATCTGAGGTTCCCGTCTACTAATCACGTTTTCTTTGTCATGGGTATGTCTGTTGTATACCTTGTACTGGTTCATTCATTTTTTTTATGATACACTGCATCCATTATCAATCCTTATATTTGTAGCTATTACGTTTTTAGATGATTCTTTCAATTGAACATCCCCTTTTTCTTCATATATATTCTTAACATGTATTGGTATGTATTTTTATCATATCTTTAGTGTCTTATACAATTCACATGAATATTCACTTTTTCATCAATATTTTTACTTAATATTTATTAATATTACACTGTCACTTGCTATACTACTTTTTGTCCACATGATGGCGATTTTTTGAATTCCCAGTGTATAGTACAGGTTATTACGTCATACATACCCACACTCATTTGAGGTTTTAATTTATTTATACATTTTATATGTATGTGATAGGTTTTTTTATGCTATGTTTTCTCGGATGAATATTTTCTTCCATACCATTATCTCCATGGAGACGTTTTGTTTTCATCACGCTTCTGTGGACTTCCGTGATAATGCGGCATGTTTACTTCCACCTTCGCAGCATTGTGATTGGCGGAGTTGCATGTCACACATCCAGCACTTTGTGATGACGTGACGTGTTTGCTTCCGCCTTCGCATTTCTGCGATTGGCGGAGGTACATGTCACTCACCTAGCCTTTGGGAGATAAGAGGCGTGTGTTTTGCGTCTGGTAGTCACGCCCAGACGACGTCTTTTGATGACAAAACGCGTCGGCGACACCAGTCGCAACGTCCACACGCCCCCTTACTGAGCCGGCCTATTGCCTATTGCCTTGTATGCTGACTGGATACACGCGGGACGCCGCGGTCAGACCTTCAGCTGCCATATTTATGTGCTTGCTTGTACCGTCTCATTGTGAGTAGTTTTTAATAAAATATTTTATATGTGTTTACGGGATTACGCTATGGTCCTTTGTTTATTTTCCTCTATATACCTGCTTGACCATCACGGAGTGATTATGAGGAACTGACCCTTCCATGGCGCTGACCGTTTCCCCTTGGAGCTATTGAGGTTCATGTGAAACATCCCTTTGCTTGGTGAGGCTTTCTCATTCATTTGAGTAGCCATGGCGCTTTGGTAAGCTGCTCCCTACACTTGTGCACTGTGGTGTCCCCATTCTACACACTTCCCTGGGTGTCACAAGAAGGATAATTTTTCATGTTATTTCAGCTTGGATTTTTTTTGGACTTTCACCATTATTTATATTGCTCTTTGGGACTTTATTCACTATATTTTCCTTTGGCATTTTTTTCATCCCTCTGGATGATGATTTATTGTTTTTCATTATTCACTTATGTTTTTGATTAGCGCTACACTTTTTTATTATTATTGCATTATTGATCACTGTCCGTAGATCTTGTGTTTAGCTGCTTTTACATTTGTAACAAACCCCTTTTTTTTCATCACATATTGACTATCACTTTTTAGCGCAGAAATACCCCTCTATTTTACATATATAAGATGTATAGCATATGTTTCGGGATAATGCCTTTGTTAAGTACTCTCCATGGTCCTGAAAGTGAGTGAAAATACTCTTGTAATGTTATAAAATAAAATTTCTCCTTCAATTTGTTTTTTAAACAAAGTGTCCCCTTCTTTCTGTTTTTATGCCCTCAACCACTTAGTTAGAACAACAAACAGGGCCAAAAATAGGTTCTTCTGTTAAAGCAGCAGTTTGATACCCATGGACACTGTCATACCTCCAGTGTACACGGAGGAGGTTTTGGATATGTAGAACTGGCTTTATATGTAACTTTTCTGCCCCCTCTGCCTGTGAACTGCTAAAAGAGATCTTTTGGGCCACTTTCAAGCTCAGCGGGTGCAGGATTTATTACAAAAAACTATAAAATGGACTTGAAAACATCTTTATTTGAAATAGAGACAATAATCTCCCTATTTAGCAATGCAGTGGAATGACTATTAATTTAAAGGGTCTTTAGACTTTATCAGACCCATACCAAAACATCCAGCTCATTCAATGTTTGTGTTTGAAGTTAAATTTGAAAGTGCAAGGTTCAACATATTTGAGCTGTGCAGCTTCCCATTCTACAATGGCTAAATAAATATTGACTCTATGAGTAAATATCTTATAGGATCCATGCTCTCATTGGCGAACGAATTCTAATAAATAATTATATAAAATAGTGTGCCCTTTTTTGATTGAGTAGTTCACAATGGTATCCGTTATAGGGTGATTTAATCCTTCTCAGAATTCCACATCTTGCAAATGAAAAGATAAAGAAATGAGAAATAACAAGACAGCACAGAGCGATGATGATGTCCAAGGTTTCGGCAACCAGTATTAACCAGAGATCACATGACAGCTGGCTCTAGTAACCTGCAATCCTGGTTTTTATGAGAGTATATTAGACTTGCAATGCGGAGGCTGGAGAAATACAAACCTGTTACTGGTGTGTGTCTGTGCCTACACCAGGGAGAGAGAGAGCCACTGAGGACCAAAGAGCTAAGAGCTGAGGCTGTGAGAACTGGATTAAAAAGATTTAGCCATCGAGGATCAGGTTTTTGAGGGCTGCAGCCTGCCAAGCGTCCAGAACAAGGTTTTCTGTGCACTGGTACTGGAAAACAGATTCAGCTGTGCTTACTTCACTACTGTTAGCAATCCAGTACAACATTAGACTACCTTTTTCCTACCAGTCCCAAAGCAAACAACTGCATGCAGTTTCAAAGAGATGGTAATAAATGCACCACCGTACAGACTGGGCCCCACTATTAGCCGGCTGAAACTACAGATCAGACACCAGGCACTGATACACCATTAGCGAATTATTGTAGTGGAGTTACCTCAAATTTTGTCAATACAATCAAATACCCTGGTGTCTAATTCTATATTTAAATATAGTGGTGGTAGTATACTAATATTTAATATTTATTATTTTAGACATCATATTCTATCAACTACATGACTATGGCTCTTCGGACACCTTATTAGTATGTGTCGTGTGTTGGTTGCACCAGGAGCACTGTCACATTTAAGCACTATTTTGAGCACATGCTAATCCCAGATGAAGGGTGAAATGTGGTAAAACATGTTGGATTGGGGGGAATAAATGGATTTTTGTAAGAACTTACCGTAAAATCCTTTTCTCTTAAGCTCATTGACAGACGTAGTCTTCTTGATTCTCAAGAGCTGGGTTATGTTGTCTCCGCAGGAGTAGGACTAGGCAGAATGACAAAACGTTCTGGCTCCACCTTAGGGGCAGTCCCTGAGGGTATATCCTCCCTCTCTCTGCTACAGGGAATCAGTTCTGTTTAAAGCAGTACAGAGAATTTAACCCAACCCAACTCAATGATAGAGGGGCGGGTACTACGTCTGTCAATGAGCTTAAGAGAAAAGGATTTTACGGTAAGTTCTTACAAAAATCCATTTTTCTCTATCGCTCATTGACAGACGTAGTCTTCTTGATTCTCAAGAGCTGGGACATCCAGAAGCAGTGCCACAAATGAGGGGTGGGATTGACAAAATCAAATCCAATCTAGAAGGCCCAACCAGTGCCAAACTAGAAGTTTTAAAGGCTCATTATAAACAAAGAATGAGGCTAAAGAAAAAATTTTCCAACGGAAAAAAACCCTCGAGGTAGACCACTGGTCTCCTCAAATTGCGGCCTGCAAAACCTTGCGGCCAAATGAGGCATCAGACGATGCCATTACATCAACTTTATAATGTTTAGAGAAGGTATGCACCGACGACCAGGTAGCCGCCTTGCACACCTGGACCACTGACGCCTGATGGCGAAAGGCCCATGACGCACTAAGTGCCCGAGTGGAGTGCGCCTTAACAGGGAACGGGGGCTCCCGACCCTTAATAGAATAAGCCTGCACTACCGTCTGTCTGATCCATCTGGAAATGGTCGCGGCAGATGCAGGCAACCCCTTTTTGGGTCCATCTGGGATCACAAAAAGTGAATCCGTCTTGCGAAACGAGTCTGTCGTTTTCAAGTATACCCTGATCGCCCGGACCACATCCAAGGAGTGCAAAGCAAATTCCCGAGGATGACTGGGCTTAGGACACAGGGAAGGTAATACAATTTCTTCATTCAGATGAAATTCTGAAACCACTTTTGGTAGGAAGGATGGATTCGGACGAAGAACCACCTTATCTCTATGAACCACCAGATATGGTGAACGACAAGATAATGCGGCCAGTTCTGACACCCTGCGTGCAGAAGTAATAGCCACCAAGAAGGCCACCTTCTGGGACAACGTGGGTAGAGGAATCTCCCTAATATCTTCAAAGGGAGGTTTCTGAAGAACCGACAACACTAAATTAAGATCCCAGGGGGGTAACGGCGCGTGCACTGGCGGAGCCAGATGTCGCACCCCCTGGATGAAATTCCGCACCAAGGAATGAGTAGCCAAAGGCTTCTGAAAGAAGATGGCTAATGCTGAGACCTGACCCTTGATAGTACTCAAGGCCAGTTTCTGCTCAACCCCTTGTTGCAGAAAAGCCAATATTCGACTAATCGAATAAGACCGAGGACGGAACCCCAAAGGTTCACACCATGCAATGTAGGACTTCCATGTGCGATGATAAATCTTTCTGGAAGTTGCTTTCCTTGCTTCAACTAGAGTAGGAATAACTGAAGCTGACAAACCTTTGTCCTTCAGCACCTGGGTCTCAATAGCCAGGCCGTTAAAGCCAGCGATCGTAAAGCAGGATGGAAGATCGGTCCCTGAGACAGTAGATCCTCCCTGAGAGGAAGTCTCCATGGGACGTCCGCCACCAGTCTGACCATGTCGGCGTACCAAGCTCGACAAGGCCAGTCCGGAGCTACCAGGATTACTGGGATTCCTTCCTCCTCTACCCTGCGAAGAAGTCTTGGCAGTAACGCGAGAGGAGGGAAGGCATATATTAGCTGGTATTGCCCCCACGGGGCGATCAGTGCGTCTGCGGTTTCTGCTAGAGGATCGCGGGAGCGAGCCACGAATCTCTGAACTTTCCTGTTGAATCGTGATGCCAACAGATCCACATCCGGGGTGCCCCACCGTAGGCACAACTGGTGGAAAACGTCTGGATGGAGGGACCATTCCCCCTGATCCAGGGTCTGACGGCTGAGATAATCTGCCTGCCAATTCTCCACCCCCGGAATGAACACCGCAGAGATTGTTGGAACAAATCGTTCCGCCCAGCGAAGAATGCAAGCCACTTCTTTGGCCGCTCGGACACTCTTGGTGCCCCCCTGATGATTGACATAAGCCACGGCCGTGGCATTGTCTGACTGGATCCGAACCGGACTGCCCTGGAGCTGCTCGGTCCAGTGAATCAGACAAAGTCTGATCGCTCTCAGTTCCAATACATTTATCGGTAACCTGGATTCTTCCGGGGACCAAAGTCCCTGGACAGATAACTGACCAAGAATTCCTCCCCATCCGGATAGACTGGCATCCGTGGTCACTATCGTCCAATATATTGGCAGAAATGACTTTCCCTGGCTGAGCATTGGAGACCGAAGCCACCAAACCAGAGACTCTCTGGTCTGTTTGCTCAATCGTATCTGATTGTCCAGGGATTCCGGATCCCGATTCCATCTGAGAAGAATCTCTTGCTGAAGAATTCGGGTATGGGACTGGGCAAATGGGACTGCTTCGAATGAAGCCACCATCAACCCCAGAACCCTCATGCAAGTCCGAAGGGAAGACCAGCTGTTGGACAGTAACAACTGGACTGCTGATTGAATCTTTCGGAGTTTCCCTACCGGAAGAAAAACTCTTGTCCTGACTGTGTCTAGAATTAGACCCAGATATTCGAGCCTCTGGGTGGGAACCAGAAATGACTTTTGCTGGTTCACCAGCCACCCGAATTCCTGTAAAGAAATCATAGTAATTTCTATGTTTTGTAGCAAGGTCTGAGGAGACTCTGCATGAAGCAGAAGATCGTCTAGGTAACCTAGAATCGATATACCTCTTTGGCGCAGAAGTGCCAACATTGGGGCCAACACCTTTGTGAAGACCCGCGGAGCCGTGGCGAGACCGAAAGGTAACGCCACAAACTGATAGTGGTTCTCCTCTACGGAAAAGCATAGAAAACGCTGATGTCCTGCGAAAATGGGAATGTGAAGATAGGCGTCCTTGATGTCTATGGACGCTAGGACATCCCCTGGATGCAGGAAGGCTGCTACCGTGCGAATGGACTCCATTCTGAATCTTCTTATGTTGACGAAAGAATTGAGTGCTCTTAAGTCCAGAATTGGACGCACTTTGCCCTCTTTCCTGGGTATAGTAAACAGGTTTGAATAAAACCCTTGAAACCGTTCTGTCCAAGGAACGTGGACTACCACTCCTTGTTGTAGTAAATCTGTGACTGCTCTCCGCAGATCTTCTAAACGATCTGCGGATACAGAGGCGTAACTAGAACCTTCAGGGCCCCGATGCAAGAAACCATGAAGGGCCCCCCAGACCCCTGGCCGGGGCCCTTCCCTTCAAGCCCGAGGCTCTTCCCACTAATCCTGGGGCTCTTTACTCTCGTTGCATGGCCTTTTATTATGGTCCCGCAGCAGGATCCTTTCACAAGTTCTGCAGTGGGCCCCCTTCCTGCAATCTTGGGGCCTCCCCACAGTGGTGAAATGCCAGGGCCCGGTCGCAAGTGTGACCTTTGAGATCCTAGAGGTTCACCCACTGTTTTGCTACCGGGCCCCCTGGAGCATGGGGCCCGGTAGCGATTGCAACCCCTGCAACCCCTGTAGTTACGCCCCTGTGCGGATAGTCGGATATTGGAAGGGAAGAATCGCGCCGGTGGGAGAGATCGAAACTCGATCTTGTACCCTGACCTTATGACTTCGCAAACCCATTTGTCCGGGATTCTGGAAAGCCATGGATCCGGGAACCGGCGAAGACGTCCCCCCACCCCAGTTACGGGTGGGGGCGCACCTTCAGGCTTTGGATGGTTTATCTTCAGGTCTGGAGGGGGCGGGCTTTTGCTTGCCCGACCAACGACCCCTGACGCCTCCTGTAGGAGCTTTGGAGGACTTAGTTTTTTCACCCGCTGGACGAAAAAACCTCTTGTGAGCAGAAAAAGAAGGCCCTCGTCTTTGACGAGTTCCTCTACCTTTAAAATTTTGTGGTAAAAAGGTGCTTTTTCCACCGGTGAGATCCTTAATGATCTCATCTAAGTTGGCTCCAAATAGACGCTCTCCTGAAAAGGGGATATTAGCCAATGCTTTTTTGGAACCTTGGTCGGCTAACCAACCTTTTAGCCACAGTGTACGCCTGAGAACCACTGCTGAGACTGATGCTCGCGCCATTAATGGAGTGGCGTCTAACGCCGCATCACATACAAACTGTAACCCCTGTATCATTTGTTCCAACAAATCTGATACCGCCTGAGGGACTTCTTCTAAGTCCCGGCGTAACCACTTGGTCCATTCAGTTACAGCCTGCGAAACCAGACCAATAGCAATTATTGGTCTGAAAGCTGATCCAATCAAGGAAAACATGGTGCGAGACATAGCTTCTATCTTGCGATCCACTGGATCTTTAAAAGACGGAGCGTCTTCTAAAGGAATAACCGTGGCTTTATTCAATCTAGCAATAGGTGAATCCACCACAGGTGGTTCTGTCCATTTCTTAATCAGGGTTTCCTCAAACGGATAACGCCTGTCAATGCGTTTAGAAATATTAAAGGTGCGTTTTGGCAGACGCCATTCTTCTTCGATTGGATTGCCAAAACATTTGGGCAATGGAAAAACCTTCGCCACTTTGATGCGTTTTTTAGTCCCAAAAGGGATCTCAGTTTCAGCTATTTCTGATGGAATACCCTGTAACCTTAAGGTCTCTTGAACAGATACAATGAGTGCGTTTACTAGCGCTTCCTCTCGGGCTATGGTGGATGCCGAAACATCCTCCTCACTGTCTGAAGAGACAGGACCCGAGACACCAATACCAGATGAAGTACCTGCAACTGCAGAAATAGGCTCAGAGTCTGAATCCGAAGTTTCAGATAATAAGGGGTTAGGCGGGGGTCGCTTTCTTGCGCCCTGTCCCTGACAAGCCACTTCCACCCGGGACACAAAAGTTTCCATAATAGCTGACAAAGATTCAATTGTCAATGGGGTGCTGGAGGATCCCGCAGACCCCTCGAGGGGATCCGGAGGAGATACATGAGTGGCAGGGTCCATGTTAATACAGGACACCTTTGCCAGCAAAAACAAAAAACTTTTTCTTTTTTTTTTTTTTTTTTTTTTTTTTGTGTGTCTCCCCCTAGCGCAATAGCGCCCCTCAGAGTACCTGCTTCTCGATCCCAGAGAGAGAGAGAGGGACCCCCAAGGCTCACCAACCGATGCAGTGCAGTTTCCAACAAACTGCAGTCAGCGTCTGTCTTACACAGACTGGAAGGAGCTGTTTGCTTTTTCCCGGGCAGAAGGCGTGGCTCCGCCCCCTGTGTACGCCTTCCGGCGTTCCCAGCCCTCCACGAGGTAGCTGGGCTCACAAAACATGGCCGCCCCCATAGAAGAGACATAAGACTCCAAAAACATGGCGGCTGGCGTGACCTGAGGACATACATGCATTCGGTCTACGGCAAAATGGCGGCGGACCGCCGATATCGTCTTCCCAGCACATCCACCTGCACTCTGCTAAGAGGTGACATATGGATTTACAGAGATACACTGCACATAAGGTAGGATTATACCTCCTATGTCTGCTGTAATGTTACAGTCTGCTGGGTAGAGTGTTAGCTCTTGAACCAAGTCCACTTCCCACAAACACATGCTGTATTACAAGGGGGACTTGTAAGTATCAGATATATACTGACCGTATATGGAGGGGCCCATAATATATACTGCCTCATAATGAGGAAAAAAGGGAACGTTTACTCACCATACCGACCGACAGGCACCCTCTCTTCACAATACCCTCTCCACCGGGGTGGGGGTTTGTGGACGCCTCGACTCTCTGGTACCTGGCGTCCAAGCGAGCTTTTAACTCGCAAAGTCAGTCCCTTTACTGGGACTCCGTCGCGGCCGACTCAGCACACTGGTCTGCACGCGCTCTTAGGCAGAAACCGGGGTGACCACTGGATTTCAACATCCAGCCCGTCGCCCGGCCCCGCATACTTACTTGAATATGTCGCGGCCGACCAAGCGCAATGCCATGGTCTGCGCGCGCTCGTAGGCCGGCTGGGGTGACCACAAGTGTCGCCCAGTCCGGCATTTTTGCTTGAAGATCTCACAGGAAAAAAACACTGGAGAAAACTACCTAAAAAATGTCTTTTTCTTAAAGAAAAAAGTCTTGCCAGGACCAAAAGATCCCAGCAAGGAACTTAGGTCCTTACTCCTGACTAGACAGAAAAAAACTGATTCCCTGTAGCAGAGAGAGGGAGGATATACCCTCAGGGACTGCCCCTAAGGTGGAGCCAGAACGTTTTGTCATTCTGCCTAGTCCTACTCCTGCGGAGACAACATAACCCAGCTCTTGAGAATCAAGAAGACTACGTCTGTCAATGAGCGATAGAGAAAGAATTATTAGGTAGAAAGTGACATCAAGAGGAGAAGTAGAAATAATGAAAAATAACCTGGATGGATAGTAGCCTTATAAACTCTGATGGGGTGGATATGTCAAAAAGTGATGTATGGGACACATGACAGGTCCAAGAAGACTGGAGGAGGGAGGGGGGAGAAGAGCTTCTACTTCTGATCGCCTAAGCAGTTGGAGCGTACGTGGGAATGGTACCTGTCAAAATTGGGTACCCGCTTCCAGGGGCAGAATGGGCCGGGGGGAAGGGATGCATTTTCCCAGCAGGCTGCTCTAATTCCCCTAAAAAGGCCGCTTTGCCGCCAGGTGGGAACTGCGCATGTGCACTTCCGGACCTGGCCGAGTCTAATGTTCGGACGGTGTCAGAGGGGTGCAGGAATGCTTGTGCTGCGAGTCGTGGATGTGTCCTGTGACAGGGAAGTTGGCTGCACCTGTCACAGGGCTGAGAGCCTGCATCCTGTACACAGCAAAGCCCCCTCCACATAAAAGGTAGAGGCTCGCTGGAAAAGCTCTGCCTCCTCCCGCCCCTCTCTCCCTGTGCCCGCCCACACTCCGGGAAGCCTGTGTGTCTGTCTGTGAAGAGAATTCTGTGGGTGGGAAAGTTTGAACTGAGCAGCCAGCAGCCACATCCTATACATGAAGCTATGCATTTCCTGAACCAGTGAGCCTCCTGGGACCTTTTCAAGTAAGTGAGCTGTGACCGGCCTTTCCTCCTCCTCCCTTTTTGCTCTCTCCCAAATTCCTCTTCCTTCCCCTATTTCCTTATCTGCAGCTAAGGAGTTATATTTTAACAGCCTCTGCAGTATCTGGTCCTATGTAGTGTGGTTTGGCTACAGTGCTGGTGTACTCGCAGTCTTCCTGCATGTTACCCCAGTCCCATAGACTTCTATTAGGTTGTACATTTAAACTCTTGCTAACCACCTGCTGCAGTTTTCCTGGGGCAGGTCAGCTTTATTACATGAAATGACGTACCTGCATGTCGTTTCGTGTAATAGACAGCAGGGGGGCGTGCCGGTTGGCCAAAGGGGAAGCCAATCAGCAGGTATGGCTGACGCCAGCAACTCGCGATCGCTCCCCAGCCATGAAGACAGTAAAATGGGCAGTCCGCCATTTTGTCACAGATGAACACAGGGATCTTGTGGTCCTGCTGTTTAGGAACACAGATATCTGTGTTCATCTAGTGAGTCTATCCCCCACACAGTTAGAAAGCACCCCTTAGGGACACACTTAACCTTTTGATTGCCCCTGGTGTTAACCCCTTCCCTGCCAGTGTCATTAGTACAGTGACTGTGCATATTTTTAGCACAGATTACTGTAGTATTGTCACTGGTTTCCTCAAAAGTGTCAGGTATCCAATCTGTCTGCCACAATGTCCTGCTAAAAATCGCTGATCACTGCAATTACTAGTAAAAATTAAATAAATAAAAAATAAAAATTACGTAAATCTTTCTCCTAGTTTGTAGATATTATAACTGTTGTGCAAACCAATCAATATACACTTATTGGGATTGTTTTTACCAAAAATACATACATATTGGCCTAAAATAAAGAAAAAAAAAAAATTAAATTTTTTTTTTATTGGGAATGTTTTACAGCAGAAAGTAAAAAATATATGTATTTTTTTTTTTTTTTTTTTAAGAATTGTAACTCTTCTTTTGTTTATAGCGCAAAAAAAAAAGAAATACTGCAGAGGTGATCAAATACCACCAAAAGAAAGCTCTATTTGTAGGAAAAAAGGACATCAATTTTATTTAGGTACAACATCACACAACTCATGTAACTGTCAGTTAGAGTAACGCAGTGCCGTTTTGCAAAAAATGGCCTGGTCATTAACGCAAAGTGACGTATATATACGTCGGGTAGCTTTGTGGGGGTATACCGGGATGATGCCTCTAGCTAGAGGCATCATCCCAGTACCGTGGTTTAGTGCCAACGGTCGGCTTTCCGTCTGTAACGACCGATGCGGCTCGGGAGCCGCTCGATTGTTACCCGGGTGAGCAGGAGGGGACGCCCTCCCGCTACCTTCTGTGTCTTTTACTGGGGCTCCCGTCCCACCGGGAGCCCCGAGCACCCAGCCGGCATTTCCGCCGGCTGGATGGAGTCCCGATTAAAGCCAGAAACGGCTTTGATCGGGTCTCCGATGACGTAACCCGGAGGCGGCGTCCATGACGTCACTTCCGGGTTAAAGGTGCTGCAAAAGGCGGCAAATTTAAAAAACGGCTGTATGCAAAAACGCAGTTTTCGGCGTTTTGCATACATGGAAGTGTAGTGGAAGTGTAGTCCCTCCATAAAGTGTACCTGTCACTGCATATTGGTGTCACAAGGGATGTTTACATTGCTTGTGACAGCAATAAAAGTGATCAGATTTTTTTTTTTAAAAACTGTAATAAAGTAAAAAAAATAAATAAATAGGAAAAAAAAATAAATAAATTTATATTTATATAAAAAAAAAACGTATACGGAAGTCGAGCCGCGAATGAAATCGCTGTTCAAACCACACATGTGAGGTATCGCCGCGATCGCCAGAGCATGAGCAATAATTAAAAAAAAAGAGCTACACTCTAACTCTAAACTGGTAACCGTTAAAAAAATTTAAAGCGTCGCCTATTGAGATTTCTATTGACCGTAGTTTGTCGCCATCCCACGGGGGGGGGGCAATTTTAAACCGTAACATGTTGGGTATCTATTTACTCTGCGTGACATCATCTTTCACAATCTACAAAAAAATGGGCTATATTTACTGTTTAGTATTTTTTAAATGCAGTGAAATGTGATTTTTCAAAAATTTTCCAAAAAAATGACGTTTTAAAGACCGCTGCGCAAATACCGCGTGACAAAAAATATTGCAATGACCGCCATTTAATTCTCCAGAGTCTTTGCTAAAATAATATATATAATTTTTGGGGGTTCTAAGTCGTTTTCTTGAAAAAATACTGATTTTAACTTGTAAACAAAAAGTGTCCGAAATAGGGCTGGGGCTTAAGTGGTTATGGGGGTAAAACCGTCCTTAAGTGGTTAAAATTAACAAAAACAGCTGCAACTTTAATGCGCTTTATAAAAAAACAGCAGGAAAAACACACAACCTAAAATTAGTCTATGGGACTGCAGCTAAGGAAAACTGTGAGTACACCAGCGCTGCAGCCAAACTACAGCACACCGTGTGAACCCAAAGGATTGTATGCATTTGCAGCAGGCACTGCCACTCGACTGAGAAGTGATTCATACTCAGGTCACTTTTAAGAGGCATTTGACAGGCAGTGAGGAGGGGATATCACATTTCCTCACTGCCTGTTTTAACCTCCTGAATGTCAATCTCTCCAGGCAATGACATGGTTCACTTCCAACTCCACCTTATTTCCATAATTTTCTGAATTAGATGTGCTCTCACCTTATTTTGTGCACATAAGATACATAAAGAGAGTTATGGATATAAGGTGCAGTTCAAAGTGAAATTCTACACCTAAGTGGAGCACATTACAGAAGATTTGAGGATTTTGTTAAAGGGCTTGTAAAGGTTCAAATTGTTTTTAATAAAAATAACAAACATGTTATACTTACCTGCCCCCTGTACTAGTTATGCACAGAACAGCCCAGATTGTTCTCTTCCAGGGTGCCCCTTCATCGGTTGCCTCCATGGAGAGCCGCTTTCCGTGGGGGCACCCATGCGGGCGCCCTCCCGAGTCCCACTGCTGTGTCCATTGACACAGACAGCAGGACTCGGCCCTGCCCCCCGCTCCCATGTCACTGGATTTGATTGACAGCAGCAGGAGCCCAATGGGTTCTGCTGCTATCAATCTATCCAATGAAGACAGAGACAGCGGCCGCTCGGCTCATGCACATCACTGGATCGGCTCAGGTAAAAAAAAAAGGAGGGGCTCTGGGGGCAGCTGCAGCAAAGGAGGTTTTTCACCTTAATGCATAGAATGTGTAAGGCAGCTGGTCGGATAGAAGCTGGCTTTTTGGTCGGCCTCTGTCAGAAAAGCAAAACCAGGAGCCAACAAGCTCCTGATCAGCTTTCTCCTCCAATAGCTGAGAGCGCTGAAGGGAATGATCTGGCAGGGGGGGGGGGGGGGCAGTCCCCCTGTTAGACCACAAAGGAACAGCAGGGGTGATCGCTGTACTAACATTGGATAGTTAATACATTGGTTGCGGCTCCGACCAAGGCTGACAGTTTTTTTTACGTTCAACCTGCTGGGTTGAACGAAAATAAAAACTAGTGGTGTGTACCAGGCTTTACTATGTTGATGCTGGAATCAAGCAATTTTCTTGAGGAATGGTCTTTCCCTCTCCCTGCAGGCAATGTGGAGCTATCTCTCCCTGCAGGCATTGTACAGCGGTCTCTACCTGCAGGCATGGTGGAGCGGTCTCTCCCTGCAGGCATTGTGGAGCGGTCTCTTCTTGCAGGCATTGTGGAGCAGTCTCTCCCTGCAGGTATCGTGGAGAGGTGTCTCTCTCTTCGGCAATGTGGAGCACTGTCTCTCTCTGTGTGGGAAATGCAAACCGGTCTTTCTCTGACTGTGGGAAAGGTGGAGCAGTCTCTCTGTGCAGGAAAGGTGGAGCGGTCTCTCTGTGCGGGCAATGTTGAGTGGTCTATCTGTGAGCCCAATGTGGAGCGGTCTCTCTGTTCAGGCAATGTGGAGAGGTCTCTCTGTGTGGGCACTGTGGAGAGGTCTCTTAGCACAGAAATGAAGGGGACATCTCACCAGTTGAACATAGGTGACAAAAAAAACTGATGGGCTATAATAACCGCACTTACTATAATGGAAATAAGACATGTTTTTTGCCTTCAGATCTACTTTAAATCACATTGCTAATTGCATATGATACTTGTTTGTAGCTTAAATACTGTGAGAGAGACCATCGTGCCCCCTTCAATGCAGAGAGACCATCGTGCCCTCTTCAATGCAGAGTGACCAGCATGCCCCTTTCAATGCAGAGTGACCAGCGTGCCCCCTTCAATGCAGAGAGACCATCGTGCCCCCTTTCAATGCAGAGTGACAAGCGTGCCGTGCCCCCTTTCAATGCAGAGTGACCAGCGTGCCTCTTTCAATGCAGCGTGCCCCTTTCCATGCAGAGTGACCAGCGTGCCCCCTTTCAATGCAGAGTGACCAGCGTGCCCCTTTCAATGCAGAGTGACCAGCGTGCCCCTTTCAATGCAGAGTGACCAGCGTGCCCCTTTCAATGCAGAGTGACCAGCGTGCCCCCTTCAATGCAGAGAGACCATCGTGCCCCCTTTTAATGCAGAGTGACCAGCGTGCCGTGCCCCCTTTCAATGCAGAGTGACCAGCGTGCCTCTTTCAATGCAGAGTGACCAGTGTGCCCCTTTCAATGCAGAGTGACCAGCGTGCCCCCTTTCAATGCAGAGTGACCAGCGTGCCCCTTTCAATGCAGAGTGACCAGCGAGGTGAGATCCTCACTACTTTTGCTTTATAATGTCTGTGATTGGAGTCACTGCACCATGGGCCTCTGGGCTGTATTTGCCCCCTGGAGGAAAAGTTGCCAGTCCTCCCCTGCCCGCTTCCCCCTCCTCCTCAAAAGCTCCATTTCACAAACAGGAGCGGGGAAGGAGGCCTTAAAGTGAAACTTTCTACTTTTGGGTGTAGCTCTTCTTTAGGGATTTTGTACTTTTACAAATGTATTCGTCCTCCCACTAGCACTTATAAAGGATCAAACAGGGATCAGCCTCTAGAGCCCCCGAGGACATCCTATTCTAATGAAATGCATAGAGAGGAGTTTTTTTTTACGCTGACAGTGACATTATCACACTTGGCAACAGGCACACAGACAGCAACTTTGCACATTTTTTGTTTAATGAAGGCTTTGTATATGAGGTTTAATATGTATATTTTGCAAAAAAGAAATACTTGAGTAGTCTACACTACTGGAGTTATTTTCTCTTTTTGTGGAACTTGATTACCAAATGTGACATTGAAACTGGATGATGCAGTGTGATCCATTCGCTTATCCTGTATGGGGACTGTATTCACACTTTGATTGACCTCTAGGCTTCAAGGCCTGACCTTCTGGTAAGTGTTGGATTCATTTGTGGTTGCAATGGTTCACTTTGATGGTCACAGAAGTGTCACCCATGTTGTGGTAATTTTGTTGAAATAAAGTGACACAGTTGCACCATGGGATTTCCTCTGAACAAAATGATTGTATTTTATGCTGTGCAAGAGTTTCATTACCACTGTTGTTTATTTGGACTTTTTTTGTTAAAGAGTTTCACTAATATTGCTGCACTATTTTATATATATATATACAGTGCCTTGCGAAAGTATTCGGCCCCTTGAACTTTGCAAACTTTTGCCACATTTCAGGCTTCCTTCAAAAATAAAGATATAAAACTGTAATTTTTTTGTGAAGAATCAACAACAAGTGGGACACAATCATGAAGTGGAACAAAATTTATTGGATATTTCAAACTTTGTTACCAAATAAAAAACTGAAAAATTGGGCGTGCAAAATTATTCAGCCCCTTTACTTTCAGTGCAGCAAACTCTCTCCAGAAGTTCAGTGAGGATCTCTGAATGATCCAATGTTTACCTAAATGACTAATGATGATAAATAGAATCCACCTGTGTGTTATCAAGTCTCCGTATAAATGCACCTGCACTGTGATAGTCTCAGAGGTCCGTTTAAAACGCAGAGAGCATCATGAAGAACAAGGAACACACCAGGCAGGTCCGAGATACTGTTTTGGAGACGTTTAAAGCCGGATTTGGATACAAAAAGATTTCCCAAGCTTTAAACATCCCAAGGAGCACTGTGCAAGCGATAATATTGAAATGGGAGGAATATCAGACCACTGCAAATCTACGAAGACCTGGCCGTCCCTCTAAACTTTCAGCTCATACAAGGAGAAGACTGATCACAGATGCAGCCAAGAGGCCCATGATCACTCTGGATGAACTGCAGAGATCTACAGCTGAGGTGGGAGACTCTGTCCTTAGGACAACAATCAGTCGTATACTGCACAAATCTGGCCTTTATGGAAGAGTGGCAAGAAGAAAGCCATTTCTTAAAGATATCCATAAAAAGTGTCGTTTAAAGTTTGCCACAAGCCACCTGGGAGACACACCAAACATGTGGAAGAAGGTGCTCTGGTCAGATGAAAAAAAAATAGAACTTTTTGGCAAAATGTTATGTTTTAGCGTAATAGCAACACAGCTCATCACCCTGAACACACCATCCCCACTGTCAAACATGGTGGTGGCAGCATCATGGTTTGGGCCTGCTTTTCTTCAGCAGGGACAGGGAAGATGGTTAAAATTGATGGGAAGATGGATGGAGCCAAATACAGGACCATTCTGGAAGAAAACCTGATGGAGTCTGCAAAAGACCTGAGACTGGGACAGAGATTTGTCTTCCAACAAGACAATGATCCAAAACATAAAGCTAAATCTACAATGGAATGGTTCACAAATAAACATATCCAGCTGTTAGAATGGCCAAGTCAAAGTCCAGACCTGAATCCAATCGAGAATCTGTGGAAAGAACTGAAAACTGCTGTTCACAAACACTCTCCATCCAACCTCACTGAGCTCGAGCTGTTTTGCAAGGAGGAATTGGCAAAAAAGTCTCTCGATGTGCAAAACTGATAGAGACATACCCCAAGAGACTTACAGCTGTAATCACAGCAAAAGGTGGCGCTAAAAAGTATTAACTTAAGGGGGCTGAATAATTTTGCACACCCAATTTTTCAGTTTTTTATTTGTTAACAAAGTTTGAAATATCCAATAAATTTCGTTCCACTTCATGATTGTTTCCCACTTGTTGATTCTTCACAAAAAATTACAGTTTTATATGTTTATGTTTGAAGCCTGAAATGTGGCAAAAGGTTGCAAAGTTCAAGGGGGCTGAATACATTCATATTAAAAAAGAAGAATAGCGCGCAAATGCAAAAGAAATAACTACCAAATCTGAAGACAATCCATAAATAAAAATGGGGGTTTGGTCCCACCATATGGCCATATCGTGCTCAAGCCCACTACTGCGTCAAAGTACCCAATTATCAGTGGGTCCTACACTATCCATGAAAAAGAGATGAATCCAGCCTTTCTTACCCTTGGAGATAATACTCCTTGCTGGGAAGGATGTGCAAATGCACTACAGGGGACTCCTCCTATATCCACTTGATGGTGGACACTGATTGAGTACAGGTGTGTGTGGGGGGTGGGGAGGGTTGCTCAACCTCGATAGTCTGGTCAGACCGAATACATAATAAACAGGCAAAAAATTTGGGGGAGCATACCCATGTATTTCTAAAGCTGCTGCAGCTATGAACCAAGAGACATGTATATTAAAAAAGAAGAATAGCGCGCAAATGCAAAAGAAATAACTACCAAATCTGAAGACAATCCATAAATAAAAATGGGGGTTTGGTCCCACCATATGGCCATATCGTGCTCAAGCCCACTACTGCGTCAAAGTACCCCATTATCAGTGGGTCCTACACTATCCATGAAAAAGAGATGAATCCAGCCTTTCTTACCCTTGGAGATAATACTCCTTGCTGGGAAGGATGTGCAAATGCACTACAGGGGACTCCTCCTATATCCACTTGATGGTGGACACTGATTGAGTACAGGTGTGTGTGGGGGGTGGGGAGGGTTGCTCAACCTCGATAGTCTGGTCAGACCGAATACATAATAAACAGGCAAAAAATTTGGGGGAGCATACCCATGTATTTCTAAAGCTGCTGCAGCTATGAACCAAGAGACATGTATATTAAAAAAGAAGAATAGCGCGCAAATGCAAAAGAAATAACTACCAAATCTGAAGACAATCCATAAATAAAAATGGGGGTTTGGTCCCACCATATGGCCATATCGTGCTCAAGCCCACTACTGCGTCAAAGTACCCCATTATCAGTGGGTCCTACACTATCCATGAAAAAGAGATGAATCCAGCCTTTCTTACCCTTGGAGATAATACTCCTTGCTGGGAAGGATGTGCAAATGCACTACAGGGGACTCCTCCTATATCCACTTGATGGTGGACACTGATTGAGTACAGGTGTGTGTGGGGGGTGGGGAGGGTTGCTCAACCTCGATAGTCTGGTCAGACCGAATACATAATAAACAGGCAAAAAATTTGGGGGAGCATACCCATGTATTTCTAAAGCTGCTGCAGCTATGAACCAAGAGACATGTATATTAAAAAAGAAGAATAGCGCGCAAATGCAAAAGAAATAACTACCAAATCTGAAGACAATCCATAAATAAAAATGGGGGTTTGGTCCCACCATATGGCCATATCGTGCTCAAGCCCACTACTGCGTCAAAGTACCCCATTATCAGTGGGTCCTACACTATCCATGAAAAAGAGATGAATCCAGCCTTTCTTACCCTTGGAGATAATACTCCTTGCTGGGAAGGATGTGCAAATGCACTACAGGGGACTCCTCCTATATCCACTTGATGGTGGACACTGATTGAGTACAGGTGTGTGTGGGGGGTGGGGATGGTTGCTCAACCTCGATAGTCTGGTCAGACCGAATACATAATAAACAGGCAAAAAATTTGGGGGAGCATACCCATGTATTTCTAAAGCTGCTGCAGCTATGAACCAAGAGACATGTATATTAAAAAAGAAGAATAGCGCGCAAATGCAAAAGAAATAACTACCAAATCTGAAGACAATCCATAAATAAAAATGGGGGTTTGGTCCCACCATATGGCCATATCGTGCTCAAGCCCACTACTGCGTCAAAGTACCCCATTATCAGTGGGTCCTACACTATCCATGAAAAAGAGATGAATCCAGCCTTTCTTACCCTTGGAGATAATACTCCTTGCTGGGAAGGATGTGCAAATGCACTACAGGGGACTCCTCCTATATCCACTTGATGGTGGACACTGATTGAGTACAGGTGTGTGTGGGGGGTGGGGAGGGTTGCTCAACCTCGATAGTCTGGTCAGACCGAATACATAATAAACAGGCCAAAAATTTGGGGGAGCATACCCATGTATTTCTAAAGCTGCTGCAGCTATGAACCAAGAGACATGTATATTAAAAAAGAAGAATAGCGCGCAAATGCAAAAGAAATAACTACCAAATCTGAAGACAATCCATAAATAAAAATGGGGGTTTGGTCCCACCATATGGCCATATCGTGCTCAAGCCCACTACTGCGTCAAAGTACCCAATTATCAGTGGGTCCTACACTATCCATGAAAAAGAGATGAATCCAGCCTTTCTTACCCTTGGAGATAATACTCCTTGCTGGGAAGGATGTGCAAATGCACTACAGGGGACTCCTCCTATATCCACTTGATGGTGGACACTGATTGAGTACAGGTGTGTGTGGGGGGTGGGGAGGGTTGCTCAACCTCGATAGTCTGGTCAGACCGAATACATAATAAACAGGCCAAAAATTTGGGGGAGCATACCCATGTATTTCTAAAGCTGCTGCAGCTATGAACCAAGAGACATGTATATTAAAAAAGAAGAATAGCGCGCAAATGCAAAAGAAATAACTACCAAATCTGAAGACAATCCATAAATAAAAATGGGGGTTTGGTCCCACCATATGGCCATATCGTGCTCAAGCCCACTACTGCGTCAAAGTACCCCATTATCAGTGGGTCCTACACTATCCATGAAAAAGAGATGAATCCAGCCTTTCTTACCCTTGGAGATAATACTCCTTGCTGGGAAGGATGTGCAAATGCACTACAGGGGACTCCTCCTATATCCACTTGATGGTGGACACTGATTGAGTACAGGTGTGTGTGGGGGGTGGGGAGGGTTGCTCAACCTCGATAGTCTGGTCAGACCGAATACATAATAAACAGGCAAAAAATTTGGGGGAGCATACCCATGTATTTCTAAAGCTGCTGCAGCTATGAACCAAGAGACATGTATATTAAAAAAGAAGAATAGCGCGCAAATGCAAAAGAAATAACTACCAAATCTGAAGACAATCCATAAATAAAAATGGGGGTTTGGTCCCACCATATGGCCATATCGTGCTCAAGCCCACTACTGCGTCAAAGTACCCCATTATCAGTGGGTCCTACACTATCCATGAAAAAGAGATGAATCCAGCCTTTCTTACCCTTGGAGATAATACTCCTTGCTGGGAAGGATGTGCAAATGCACTACAGGGGACTCCTCCTATATCCACTTGATGGTGGACACTGATTGAGTACAGGTGTGTGTGGGGGGTGGGGAGGGTTGCTCAACCTCGATAGTCTGGTCAGACCGAATACATAATAAACAGGCAAAAAAATTTGGGGGAGCATACCCATGTATTTCTAAAGCTGCTGCAGCTATGAACCAAGAGACATGTATATTAAGAAAGAAGAATAGCGCGCAAATGCAAAAGAAATAACTACCAAATCTGAAGACAATCCATAAATAAAAATGGGGGTTTGGTCCCACCATATGGCCATATCGTGCTCAAGCCCACTACTGCGTCAAAGTACCCCATTATCAGTGGGTCCTACACTATCCATGAAAAAGAGATGAATCCAGCCTTTCTTACCCTTGGAGATAATACTCCTTGCTGGGAAGGATGTGCAAATGCACTACAGGGGACTCCTCCTATATCCACTTGATGGTGATGGGATAAATGAGGGTGTGTGAAAAACAGCCGATCCCTAATTTGAATTACTTACCCACCAGTCTGCTAACAAACCAAAATAAACCTGTCTAACAAATAAGTTAAAAGCAGGAGTTTAGTTAACACATATTTGCAAATGCATGCGGAAGCTGCAAGGCCAGCGACAAGGCATCCTGCGTTCTTGCAGAACCTAACACTAAATAACACTGCTCAACCTGAGTGTATAAGTGTCTTCACAAAGGGAAGTACATGCTTGCCAATAGGTGGATTGGAAACAGATGGGAATGGAGACCGCCCAATCCTCCCCCACCTGCTCCAATCCACGACTGGCAACTGCTTTTAACTTATTTGTTAGACAGGTTTATTTTGGTTTGTTAGCAGACTGGTGGGTAAGGAATTCAAACTAGGGATCGACTGCAACGCTAGCATGTGACCCAAAAGCATAAAAATCCATTCCATTCAATTGACAAGCGAATCTTGGTCTCCCCAACCTCTTCTAAACTGCTCAAGATTCGCACCAGTGTGAAGCCAGGCTTATAATCCTAATGGCAATCTGTTTTTTTTTTTTTTTAATAGCAGAATTATTAAAAACATTTTAAACAAATTATTTTAGTCTGAATGTTCAATTAAATATCTTAGGTAAAGTGTGAAAGCAGACAATAATTCAGTAATAATTTATTCTGGATAAACAAGCATTTTGTCCAATATATATGAAGTGGTTTGAACCAATCTCTTATGGTTCAAACAGTCACACTGAAAAATTCATTTTCACACTAGCTATCCTCAAAGAAAAATGCTGAAAATTCCTTTGTAGTTTTCAGAGGAGCCAATGTCCAATCAGGATTTGGTTCTATATTTAGATCTTGGCAAACATGGAAATTCAAGTAATCCTCTAGGTATTTAACAATTATGAAAGCATGCAAAAATCATAAGAAAGACTTAATATTGTCAATGTGAGCTATTAGTTCGAATGCATGCTGCCATTAGATAGCAATATAATTTACTGTGCAAACATTAGGAACGTGACTACTGAAGAAGGCAATATTTTCTAAATTAGCTCTGTGAATATACAATTACATAGCTCATGATCAATGTCCTATTCATTCAACTTCAAGGAAAAATGCATAGAATTATATAATGATTGCCCATCAGATGTCAAAAACAACAACACTTCACTATTGTTATGCAAACCCAGTTGTCTACATGTTCAGTCATTTTACATAAGCCAGGCTTAGATGAAAACCATTTTGACCTGATGTACTAGAACCAACATTTTAATGCAAATTCCACTGTAAAACGAGCTTACATATAAGCTCTTTATTCTGTTCTTACAATGTTAGGACACAAAGCAGTTTCCTGGAGCAAGCTGGTCAAGGGCAGGGACACATCACAAGATTTTCCTTCAATGCTGACAGTTAAATCTCGCCTTTTCATCCCAGCACCGAAGGAAAACATAAATGATTTGTACATGTTTAAATATATACACTATACACGACCTTAGAATTGTGTTATTTATATATATATACACACAGTATATACTGCTCAAAAAAATTTAAAGGAACACTTTGAAAGCACATTAGATCTCAATGGGGGAAAATATCATTCATATCTATACTGATATGGACTGGGTAATGTGTTAGGAGCGAAAGGATGTCACATCGTTTGATGGAAATGAAAATTATCAACCTACAGAGGGCAGAATTTAAAGACACCCCAAAAGTCAAAAGTGAATAAATGATGCAGCAGGCTAGTCCATTTTGCTGAGATTTCATTGCAGCAACTCAAAATGGTACTCAGTAGTTTGTATGGCCCCCACATGCTTGTATGCATGCCTGACAACCACCGACCATGCTCCTTTTGAGACGACGGATGGTGTCCTGGGATATTTCCTCCCATATCTGGACCAGGGCAACACTTAGCTCCTGAACAGACTGAGGTGCAACCTGGTGGCATCAGATGGACCAAAATATAATGTCCCAGAGGCGTTCTATTGGATTTAGGTCAGGCGAGCGTAGGGGCCATCTTTCATCCTACATATAAAATTTATGATCTTGATACCTGCTTGGTATAATTGGTTAATCATACATCTGACTCTAATTCTACAAAATCCCTGACTTTGTGCAAGTGTACAAAGTGTGCAAGTGTAAGAATTGATGCTGGTTTGAAGCCAAAGAGTAGTTACAGTACACCAAATATTGATTTGTTTTAGATTTTTCTTCTGTTTGCTCGCTTTACATTTTGTAAATTGATAAAAATAAACAATTCAAATATATATTTTTGAAAGCAGTCTTATTTTACACCATTTCTTCTCACCTGCCTAAAACTTTTGCACAGAAATGTGTGTGTGTTTTGTTCACATCTTTGTTGATCTGCATTAATCTGCACAGGTCAACACAGGCTCAAAGCTAGGACACATAGAAAATTATTGTTTTCTATTGTCCTGTTTAGGGCTGCACGATATTGGAAAAAAGTACATTGCGATATTTTTTTTCCCAACGATATATATTGCGATATTGAGAGAGCCATCAATCCAGGCTAAATACAAGGTTAATGTTACTGTAGGGATTCAGTGCAGCAGCCTTCTTCTGATTTTACTACAGGGCAAGTCTTGAACCATCAGAAATCAGTGCCTGCCATTGGATGGGCAGATCTGATCTGGATATCCAGGGACAATCTGGAAGTGTGTGTGCTAACCGGATGATGCCGGGGGGGGGGGGGGGGGGGGATCCGTAGGATGCTGCCCATAGATCATACCTATAGTCAGTGCTGGGTACAATGTATGGCAGCATCATGCATGTACAATACATAAAACACACATATACTATACAATACAATGCAGTATTGATGATGATGAGGAGCCCACCACCTCTACAGACCGGTGATTTGCAATAGGTTTCATTTCTGCACTTGAAGGGCTAGTTCAACTTTACAGAGCTAACACTGTACACAATCCCCACCCTCCCAATTCTCGAATAATTCAGAATTCCGATTGTAAATGGTAAACTGTGCAATTGTACGGCGAGAAGGTAAATCAGAATGACACGGTAAGACAGAAGAAATTGGAGGAGACAAATGGGCAGCCGGAGACAAATAGAAAAATACATAAAAGACTGGCACAGCAGAGAGGAGAACTTGAACCATCAGAAATCAGTGCCTGCCATTGGACGGGAAGATCTATAAGCAGAGAAATCGGGACTCACAGTTGTGGTAGAAGGTAGAAGAATACAGCCCGACAATGCCGACATCCGTCCCGCATGTTAAGTCCGTCCTGCAGCTCTCCTGACCGAGCGGTGAGCGCGGCACAGCGAACCAATCACGTTGTGAGTAGCGGCACAGCGAACCAATCAGGTGTGCAGGCACGCGTGATTGGTTCCCTGTGCCGCTGCTCACCGCTCAGTCAGGAGAGCTGCAGGACGGACTTAACATGCGGGCGGGCTGTATTCTTCTACCTTCCTTCACTGTGAGTCCCCAATATCGGCTGATCCGGCGATGTGACTATCGCCCACTTCTGCAGCATGATATTCGATGTTACATCGAATATCGTTCAGCCCTAGTCCTGTTTACACCATAACTCTGTATTGAGGTGCATGTAGGGAGGTCCCCCCCAAGGGACAGGTTATGCACCCATACGCAAAATAAAGTAGCACGCCACACCACACTACTTTTTGAACAGTACCCTCTTCTTGCAGAAAGCCCAGGTCATCTTGGCCTCTCACTCACAGTACTCAATAGCATGTAAGACAGGAGTGCAGAACATGTCCTCCTCCTCACCAGCCTACCACGTCCAACCTTGATGCCATATCTCTACTGATGTACAAGGCATTCATCTTGTGAGTTGTGACTTACTGGCCAGCCTTCAGACTCACCCTGCACCACATCCGTCCCCATGATGAAGACCGAGCCATAAGGTGAATGACACATAGCACACCAGTCCTTTACTACCATCAGAGCTGCTATCACCTGCCAGAGTCACCAGCCTCCTAATCCAGCTGGCTACTATAAATTACCAGTGTCCCAACCCAAAAGGTTCTATGTGTTGTTCTTCTTGTGTGCTTGACCACAAGGGCTAACCTTCATTCACAAATGTTACAGAGGTAGAATATTATAACATTGTGCATTCAGCTGTGCTGTTACTGGAAACACTGTCTCTAGCAGTATACGTACAGAATAGGTGCAATAGGGAACTGGTGTTGTCTGTACCTGATTTGGTAAATGTCCATAAGTTATAAAGTCCATGTCATCTGGTTTCCCTGTAATACAGGCCCATTGGTAAGATGGTGACAGTGGTCAATCCCCGGCATATATATATATATATATATATATATATATATATATATATATATATATATAATATATATATATATATATACCCCCCTGAAAGACAGAGGATGTGACACATCTGCAGGGGAAGTATGTCATATACAGTATGACCTGACTTACACAGCATCAGTCAGAGAAAATAAAGCACGAGAACAAACAACATATGCAAAACACGGTAAAACAATAACATACAGCAAAAAAGGGGTAGAATATCTGCGCTTAGAATAAAAACATATGAACCATATAAATAAATTGAATGGGGCAGCCAGCTAAATGATTGGATTACAAACTTATAACATATATATATATAAAGGTAAAAGCAGCGCCAAAAAATGATTTAAAATTGAATAAAAACGTCCAATATATTGTAATACAGTCCAAAAAGTGTCCAATGCAAAGATGATGGAGAGGGAAAGACCAGAGCAAGATCCCGGATACCAATGGTGAAATCAGGAGGAGTTTTACACCCAATCGTGATGGTCACACAAACTGCTTACCAGAAAGTGATCAAAACAGGCGTATAAATCTCTCAGACAGATCAACCAAGGAAAGCCAAAGGATAAGCCACTGGAACTTATCAAATCGAACCACTTCAACCATCTCCAAATAACCAATCCTTAGATGTGATGGCTGCATTCGTTTTCTTTTTTTAGGTTTTCTTCTATTTTCATCTGGTGATCTAGCCAGCAAGTCTGTTTTTCAGAAGAACAAGTTATTCTCAGATGTATCAGTTGTACTGTGGCAGGGGTGCTTACAAAGATCAGCTTTTATTTCAGAAATCAGCGTGAAAAGAAAGGTAAAACAACTCGTAACTTCTTCATGGAGAAAGGATAAAAGTTTTACATGAATAAATAAAAGCTGATCTTTGTAAGCACCCCTGCCACAGTACAACTGATACATCTGAGAATAACTTGTTCTTCTGAAAAACAGACTTGCTGGCTAGATCACCAGATGAAAATAGAAGAAAGAGTGGGAAATGTAATGTGATTTCACACACAGAAATGTCAACACTGATGTGAACATTTACATGTCATTATTTGCATGATTCGGTAATGTATAAGCCATATAATAGTTCTTTAATTTTACACGTGGGACTGCGGCGTGTACAGATCAACAACACAAAGCTGATCATGACTGCCATGGATCTACATCACTGGAAGGTGTGATTGATGCTTACATCATGGGGACATTTGTTTTTTTATTATTATTATTATTATTATTATTATTATTATTATTATTATTATTGGTAGTGAACAAGCCATAGAAAATGTTACAACTTTCATTTCTTGTGGGGCTGTAGCATTTACAGATTGTTGGACAACACCAACTCATCGTGATGGACATGGATCTACATTGCTGGATGATATAATTGACATTGGATTTCATGGGGCCTTTTTTTCTTAGTAATGTTATCAGGGTATGGATGTTTTTAAAAAATATTCTGTGAATGAGTAATAAGGGATACTATGTACCCTATATTCATTTATATGTGGGGTCATGCTTTGTTTTTTTGTAAACAATGTGTGCTGTACCTTTAGGAAAAATGTAAACCAGACCCTTAAGGGGTCCTATTTTGGGTAAACAGTAACAAAAAATGTAAAACATTAAAATCATAAATACTCGTGCAAATGCTCCGATGCTTAACCCGATACCTCCCCGGAAGTCAGTGGGTGGAGAGAAGACAGAGGGAGTCAGGAGTCAACATTCAACAACACACTGGCAGGTAACTTGGCCAAGGCAGGGGCACAGCCGCTATGTTTTCCCAAGACAAATAGTCCATCAGAATCTGTGACCCATCAGATTCGGTAAAGGAAGTGATGTTCCGTCAGAACACCGCACCCATCTTGGTACACCCTGCACTCTGCCATAGTAGGCCTGCAGTTAAAAGTCGGCAGCCGACATCTTGTTACACACAGCCCATGTTGTGAATGGAGCTCTAAAAAGACACACATGAGGGCCTCAGACAGTTTGAGGTGGTTGTTATTGCACAGGAATAATTTCTAAATTTGTTTCCATGGAGAAGAGTAAAAGCAATTGAAAAGAAATGTACTGTAAATCAAGCAAGTGCAAGAAATGTCACTCTCTCCAGCATTACATGGTAAAACAAGCTAAAGTACATGGGAAGCAATGCTCTCATGCTGCTTGGTACTTTTAACCTCTTATTGGCAGTCACTTCCATATAATACAAATTAACTGCCAACAAGTGGTTAAATAACTCAGTTCCATGAAATTTAAATTATCCATGTAGTTTAGTTTAGTCCTTAACTGGCTGGAATCTTAGTTGGATTCCTATGCACAATATTGCAAAACATAAATATTTAATGCATTTGTTAATTAATGCATTTTTTGAACGAATTGGCTACTTTTGAGGCCGCATGAGTAAATCTAAGGCAAACATTCACGCAGTAATTATCTCTTTGTGAATTGACTCCTGAGTCCTCTGATAAAATATTATTCACTGGGGTGAGTCGCTCCTGATGAGACCTTGAGATGTGTACTGTAGTGCTACCATCACAGGAGCCACTTGGTAGACTGGGTTCTCTGTTCTTCTGCCTCAACTCTGAAAACCAACCTCGGCCCCGCTGACACACTAGGTTACACAATCTGATACCGCAAGACTATAGTGCTAACCCTTTAAGCCTCCTTGCTTATCCAGTAAGACAAGCTAAATTGTGTTGCTTTTCTCCGTGCAGGTTATATAGGAAGGATCCATAAACCACATTGTCAGAATACACTAATCAGCAGCTATATTCATGGATCAAGAAAAGTCTTTCCAGCACTCTCCAAGTAAATCAAACGATCGACTTCTGTCAAGCATTCACAGCCCCACACTGATTTATATTCACTGCAAACCCATGGTATGTATGTGAGTGGCTCAGGGTGCTAGGAAGTGTAGTTCTGCTGCTGTGAGTGCTGGCTGGGAAGGAGGCCGCCCACACTACAAATAATGACAGATAAGAGCAGAAGATCCCAGGAGGCAAACCTTTTCCTTTCTCTTCTCCACATCCACAGCTCTCTCAGGTTTGGCTTCCTGAGTCCCAGGACAAAAGCAACCTCTTGCTCCAATCCTTCCTTATTTATACCACCTGCAGCTGGTCACCAGTGGAAAGAAAAATCAGTTTCGGAACCCACACTGCCTGAAACAGATTCCACCTTAGTTTCTCACAAAGTATACGTGGAGATTGATATCACCCCTCAGACACCTGGCCTTTCATAATGTCACATATCATATATCTGTCATGTACCTGGGTGTCCTTGAACCGGGAGGTTCCCAGTTTCACAGCCTGCAGCCCTACCTATTGTGCCACAGGGAAGCTCTGGAGTCTTTGCAGTATTTTTCCAGCCTGATCCATTGCTTTGGACAACCTAGCCCCACCTGCTGCCAGCTGCGAACAATGTACAATTTAATCAGCCCATAAATAGCAGCACTTCCTGTTACTCAGTGCCGTTTGTTTGGATTATCTCCCTGGGTGTGCTGTATGCTCTGAGTCTCTGATTATTGTGTATGAACTTTTGCCTGAATTCTTGACTCCTCTCAAGCCTGCCAATTCTGTACTTCCACCGCCAGCTTGTGTATGACCTCTGCCTGTCTGACCATTCTTTGGATTTTGTTTATATACTGATTTGCCCCATCTGTTGCCGGCCCGACCTCCCTGACTACGTTTTTGCCTGAATCCTCAGCACTCAAGCTCCACTTCAGACTTTACCTCACTGGTACCTAACAATATACCCCTTCTTCTCAAGCCCCTGCGGCTGAGCAACTGTCCCAACAAGGCAATGGCAATGGACCCAAGAAAGGGCATAAACATTATTCTGAAGTCTGCAAGCTCCACTGTGAATTTAACACAATTTCACACAAGCACTTAGGAGGAGCATGATCAGTGACTAGTTTGAATTATCTCTTCAACAGGTAATTAGGCATCCAAGGCCAAACATTCCTTCTCGACAATGGTAAAGCTTATCTCATGTCTATTAACCACTTTACCACCGGAGGATTTTGCTGTCTTCCGTCCAGGCCACTTTTTGCGATTCGGCGCTGTGCGAATTCAACTGACAATTGCGCGGTCATGCGACGCCGTACCCAAACGAAATTTACGTCCTTTTTTTCCCACAAACAGAGCTTTCTTTTGGTGGTATTTGATCACCTGTGCGATTTTTACTTTTTGCGCTATAAACAAAAAAAGAGCGTTTATTTTGAAAAAATAACAATATTTTTAACATTTTTTTATATGAAATTCCCCCCAAAAAAGATGTAAAAACCAATTTTTTTAAAAATTTTTGGCCAATTTGTTTTCTGCTACCTATGTTTGGTAAAAAAAATCGCAATAAGCGTATTTTGATTGGTTTGCGCAAAAGTTATTGCGTTTACTAACAAAGGGAAAGATTTCTGTCATTTTTGGTGTTTTTTTTTTTAACGCGTAATGGCGGCGATCTGCAATTTATTTTGTGGGACTGCGACATTGCGGCGGACAGATCGGACCCTTGACTGACATTTTTGACACTTTTGGGGGTACCAGTGACATTACTGCAGTAATCAGTGCTATATATATGCACTGTTACTGTAAAAATGACACTGGCAGGGAAGGGGTTAATTTTATTGGAGAGGGAGGGGTTAATGTATGCCTGGTGCTTACTGACGTGTAGGGGGGGAGGTGACTGAGTGAGACAAGGACAGATCGGATGTCCAGCTATGCTGAACAGTCCGATCTGTCACTCCCTGTCACTATGGAGATCCGCCCGCTTGTGTTTACACAGGCGGGCGGATCTCCACACTAGATCCCCGGCGATCGGGGCAGAGCAGCAGCGATCGCCGCTGCTCCTCCCCTGGCCCGACTCCCGCTGTGAATGAAAACAGCGGGAGCGAGCCTCCGGCGGCGCGCAAGCGCCGCCCAGAAGGGGGAGTGTCTGACGACGTTAATACTACGTCGTCAGACGATAACGAACCACTTTGCCGCAGTAGTACTACCGTACTCAGACGGCAAGTGGTTAAGCTTTCTGCTATGGTAGACTACCAGGTGCTCCTCCCCATCTCTTATTTTGGACAGTAGAGCACTCAGTCCCACATTGGAGACATCTGTCTGTGCAACAAACTCCTTTGTGATATTTGTGGTCACAAGCACAGGTTGTGCACAGAGAGCTTTCTTCAACATTTGAAATGCCTTCACTGCCTCAGGATTCCATTCAATCTGTAACTTTCATTAGATCTGTCAGTGGGACTGCAATGGTGGCAAAATTGGTAAAAAACGGTTATAGTATCCTGTCAGTTCAAGAAATGCACAAACTTGCATTTTGTTTATAGGGGCCCCTTTTGAATCGCCTCAATCTTATTGATCTGAGGCTTAATCAGCCCTTGACCAATCAGCCAAGGTATTTGGCATCGTCCAAGCCTATGGCATACTTTCTGGGTTTAGCAGTAAGTCCTGATTTTCTAAGGGAAAATGAGAGTGCCTGCATTGGGGACAAATGAGACTCACATAAATCCACACTCGCAATCTGGACTGTGGATGACTACATCGTCCAAATAGGCGGCTGCATTTTGGGGATGTGGTCTTAATGTCTTGTCCATCATTCTCTGGAATAAGGCAGAAGCACCATGCAAACCAAAATTTGGCAATAACTTTTAGTCAGATCTAAAGTAGTTATGTAGTAGGCAGTTCCCAACCTGTCAACAAGCTCGTCCACCCAAGGCATCTTCCATTTGGGTTCCATCTGGCTTTGGGACCAACACTACTGGACTTGACCAATCACTGTGGGACTCCTCTATCACTCCCAACTCTAACACATTTGTTTACTTCATTTGCAACTGCTTCCGGTCTGGCCTCAGGTATTCTATAGGGCTCTACATTTATATGGACACCTGGTTCCGTAATTATGTCATGCTGTATAACTGTGGTCAGTCCAGGTAGGCGAGAGAAAAAGTCTTTCTTCTTTCTTACAAACTCTTTAACCACTTGCCGACTGCCCCAAGCAGATTTACTGCGGCAGGATGGCTCGGCTGCGCATAATCACGTAGATCTACGTGATTATGTGCATGTGGCACGCACCGCCGGAGCCACGCACCCGCTGTGATTAGACACAGCAGGAGCTAGACCGCGATCACCGCCAGCCTCCCGCAATCTTCAGGGAAACTGACCGGAGAGCCGCCTGCCTATATAAACAAGGCAGGCGGCTCTCCTGTCAGATACGCACAACGAGATTGTATGTCTCAGCTAAGCTGAAACACCGATCTCTGTGTGTCTGTCACAGAGCCCCCCCCTACTGTTAGTAAGCACAATATAGGAGCACACTTAACCCCTTGATCACCCCCAGTATTAACCCCTTCCCTGCCAGTGTCATTTATACAGTAACAGTGCATATTATTTAGCACTGATCACTGTTTTGGTGTCACTGGTCCCCAAAAAGTGTAATTTAGTGTCAGCTTTGTCCGCCACAATGTCGCAGTCTCGCTAAAAATCGCTGATCGCCGCCCTTACTAATAAAAACAACAAACAAAATAAAAAGTCCAAAAATCGATCCCATCGTTTGTAAACGCTATAACTTTTGCGCAAACCAAATAATATACACCGGGTCATTAAGGGGGTAAAACCTTCTGGGGCTGAAGTGGTTAATGTTATATTGTGGGGCCACTGACAAGGTTTCAGTTATGGGCACCTTAGGTATCCTGAGTGCAATGTCCTTTTGGTGAGTTGCTACTGCCAGCAAAGTCTCTCTGTCCTTCCAAGGTTTTAAGAGATTAATGTGATATTGTTGCTCTTGTTTCTTCTCCCTGGCTGGTGGACTTTATAAGTTTACTTCCCCTACGTTTTCCATAATTTCAAAGGGACCTTGCCTATTTGCTAGGAATTTACTCTCAACTGAGGGGGCTAGTACCAGCACTCTATCCCCAGGTGTGAAGGTATGGATCTTGGCAACCTGGTTATAAACCCTTTTCTAGGCCTACTGTGCTTGCTCCATTTGTTTCCCTATGACCAGCATGACAGCCACGATTCTATCCTGCATCAGCGAGATATGCTCGATGATGCTTCTATAGGGCATGGTCTCTCCCTCCCACGTTTATTTTGCGACATCTAGCAATCACCTGGGATGTCTACCATATAGTAGTTCAAAAGGTGAGTAACCTGTGGATGCCGGAGGTACCTCTCGTATAGCAAACATGAGATACAGCAACAAAAAAATCCCAATTTCACTTGTTAAATCTCTTCCCGAGACAATCAGCTTTGGGGTGGTAGACAGAGGTACGGAGATGGAAGATTTTGAACAGCTTACACAATTCTTTAGTGACTCTAGACATAACTGGTGTATCTTGATCTGTCAATACATCTTTTGGAATACCCACACGACTAAACACCTGGAAAGCTCTTTGACAATAGCCTTAGCTGAGGTATTACGCAAGAGAATGGCTTTAGGATACTGTGTGGCATAGTGCAGTATTACCAGTATGTGCTAATGGCAGATTTTACCACTGGTCCCACTAGATCCATGGCAATTCTTTCAAAAGGCACTTCAATTATCGTTAACAGTACCAGAGGACTGTGAAAATGGTGCAGAATACTGATGCTCTGGGCATGACTCAGAATATTCTGGGTTATTCTCTTTATACCCAGGTGTACACCCATTATATGACCATGAAGGTAAAAGACAACTTTACTTTAGGTTCAGCATCAATCATTTTAATGTTTTCTCTGGCTCTATTAAAGTAGTTGTAACCCTAAAAAAAATAACTCAATTTTTCTAATAGCAGACTAAACAGCACAGTGCTTGTGCTGTCTAACCTGTCACTTGCTAAGCTGTAAAAAACCTGGCTGATCCTGCCAGTTCCTGTCTCCCCCTTTGTGTGCTGACCACGGTAATCATGGCTGCTGAGCCCTGATTACCATGGTCAGTTTATGTGCCTCTGTCATCCGCTGCTCTCCCCCCTCCCTCTGCCTGTCAGCTCCTGTGTGTTTGAGCAATCTCCACCCCCCCCCTCCTCCTGCCACTATTACTGGTAATGTGAACTTTAAAAAATGTCAAAGACAGCCCCTCTCTTTCATGCAGCCATAATGCACAGTGTGCTTGTAGAGCACGAAACATATAAATACCCTTTTTCATATCTCTTCAGGCCGGTGACGTGACTCCTGACCACTCTCCTCCCCATATAAGAGCTACAGCGGGATGGGCTGAGCGGCCAGCACAGCGGTCACGTGACCTCTCTGGCTGACGTCAAAGGGACATCTCGGTCCCTCCCACTGTAGCCCATAGATTGAGTAGGAGAGCAGCCAGGAGTCATGTGACCAGCCTAAAGAGATCTGAAAAAGGGGTATTTACAAGCTTTGTTTTCAACAAACACTTTCACTGTGTGTTATTGCTGCATAAAAGAGAGGGACTGGCAGTGACATTTTTTAAAGGTTACACTTTAAGTGTGAAATCTCTCAGTTGTTCCATACAAAAATCATTTTTCTGAATTCTATGTCAGGCACCACATACTGTCCACTCTCATTATTAGAGTGAGAGATCATTTCTTATTCATTATTCTCAGGCTGGGGGCTAGATTCAAGTTTCTCCTGTTCCCCAGCGATTACATAGAAAACAAAAGGATCTGTCCCTTCCTTTGATGTACCAGAAGTTTCCCCTTACATTTTGCAATCAAAAGGGTCAGGAGTGAGTTCAGGTTTTTCCTCAGCAGGGGGAGCTATGTCCTTCTGACTCCTTTTGTTTTCCCACAAACTCCAAAAATCTCTCCCCACTATAGCTTCATGAAGCAGTGAACGTACCACTCCCACTGAATGTGTCACTAAGCCCCAGGGAGTATCAATCTCAACCATAGCAGTCTGGCAGTCAAGTGTATCACCATGTATCCATACAACCCCAATAGTGTTAGGGTGAAACTTTGCAGGATCAACCAAATCACCTTTGACTAACGTCACCACGCTACCAGAGTCTAGCAGAACAGTTTAAAAAAGCATTATCACATTGCATTGGTTCATCAGTTAGGGAACAGTTAGCAGCAATATGACCTAACTTATGGCAACAATAACATTTTATGGGTTCTGCACCCAGTCCTTTAATCGGGAACCTTCCTGAACTATTTGGCCAGTCTCCAGGTCCTGAGCCCACATCACCTGTAGCAACAGTCTTGCAACTTCTCCCCAAGCCCTTGAACCCTGGAACCCTGGAACAGTCTTACTAGATCCTACAGGCGATTCCCCCCCCCCCCCTAGAGTTATTGGGGTGGAGCACGGATGAGTTTAGTCCTCAGTGGCAGTGTATCTCTCCACACCAGGTCCACTAGCTGGTCTGCAGTCTTAGGGACTCCATGGCTGACCCACTTCCTTAAAGTGGCAAGGAGTACTCGTAGATTCTGGTCCATGACCACATGCTCCACAATCTTAGGTGCTGACAAGGTCTCTGGCTGCACACATTTCCTGCTGAGATGAATTAAGTCAAAAATCTGGGTGTGGGATGGCTTGTTAGAACTATATGACTACGATACACTGGCTACACCCGGACCGCAATGGTGACACCTAGGCTTTGCGAGAACTTCAGCTTTCAATTTCTCATAATTCTGGGCAGCCTCTTGTTCAAGGTCATAGGCTTTTAGGGATTCCCCTGTCAGAAAAGGTGCTAGCAGTCCTGCCCATTGCTCTTTTTGCCATCTTTCCCAAACAGCAACTCTTTTGAAAATTGTGAGATAGGCTTCCACATCATCTGCAGGTGTCATCTTCTGCAGGTAATAGCTGGCACTCACCATTTTTCTTCTGTTCCACTGGCAGCAGACCTGCGGACCCCTTCTTTAAGTCCACCAGGTGTTAAGCCACCTCCTTAAGGAGCTCTCAGTCTGCTTGTAGGGCAGATTGGCGATCTGCCATCCTACTGTGCTGCAGTGGCCTGCAGCAAGGCTCTTATCACATCCTTTATCTTTCCACTTGCTCAGGAAGTTGCCGGCCACATCCACCAGAATGAAGTGAAAATTCTGGCAGCCCTGGGGTAAATTCCAGATATATAAAACGTCCTGGAAACTGGCAGTGGTCAGGCGGCTGAAGAAGGCGCGCTTTTCCCTACAGCTGTATCACCAGAATTTTCACTTCATGCTGTTGCCTTACAGCAGTAAGGTAAGGGTGTAGCACACCCAGAAGAGTGATTTAATCCTCTTCTCTTACCACTTGGTGCTGGAGTTCACTTAATATTGGCACATCATTCACAAAGTGTTTATCATCACTCAAGCTCTATACACTATATATATATTGCACTCTTTAAAAGTTTCAAAATCAAATAAAACTCCCCACGAGTCCACTAGCGGCGCTCGCGGTGCATAATACACATACACCGATATCACAGTAAATAGAATTCCTGGTGAATGAACTGCTTCAATGTATATTTCTAAATGTAATCCAAATAGAAAGTGACAGTCCAAATGGTAGTCCGTTAAAGTGCAGCAAAACCGCATGCAAACAGCAGGATACAAGACCTCCACCTCACCGCAGTGCACGCCTAATGGTAATGCACTTACCAGCGGCGGCTTAAATTAAAGCCTGTAGTATCAATCACTGCAAGATCCTCAAAACAGGAACCAGTGTAGTGTGTAGTGTCCTCTCCAACTGAAACACGGACTGCTTTACCACTCACCAGGATGTACATGCAAAATGAATGTCACAAGCACATAACGTAACCCCGTTTGTCATTTATTTCAGAATAAAAGCAAAAACATAAATCCCTTAGGAATTACACTCACATGCAGAAATCAATTGACAAACTTGTAAGTTGGCGGTAACTTCTAACACAAGTTCGTACAAGTTTGATGCTGCACAAATACAGTTGTGACATAACAAATTGCAATGACCGCCATTTTATTCTCTAGGGTATAAATATATATATATATATATATATATATATATATATATATATATACACACACACACACACACACACACACACACACACACACACACACACACACACATACATAATGTTTTGGGGTTCTGAGTAATTTTCTTGCAAAAAAGAGTTTTTACATGTAGGAGAGAAATGCCAGAATTGTCCTGGGCTGGAAGTGGATATAGTTGGGTGCTACAAACCTGCTACTTCAGGAACCAACCTAAATGATCTGTGTATTCCTCCTAATATTAGATTCCAAATGTTAAATTTTCTGTTTACTCTCAGTTGCTCTCTAATTTAATTGTCAATACAGTAAAAACTATATTGTTAATCCTGATTTTGGAAGATTTCCTATAACAATTTTTCAGTATACAACATTAAATGTAAAAATATATTTTACAGCCAGTTCAGATGGACAGGAAAGCAATATCCCAGTTTTGTTTGGTTTAAGATACCTTCCTATGTAAAGCATATGTGCATACCCTACTGGCCATTAACAATATTGCAACTTACAGCAAAGATATACTGTATATATAGACCAAAAAAAAAGTTCAGCTTAGTAAAGTTTAACAAGACAGCCATAATAGGCACTTCTTTGGCTTCAAAGTTATATGTGTTCATATCAAACTACACATTAGGCAAGGGGCAGAAATCAAATGAGATCGAAAGCCCTTTCTAAGTTCACTTAAACAAAGTTAAAACAAAGGCTAAGTTCACTTAAACAAAAAAATAATAATATACATGCACATTTTTTGCTGGTAAAAAAATGTGCATTCATTATT